>NC_135843.1:17848633-18540786 GCF_029677425.1 Wolffia australiana | reverse complement strand
GCCTGGGCCTGGGCCTGGGCCTGGGCCTGGGCCTGGGCCTGGGCCTGGGCCTGGGCCTGGGCCTGGGCCTGGGCCTGGGCCTGGGCCTGGGCCTGGGCCTGGGCCTGGGCCTGGGCCTGGGCCTGGGCCTGGGCCTGGGCCTGGGCCTGGGCCTGGGCCTGGGCCTGGGCCTGGGCCTGGGCCTGGGCCTGGGCCTGGGCCTGGGCCTGGGCCTGGGCCTGGGCCTGGGCCTGGGCCTGGGCCTGGGCCTGGGCCTGGGCCTGGGCCTGGGCCTGGGCCTGGGCCTGGGCCTGGGCCTGGGCCTGGGCCTGGGCCTGGGCCTGGGCCTGGGCCTGGGCCTGGGCCTGGGCCTGGGCCTGGGCCTGGGCCTGGGCCTGGGCCTGGGCCTGGGCCTGGGCCTGGGCCTGGGCCTGGGCCTGGGCCTGGGCCTGGGCCTGGGCCTGGGCCTGGGCCTGGGCCTGGGCCTGGGCCTGGGCCTGGGCCTGGGCCTGGGCCTGGGCCTGGGCCTGGGCCTGGGCCTGGGCCTGGGCCTGGGCCTGGGCCTGGGCCTGGGCCTGGGCCTGGGCCTGGGCCTGGGCCTGGGCCTGGGCCTGGGCCTGGGCCTGGGCCTGGGCCTGGGCCTGGGCCTGGGCCTGGGCCTGGGCCTGGGCCTGGGCCTGGGCCTGGGCCTGGGCCTGGGCCTGGGCCTGGGCCTGGGCCTGGGCCTGGGCCTGGGCCTGGGCCTGGGCCTGGGCCTGGGCCTGGGCCTGGGCCTGGGCCTGGGCCTGGGCCTGGGCCTGGGCCTGGGCCTGGGCCTGGGCCTGGGCCTGGGCCTGGGCCTGGGCCTGGGCCTGGGCCTGGGCCTGGGCCTGGGCCTGGGCCTGGGCCTGGGCCTGGGCCTGGGCCTGGGCCTGGGCCTGGGCCTGGGCCTGGGCCTGGGCCTGGGCCTGGGCCTGGGCCTGGGCCTGGGCCTGGGCCTGGGCCTGGGCCTGGGCCTGGGCCTGGGCCTGGGCCTGGGCCTGGGCCTGGGCCTGGGCCTGGGCCTGGGCCTGGGCCTGGGCCTGGGCCTGGGCCTGGGCCTGGGCCTGGGCCTGGGCCTGGGCCTGGGCCTGGGCCTGGGCCTGGGCCTGGGCCTGGGCCTGGGCCTGGGCCTGGGCCTGGGCCTGGGCCTGGGCCTGGGCCTGGGCCTGGGCCTGGGCCTGGGCCTGGGCCTGGGCCTGGGCCTGGGCCTGGGCCTGGGCCTGGGCCTGGGCCTGGGCCTGGGCCTGGGCCTGGGCCTGGGCCTGGGCCTGGGCCTGGGCCTGGGCCTGGGCCTGGGCCTGGGCCTGGGCCTGGGCCTGGGCCTGGGCCTGGGCCTGGGCCTGGGCCTGGGCCTGGGCCTGGGCCTGGGCCTGGGCCTGGGCCTGGGCCTGGGCCTGGGCCTGGGCCTGGGCCTGGGCCTGGGCCTGGGCCTGGGCCTGGGCCTGGGCCTGGGCCTGGGCCTGGGCCTGGGCCTGGGCCTGGGCCTGGGCCTGGGCCTGGGCCTGGGCCTGGGCCTGGGCCTGGGCCTGGGCCTGGGCCTGGGCCTGGGCCTGGGCCTGGGCCTGGGCCTGGGCCTGGGCCTGGGCCTGGGCCTGGGCCTGGGCCTGGGCCTGGGCCTGGGCCTGGGCCTGGGCCTGGGCCTGGGCCTGGGCCTGGGCCTGGGCCTGGGCCTGGGCCTGGGCCTGGGCCTGGGCCTGGGCCTGGGCCTGGGCCTGGGCCTGGGCCTGGGCCTGGGCCTGGGCCTGGGCCTGGGCCTGGGCCTGGGCCTGGGCCTGGGCCTGGGCCTGGGCCTGGGCCTGGGCCTGGGCCTGGGCCTGGGCCTGGGCCTGGGCCTGGGCCTGGGCCTGGGCCTGGGCCTGGGCCTGGGCCTGGGCCTGGGCCTGGGCCTGGGCCTGGGCCTGGGCCTGGGCCTGGGCCTGGGCCTGGGCCTGGGCCTGGGCCTGGGCCTGGGCCTGGGCCTGGGCCTGGGCCTGGGCCTGGGCCTGGGCCTGGGCCTGGGCCTGGGCCTGGGCCTGGGCCTGGGCCTGGGCCTGGGCCTGGGCCTGGGCCTGGGCCTGGGCCTGGGCCTGGGCCTGGGCCTGGGCCTGGGCCTGGGCCTGGGCCTGGGCCTGGGCCTGGGCCTGGGCCTGGGCCTGGGCCTGGGCCTGGGCCTGGGCCTGGGCCTGGGCCTGGGCCTGGGCCTGGGCCTGGGCCTGGGCCTGGGCCTGGGCCTGGGCCTGGGCCTGGGCCTGGGCCTGGGCCTGGGCCTGGGCCTGGGCCTGGGCCTGGGCCTGGGCCTGGGCCTGGGCCTGGGCCTGGGCCTGGGCCTGGGCCTGGGCCTGGGCCTGGGCCTGGGCCTGGGCCTGGGCCTGGGCCTGGGCCTGGGCCTGGGCCTGGGCCTGGGCCTGGGCCTGGGCCTGGGCCTGGGCCTGGGCCTGGGCCTGGGCCTGGGCCTGGGCCTGGGCCTGGGCCTGGGCCTGGGCCTGGGCCTGGGCCTGGGCCTGGGCCTGGGCCTGGGCCTGGGCCTGGGCCTGGGCCTGGGCCTGGGCCTGGGCCTGGGCCTGGGCCTGGGCCTGGGCCTGGGCCTGGGCCTGGGCCTGGGCCTGGGCCTGGGCCTGGGCCTGGGCCTGGGCCTGGGCCTGGGCCTGGGCCTGGGCCTGGGCCTGGGCCTGGGCCTGGGCCTGGGCCTGGGCCTGGCCTGGCCTGGGCCTGGGCCTGGGCCTGGGCCTGGGCCTGGGCCTGGGCCTGGGCCTGGGCCTGGGCCTGGGCCTGGGCCTGGGCCTGGGCCTGGGCCTGGGCCTGGGCCTGGGCCTGGGCCTGGGCCTGGGCCTGGGCCTGGGCCTGGGCCTGGGCCTGGGCCTGGGCCTGGGCCTGGGCCTGGGCCTGGGCCTGGGCCTGGGCCTGGGCCTGGGCCTGGGCCTGGGCCTGGGCCTGGGCCTGGGCCTGGGCCTGGGCCTGGGCCTGGGCCTGGGCCTGGGCCTGGGCCTGGGCCTGGGCCTGGGCCTGGGCCTGGGCCTGGGCCTGGGCCTGGGCCTGGGCCTGGGCCTGGGCCTGGGCCTGGGCCTGGGCCTGGGCCTGGGCCTGGGCCTGGGCCTGGGCCTGGGCCTGGGCCTGGGCCTGGGCCTGGGCCTGGGCCTGGGCCTGGGCCTGGGCCTGGGCCTGGGCCTGGGCCTGGGCCTGGGCCTGGGCCTGGGCCTGGGCCTGGGCCTGGGCCTGGGCCTGGGCCTGGGCCTGGGCCTGGGCCTGGGCCTGGGCCTGGGCCTGGGCCTGGGCCTGGGCCTGGGCCTGGGCCTGGGCCTGGGCCTGGGCCTGGGCCTGGGCCTGGGCCTGGGCCTGGGCCTGGGCCTGGGCCTGGGCCTGGGCCTGGGCCTGGGCCTGGGCCTGGGCCTGGGCCTGGGCCTGGGCCTGGGCCTGGGCCTGGGCCTGGGCCTGGGCCTGGGCCTGGGCCTGGGCCTGGGCCTGGGCCTGGGCCTGGGCCTGGGCCTGGGCCTGGGCCTGGGCCTGGGCCTGGGCCTGGGCCTGGGCCTGGGCCTGGGCCTGGGCCTGGGCCTGGGCCTGGGCCTGGGCCTGGGCCTGGGCCCTGGGCCTGGGCCTGGGCCTGGGCCTGGGCCTGGGCCTGGGCCTGGGCCTGGGCCTGGGCCTGGGCCTGGGCCTGGGCCTGGGCCTGGGCCTGGGCCTGGGCCTGGGCCTGGGCCTGGGCCTGGGCCTGGGCCTGGGCCTGGGCCTGGGCCTGGGCCTGGGCCTGGGCCTGGGCCTGGGCCTGGGCCTGGGCCTGGGCCTGGGCCTGGGCCTGGGCCTGGGCCTGGGCCTGGGCCTGGGCCTGGGCCTGGGCCTGGGCCTGGGCCTGGGCCTGGGCCTGGGCCTGGGCCTGGGCCTGGGCCTGGGCCTGGGCCTGGGCCTGGGCCTGGGCCTGGGCCTGGGCCTGGGCCTGGGCCTGGGCCTGGGCCTGGGCCTGGGCCTGGGCCTGGGCCTGGGCCTGGGCCTGGGCCTGGGCCTGGGCCTGGGCCTGGGCCTGGGCCTGGGCCTGGGCCTGGGCCTGGGCCTGGGCCTGGGCCTGGGCCTGGGCCTGGGCCTGGGCCTGGGCCTGGGCCTGGGCCTGGGCCTGGGCCTGGGCGGCCTGGGCCTGGGCCTGGGCCTGGGCCTGGGCCTGGGCCTGGGCCTGGGCCTGGGCCTGGGCCTGGGCCTGGGCCTGGGCCTGGGCCTGGGCCTGGGCCTGGGCCTGGGCCTGGGCCTGGGCCTGGGCCTGGGCCTGGGCCTGGGCCTGGGCCTGGGCCTGGGCCTGGGCCTGGGCCTGGGCCTGGGCCTGGGCCTGGGCCTGGGCCTGGGCCTGGGCCTGGGCCTGGGCCTGGGCCTGGGCCTGGGCCTGGGCCTGGGCCTGGGCCTGGGCCTGGGCCTGGGCCTGGCCTGGGCCTGGGCCTGGGCCTGGGCCTGGGCCTGGGCCTGGGCCTGGGCCTGGGCCTGGGCCTGGGCCTGGGCCTGGGCCTGGGCCTGGGCCTGGGCCTGGGCCTGGGCCTGGGCCTGGGCCTGGGCCTGGGCCTGGGCCTGGGCCTGGGCCTGGGCCTGGGCCTGGGCCTGGGCCTGGGCCTGGGCCTGGGCCTGGGCCTGGGCCTGGGCCTGGGCCTGGGCCTGGGCCTGGGCCTGGGCCTGGGCCTGGGCCTGGGCCTGGGCCTGGGCCTGGGCCTGGGCCTGGGCCTGGGCCTGGGCCTGGGCCTGGGCCTGGGCCTGGGCCTGGGCCTCTGGGCCTGGGCCTGGGCCTGGGCCTGGGCCTGGGCCTGGGCCTGGGCCTGGGCCTGGGCCTGGGCCTGGGCCTGGGCCTGGGCCTGGGCCTGGGCCTGGGCGGCCTGGGCCTGGGCCTGGGCCTGGGCCTGGGCCTGGGCCTGGGCCTGGGCCTGGGCCTGGGCCTGGGCCTGGGCCTGGGCCTGGGCCTGGGCCTGGGCCTGGGCCTGGGCCTGGGCCTGGGCCTGGGCCTGGGCCTGGGCCTGGGCCTGGGCCTGGGCCTGGGCCTGGGCCTGGGCCTGGGCCTGGGCCTGGGCCTGGGCCTGGGCCTGGGCCTGGGCCTGGGCCTGGGCCTGGGCCTGGGCCTGGGCCTGGGCCTGGGCCTGGGCCTGGGCCTGGGCCTGGGCCTGGGCCTGGGCCTGGGCCTGGGCCTGGGCCTGGGCCTGGGCCTGGGCCTGGGCCTGGGCCTGGGCCTGGGCCTGGGCCTGGGCCTGGGCCTGGGCCTGGGCCTGGGCCTGGGCCTGGGCCTGGGCCTGGGCCTGGGCCTGGGCCTGGGCCTGGGCCTGGGCCTGGGCCTGGGCCTGGGCCTGGGCCTGGGCCTGGGCCTGGGCCTGGGCCTGGGCCTGGGCCTGGGCCTGGGCCTGGGCCTGGGCCTGGGCCTGGGCCTGGGCCTGGGCCTGGGCCTGGGCCTGGGCCTGGGCCTGGGCCTGGGCCTGGGCCTGGGCCTGGGCCTGGGCCTGGGCCTGGGCCTGGGCCTGGCCTGGGCCTGGGCCTGGGCCTGGGCCTGGGCCTGGGCCTGGGCCTGGGCCTGGGCCTGGGCCTGGGCCTGGGCCTGGGCCTGGGCCTGGGCCTGGGCCTGGGCCTGGGCCTGGGCCTGGGCCTGGGCCTGGGCCTGGGCCTGGGCCTGGGCCTGGGCCTGGGCCTGGGCCTGGGCCTGGGCCTGGGCCTGGGCCTGGGCCTGGGCCTGGGCCTGGGCCTGGGCCTGGGCCTGGGCCTGGGCCTGGGCCTGGGCCTGGGCCTGGGCCTGGGCCTGGGCCTGGGCCTGGGCCTGGGCCTGGGCCTGGGCCTGGGCCTGGGCCTGGGCCTGGGCCTGGGCCTGGGCCTGGGCCTGGGCCTGGGCCTGGGCCTGGGCCTGGGCCTGGGCCTGGGCCTGGGCCTGGGCCTGGGCCTGGGCCTGGGCCTGGGCCTGGGCCTGGGCCTGGGCCTGGGCCTGGGCCTGGGCCTGGGCCTGGGCCTGGGCCTGGGCCTGGGCCTGGGCCTGGGCCTGGGCCTGGGCCTGGGCCTGGGCCTGGGCCTGGGCCTGGGCCTGGGCCTGGGCCTGGGCCTGGGCCTGGGCCTGGGCCTGGGCCTGGGCCTGGGCCTGGGCCTGGGCCTGGGCCTGGGCCTGGGCCTGGGCCTGGGCCTGGGCCTGGGCCTGGGCCCTGGGCCTGGGCCTGGGCCTGGGCCTGGGCCTGGGCCTGGGCCTGGGCCTGGGCCTGGGCCTGGGCCTGGGCCTGGGCCTGGGCCTGGGCCTGGGCCTGGGCCTGGGCCTGGGCCTGGGCCTGGGCCTGGGCCTGGGCCTGGGCCTGGGCCTGGGCCTGGGCCTGGGCCTGGGCCTGGGCCTGGGCCTGGGCCTGGGCCTGGGCCTGGGCCTGGGCCTGGGCCTGGGCCTGGGCCTGGGCCTGGGCCTGGGCCTGGGCCTGGGCCTGGGCCTGGGCCTGGGCCTGGGCCTGGGCCTGGGCCTGGGCCTGGGCCTGGGCCTGGGCCTGGGCCTGGGCCTGGGCCTGGGCCTGGGCCTGGGCCTGGGCCTGGGCCTGGGCCTGGGCCTGGGCCTGGGCCTGGGCCTGGGCCTGGGCCTGGGCCTGGGCCTGGGCCTGGGCCTGGGCCTGGGCCTGGGCCTGGGCCTGGGCCTGGGCCTGGGCCTGGGCCTGGGCCTGGGCCTGGGCCTGGGCCTGGGCCTGGGCCTGGGCCTGGGCCTGGGCCTGGGCCTGGGCCTGGGCCTGGGCCTGGGCCTGGGCCTGGGCCTGGGCCTGGGCCTGGGCCTGGGCCTGGGCCTGGGCCTGGGCCTGGGCCTGGGCCTGGGCCTGGGCCTGGGCCTGGGCCTGGGCCTGGGCCTGGGCCTGGGCCTGGGCCTGGGCCTGGGCCTGGGCCTGGGCCTGGGCCTGGGCCTGGGCCTGGGCCTGGGCCTGGGCCTGGGCCTGGGCCTGGGCCTGGGCCTGGGCCTGGGCCTGGGCCTGGGCCTGGGCCTGGGCCTGGGCCTGGGCCTGGGCCTGGGCCTGGGCCTGGGCCTGGGCCTGGGCCTGGGCCTGGGCCTGGGCCTGGGCCTGGGCCTGGGCCTGGGCCTGGGCCTGGGCCTGGGCCTGGGCCTGGGCCTGGGCCTGGGCCTGGGCCTGGGCCTGGGCCTGGGCCTGGGCCTGGGCCTGGGCCTGGGCCTGGGCCTGGGCCTGGGCCTGGGCCTGGGCCTGGGCCTGGGCCTGGGCCTGGGCCTGGGCCTGGGCCTGGGCCTGGGCCTGGGCCTGGGCCTGGGCCTGGGCCTGGGCCTGGGCCTGGGCCTGGGCCTGGGCCTGGGCCTGGGCCTGGGCCTGGGCCTGGGCCTGGGCCTGGGCCTGGGCCTGGGCCTGGGCCTGGGCCTGGGCCTGGGCCTGGGCCTGGGCCTGGGCCTGGGCCTGGGCCTGGGCCTGGGCCTGGGCCTGGGCCTGGGCCTGGGCCTGGGCCTGGGCCTGGGCCTGGGCCTGGGCCTGGGCCTGGGCCTGGGCCTGGGCCTGGGCCTGGGCCTGGGCCTGGGCCTGGGCCTGGGCCTGGGCCTGGGCCTGGGCCTGGGCCTGGGCCTGGGCCTGGGCCTGGGCCTGGGCCTGGGCCTGGGCCTGGGCCTGGGCCTGGGCCTGGGCCTGGGCCTGGGCCTGGGCCTGGGCCTGGGCCTGGGCCGGCCTGGGCCTGGGCCTGGGCCTGGGCCTGGGCCTGGGCCTGGGCCTGGGCCTGGGCCTGGGCCTGGGCCTGGGCCTGGGCCTGGGCCTGGGCCTGGGCCTGGGCCTGGGCCTGGGCCTGGGCCTGGGCCTGGGCCTGGGCCTGGGCCTGGGCCTGGGCCTGGGCCTGGGCCTGGGCCTGGGCCTGGGCCTGGGCCTGGGCCTGGGCCTGGGCCTGGGCCTGGGCCTGGGCCTGGGCCTGGGCCTGGGCCTGGGCCTGGGCCTGGGCCTGGGCCTGGGCCTGGGCCTGGGCCTGGGCCTGGGCCTGGGCCTGGGCCTGGGCCTGGGCCTGGGCCTGGCCTGGGCCTGGGCCTGGGCCTGGGCCTGGGCCTGGGCCTGGGCCTGGGCCTGGGCCTGGGCCTGGGCCTGGGCCTGGGCCTGGGCCTGGGCCTGGGCCTGGGCCTGGGCCTGGGCCTGGGCCTGGGCCTGGGCCTGGGCCTGGGCCTGGGCCTGGGCCTGGGCCTGGGCCTGGGCCTGGGCCTGGGCTGGGCCTGGGCCTGGGCCTGGGCCTGGGCCTGGGCCTGGGCCTGGGCCTGGGCCTGGGCCTGGGCCTGGGCCTGGGCCTGGGCCTGGGCCTGGGCCTGGGCCTGGGCCTGGGCCTGGGCCTGGGCCTGGGCCTGGGCCTGGGCCTGGGCCTGGGCCTGGGCCTGGGCCTGGGCCTGGGCCTGGGCCTGGGCCTGGGCCTGGGCCTGGGCCTGGGCCTGGGCCTGGGCCTGGGCCTGGGCCTGGGCCTGGGCCTGGGCCTGGGCCTGGGCCTGGGCCTGGGCCTGGGCCTGGGCCTGGGCCTGGGCCTGGGCCTGGGCCTGGGCCTGGGCCTGGGCCTGGGCCTGGGCCTGGGCCTGGGCCTGGGCCTGGGCCTGGGCCTGGGCCTGGGCCTGGGCCTGGGCCTGGGCCTGGGCCTGGGCCTGGGCCTGGGCCTGGGCCTGGGCCTGGGCCTGGGCCTGGGCCTGGGCCTGGGCCTGGGCCTGGGCCTGGGCCTGGGCCTGGGCCTGGGCCTGGGCCTGGGCCTGGGCCTGGGCCTGGGCCTGGGCCTGGGCCTGGGCCTGGGCCTGGGCCTGGGCCTGGGCCTGGGCCTGGGCCTGGGCCTGGGCCTGGGCCTGGGCCTGGGCCTGGGCCTGGGCCTGGGCCTGGGCCTGGGCCTGGGCCTGGGCCTGGGCCTGGGCCTGGGCCTGGGCCTGGGCCTGGGCCTGGGCCTGGGCCTGGGCCTGGGCCTGGGCCTGGGCCTGGGCCTGGGCCTGGGCCTGGGCCTGGGCCTGGGCCTGGGCCTGGGCCTGGGCCTGGGCCTGGGCCTGGGCCTGGGCCTGGGCCTGGGCCTGGGCCTGGGCCTGGGCCTGGGCCTGGGCCTGGGCCTGGGCCTGGGCCTGGGCCTGGGCCTGGGCCTGGGCCTGGGCCTGGGCCTGGGCCTGGGCCTGGGCCTGGGCCTGGGCCTGGGCCTGGGCCTGGGCCTGGGCCTGGGCCTGGGCCTGGGCCTGGGCCTGGGCCTGGGCCTGGGCCTGGGCCTGGGCCTGGGCCTGGGCCTGGGCCTGGGCCTGGGCCTGGGCCTGGGCCTGGGCCTGGGCCTGGGCCTGGGCCTGGGCCTGGGCCTGGGCCTGGGCCTGGGCCTGGGCCTGGGCCTGGGCCTGGGCCTGGGCCTGGGCCTGGGCCTGGGCCTGGGCCTGGGCCTGGGCCTGGGCCTGGGCCTGGGCCTGGGCCTGGGCCTGGGCCTGGGCCTGGGCCTGGGCCTGGGCCTGGGCCTGGGCCTGGGCCTGGGCCTGGGCCTGGGCCTGGGCCTGGGCCTGGGCCTGGGCCTGGGCCTGGGCCTGGGCCTGGGCCTGGGCCTGGGCCTGGGCCTGGGCCTGGGCCTGGGCCTGGGCCTGGGCCTGGGCCTGGGCCTGGGCCTGGGCCTGGGCCTGGGCCTGGGCCTGGGCCTGGGCCTGGGCCTGGGCCTGGGCCTGGGCCTGGGCCTGGGCCTGGGCCTGGGCCTGGGCCTGGGCCTGGGCCTGGGCCTGGGCCTGGGCCTGGGCCTGGGCCTGGGCCTGGGCCTGGGCCTGGGCCTGGGCCTGGGCCTGGGCCTGGGCCTGGGCCTGGGCCTGGGCCTGGGCCTGGGCCTGGGCCTGGGCCTGGGCCTGGGCCTGGGCCTGGGCCTGGGCCTGGGCCTGGGCCTGGGCCTGGGCCTGGGCCTGGGCCTGGGCCTGGGCCTGGGCCTGGGCCTGGGCCTGGGCCTGGGCCTGGGCCTGGGCCTGGGCCTGGGCCTGGGCCTGGGCCTGGGCCTGGGCCTGGGCCTGGGCCTGGGCCTGGGCCTGGGCCTGGGCCTGGGCCTGGGCCTGGGCCTGGGCCTGGGCCTGGGCCTGGGCCTGGGCCTGGGCCTGGGCCTGGGCCTGGGCCTGGGCCTGGGCCTGGGCCTGGGCCTGGGCCTGGGCCTGGGCCTGGGCCTGGGCCTGGGCCTGGGCCTGGGCCTGGGCCTGGGCCTGGGCCTGGGCCTGGGCCTGGGCCTGGGCCTGGGCCTGGGCCTGGGCCTGGGCCTGGGCCTGGGCCTGGGCCTGGGCCTGGGCCTGGGCCTGGGCCTGGGCCTGGGCCTGGGCCTGGGCCTGGGCCTGGGCCTGGGCCTGGGCCTGGGCCTGGGCCTGGGCCTGGGCCTGGGCCTGGGCCTGGGCCTGGGCCTGGGCCTGGGCCTGGGCCTGGGCCTGGGCCTGGGCCTGGGCCTGGGCCTGGGCCTGGGCCTGGGCCTGGGCCTGGGCCTGGGCCTGGGCCTGGGCCTGGGCCTGGGCCTGGGCCTGGGCCTGGGCCTGGGCCTGGGCCTGGGCCTGGGCCTGGGCCTGGGCCTGGGCCTGGGCCTGGGCCTGGGCCTGGGCCTGGGCCTGGGCCTGGGCCTGGGCCTGGGCCTGGGCCTGGGCCTGGGCCTGGGCCTGGGCCTGGGCCTGGGCCTGGGCCTGGGCCTGGGCCTGGGCCTGGGCCTGGGCCTGGGCCTGGGCCTGGGCCTGGGCCTGGGCCTGGGCCTGGGCCTGGGCCTGGGCCTGGGCCTGGGCCTGGGCCTGGGCCTGGGCCTGGGCCTGGGCCTGGGCCTGGGCCTGGGCCTGGGCCTGGGCCTGGGCCTGGGCCTGGGCCTGGGCCTGGGCCTGGGCCTGGGCCTGGGCCTGGGCCTGGGCCTGGGCCTGGGCCTGGGCCTGGGCCTGGGCCTGGGCCTGGGCCTGGGCCTGGGCCTGGGCCTGGGCCTGGGCCTGGGCCTGGGCCTGGGCCTGGGCCTGGGCCTGGGCCTGGGCCTGGGCCTGGGCCTGGGCCTGGGCCTGGGCCTGGGCCTGGGCCTGGGCCTGGGCCTGGGCCTGGGCCTGGGCCTGGGCCTGGGCCTGGGCCTGGGCCTGGGCCTGGGCCTGGGCCTGGGCCTGGGCCTGGGCCTGGGCCTGGGCCTGGGCCTGGGCCTGGGCCTGGGCCTGGGCCTGGGCCTGGGCCTGGGCCTGGGCCTGGGCCTGGGCCTGGGCCTGGGCCTGGGCCTGGGCCTGGGCCTGGGCCTGGGCCTGGGCCTGGGCCTGGGCCTGGGCCTGGGCCTGGGCCTGGGCCTGGGCCTGGGCCTGGGCCTGGGCCTGGGCCTGGGCCTGGGCCTGGGCCTGGGCCTGGGCCTGGGCCTGGGCCTGGGCCTGGGCCTGGGCCTGGGCCTGGGCCTGGGCCTGGGCCTGGGCCTGGGCCTGGGCCTGGGCCTGGGCCTGGGCCTGGGCCTGGGCCTGGGCCTGGGCCTGGGCCTGGGCCTGGGCCTGGGCCTGGGCCTGGGCCTGGGCCTGGGCCTGGGCCTGGGCCTGGGCCTGGGCCTGGGCCTGGGCCTGGGCCTGGGCCTGGGCCTGGGCCTGGGCCTGGGCCTGGGCCTGGGCCTGGGCCTGGGCCTGGGCCTGGGCCTGGGCCTGGGCCTGGGCCTGGGCCTGGGCCTGGGCCTGGGCCTGGGCCTGGGCCTGGGCCTGGGCCTGGGCCTGGGCCTGGGCCTGGGCCTGGGCCTGGGCCTGGGCCTGGGCCTGGGCCTGGGCCTGGGCCTGGGCCTGGGCCTGGGCCTGGGCCTGGGCCTGGGCCTGGGCCTGGGCCTGGGCCTGGGCCTGGGCCTGGGCCTGGGCCTGGGCCTGGGCCTGGGCCTGGGCCTGGGCCTGGGCCTGGGCCTGGGCCTGGGCCTGGGCCTGGGCCTGGGCCTGGGCCTGGGCCTGGGCCTGGGCCTGGGCCTGGGCCTGGGCCTGGGCCTGGGCACTAAAACCTGAACCTAAACCCTAAACCCTAAACCCTAAACCCTTAACCGTAAACCCCTAACCCTAAACCCTAAACCCTTAACCCTAAACCCCTAACCCTAAACCCTAAACCCTAAACCCTAAATGCAATTTACACCAAATATTTTTCTCTCTGCTCGGGCAGAGCTTCTCTCTTCTTCGAGATTGAAATTGGCTTCATTGGATTCAGAAGGGCGAAATCTATTGGCATCTGCTCAAAAATTGCTTAAAAAGGATCAGTCTAGCTCTTTCTAGAGGCAATTGAAGATCAGAAGTAAGTTTTTATTTTTGAATTTTATTTCCCAGAATTTGAGCGCTATACAAATCCAAATTTCGCCAAATTTAGACTTAGATCGCTCGGCTAGGGGAGTAGAACATCAAGGTTTGATTTGTTTTCCATTTATTTATCATTTAGTTGTTAAAATATTGATGTTTTAGACGAGTTTGCCGAAAAATGAAAAGGAAAAAACTCGCATCTCGCAATCCCATGCGGGCTAGTGAGTCAGCAGAGGCAGCTAGCTGGCCGTGTGACGTGTCAAACATGTCAAACGGTCAGCCCGCCCACCAAGCAGAGCGGGCGATGCCAAAACACCCTGCATCTGACGTGCTCGCCACGTCAGACAGGGGGGTGTTGGCCACGTGATCCATCAAAGCCGTCGAAGCTGACAGCCTGGATGAATCTAACGTCTAAAAAAAACGAAATAAAAAAAACAAACATTCCAAAAAAACCCAAAAAAATTTACCTCTTGTGCCGCAACTGCAATCATCATTGCGGGCGCCGTTTGTCCGTCTATCAAGACCGTCGGCGACGACACGTCTCGTGCTGATGACGGTCCAGATGATGGACCACCGGTGGACCCTGCAAAAGTTATAAAAAATGGACTGTTGCCGGTGACCTTACCGTAAACGCCTGCCTTTTTTCACCACTCCACGCCCTCAGTGCCTGCTTTTTTTGACTGTTCCACGTCCTCCCCGCCCGCTATTTTTGACCCTTCAACAACGCCGCCGCCGTTAGATGCACAATATGACCATTTGGCGTACGGCCAAGATGACCCCACGTCACCCAGGCCACACCAGTCCGCCTCGATGGCTGACACGTCGGCTGAGTCAGTCCCAATTGATTCTAAACACTAAACCCCTAAAACCCTAAACACTAAACCCTTATACCCTTAACCCTAAACCCTAAACCCTAAACCATAAACCCGAAACCCTAAACCCCTAAACACTAAACCCTAAACCCCTAAACCCTAAACCCCTAAACACTAAACCCTACACCCCTAAACCCTAAACCTAAACCTAAAACCCTAAACCTAAACCTAAACCTAAACCCTAAACCCTACACCTAAACCCTAATCTTTAAACCTAAACCTAAACCCCTAAACCCTAAACCCTAAACCCTAAACCTAAACCTAAACCTAAACCCTAAACCTAAAACCCTAGGCCTAAACCTAAACCCTAGGCCTAGGCCTAAACCCTAAACCCTATACCCTAAACCCTAAACCCTAAACCCCTAAACCCTAAACCCCTAAACCCTAAACCCTAAACCCTAAACCCTAAACCCTAAACCCTAAACCCCTAATCCCTAAACCCTAAATCCTAAACCTCTAAACCCTAAACACAAATCCAAATTTTGCTAAATTTGGACTTAGATCGCTCGGCTAGGGGAGTAGAACATCAAGGTTTGATTTGTTTTCCATTTATTTATCATTTAGTTGTTAAAATATTGATGTTTTAGACGAGTTCGCAGAAAAACGAAAAGGAAAAAACTCGCATCCTGCAATCCCATGCGGGCCAATGACTCAGCAGAGGCGGCTAGCTGGCCGTTTGACGTGTCAAACAGGTCAAACGGCCAGCCCGCCCACGAGGCGAGCGGGCGATGCCAGCACACCCTGCATCTAACGTGCTCGCCACGTCAGACAGGGGGGTGTTGGCCACGCGATCCATCAAAGACGTCAAAGCTGACAGCCTGGACGAATCTAACGTCTAAAAAAAGCGAAAAAAAAAAAACATTCCAAAAAATCCAAAAAAATTTACCTCTTGCGTCGCAACCCGCAATCATCACTGTAAGCGCCGTTTGTCCATCTATCTAGACCGTCAGCGATGACACGTCTCGTGCTGATGACGGTCCAGATGATGGACCACCAGTGGACCCTGCAAAATTTTAAAAAAACGGACTGTTGCCGGTGACCTTACCGTAGTGGCCTGCCTTTTTTGACAACTCCACGCCCTCAGCGCCTACTTTTTTTGACTGTGCCACGTCCTCCCCGCCCGCTATTTTTTGCTGTTCAACAGCGCCGCTGCCGGTAGATGCTCATCTGGACCATTTGGTGGACGGCCCAGAAGACCCCACGTCACCTAGGCCACACCAGTCCGCCTCGGTGGCTGACACGTCGGCTGAGTCAGTCCGAGTCGATCTGATCGACTCGGCCTCTCCCGACCGAGTCGACGGGGCTCTGAACGGCCAAGTCGACCTGGTTGACTCGGCCGCTCTTGGAGGAGTCGACCCGGTCTACAGTCACCTGGTCTACTCTGTCAATCTTGACCGAGTTGACCAGATTGACTTGGTCAATACTGACCAAGTCGACCTGGCTAACTGGGTAAACCTGATCCAGATTGACCAAATGGCAATAATGACCAAAACGACCCTGTTGACTTAGTCAATCTTGCGCAGGTTGACCAATTGATCAATATTGACCGAGCCGACTCAGTCAATCATGACCAGGTTGACCATGCCGACTCGAGCAACACGAGTCGAGATGAGTTGGTTGACCCCATGGTCAACCATGGCCAGATTGACCCCACGGTCAACACTGACCGAGTTGACCACTTGGTCAAACCCATAGCAGAGTTGACCATTGACCATGTTGACTTGGTCAAACCTTCCCATATTGACCATTTGGTCAACCCTACGCAAATTGACCACTTGGTTAATCTAGACCGATCGGAGCCGACAAACATGATTATTCCGGCCCACACTACTCATAATGATGTGGTTGATCCAGTCAATCGAGTTCGAGCTCAGTCGGTCAATTTAGACCAAAACGAACGTGTTGACTTGGTCAATCTTGACCAGGACTTACAGGTTGACTCAACTGAAGATGAGAGAGGCAAAACGCTCGACCCTAAGGAGCCTCCCTCTGCGCTATATCACTTTGCTGACCCCGTCAGCTCGACATAGAAAAATGAGAACCAGAACGCATCGAAGAAGCAAGGACATGCGCTTGAGGGGCCACTAGCTGACCGAATATTATAGAAGATATGGGTGGCGAGAGTGGCAGGATCTACCCACATGGGCGCTACACACGAGTCTACTACACCTCCGCTCCCCAAGGTTTCACTCCCCCCTCTTTATGATGACTCGACCCCCAAACGGGGGTTCACTGATTCTGAGGGAATGCGCATGGTAGCCTTCTCCAAAGAGGAGGTCTCAAGGATTGCAGCACCGTTTGCCTACACATTGATTGGGCGGTTCACTACGAAACGCCCACTTATTTACGATACTAGGAGGGTATACTTAGCGCGGGGGAATTTCCTCAGACCGGTGGTCATTGGTGCACGCAACCACCGGAGTATCTTCATTCGCTTCCAACTGTAAGCTGACTTTAAGAGGGCTTGGAGTCAAACTAAGTGGACGATCAATGGCTCCATCATGCACACCTATCGCTGGACAGCTGAACAGACGAGCACACAAGAGCACTATCCTCATTCCGTGCCGGTATGGATAGGTTTCCCAGGGCTACGGCCACATCTCTTCACGCCCACTACTCTTGAATCTCTAGCTGGTGTAGTTGGAACATTTATACATCTTGATAAAGACGTAGAATTGTTCAATCGCCCAAGATATGCGCGGGTATGTGTCGAGATAGATATCCTTGAGCCCATTCACCGCATGATACTTATTCGGAACGGAGATGTGTTGATTCGTCAATCCATCGTGTACGAGAACCTTCCATAGTTCTGCACACATTGTACCCTCCTTGGCCATACTATCCATGCGTGCCGCCAAAAGGCATCACCGACTACCTCAACTCCCGTGGAGGAGTACCTCCTCCCTTTGTCGTACAACGATTATATACTAGCCGTCAATCACACTACACATGACAGCCACCCTACCCGTCAGCCACCATCGAGCACCCGTCCAACCCATGTATTGCAGGATGTGCCTAGTGTCTCATCTTCACGGGACTCCATGTCGGCTAAGCCGGTACCGGCTAAGCCTGGCCCGATAGCCTCGTAGTGGGTGAAGAAGGGCGCTAATAAGCGCCCTCCAACCCTCACTCCTAAGGCATCTACTACTAGTACTCGATCAGGCAAAGGTAAGGAGATACGAGCCCCACTTACCTCAAACTCCTTTGCTGTACTAGATGTACTAGGGAGACATGAGGGAGAGTGCACGGAGGTCGAGCACATCTCCCTCTCATAGACAATCCCGCCCCCCTCTCACTACTACCCCCCTTTTAGCCCCTACACCACCATCCCTGCCTACCTCCACCACCCACTTCACACCCTCCCACTGGCCTTCATCTCCATCATTCCTAAGCCCCTAGCTCCATCCCACCTCATTCCCCTCCCCCCTACCCCCCTCCATCCCACTTCCCTCCACTCAGCTCACCAGCCACTAGCATCCCTAGCCGCACTCCCCCCCCACCGGATATACTCACCTCCTTGCCCGACCTCCACCCATCACATATACCTTTTGAGAGGGAGGACTGCTTGACTAACGCTCAAGCCCCGCTCCCTAGTTCAGAGGACACCTGTGGAGATACTAGCGGCCACACCTCCACAGGTGAGGAGGACAATGCCGCCTCCCTCTCTGAGGAGTCAGACATGACACTTCTCCACTTCCTGGTCATCTCTTGGATACTCCGCCTACACATCGCATTTATAACACCCGATCGAGGGTGCTCCACGCGAGCCGATAGTTTTATGATTCCAAGACTTGTTTGGAATTGTAGAGGGATCGGCAACCCTCTAACCCAATCACATCTCCTCTCCGTAGTCAATAAGTACAACTTAGGAATCGTTAGACTTATTGAGCCGATGACTACATCAGATTGCTCCCATTCCATCGCGAGGAAACTCAGAATGGATCAGGTTTATTGTCATCCCTTGAATAAGCTCTGGCTCTTTTGAAAGCGGGACTATTCGTTGGAACTACTAGCTGAGGTGACTCAATACGCCACTTTTGACGTACCGTCCTCCCCAAAGCCCTATAGGCTTACTATAGTCTATCCCTCACATAGACACTTAGTGCGGGAGGCCTTCTAGGGGGAACTCGCCTTACATATTCACTCTTACTCACAGCTTCTTGACCTCCCTTGGTTTCTTGCTGGGGATTTCAACTGCATACGGGCAGTCTTCGAACGCCAGGGAGGGCGCCTACCTCGGCCAAGTTCTATGAAAGCATTCCACCAGACATCACTTGTGGAGCCTCCTACTATCGGAGAGAAGTGGACTTGGTGTAATCAGCGTCAAGCCGATGCACGTATGTACCAACGGATTGACCGTTGTTTCACCAATAGCACGGCACTGATGCAGTGCACCATTGTGATTGAGATCCTCCCGCGATATTATTCGGATCACTCACTGATCCTCCTTCTCCCGGACTCGAGTAATCGAGTTTGCCGCACCCCATTCCGCTTCCAAGCCATGTGGTTAGAACATAACGACTTCCGTCATTTTGTACACAGCCATTGGCATGGAACGATCTCAACATCACCCATGGAGAACTTCAGCTATCGCCTGAGGAATCTCAAACTCCACCTGAAGTGGTGGAATCGACATGTCTTTGGAGACGCCCACACACCAGTCGAAGCACTCAAGATGGAATTAACTACTGTCGAGCGAAAATTACAGGATGTTTAGACGGACGAGGTGGGCGAGAGCCAAGTTCGACTTAAGGAGCAGCTTGAGGATGTTATGCGGCGCCAGGAGATTTTCTATCTCCAGCAATCGCGTATACAATGGCTACGAGAAGGTGGTAGAAATACACGTTTCTTTCACGCCTCGATCCGTCACTGAGCCAGGCCCAATTATACGACTATACTAGAGATGTAAAATCAGGACCCCGCCCTGCTGGCAGACACAGGAGTGGCGTTTTACCGCTCGTTCCTATCCTCACAACCAACGGTGGTGAGTGAGGACCTTGTCGCCTCTATCCCTCACTTGGTGAACAACCAGGAAAGCACCCTCCTCACAGTCCTACCCACTCGAGCAGAGATAAAGGAGGTAGTCTTTTCCTTCGCTAGGAACAAAGCCCCCCGGACTGGATGGATTCTCAGCAGAATTATATACGTCTTGTTGGGACATCGTAAGCACCGATTTGGTGCTTGCTATCAAGGAGGTGTTTACGCGCAAAGTCTTCCCTTGTAGTTGGAAATCTACTTTTTTGACGCTCATACCAAAAGTGGCTCTTCCAACTACCTTTCGAGACTTTCGCCCCATTAGTCTTTGTAATGTATGCTACAAAGTTGCATCCAAAATCATTACTAACAGACTAGGGAACCTCTTTGAGTGACTCATCTCGCCTGAGCAGTGTGGTTTTGTCAAGGGTCGACAGATCCATGACAACATCATGCTTGTTCATGAGCTAGCCCAGTCCTTGGACGCTCATATTCCGCGCTCAAATGTCATCAACAAACTGGATATGGAGAAGGCCTTTGATCGAGTCGAGTGGAATTTCCTCACCCTAGTGTTGCGTCGCTTTGGGTTCAACACTGATTTCATCGGTCTTGTCGATGCTTGCATAAGAGAGAATCACTTCTCTCTTTTGATGGATGGAAACTCCACTGGATTCTTCATGGCCACGAGAGGTCTCCGGCAAGGCGATCCTATCTCTCCTACCCTTTTCATATTGATGGAAGAGGTCCTCAGTCGATTGCTCACCCGTGCGATGGATCACGGCCTCATCCAACCGTACTTTACGAAAAGGGGATGCCCGATCCTCTCACATTCTCTATTTGCAGATGATGCTATCCTCTTCCTCAATGGATCTAAAAAATCCATTAAGGAACTTATGAGTGTCCTCACGGCATACGAGCAAGCTTCGGGCAAGCTCGTAAACACCTCGAAGAGTAGCTTTATAGTTGGCCCATCCACTACTATAAAGCGCACTCAGATCATCCAACACTATACTCGATACTCACGAGGATGTCTTCCTTTTGAATATCTTGGATGCCCTATCTTTTTGGGACCCGCGAGACATCATTACTTTGATACCTTGTTGGGTGAACTCCGAAAGAAACTAGAGGGATGGAAACTCTGTTTCCTATCACCTGGTGGGCGTATCCAACTTATTTGACACGTCCTCATGAGTATCCCATTGCACACCCTCGCGGTTCATACACTGTCTTCTACGCTCCTCTGCTCAGTGGAACAACTATGCACACGTTTCTAATGGTCAGGTCACCTCGAGGGAGAGTATCGCCACCATTAGGTTTCTTGGGAGAAAGCATGTCGACCGATGGATGAGGGGGGTCTAGGGATCACACGCCTCACGGATGTCCAGAACATGCTCCAAAAGAAGCTCGTATGGCGATTGCGCACCACATACTCATTATTGGATTGTTTCATTTACGCCAAGTATGGCGAGTGGGCCCATCGAGAGGTTGATATTCGGGGTCCTCGGCGATGGAGGACGTGGTAGTGCCACTGGCTTTAGCTTGCCCATGTCACCCGATGACACATTGGATGAGGCGAGATTAGCGCCTGGTTTGATACCTGGCATGCTGATGAACCACTCACGCACCATCCACAGTTTGCCCCACATGAAGTGCGCTTAACAGTGGCTCAGTCGCTTATGGGAAACACGCAACACCTACTGCAGCAACATGGCCTCCCCTCAGATACGTTACCTGAGGTCTAGAGCACCTCAATGGGGTCTACTCCCGACTTTGCCATTTGGACGCTCACACCCACAGGAACATACTCGTGCAAATCTTCATGGGAGCATTTCCGTGAGAAATCCTCAATCTAGCACTCGGGTCACCGCATCTGGCACCCAT
Organism: Wolffia australiana; assembly: GCF_029677425.1. Lineage (NCBI taxonomy): Eukaryota > Viridiplantae > Streptophyta > Magnoliopsida > Alismatales > Araceae > Wolffia > Wolffia australiana. The sequence goes on along the minus strand of NC_135843.1, from coordinate 18,520,929 downwards.
CGATCCTTCCTCGAGTCTCCTTTTTCCTCTAGAGACTCTTGCATCGCGGCCTACCGACCAATGATTGAGTGACCCATTGAGGTTACTCCCTCGGTTCCCGCTGTCACTGCTATCCCACAGCTCCACATACTGAGACCATGGACCACCTTTTCTTCTAGAGGGAGACAGCACTCGCAAGTTGGCGCCTCATCACCGACCGTTGTCATCCACTAACCCCGTCTGAGTGTTTTGGCAAGTTTCTTATCTCGCCAACACTCTCTACACGGAGCCCCATCCTACACATCACCATAGCTTATCTACTATGGGAGATATGGAAAGGGCAAAATTCTTCTCATTTTGTAGGTACGCCCATGCGCATCATGGATATCATGCGTCGAGTTCAGCTGTGGCTAAGGCGCATCTACCATCTAATCCCCCCTCGAGCCAGCAGATCAACACTCGCCTACGACCTCCTTGACTCCGTGGGCATTCATGTGACACCTACCCCCATCCGCATTCAGAATCGAGTTGTTTATTGGCTTCCACCATCAATAGGCATCCTTAAATTGAATGTGGATGGTGCGGCCAAAGGGAACCCAAGGCCCGCGGGAGGGGGGGGTATCATACGAGACCATACAGGGAGCATTCTTTTTGCTTTTTCTTCTTTCTATGGCACACAGACTAATACAGTAGCCGAAGCTATGGCGATATGTGATGGTTTACTCCTTTGTGAGGAATGAAACCTTCACAGTATTGTTGTAGAATCGGACTCACAGGTGTTAGTCGACATGCTCCTTGTAGGTACATGCTCCCACTAGCGACTACACCGAGTGTGGTAGGACATCATGCGGTGCCGTCCTTGCACAAAATGCTTTCGTCATCAGCTGCGGGAGGGCAACCAGACAGCAGATGCACTCGCCAACCATGCGGTACATGCATGAACCCCCTCCTCCATCTTTCTTTCTTGGCAGGCGCTCCCTCTGACAGCTAGAGGTTGTTATCACGTTGATCATCTCGGCATGCAGACCCTCCGCACATGGCGCATCCTCATAAGCCCGCGGGATTGGAAGATTGCGTGGAACACTGGAGCTAGAGGGGTGGACTGCACCCGCCTCGACTGGAGCCCTCACCACGCCCTTCATCGATCCCCCTTGACGGAGGCGAGGACATCTCCCAGACTACATCGTCATCGCGGGGTGGCTCTGGTGGGACGATGGTGTGCACACTTCCACGAGCGCCTGTGAGGTACTCCTATAAACATTGACAAACACTTCACTTTATAAATAAAATCCCCCTTGGTGGCATCCAGGGCACGGATGGATCGGTCTACGGGCACAACCCCAGGGTTGGCCGTACCTGGCACCGTGTTTTTTGTAAATTAAAAAAAAAAAAACCCTAAACCCTAAACCCTTAATCCTAGATCGTAAACCCTAAACCCTAAGCCGTAAACACTAAGCCCCAAAATTCTCATTTGGTCCAACGTTTTCTCTCTCCTCTAGTAGAGCTTCTCTCTCTTCTGAAACTGGCGATTTGCTCATCACTCTTGTGCCTGATTTCACAATGAGCTGAAAGTTGTCGCATTGGATTTATAAGGTCAAAATCTATTGGAATCGACTCAAAATGCGCCCTAAACGGATTAGTATAGCTCGTTCTATAGGGAATTGAGATCAAAGGTGAGTTTTAGTTCTCAAATTTTATTTTCCAGAATTTAGGTGCTACACAATTCCAAATTGCTTCAAATTTGAACTTGGATTGTTCGTTTTGGGGACCAAAACAGTGAGGTACGATTTGTTTTTCATTAACTTATCTATTTTACCTTCAATTCGAGATGTTTTAGATGCCCTCAACGAAAAATAAAAAAAAACCTTCTCGGCCTGCAATCCCATGCGGGCCAGTGAGTAAACAGGGGCCTCCAACTGGCCGTCTGACGTGTCAAACATGTCAAACAACCAGCCCACCCACCAAGGCGAGCTGACGCTACCAACTCGCCCTTCATTTGACGTGACTGCCACGTTAGATATTGGCGAGATCCATCCAGACCGTCGGATCTAACAGTCTGGATGGATCTAATGCTCCAAAAATTCGCAATCAGAAAAAAAAAACAAAATTTGAAAAATAACACAAAAAAATTTAGCTATAACGCTGTCGACCGCATTCAATGCTACTGCGGTTAATCGTCCATCCATCTGGACCGTTGACGACAACACGTGCCGCGTAGACATTAATCCAGATGATGGACCCTTGGTGGACCATTCACAGTTGAAAAAAACTAGAACCGTTGGCATTAAATGGCAACGGCTCATTAAGTGCAACTTTATGTCTCGAATCCCACCCCATGGCCACGTCAGATCCGACGGGCATGATCGAATCCAGCCTCCTGATTGATCCACTTTTGGCCGTCGGATTAGATCGTTCCATCCACTTGGATCGAGATCTTAAAGCTCCCGCCGATGCATTCAATGCGCCAGCGGTAACCTCACCCCTTAAGGTGCCTACCATATTTGACCATTCCACGACTTCCCCGCCATTAGATCTCCCCTTGGTGCACCCAACGGAAGGTTGCTATCGAGCCACGTCGCCAATCCCTCAATTCTTAAATATATCTGCTGATGTGGCCACCTATAACGACACTCTCAGCGACACAAGTGGTCGAAATGGAAAGCCTGGATTGGTCCACGTCGACGTTGAAGGCCCACCATATCAGCAGTACACCATGTTGGCGCTGACTGGGCGGGCTGAGGCAGATGCGTTCGACTGAGTCAACTCGGCGGGCCATGGCCGAGTTGACCTGGTCGACTCGGCCGCTCCAGCCCGAATCAACTTGGTCGACTCGGCCCCGCTCGACCGAGTCGACCGGGTCGACAGCGACCGAGTCGGCCCGATCGATAATGACCGATTCAACCCGGTTGAATCCAACCGAGTCGAACCGGTTGAGTCGTTCAAACAGGACCGAGTCCAACCGGTCGACTCGGTCAACCAAGACCGAGTCGAACCAGTCCACTTGGTCAACCACGATCGAGTTGAACCGGTGATAACTTGCAAATTAACAGGATTAATTGATGAATTTTACATTATATTTATGTGCTTTAATGATCATAATTGCAAGTTGTCATATAAAAATAAAGATACATGACTTATAATTTGATTTTATTATTATTTCTAATTTTTTATCATTTTTGACATGGTATTTAACCTCATTTCATTGAAGAAATATTTTTTACAGGCCTCTAAATACTTGGCTAAAGGTTGGTAAGGGCTTTTATAATTTTTTTAGACTTTTTCCATATTGTATATAATTTTCTGACCAATATTTAGTCAAGAGATGATTTTTTAACAATTGAATAATACATATTCTATTTTTTTAGCATTTTATAATATATATATAATTATTAAGGGGCATCCACGTCAATCCCCCAAAATTTGGGTGAATAAATGGATAAATATTATCTAATCATTAAGAAATAGAAAGAATGAGCATTATTGGCTCATTATGGCATCGCAAATAGCGATGCCATAACGAGCCAATCATTAGTTAAAAAATAATTATGACTTGGCGCAGTCGGGAAGAAAAGGAATGATTTCATTTTTTAAAAATAAATCTCTCGTCGGTTATCCGCGTGCATTAAATGCACGCGACAACCGACACATGTAGACTTATTAAATAACAAGTCTACCTTGTACATGGTTGGTTAGCCGCGTGCATTAAATGCAGGCGGCCACCGACACACGTTTATTTTAAAGACATTTTATTTAAATTATCGGCATTGATCCGTCGTGTGCATTAAATGCACGCGGAATCAATGACATACATTTTAAATAAAACGGAGGTAAGCTCAGCTTGTTTTTATTTTTTTTTCCTTATTTTTTTGTAGGCGCTAACGAGGATGACATGGCTTCTTTTTAGCCATTCACAAAGAGCGATCATTCTCCAATGATTGCGGGCGGTGCACGCGGACAATCACGTGTCAAAACATGATCCGAGAAGGTGGAAAACGAGAAAAAATAATGCCGACCAATCAGAAAATGCCGATTTTTGAAATATTTTGAAGAGAGAAAATATCCAACCACCTAGATTAATTTGTAGTAAAACGGCGATATCTTGAGATATAGCCTTCTGATTGGGCTGAACTTTTGAGGGCTTGTTTGTCTTTTCCCCATTTACAGTCCCTATGGTTGGATCTTTAAATAGAGATCTGGAAAAGGGCAATAATTACATTTCGAAGCTCTCTCCAAGGATTTGGCCAGGAAGGACATAAGAGTTTCTTTGGAAGTCGACAGTTCTTAATTCTGCACTCAAATTTGTAAGTTTCTGATTTGTATTTCAATCTTCTTCTTCAACGATTCTAAAACGCTAAGGCATGGGCGAAATGTACATGCCCTAGAAGTTGTTTTGAATGAAATTAGCATTACATTTTGATTCTGATTCAAGATCTGGTTTTTAATCTTTAATTCTACATCAATTTTGAACATTTCTACATTATTTGATTTTTAATTTAGGGTCGGATTTCATCATTTCCCCAAATTCTTCACTTTCTCTCTCTAGGTTGATTTGTCTTGTTCCTCTCTCTAGATTTCAATTTTTATTGTTTGTGAATTTAATTAAATATATAAAAAACCTAAAAATAAAATTTGATTAAAAAATTCATCCATCTTGAAGTCCAATTTAAAAATCCCTTTCTTGATTATTTAATTCCCAATTTTAATTCATAAAAAATTTCTTAAAATTTAATAATAATTCGGAAATTAATAACCCGAATTAATCTGATCTTATAATTGAAATAATTCTATATTGAGCATTTTTGACCGAAATAGTGAATATCAAAATTACTTTTTTTACTTAATTTTGATCAATTAAAAACATTAATAAGTATAATTAAAATTTATTAATTACAAAATTAATTGATATTTGAATTAATTCATTAAAATTGGATAAAAATTCTTACTTGCTGCCTCTCTGTGGTTTGACCCCTTGGTTGCTCAATATTCTATATTTAGTGATTAAGGGTATTTGTAAATTTATTGTATAAGTCAATGACATATTTACACGCGTTTTTAGGCTTATCAACCAGCTGACCAGGTCAAACCTGACCGAGTCGAACTGGCTGACTCGGTCAACCCTGACCAAATCGTACCGATTGAGTCGGTCAACAACGATGGAGTCAAACTAGTCCTCTCGGTCAACCCTAACCCACCCGAACCCATTGACTCTGTCAACGGTGATGGAGTCCACTCGGTTAACTTGGTCAATCATGACTGAGTCAATTCGGTCAACTCGGTCATGTCGGTTAATGCCAGTGGAGTTATATGTGTCATCCTGGTCAAATTTGAACAACACGAAACAATTGACCTGGTGACTGATGGCGGAGTCCAACTCGTCGACTCAGTCAACCCCATACCAATCGTATCGGTCCACTCGATCATCCGCGATCGAGTCGAGCGAGCCAACTCGGTCAATTTTGATCGAGTGCAATTGGTCGACTTGGTCAACCTTGACCAAGTCAACCTGACTCACTCCGCCATCCTCGGAGACTTGGCACATAGCACGGAGGAGCAGAACGCGTCACACAAGCAAGGACAGACGCTTGAGAGGCAGCAAGCTGAACGCGCACCACCGACAACCTAGGCGCCGAAAGTGGCCAGAACTACGCACACGATTACTACTCAACCACTTCCCAAACCTACACTTCCCCCCCTCTACGATGACACGATCCCAAAGGGGATTTTTATAGACTCGGAGGGGGTGAGAGTGGTCGCCTTCTCCAATGAGGAGATCTAGAGAATGGCTGCGCCATTTGCATACACATTGATTAGGTGGTTCGCTACAAAGCGTCCACTTATCGATGATATCATGCGGGTATATTTAGCGCGAGGGCACTTCATCAGACATGTGGTTATTGGAGCACGTGACCACCGGAGTGTCTTTATTCACTTCCAACTTGAAGCTGACTTTAGGAAGGCATGGAGTCGTACCATGCGGTAATCAGTGTTTATGTGATGCACACTTATTGATGGACACCCGAGCAGACTAGCAGCTCATGGGATCCTTGCCCTCACTCTATACCGCTATGGATTGGTTTCCCAGGGCTCCGACCACATCTCTTCACACCCATTGCTCTAGAATCCTTAAGCTAGTGTTGTTGGAACATTTATACGTCTTGACAAAGATGTACATTTTTTCAACCGCCCCGAATATGTGGGGGTATATGTAGAGATAGACTTATTAGAGCCCATCCACTACATGATCCTCATTTGCAGTGGGGATGAGCTGATTCGACATCCCATCGTGTAGGAGAACCTTTCTCACTGTATCCTTCTAGGTCACACACTTCATATGTGTCACCAAAGGGCGACGTCGACTGCCTCGACCCCTTTAGAGGAGTACCACCAACCTTTGCCTTATAATGACTACATCATAGAAGCAAAGTCTATTTCTCAAGGGCGATGCCCCACCTAGAGAGTGACTCTGAGTACACGACCCGCCTCCGCACTACAAGGTGCGCCTACTACTACCCCTCCCCTACCTAGGGACTCTATCTTGGCCAAGCCTGTCTCGGCGAAGCATACAACTACAGGGTCACAATGGGTGAAGAAGGGGGCTGACAAGCACCCACAAACCCTACCCCGTCCCTTAGATGTCAGCATTCGGCCGGGCAAGGGTAAGGAGGTACAAGTACCCACTAATACCTCCAAAACTTTTGCCCTCTTGGAGCTAGAAAGCCCTAAGGACGACTGCGCGGAGGTTGGGCAGAGTTGTTCAAGTATCCCTAGCACTTGCGGCCATACACCCACCCATCCCTCACGAGTCCCCCATTCCTTATCGCCCCCCGTTCTACTTCCTCTCGCCTCTCATCCCACCAACCTCCATCTTCATAATACCCACCATCTTCTCATCCTACCCCTCCGTCTCCCACCCTAACGCCTTGCTCCCCTCCACCGGCTTCACCTCCTTTCCCTCCCCCCTCCATTATCCCATCCCACACTCATACACACTGCCCTCCCCGCTCTTCCCCCTCGGACCCACTCCTCCCTATACTTTGCACACCCCCCCTCCTCGCTCATCACCTATTCTCCCCACTAGCTTATCGCCCCACTCTAGCCACGCTCCTCCCCCAACTGATATACTCACCTCCCTGCCCGATCTCCACCCATCACATATCCCCTTTGACTGGGAGGCATGCTTGACTAACTATCAAGCCCCGCTCCCTAGTTTTGAGGATACATGTGGAGATACTAGCGTCCAGGCTTCCACAGATGAGGAGGACGATGACGCCTCCATTTCTGAGGAGTCTGACTTGGACACCCCCCCTCCAGGTCATCACTCGGATACTCTACACACCCATCGCATGTATAACACCTGATCGAGGGTGCGTCACGCGAGCTGATAGCTTTATGATTCCAAGTCTCATTTGGAATTGTACAGGGATTGGCAACCCGATAACCCAATTCCACCTCCTCTATCAAATAAATAAGCACAACTTAGGAATAGTTGGACTTATTGAGCCGAGGTTTATATTGGATTGCTCCGATTCCATTGCGAGGAGACTCTGAATGGATCATGTTTATTGTTATCCCTCGAATAAGCTCGGTTTTCTTTGGAAGCGGGGTTATTTGTTGGCACTACTAGCTGAAGGGACCCATTACGCCAATTTTGACGTCCTGTACCATCCAATGCCCCTACATGCTTTCCGTAATCTATGCGTCACATAGACACCAAGTGCGCGAGCACTCGAGTCCGTCGTCCTCCATTTCGCATCCAATCCATGTGGTTCAAACATAACGACTTTCATCGTTTTGTACACAACCATTGGCATGGAACAATCTTGACATCACCTATGGAGAACTTCAATTATCGACTAAGGAATCTCAAGTTCCACCTGAAATGGTGGAATCCAAATGTCTTCAGAGATGTCCACGCACCGGTTGAAGCACTCAAGATGGAACTAGCTGTTGTCGATTGACAGTTGCAAGATGTTGGACAGATGACGTGGGAGAGCGCCAGCTTTGACTTGGAGAGCAGCTTGAGGACGCTATGCGGCGTCAAGAGATCTTCTATCTCTAGAAATTGCATGTCCAATGGCTGCGAGAGTGTGATAGAAACACACATTTCTTTCATGCCTCGATGCGTCATAGAGCCCGTGCTAATTTTCCTTACCCCAGTGTTGAGTCGCTTTGGGTTCACCATGGGACTCATCGACCGTCGATGCTTGCATTAGAGAGAATCATTTCTCTCTCCTGATGGATGGAAACTCCACTGGCTTCTTCACGACCACGAGAGGTCTACGATAAGGTGACCCTATCTCGCCCACCCTTTTTATATTGATGGAGGAGGTCTTCAGCTGATCGCTCACACGGGCCATTGACCACGGCCTCATCCAACCATATTTTATGAAACGGGGCTGTCCGATCCTCTCGCATTGGCATCCTCTTCCTCAATGGATCTAAAAGATCCATTAAGGAATTTATGAGTGTTCTCAGAGCATACGAGCAAGCTTCGGGCCAGCTTGTCAATGCCTCGAAGAGTAGCTTCATAGTTGGTCCTTCCACCACTATAAAGTGCTTTGAGATACTCCAGCACTATACCTGTTACTCACGAGGATGCCTCTCGTTCGACTATCTTGGATGCCCTATCTTTCTAGGACCCGCTAGGCACCATTACTTTGATGCCTCGTTGAGCAAACTTAGAAAGAAACTAGAGGGATGGAAACTTCATTTCCTATCCCCCAAAGGACGTATCCAACTTATTCGACATGTCCTCATGAGTATCCCGTTGCACACCCTAGTGGTCCACTCACTATCTCTTACAGGTCTCCGTTCAGTGGAACGACTATGCACACGTTTCTTATGGTCCGGCCACCTCGAGGGAGAGTGTTGCCATCATTGGGTTTCTTGGGAGAAAGCATGTCGGTCGACGACCGAGGGGGGTCTAGGAATTAGACGCCTCACGGACATCCAGGACATGCTTCAAAAGAAGCTCGTATGGCGTATGCGCACCACACACTCCCCATTGGGTAGTTTTATTTCAGGCAAGTATGGCGAGTGGGCCTATCAAGAGATAGATATCCAGGGCCAACGGAGATGGCAGACGTGATAGTGTCACTGGCTTGAGATTACTCAGGTCACACGTTGGCATATTGGCTGAGGCGATATTAGAACGTGGTTTGATATGTGGCATGTTGATGAGCCATTTGCTCGCCATCCACATTTTGTACCACATCGACTGCGACTCATAGTGACCCAACGGCTTATTGGCAACACACAACACCTATGGGAGCAGCATGGCCTCCCTAAAGCCACATTACCCCTAGTCCAGAGTACTCCAATCAGTCACAGCCTTCTAACTGATGATTGAGTGATCCGTATAGGTCACTCTCTCAGTTCCTGTTGCCACTACTGTACCACATCCCCACATATTGAGACCATGGAGCATTTTTTTTCCATAGTGAGACAACCCTCGCATGTTGGTACCAAATCACATACCATTGGCGTCCACTACTTCATACTTCACTAACCCCGTTCGAGTGTTTTGGCAGGGTGTTTTGCTTGCCAACATGCTCTAAACGGAGGCCCATCTTACACATCACTATAGCTTATTTACTATGGGAGATATGGAAAGGGCAAAACTCTTCTCGTTTTGTAGGTTCGCCCATGCGCGCCGTGGATATCATGCAACGAGTCAAGTCATGGATACAGCAAAGCACTTGCTTGCAACCTCCTTCGCGCCTGGGGCATTACAGTGACCCTTACGCCTATTCGCATTCAGACACAAGTCATCCATTGGCACCCATCGCGAGTTGGCATCCTCAAACTGAATGCGGATGGTGCGTTCAAAGGGAACCCGAGCCCAATAAGGGGAGGTGGTACCCTTCATGATCATACAGGGAGTATTCTCTTCGCTTTCTCCTCTTTCTATGACATACAAACTAACACAGTAGCCGAAGCTACGGCGATATGTGATGGATTACTCCTCTAAGAGAAACGAAACCTTCATAATATCATCGTAGAATCGGACTCACAAGTGTTAGTTGACATGATCTGTGCAGACACATGCTCCTAGTGGCGACTAGAACGTGTATGGCAGGACATCAAGCGGTGTTGCCCCCGCGTAATTAGCGTTCCTCAACCCTAAACCCTTAATCTTAAACCCTAAACTCTAAATATTTTGACATCTCATTTGCTTCAACATTTTCTCTCTCCTCCAATAGAGCTTCTCTCTCCTAAATTTTTTTTGATTTGCTCATACTTTTTCTCATGTTCTCAAAATGAGCTGAAATTGGTCCCATCAAATTTAGAAGGTCAAGATCTATTGAAATCCACTCAAAAATCACCTCAAACGGGTCAATATAGCTCGTTCTAGAGGGAATTGAAGATCAAAGGTGAGTTTCATTTCTCTAATTTCATTTTCCAATATTTAGGCGTTATACAAATCCAAATTGTGTGAAATTTGGACTTGGATTGTTTTTCTTGGGGAGTGGAACACCTAGCTTGTAAACCCTAAACCCTTAACCCTTAACACTAAACCCTAGACCCTGAACCATAGACTCTAAACACTAAATGCTTAACCCTAAACCATACTTCCTAAACCCTAAACCCTAACCCCTAACCCCTAAACCCTAAACCCTAAACTCTAAATATTTTGACATCTCATTTGCGTCAACTTTTTCTCTCCTCGGGTAGAGCTTCTCTCTCCTCTGAAATTGGGGATTTGCTCATAACTTTTGGGTATAATCACGGAATCAGCTGAAATTGATTGCATTAGATTGAGAATGTCAAAATCTATTGGAATCGACTTAAAATTGCCCCAAATGGATCAGTATAGCTCGTTCTAGAGGAAATTGAAGATCAAAGGTGAGTTTCATTTCTCAAATTTTACTTTCCAATATTTAGGCGTTATACAAATCCAAATTGCGTGAAATTTGGACTTGGATTGTTCGTCTTGGGGAGAAGAACACCGACATATGACTTATTTTTCACTTATTTAATTGTTTATCCATTAATTTGTGATGTTTTAGAAGCCTCCACCAATAAATAAAAAAAATGACCCTTCGCGGCCCGCAATCCCATGCAGCCAGCTGAGTCAACAGGGGCATCTAGCTGACCGTCTGACGTGTCAAACACGTCAAATGACCAGCCCTCCCAATAAGGGGAGCTGACGGTGCCAGCTCGCTACTCATCTAACTTTCTCGCCACGTCAGATAATGGTGAGCTAGATGCGCTAGCTGCAACATCCATCTAGGCCATCAGATCTGACAGCTTGGATGGATCTAATGCTCCAAAAAACTGCAATAAAAAAGGGAAATTTGAAAAAAACCCAAAAAACAAGTTATAATAGGGGTGACAGCATTAAATTCTACTGGTAACATTTGTGCATCTATCTGGACTGTCGGCGACAACACGTGTCCCATGGACGATGGTGAAGATGATAAACCTTTGGTGGACCATCAACAATTTCATAAAATAGAGCCGTTGGCATTAAATGCCAACGGCTCATTTAATCCTCCTTTTTGTCTCAAACCCCATCCCATAGCCAAGTGAGATCCGATGGCCGGGAATGAATCCAACCTCTAGATCGATCCATCCCCGGTCGTTAGATCAGACCTATCCTTCCACGTGGATGGAGGTCATAATGATCCCGATAATGCATTAAATGCGTAGTTGGTAAACTCACCCCTTGCGGCGCCTACAATAGTTGACCATTTCATACCTCTACTGCCGTAAGATCTCCCCACGGTTCACCCAATGGAGGGTTAAGGTCAGGCCACGTCGCCGCTCCCTCAATTTTTAAATATCCCTACTGACATGGCCACCAAAGACTGAATTATTAGAGACACATTGGTTGAAATGGCAAACATGGATTGGTTCACGTGGGTCCAACTAGCTTGCCATCTCAGAAATACGCCATGTTGGCACTGACTGGGCTTGCTGAAGGAGACACGTCTGATCGAGCCGACTCTGCGGACCGTGACCGTGTTGACCTGATCGACTCGTCAACTCTAGCCTAAGTCAACCAGGTTGAGAATGGACGAGTCGAACTGGTTGACCCGGTCCTGGTCGACCGAGTCGACCCGGTCGACAACGACCACGTCGAGCCGGTTGATAATGACAACGTCGACCTAGTCAAGCACGACCAAGTCGACCCGATTGACTCGGGTCTCTCTGACCAAATTGACCTGGTTGACTTGTTCCATTCAGACCAAGTCGACTCAGTTGACCTAGTTGACTCGACACAACCTGTCCTAGTCAAATGAGTAGACTTGGTCAAAGTCAACTGAGTCAACCTAGGCGACTTGGTCCACAATGACCAAGTCAAACTAGTTGACCTGGTCCACATGGTCCGCGTTGACCAGGTTGGGTCGGTAGAGTCCGCTCAAGACATATGGGTTGACTTGGTCAAAACTGACCCAGTCAACTTGATTGACTCGGCCGACTCACTTCGAGACGACCTAGGTGACTTGGTGCACTCCGTCCTAGACGTCCGAGTTGGCTCGGTAGACTCCCATCGAGTTGAGTCAACCAGTCAACCCTAGGACAAACAGTCTAATCCAGGCTATCTAGACATTGATCCACTAGGTCCTACTACAGTTGACCTATCTGCCACGAATAACCTAGTTCGATTTTCTCTGGTGGAGTTGATTGAGCACGCTCTGCTCAATCTGGCGGATTTGGGCCAAAACGCGAGAGTTGACTCGGGTGCTCCTGATCGGTCAAGCCCGAGTCAGGGGGACCAACACAAGCATGGTGGAGAGAACTTAACCGGTAGGGATTGCCCCCATAGATGACTTGGGCAGTGAGAGTGGCGGGTCCTTCACATACGACTCCCAGCCAACCACTAGCGAAGCCAACACTTCCCCCTCTTTACAATGTTACGATCCCGAAGAGGGGTTATACTGACTTTGGGGACGTGTGTCCTGTGACCTTCTCTAAGGAGGAGGTATCGCGAATGGCAGCACCATTTGATTACACTGTGACTGGGCGGTTCCCTATGAAGCGACCGCGCATTGATGACATCATGAGAGTATACCTAGCGCGAGGGAACTTCCTTGGGCTTGTTGTCATTGGAGCACGCAATCATAGGAGCGTCTTCATTTGCTTCCAACTGGAAGCCAACTTCAAGAAGGATTGGAGCCATACCATATGGATGACGACTACATGGTCGCGGAAGAGTATCTTACCCCCTTGGCCTACAACACCTACATAGTCGCAGCAAACTCCACCATCCAAGGGCGTCTCCCTAATCAGAGACCACCTCAAGGTACGCGCCCCACATCCACACCACAGGACGTCACCGGTGTGTCCCCTCCTACCTCCCGAGACACTATGTCGGCTAAGCCTCCCCTCACAGCTTCACAGTGGGTGAAGAAGGGCACTGATAAGCGCCCCCAAACCCTACCATGGGCTAAGGATGCCCCCTCTACTAGTAAAGTCAAAGAGGTAAGTGTATCCACACTGACCTTGAATACTTTTGCCCTCCCGGACATACTAGAGGGACCCAAGACGGGCAATTACATGGAGGCTGGGCGGAGTCCCTCTCATATCCATTCTACACCTCCCCGTCCCTCCTCATCTCCTCAACGAACTACCATCCTCCCCTCATCATCCCCACCTTATCCTCCCATGTATCCTCTCGTGTATCCTCCAGTGTATCATCGTCCCCCCATGTTTCCTCTTGTGTATCCTCTCGCTAGTCACCCCCTCGGTCTAGCTCTCCCCACCCCGCACCCCCCTCTTGTCCCTCATTACCCCTTCAACCCACATCTTCCCCCCCTCACCTATCACGTCTCTGCCCAACCCCCGATCCCCTTCATCTCCCCCACCATCCCACAACCCATCGTCCTTTACCCAACCACATCCCCCACCTGATATACTCACCTTCATGACCGACCTCCATCCATCACAAATCCTTTTCGAGCAGGAGGAGTGCTTGACTAACCGTCAAGCTTCACTCAATAGTTCGGAGGATACTTGTGGAGGTACTAGTGGTCGGGCTTCCACGAGACAGAAGGTAGATGATGTCTCTCGCTCTAAGGAATCCGACATGGATACCTCTCCCCATCTAAGACATTGTTTGAATGCCTCACATACATGTAGCATAGACAACACCCGATCTAGGGTGTGTCACGCGAGCTAATAGCTTTATGATTCCAAGTCTTATTTGGAGTTGTAGAGGGGTCGACAACCCTCTAACCCAAAGACATCTCCTTTCCCTAATCAAAAAGTACAACTTGGGGATAGTTGCGCTTTTTGAACCGATGACTATGTCGGATCATTCCTACTCCATTACGAGGAAACTCAGAATGGATCGTGTTTATTGTCATTCCTCGAATAAGCTCTGGATTTTTGGAAGCGAGATTTTTCGTTGGTATTACTGGCTGAAGGGACCCAATACGTCACTTTTGACGTATCGTACTCCCCGAGCCCTACTCACTTCCTGTCGTCTACGTCTTGCAAAGATAGCTATAGCGGGAGGCCCTATGGGAGGAACTCGCCTTACATACCCATTCCCACTCACAGCTTGTTGATATCCCTTAGTTTATCGCTGGGGATTTCAATTGCATACAGGCCGTTAGAGAGCAGTCGGGGGGCCGCCCACCCCAGTTACGGTCTATGCAAATGTTTAACGACTTTACCCATCAGGTGTCACTCGTGGAGCCACCTACCATAGGTGAGAAGTGGACCTGGTGTAATGAATGTCAAGCGGATGCACGTATGTATGAACACCTAGACCGTTGTTTTACCAATAGTACCGCATTGATGCATTGCACCATCACGATTGAGATCCTAGAGAGATATTACTCGGACCACTCGCCCATCATCCTTCTCCCAAACTCGAGTAATCGAGTTGGCCACCCTCCGTTCTGATTCCAAGACATGTGGTTAGAGCATAATGACTTCCATTGTTATGTACGAGGCCATTGGCATGTAACGATCTCTACATCACCTATGGAGAACTTCAGTTACAGACTGAGGAATCTCAAGTTCAACCTTAAATGGTGGAATCGACATGTCTTCGGAGACATACATGCACTGGTCAAAGCATTCAAGCGGGTACTAGCTGCTGTCGAGTGACAATTGCAAGATGGTTGGATGGACGATGTTGGAGAGTGCCAGGTTTGCCTTAGAGAGCAGCTTGAGGACACTATGCAGCACCAGGAGATTTTCTATCTCCAGAAGTTGAGTGTCCAATGGCTACGAGAAGGTGATAGAAACACACATTTTTTTCACACTTTGATCCACCACAGAGCGCGTCCTAATTATACCACACTATTAGATATGTATCGTTAGGACCCCGCCCCGCTAGCAACTGCAGGAGTGGAGTATTATCATTCGCTCCTCTCCTCACAACCAACTATTGTGAGTGAGGACCTTCTCAGTTCTATCCCTCACTTGGTGACTAACCAAGAAAATGCACTTCTCACCGCTCTTCCTACCCAAACAGAGATCAAGGAGGTTGTCTTTTCCTTGGGTTGGAACAAGGCTTCAAGATCGGATGGATTTTTCGTAGGATTCTACACTACATGTTGGGATATCGTAGGCACTGACTTGGTGCTTGCTATCAAGGAGGTGTTCACGCACAAGGTCTTCCCTAGAAGTTGGAAATCCACTTTTCTGGCACTCATTCCAAATGTGGACACTCTAATTTCCTTCCAAGACTTTCACCCCATTAGTATTTGTAATGTATGCTACAAAGTTGAATCCAAGATCATTACAAATCGACTAGGGCACTTTCTTGATAGACTTATCATGCCAGAATAGTGTGGTTTTGTCAAAGGTTGACATATCCATGACAATATCATGCTAGTTCACGAGTTAGCTTAGTTAGTAGACGCTCATATTCTGGGCTCAACTGTCATCATCAAACTCGATATGGAGAAGGCCTTCGATCGAGTCGAGTGGAATTTCCTTACCCAAGTGTTACGACGATTTGGATTCAGAGATGCGTTCATCGATCTTGTCGATGCTTGCATTGTAGAGAATCATTTATCTCTCCTGACGGATGGAAATTCCATTGGCTTCTTCACGACCACGAGAGGTTTACGGCAAGGTGATCCTATCTCGTCCACCCTTTTTATATTGATGAAGAAGATCTTCAGCCGATCGCTCACACGTGCGATCGACCACGGCCTTATCCAACCGTGTTTTATGGAAAGGGGCTGGTCCATCCTCTCGCACTTTTTATTTGCCGATGATGCCATCCTCTTCCTCAATGGATCTAAAAAATCTATTAAGGAATTTATGAGTGTCCTCACTACGTACGAGCAAGCCTTGAGCCAGCTTGTCAATTCCTTGAAGAGTAGCTCTATAGTTGGTCCTGCCACCACTACAAAGTGCTCTCAGATAATACAACACTTTTAGCGTTACTCACAAGGATGTCTCCCTTTCTACTATCTTGGATGTCCTATCTTTCTGGGGCCTACTAGGCATGATTACCTTGATGCTCTACTGGCCAAACTGAGAAAGAAACTTGAGGGATGGAAACTCCATTTTCTATCCCTAGGAGGACGTATCCAACTTATTCGACATGTCCACATGAGTATCCCGCTATATACCCTTGCGGTCCACTCACTATCCCTCACAGTCCTCCACTCAGGGGAATGACTATGTGCACGTTTCTTATGGTCTGCTCACCTCAAGGGAGAGATTTTCCATCATTGGGTTTCTTGGGAGAAAGCACATCGGTCGACGAATGAGGGGGGTTTAGGGATCAGACACCTCCCGGACGTCAGGACATGCTTCAAAAGAAGCTCGTATGACGTATGCGAACCACACCCTCCCTATTGAGAAGTTTCATTTTCGCCAAGTATGGCGAGTGGGCTCGACGAGAGATGGATATCCAGGACCATCTGAGATGGTAGACGTGGCAGCGACACTAGCTTGAGATTGCCTAGGTCGCACGTTGGCATATTGGCCGAGGTGAGATTAGCACTTAATTTGATACTCGGCACGCGAACGAGCCTTTCGCTCGCCATCCACACTTTGTACCACGTAGAGTACGACTCATAGTGGCCCAACTATTTATGTGCAACAAGCGGCACCTATGGGAGCAGTATGGCCTCCCCAGCGCCACATTATCCTAAGTCTAGAGTACTCCAATCGAGTCCACTCCAAACCATGCTACTTGGACGCTCACACTCAATGGAGCATACTCATGCAGATCTTCTTGGGAGCATTTTCGTGAGAAATCCCACATCTAGCATTGGGGCCGCGGCATTTGGCACCCGATGATCCTTACCTGCGTCTCCATTTTCCTTTGGAGACTCTTACAGTGTGGCCTTCCGACTGATCTGTCTAGGCCATTCTATCAGTTCCCGTTGCCATTTTTGTCCAGCATCTCCACATTTTGAGACTATAGAACATCTTTTCTTCCATAGTGAGACATGCCTAGACTGTTGGCGCCAAAACACACACCTTTGGCGTCCACTCCTTCCTACTCCACTAACCGCGTTTGAGTGTTTTGGCAAGATGTTTCTCTTGCCAACATGCTCCAAACAGAACCTGATCCTACACATCATCATAGCTTATTTACTATGGGAGATATTGAAGGGGTAAAGTTCTTTCCTTTTTGAAGGGACTCCCATGCACGTAGTGGATATCATGCGTCGAGTCAAGCTGTGGATAAGACGCATCCACCATCTCATCCCCTCTCTCACCTGCAGCTTAGCACTCGCATGCAACCTCATTCGCTCCTAGAGCATTTCGGCGACCCTTGCCCTATTTGCATTTAGCTACAGGTCATCCATTGGAACCCATCGCCAATTGACATCCTCAAATTGAATGTGGACGTTGCGGCCAATGGGAACCCGAGGCCAGCAAGAGGAGGTGGTATCCTCCGAGACCGTACAAGGAGTATTCTCTTCGCATTCTGTTCTTTCTATGGCATACAAACTAATACAATAGCCGAATCTATGGCGATACGTGATGGTTCACTCCTTTGTGAGGAACACAACCTTCATAATATCGTCGTAGAATTGGACTCACAGGTGTTAGTGGACATGCTTCGTGTAGGTACATGCTCCCAGTAGCGACTACACCGTGTATGGCAGGGCATCATGCGATGCTACCCTCGCACACCTAGCGTTCGTCATCAACTGCAAAAGGCAACGAGAAAATAGATTCCCTCGCCAACCACGCGATACACACATGACTCCCTTCCTCCTTTTTTCTTTCTTGGCAGGTGCTCCCTTCGACTGCTAGGGGATGCTGTCGCGTCAAACGTCTTGGCTTGCCGACCCTCCACACGCATCGCACACTCCCGAAGCAGGGCCCACAGTAGTGGCGTGGAGCACTCGAGGTAGACACGCTCACCCTCCCGCCTGCTCCGACGCCTTATGACATCTCACAACCGTGGGGTGGACTCCGCCCACCTTGAACGAGGTCCTCACCATGCACGTCATCGATGCCATCTGTTGAAGGTGGGGACAGCTCCAACATCTCTTCATCATCATCAAATGGGGGGCTACTGCGAGACGTCGACGCGAGAACTTCTCCGAGCACCTACAAGGTATCACTAATATATCTTTTCCTTTCCTACACATGCGCGTGGATGAGTGGGATCCGCATGTAGTTGGGATATTTATGCTAAACACTCATCTTTATATATAAAATCCCCCTAGGTGGCACCCACAACACGGTTGGATCGGTCTACGGGTACAACCGCAGGGTTGGTCATACCCGGCACTGTGATTTTTCCAAAAAATAAAAACAATAATAAAAAACCCTCAACCCTAAACCCTAAATAAATGCTAAACCCTGAACCCTAAACCCTAAACCCTCAACCCTCAACCCTAAACCCTAAACCCTAGACCCTAAACCCTAAAACCTAAAGCGTAAACCCTAAACCCCAGACCCCAAACCTTAGACCCGCCATCTCAGTTGCTATAATTTTCTCTCTCTTTTCGAGTGGAGCTTCTCTTGCCTCCAAATTTGGCGATTTCACCATTACATTTTCTAGGGATATCGGATTGACTTGATTTTGGGTTCATTGGATTCAGAATGCCTTAATCTATAGGAATCAACTACAAGAACATCATCAACAAAGACCTATAGCTCAGATTGGGGGTCTTCGAATCCAAGAGGTAAGTTTTTATCCGAATTTTATTTTCCATAATTTAGACAATTCAGATCCTCTTATTATATCAAATTTATACTTGATCTATTCGTCTTGGCGAGACACATCTTTCTTACTTATCAATTTCCTATGAATCTGCATTTTTAAGCTGAAATTTTGCATCTAAAAACTACCTAGCTGTATAAGATAACTTGCAACCCGCAATCCAGTGCGGGCTGTAGAGTCGTATGGGTGCCAGGGCCGCCCGTTCGACGTGGCTGCCACGTCGGAGGGGCTGTTGACCCTGGCAGGCATTGTGGAGGAAAAAAATGGGTCCACTAATACAATAGTGGACTTGTCTTAGCGCACATCAGCCATCGGAAGTGTCCACGCAATTGGATCCGCCAGCGTGGACATATCCGACGGCTACTTAAATACCAAAAAGGACAAAAAAGAGAAAAAAAGTCAAAAGCCAAAAAGAAAAAAAAAAGTAAAAAAGTCAAAAAAAAGAAAAAGCCCATATGGTGGGCGGTTGACGTGGGTAGCCTTCGTAAGCGATCGGCGCGGGCGGCCTGCGCGGGCAGCATTTGCACGGGCGGCCAGCGTGGGTGGCCTCCGTGGGCGTCTGGCATGGGTGGCCTGTGTTGGTGGCTTGCGGGGGCGATGGCTTGGGCGGGCGGCCTGGGCGAGCGGCCCACGCGGAAGGTGGCTTGCGCGGCCGGTCGGCGTGGGCATCCAGCGTGGGGGGCCGGCTTATAGTGGCCCAGTTGCTCATGGTAACATGTGATATCTATGGCAGCATTATGACTCCCCTAAAACATGTTATCCTAGATGTAGAGTACTCTCATCGGGACCACTCACGACCATGCTATCTGCGGCACTAGCAATGCAGGCACATCAAAGGCTGGCGGCTCAAAGCAGCACAAAACATAATCTCTATCAGTGCCTAATGTAAGAGAGGTTTATTTGATATGAATTGCAGAATTTATATAGTGCTCGCGCTTTCTTAAACCGGCGATAGGGGATTTTCAAACCCTCATTTCTCAAACAAGATTGGGTCGGGCCATTTATGGCAAGAGAACTATTGTGACCCATCAGGCTGCGATCGTAAAACTTTTTCAGACAAAGCCGGACCAGGCTTCCAGTCAAGCTGGTCCAAAGCCCATAGCGGTTCGGCCTTTTATTAATATTGCGATATAATCTAAACTGTCGATCTTCTCTTAGAAGATCCAACGATGAAGATGAGTTTTAATAAAAAAATTTTTGGTTTTATTTCTAGGTGACAACTCAACGTTGAACTTCAATGTGGGTGAATGAGAGGCAGGCACGTGAACAACCGAAGCTCACTTGGCGGGCTGACAGAGTAGGGGTCTATTGGAATAAAAGGGGCCCATGGCTATAATTTAATCATAGCTGTTGAACACACAATGAACTAGACCTAACAGTCTGGGGAATCAACATGGTTTTTTCCCCCCCCCCCCCCCCCCCCCCCAGATCTCTGTTGGCGGAACGGTTATTCCGAGACAAAGGGTGGATTTCCGCCGCTTCATCGCTGGAGACAGTGCTGGAGTTGTCTCATATTGATCAGGTAGGTCATTGGACCGTTCATGTCCTATTAAAATGATGTAAATCGCTAGAAAAATGATCTTTCGTCGCGAACACTCTGAATTGAAATTTGAAACAAAAAACGACAGAGGGGAAGATCCTCCGCCTTCTTCTTGTTACATCTTGGTCAATGGCGGGGCCAGAGGAGTACAACCCATTGAACACTTTAGTGAGAAGTTAAATGAAACTCATAAAATATATGATAAATACGACAGAGAATTCTACGCATTAGCCCAATCATTACACCGCTAGCGACATTATTTGTTACCTCAGGAATTCATTTTTTATTCGGATCACAGTGCCCTTAGGTATTTACATGATCAAAAGAAGGTCAGAAATCATCACATTAGATGGATCACATATTTACAAGATTACACTTTATTTCTCCGACATAAGAAGGTGAAAGATAATGTTGTAGCCAATGGCTTAACTAGAAGGCCTTTGGTCCTTAACATGATGATAACTCAAACTCAAGGATTCGATCAAGTGAAGAATGATTATGAAGGATGTCCAGATTTTGGAAAGATTCTAATCCCTTAGAGGACAAACGAGCTCTGAATTGAGAGATTATTACATCTCAAATGGATACATCTTCTACGAAAAGAGGTTGTGCATCCCACGGACATCACTTTGCGACTGCATAATCTTGGAGACTCATGCCGGAGGACTTAGCGGTCATTTTGGAGTCAAAAATAAAATGCAGGCCACAAAATACCAATTTTACTGGCCATGACCAAGAAGAGCCGCAAACAAAATGGTCTCATGATGTCTAACATGCTCTTGTACCAAATTGAGCAAACCAACCACTGGTTATAGATGCCCCTCGTTATATATAGGAGGCCATGGGAGGATGTTAGCATAGATTTTTTCTTAGGGCATCCTAAGACTTTACGCCGACACGACTAAATCATGGTCGTTGTTGATAGGTTCTCTAAAATGTTGCATTTCGTGCCATGTTCCAAAACCGCCGATGCTTCGCACGTCGCACGATTATTTTTTGATGATATTGTCGAACCACATGGAGTACCTAAATCTATTATCTTTGATCATGATGTGCAATTTATGAGTTATTTTTTTAAACCCTTTTGGGTTCTTATGGGAACAGAAATAAAGTTTTGTACAGCCTACCATCCCGAAACGGATGGGCAAAGTGAAGTTGTCAATTGTAGTCTTCACAACTTATTTAGGTCAATCGTAGGAGAGCCCATCACATCATGGGATCAAGTGTTACATCGCGTGGAACTTGCCTACAATTATTTGATCAACCATACCAATGGTAAGTCACCTTTTGAAATAGTGCATGGTCAACTACAGCTTAAACCCTTAGAACTCATGTAATTAAACCCACATATTATAACTTCTGATGAAGGTTATCAATTTGCTATGGATATAAGAAAGATGCATCATAGAATTCATTTATGCATTGCATCTAAAATGAAAAATATAAAGCAGTTGCTCACATAGGACGAGGGTCGGCTAAATCTGCGATGAGAGATCTAGTCATGAGCATATTTTGTTTGAGGAACTCTCTAGGGGTCGCTACAAAATTACATCCTCGTAGTGTTGAACCTTTCTCGATTGCCCGGGTGATCAATGACAATGCCTATGTAGTGAGCATCCCTCTTGAGTGGGGGATCTGTCCTACCTTTATAGTAAGAGATTTAGTACATTATAACCTATGCCACCAATACATGAACCTCACGGCCGTTGGATCCTGAATAGTAATGAGAGTGAGAGCCACTTGCTACCCATTCATATTCCAAACCCAATGTGGAAATGACACATTGATACGATACTGCAGTAAGTAATCCACACCACAAATGTTTATTCCGTTTGCCAGGCCAGCCTTCGTCTGAAGACACTTGGATCACCAAAGTGGACCTTCTATGACTCGAACAGAGCTAGTGCAACATTTGGAGGACGTCATCGGCATCAACTCATCGGAGTCAAGTTCCTCCCATCCCTTGAGAATGACGGGGGACCATCTCGCTAATGACATCAAAGGAGACCATCAACCACCTCGAGCAGCCCGAGATGATGTTCGCGATGAGACATTAAAGTATATGGCCTAGCCACGGGTCGTGACCGTTTTTACTTTTATTGTATTTTCATGTTTTGTATTGTCAATTCAAATTGTGGATGGGCCTTCGTGTTTGGGACTTGTCCAATATGTGTGTTTTCCCTAAAAAGTTTTGGTAAGGGAAGACCGCTCATCACGAAACGGTTCCTTCCCGTTTGGCCCAATTGGGCATACCCCCTACATTATATAAAGGGAGACATTGCCAAGGAAGGCCGTCAAGTTGATTGAATTTGACAGCATTTTCTTCAGTTGGCTCCCGCCTCTTTACCTTTGGCATTTCTTTTATCGTTTCATATACTAGATTGTGGGATCATCATCCACACTGTCCTGCCACGTTGAGATTTACCTGCGTGGGAACCGTCATTTCCGTGCCCGTAGCTGTTCTTGAAGATCTACATCAAGAATAATAGTTTCTTGATTCTCATCTCTCTCAAGAAAGATCAAGAACCCTCTTCTTGGACGATTCTTGAAGTCATCATCTCTGTTATTGTCAATGCCTCCATCTATGTCACCGATGTCGTTGTTGCCGCGTTCGCTTCCAACGACACTCTGTCCTATTATTTCCCCTGACCCCTGACCTCTGCCCTTTGCCATTTTGCGATACATTGACTCTGTGCTCTCGCACGAGCACCATTTTCTTGCACCAGCCTCACCGCTGTGACCGTTACTCTCACACGAAATCACCGAGTGCCCGATTCGTCCCTCACCCACGCTTGCGCGCGTTAGTGTGGTTTCATGCTACACACACGCGACATTCATTTGTGTGCATGCACGCTGATAGACCCAAATTATGGTGGTTTTTTACTGGTTTTTTACTGATCAGTCGTGTGAGTATTTGAGCTAATCAACAGTAAAAATTAACCTCATAGCCGTAGGGCGAGTAAGGTGTCGATCCACAGGGAGCAGATACAAAAATAGTACTTCTTTTCAATTCAATCTATGTTATCCGACCTCTGTATTTTGTTCCAACAATCAATTAAATTATCTTCAGTAAAAGTTTGTAGAATATTCTTTAGTAAGGTCAACTTAGCAGGAACTTTAGTAGAGTTTCTTGAGTTTCCTTAGAGGATAAGCTTTGAATAATCTAATCCTCAGAAGGTTTAGAAAATTCAGACTGGATTTAAGGGAGCTTGATTTTTCGTGACAGGCTTGCGCCTGTAGTACTGAAAATGGAGCACACTAAACGCAGGGATGTGCGCGGCTTCCTACGCGCGGGGCTGCTTGCTGCCTCGGCTGCCGAGGCACCCTTCGTGCAGGCTGCGTGCGGTTTGCGCAGGCCTCGCACACGGCTCTGCCTGCGTGGGGCTGTGCACAGTTTGCACGCAGCTTAGCCTGTGCGCGGACAGCGTATAAGGCCGCCTGCGTGTGGCCTTGGCTGCGCCCTGCTTGGCGGGGCACAGCTTTGGTTGCGCGTGGCTTTGGTTGCGTGCGACGTGGCTGGGCTCGGCCTGGGCTGGGCGCAGCCTTGGTTGGGCTCGGTCTGAGCTGAGCCAACCTTGGCTAGGCTTGCACAGAGGTCGCAATTGAGCAAGAAATGCTGGGGTGGTGGTGAAATCGAACATGAAATAGATGGTAGAGAACGATTGTGAACAAGCAAACTTGAAATTAACCAAGAACGAAGAACAATGTCGGTCGGAAATGTTGGAAAGCCACTGATGTGTGCCTTCCAACCCAACCTAAATTGTCTGATAGAGAGAGGGTTACACAATCACTGAAACTTGAGATATCACTCCAACCTTGTGTCACGATCCTTGCGGCGAGGTGGAGGTTGTCTAACTCAAGCTACTCTTCAGCTTGCTCCTTCTCTCCAACTCCAATGCTCATCAGCCCTTGGAGGGTGTGCAGAGCTCTTCTTCTCCAAGCCCTAACCTGTTTAGACAGAAATTCTGGACAGCCCTAAAATGATCCTTTGAAAGACTATTTATAGGTTCCTCCTTTTGTGCTTCTTAGGCCTTTTTAGGGCTTCTCCTTGTAAATTTTGTAAGTCTTGGTTGATCAGATGCCTTCTTCATTGCATTTTATCCACATCTGTACCATTGAGAAGAAACGTGAGCTCTAATCCACTTGGTTCTCTGAATCAAGTGGGGTTAGTAAATATGGAAATAATGCATGAAAATAATGATAAATGTGGAATTAATGTATGCAAATGACGCTTTGATTATCGGCAAATTCCTGATTATTTTATGACATAATTAGAGTCATCACACGCGTGCCAAACCCAACAGCACGCCCCTGCACGCCGGTCTCCCCCGCGTGCATGAAACACACCAGCCTCGCAATCGCCCATGTAGACGCCAGTTCCGTTGGCATTCCCGCATTGCCAACACCCACTTGGCCGCCAGCTCTGCCGGCACTCCAACATCGCCAGAGCCCACGGGGTCGTCAGTTCTGCCAATGCTCCTGCACTGCCAGTGCCTACACCTGCACCCTTGTGCTCCTTCACTCTTGTGTCCTAGCACATCCGATCATGACCACCTGCCCCAGGACTTCATTGCCACTGTGCGCCACTGATATGGCACTCCTGGTGGTTGACAACATTCGAGTCATCCTGTCACGACAAATGTGTGGATCAGACCTACCCCGACTCTCATCATGGTTGCGTGAGACACTCTTATTAACACTGCTACAAACTACGCGCCCTAGCCCATACAAGTTCTACCACACCTCTCCATTCGTAGTTGAGTTACCTCTTTCAGTATTGTTGACACATGTTCATACTACCTTCAAATTCATTAATATTTTGATTGGATTAATCGTCCTTTTGTGCATGTTAGGATAAACTCCTCTATGATACGACTAATCCTTATCGATAGGGGCTTGGACACCTCTGAGTATTAACAACACCCCTCATTACCTAGTCATCTAATTGGTCAAAAGGGTCGTTGAGGAAGTGGATTTTGAGTAATCAAAATCTGTCAATTTAATTGATCGTTCGAATCTATCATTACTGTTGAGTGTCCTTTTCATTGATTTTATGGGCACATTTGATTGCCATACACACATCATTGCCTCAATATTCATTTCCTGTGTGCTGTAATGCATGCCGCTCTATCCCAGTCCTACCGTGTTACATCAGCAAATATTTTAGTGCAATATGGTCAGTATGAACATTATAAATTCTTCCTAATAGGTAAGGTTTCAATTACTTCAAGGCAAAAAAATACAGCTGGCATCTTTTTTTTTGTAGTGGTATAGTTTAGTTGGGCATAATAGATCACAACAGGTTTCTTATCTATTTTTTGGCCAAGTACTGCTCCTAGTGAACAATCAGAGGCATCACCCATGAGCTCAAAGGGCAAGTTCTTGTTAGGGGATTGCGAATTTGGCGGATGTGTTTGAGCTTCCTTTAGCTTTTAAAAAGGCATTATAGCCTCCTCACCTAAAACTATATCATTGTCTTTGTTAGAAAGTAAAACCTGTGTGAACTAAGAAACCCCTAAGGGTTCCTAGGTTGGTTGGAGGAGGAAGCTTTACGGGGACCATTGCACTGACCAAGCCACCGAATGCCATCAGACCTCATTGCTCAGCTCGAGCCAACGTCCACGACCCTCGCTCAAGTACTCGACGCCGTCAATAACTGCAGGCTATGCATTTATTTATTGTATTTCTTTTTGTTTTTGAACAATTTGGATTGAGCCGCCGTGTTTTGGGCTAGTCCGTTGTAATTTTCTTTCACATTGTTTGATGTACATTTTAGGGGAAACCACGTCACGAGACAATTTTTCCATATTTTGGCTCCACTTGGGCATCCTCCCTCCCCTATGTAAAGGGATGGTATGCCAAAAGAAAGCCTTGGAGTTTAAGTGAAAAAAGTGAAAGTTCATCTTTGATTGGGTTCCTGCCTCCTTCTGTTGGGAGATATCTTTACAGTTTTCTAGCCTAGAATAGATCGTGAGATCATCGACCACGATGCCCTGTCGACGTCTAGAATCCTATGGAAGAGGCGTCACCATCGCGTCCCATAGCTGTTCTTGAAGGTCTCCACCAAGAAGGTTAGTTTCTTGACTTAGATCTGATTCAAGAAGTGTGGAGAATCTTTTTCTTGGACTGTTCTTGATATCCATATCATTGCCACTGCCGTTGCCACCGTTGTCACCTTTGCCGCTACCGCCGTCCCCCCCGCCGCCGCCGCCCCCTATACAGCCGCCGTCGCCGCCGTTGCCGCCGCCACCTCTACCGTAGCCCTTTTCTGCCTCATTTCACCAAGAAACCTTTTCTTGGGTGGAGGACATTCCAATAATGCCGTTCTTGGACCTTTCTTGGAGCTTCTTGGAGTTTTCTTGGAGCTTCTTGGAGCATATTCAAGAAAAGAGCCTATATTGAAAATTCGTGGAAAAGATTCAAGAAAAGGCCATCCCTTAAAGCTTTCTTGAAGCTGTTTGGAGTTTTTCTTTGAGCTTCTTGGAGCGTATTCAAGGAAAAAACATTTCATTAGATCTTTCTTGGAGCTTGTTGAACGAGTTTCAAGAAAACACCCTTTATTGGAGTTTATTGGAGCTTTCTTGGGACCTATTGGAGGAGATTCAAGAACAGCTTGCAAGAAGCATGTCGGCCTCCTGCTCGCTATCAT
This sequence comes from Wolffia australiana, assembly GCF_029677425.1. Lineage (NCBI taxonomy): Eukaryota > Viridiplantae > Streptophyta > Magnoliopsida > Alismatales > Araceae > Wolffia > Wolffia australiana. The sequence continues at coordinate 18,493,653 of NC_135843.1, read as the reverse complement.
CCTGCCTTTTTTTGGGTTATCGCCTCTTCGACTCGCCGCCATGAACACGTGGAAAAGAGATCCTGCCAGGTTCTACCAATTTTCCCCTTTATAAATTGCAGTATTATTACTTCTTTCAGTGCCGTCTTCCGCTACTTGCTCCGCTGCCCAGATTATACCAACAATTTATTAGGATTAGCCACCTTGTGTCGAGAGGTAGGGTTATATTGTGATAATCGTAAGGTCACCTATCGATAGAGGTCGCGGACGCCTTTGGGCACATTGTGCCCCTCACCGCGTAGACTTCTAGTTGATCCTAACGGGTCATTGGGAGTCTGGCTGAACTTGTCCACTCTCAATCCTATAGTCGATGCCCACTTAATCAGCAGATTGTCATAACATTTCTCATTGAATTTACTCAAAAGACTGCATTGTATGTAAGCATTTTCTTCCTTGATCGTTAATCTGTGCTGTAACACAAGCCGTCCGATCCCGACACTCATCGTGTTACATCAAAGCTCCGTGATGGCATCCACTTTGGCTTTTTCCACTTGCAACCCACAACTGCTGATGTTGTGTCAAAAGACTACTCCTTCCTGCACCATGAAATAGGATTATTCTCCCATGTTAGTACTAAGTTAGAGTTTATGCATTTTTGTAACACTTCTCAGATTTTTTAAACAGGATTCAAAAGAATTACCAAATACTGAAAAGTCGTCCATGAATATTTCTAATGATCTGCCTACTAAATCTGAGAATAGTGCATTCACACCTTTCAAATGTGACTGCGGCATTGCATAGCCCAAAAGCCATACACCTTAAGGCATATGATCCTACTGGGCATGTAAAAGTGGTTTTCTCCTGATATTCTAGGTGGACAATGAATTGGTTATAACCCGAGTATCCATCCATGAAGCATATATATTTTTGTCATGAGAGCCTCCCCAACACTTGATCGATAAAGGGTAAAGGATAGTGATCTTCTGTAGTAGCCTCATTGAGCTTTCTATAACCGATACATACTCTCCTGATATTGGCTACTCTCTTTTGGATCTCTTCTCCATTTGAATTCACTTCCATTGTGGTCCCAGACTTTTTGGGTACCACATGGACTGGGCTCAGCCATGGACTATTTAAAGTGACATAGATGGTTCCCCATCTAGCTATTTTCAATTTGTTTTGCAAACACTTCACGCACGTGGGGGTTGAACCTTCTTTGGGGTTCCTGATGTGGTTTAGATTTTTCTTATAAGAAAATTATATATTTCCATATGTTAGATGGAATTCCTTTGATGTCTTTAAAGGCCTTAACCAAAGCTTATTTGAATTTTTTCAAAACACTTTGATGTAACACGGTGACCAGGTCGACTGGTTCATGTTCCACCATAGATTTTTACGCAAAGAAAGCGTCGACATGAGATGTAATGATGCATATGTTTTAGAGAATTAAACAAGAAGTACATCAGTCGTTGGATGAGGCAAGACACAGCTCAATTGGATGACACGGCTCAATTGGATGACACGTGACGGGTTTCATCATGAGCAAGCTCCCAAATGATCTGCGTGATCGAATCGAGAGGGCGACGTAATGGGGGATGATCCTCATCCAAGAATGTCCACACAGTCGACGTCAATGAGCAGTTCCAATTCCGACAAAGAGAATCCCTCTTCTGAATTCGGCAGCTAAGCCTATAATTACGTTTTTTAGACTCGCTCAAAGCATAGGGGCAACATAAGACCAATGCTGATGGATGTAATTAGGCTGAAAATTCAAGGGGTTTGGGAGGAAGCAAATGACCTGACTATAGGTGACATATGCGTTTAAGATAATAGGATGCCCTTGAAAGATAAAAGCCACCTCCATTGGTAGATCAATGTAAGCTCATTCCTCTCAAGACCCATGGGTCAACGGGAGATGTATAACAGAATCAGTAAAAGAAGCACAAGCAGGCCCGACTAGGAGGAGCCATTTGTTTCCTAGGCATGGATGAAGATCCAGCACATGTTCCTCGTCGATGGGGAGCAGACGAATAGAAGAAAACCCATCAAACATCAGTAGTTGGCGGCAGAAAGGGCCTTAGGCGGTGAATTTTAACGGTGTTCATGTTCTCCGCCATGGTTGATTCAAATGGGGAATATTGCAGCGTGAATCTTATCTGATCTATTTAGGCATAGCCAAACTTTGAAGAATCAGGTCAGATAATGACTTCCGATACAAGAATTTTGTTGATTTAACACTACTTTCGGATACAAGATATTGCCAGTTTGGCAATTTATTGGTAGATTATAGCTTCGAGAATGATTTAGCATACATGAGAAATCGTCCATTAATCTGTAAAACGGCGACTGAATCGTCAAGGTATCGTTCTTCTTCTGATTCAGGGGCATAATGTGTATAGAAATGGATGAACGAGAAGATCATGATGATGGGAAGAGTGTTGGCCTCTATTCAGCATCCAAACTTCTAGTAAATTGGATAATAGACCTCATAGAGTTTTATTCCCCCAGTCACCCAAATCAACACGAAACCTGGTGGTTGAAATGTATCCGGCCAAGATTATAATCGAGGTTATTGGCAATGGACGGTGAGTGCAGGGAGGAAAGTACCACCCAAAAATGACCGAATTACGACAGAAAACTTACAATAGAGTGGGGAATGGATCACCCAAGATGAGGCAATGAACTCCCGTCGTTGTTCACCCTACTTAGATTGCACTTTAAGGATTGAAAGTGACTAGAATTGTTGACGATGATTCAGACAGATGAAGAAGGGTTTCATGAAGGAATATTTTATGGTAATTAGTGATGATTTAATATCACTAAATTGTGTCATAAGATTATTCAAATTAGAACAACAAAATTTATAGTAACCTTACTAGCCTAGGGAGAGTAAGGCTCGATCCACCCGGAGCAAGGGTTAATTTGAATGAATTTGCACTTAACTTATAACTTTTTATGAATTTTAGAAGTGGCTTTACTATCTGTGAAGATAAATAACTAATTATAAATATGAAAAAATAAATTTAAAATATAACTAAAATATTAATAGGCAGACAATGAATTTTTGGGATTTTTAAGGAATATTTTATAGCCACAATAAAATAAAAAATGAAACAAATAATCACCGGCAGTAGTGTGCGATGGCATGGCAGCACTGAGCGGTGGAGGTGTGCTGGCACTCTGGACTTGGTCAAAGTTTGGCCAAATCTGAATGCTAAAGGGGGCAAATGGCTCGGCTAAGGAGGGAGCAAAATAGGCATGCACTAACTTCACTCTAGAATGAGTTTTAGAATGAATTTTTTAGCGTGGTTGGATGCGTTGAAATCATCTAGATGTTGGCTAGCTTATTGAACTATGTAAGAGTAAAAATAAGACATAATAAGTTAACCTCTTTGTCACACCCTCCAAGGCCCAAGAGACTTCTTCTTCTCCTTTCCACCAGATTCTTCAGCCCAGGATACTTCCTGCTCAACGTGGCACTCATTAAGGTGAATGGATCTATGACTCAATTTCACTTAGGCCACCAACCATTACTTTGGATTGAATCACAATATGAATATTTAAATAGGTTGAAGGGGTTTATATAGGGAGAGAGAGCAAATGAGAGCCGTTGGATTTTTAACACATTGGATGGCCAGATCTTCTTTTCTGGGTCACGATCCACATCCATTCTGGTCCTCCAATAAGCATTGAGACCTTTGAATATACCCAAGCACGTTCAAGAATTCTTTCCTTAATTAGCCTTAAAGGTGGTATCTTTAAGTCTCCCCCCTTGAATGATTTATGGATTGAATGGCCGGATCTTATTTACTGGATTAGACCCACGTGCAAGGGTGTCCTCCAATCAGCATCCAAACACCTTAAATTCTCATAAATAATCATGAATTGACGTTCCCCTTGTCCTCCTTTCTTTGGCCCAAGATGCCTCTCATATTGGTCTTAATGGAGCTTCTTTAGTAGGCCTTTAGAGTAGAGACAGCTGTCTTGATTTGGGCCTCCTTTCATGGCCCAGGGTCATTGCTGGACCAGCTCCTTTGGGCTTAATAGCTTCAACTTCATTTAAATACCCGCTTTAGTCATGAAAGTTTCACCTAATTCCTGCGGTTTCCACATAAACTAAGACGAGAGTGAGATTCATTCCAATTAACTCATTAAGTGGGGTTAGTCCCACAATTGACAATAATTAACTCCAAATTAGAAAAATGTGATTCTATCCATGATTTTTGACCACTCAACATAAATGTTGATAATGTATGCAGATAAAGATAAAGAACTAGATAAGTTAGCTAGAAATGCACATATTTATTACTATCATTTTGGAAGTCGCCAAATACTCCCCAACTTAGATCATTGCTAATCCCTTACCAATGCCCTTAGATTTTATTTGGACTTCCCATTTTACCTTTACACCTAGAAGGTACCAGCATCAAGCTTTAGGTTTATCAATCGCATATCTAGTTGAGCCTTTCCCTTCAACAATCTAGGTCAAAATCATGGCAGGAACACATGAGCTTTTCCTCGTGGTCTGAGCAGAGCTGGTGGTTACGAGGGGCAGCTTACTTCTCTCTAGATTCAACACCATAAATGAGATATTTTATTACTTCACAAATTGAATTGGCCTCACCTCTCTTGGATCACTCTCTCACAATTGAGAGGGCTACCTAAGAGTTGATGTCCCGACAAGCTTTATCCATCCTGATATAGAGAGTATGCACTCTTCTCCTCTTAGTATGAGCACAAGGTAACAAGGCCTGGTGAAAAATGGCTTCCTATCTACTCTAAGGTTTAAAAGAGATGATAAGGATGGTTCAAAGAGAATGGGCAAAGTCTGAATTAAGAAAGTCAAAGGCGGATATAATATTACTTATATAGCCTACTCCCAAGATTGAAGAAGAAATGTTGAAGGTAGAATGATGAGCTCAATTTTAGGGTGTTTTTTACTGGTTATTTATCAGTTGAATTCGTGTGAGGATTGAGCTTATGCAACGAAATTTATAACCTCACAGCCTTTGGCAAGCAAGGGTCGATCCACAGGAAGCAAAGAAAACAGCAGAAAATTCTTTTCTATTAAATCAGTCTATTCAGTTCTCTAATTCCAAGTGTTAATCTCTGTAGAAATTTTCTTCAGAATAAGTTGCAGAGAATTCCTTAAAAGTATGGATTCAGCTAATTCTTCAGTCAAATTATCTTCAGTTAAGTTTTACGGAGATATCTTGGCAAACTCAATTGAGCAGAACCGTCAGCAGAGAAATTTTCTTTGTTGACGGTTCGCTTATGCCCTGTGAGGCAATTGAGCAAACACCCTGCGGGTGTTTGTGCACGCGCGAACGCCTGCGCACGGGTGAGCCTGCTCGCGGCGCTGCTGTGGCGAGCCTGCCTTGGCCGCTCTGGCGTGGCGAGCTGCGGCGCGAGCCTGCTCGGTGCTGATTCGCGAGCGAGCTTGCTCGCTGCTTGGATTGCTGGCAACCTAGGCTGAGGCCTGGGTTGCTAGCAGTTGGAAGTTCTGCAGGGAACGAGTTCACGATCGGATGCGAGAACAATGAAATTTTGCTAGACAGAATGGAAAACGATTCAATCAACTATGGGATTCGAAATCAAACGTAACCAAAGGAACAACAGAAATTGGAAATGCTGAAGACACAGCTTGTGATCTTCAGCCCAACCCTGATTGTCTTAGAAGGGAGAAGAAGATTGTACCAAAACCGAAACGCTCACGCCTCCTTGTGTCACTCCTTCCGGGCAAGGCGACGATCGTCGTGCTCCAGCTACTCCTCGGCTTGCTTCTCTCCCAGCTCCAATGCTCATCAGCCTTGGAGGGTCTGCAGAAATCCTTTCTCTCCAAGCCCTAGCTTCCTTGAGAGAAATTCTGGACAACCTAAAATCAACTCTCAAGAGAGTATTTATAGGTTTCTCTTAAGTCATGCCCAGGGGCATTTTCGTAATTTCTGCTTCTTTGAATTTTTGCCCGCTCCTCTTGATCCTCGTCTCTTTCCTTGATCTTCTTAACCTGTCTCTGAATGTTTACTAACCATAAAATGTTAAATATATTCCACTTGATTCAAAGGATCAAGTGGGGTTAGTGATTTTATAAAATGATGCATATGCATGATATTAGCATGAATTAACATTATAATTTTGATGAATGAAAACTAAAAAGTTTAATTATTTGATGACATATTTGAGAGTCATCATAGAACAAGGTAAAGATGATCCTCACAAGTTATTCTTGTAAGTAGAAAATGTACTTATTCTGAAATGATATGGTTAGGCAGTTCATAGGAAAGAAATAAAAAGAAAAAATCCCCATAGTAATTTTTCTTTTCTATTTTTTCATAATTTTGTAATATATATTCTTCATAATAATTTTTTTGTTTTTTTCTTTTTTAAATGGGCGCAAAATGGAAGAAAAGAGTAAGAATGGATTTATGAACTGCCTCAGTCAAATAATTTTGCTTCAATGAAAGTCAATCACACATGTTATGCAATCACTCTCTCTTGAGAGAGGTTTGTGATCAACTTTGAATATCATATAGAAGATATAGATTGAGACGATGTAGAGTGAATATAAATGGAAAAGACTGAAAATCAGATGACAAATATTGATGTGATATCATTTTCGAAGATAAGAAGGATAGAAAGACTTGGGAGTAAGGCATTTCATAAGTAATGCGGTGGAGGAGGTGTCCTATCAATGAATAATGAGGTAAATGTGGTAAAAGGTAAGTAAAGATAGATGAATGAAGATGGCAAAGGAAGAACTATGTGATGAAGATATTTTATAAAGATACGAGATGGAGGGGTCATGTGCTCAAGACTTGAAGAAATGCATCTCACTATCCATCATATGATTAGGCTAACAGGTAGTCACTCAAATAGATAGGTTCGGTAAATCAAAATATGGGTGTGTTGGGCATGTCACACTTTCACTCAACACTCAAATCTCTATCTATGGGGTATACACATTTTTATTTTCAAATCTGTCCTTCACCCGACCATGTGCTCTTGCATTTGGAAATAAGATCATATACTACCTAAAAATCAACGTTGATGCCCCTATAATATGACCATGATGCGCTCAATGAGCCTAGCTTCCCTACATTTTCTTCTAGGGAAAAAGGATAAGAGGGACTGTCTAAAGTTTGGTTTGGGCATGATGTTGAATTCAAGAATTTTTATACCTCCGAAATTATTAAAAGACATGGAGAAATCATAAAATAACTTTTAAGGCAGATTGAATCTCCCCCCCATTAGTAGTTGCATAGTTCTTGATGCATAGGAAAATATAAAAAGGAGTTTAGAGGGCGCAAACAAAGGGTTGAGATCTTTTATGCAGGTTTTTTCACATACATTTAATGTATTGGTGGTTGGCATTTTCTGAAATCAAAGAAAAGAAAAAAAAGAAATGAAAGAAAAGAAGAAAGGTAAGAAATATAAATAAAAGCTTTAATGTGGCTCTACATAGGTTACTTCACTAACCTGCAGGTTTTTCCAAGATCATGCTAAGGGGATGATGAGGTGGATCATGTAGGTAAGGCTTCAGCCTTTGCCCATTAACAATGAATTTTTTCTGGGTTCTACAATCCCAAATTAAGATGGCCCCATTTTCATGTGATTCTACCATCAAATAAGGTCCATTGCATCTACTATTTAGCTTACCAGGAAAAAAATTTAATCATGACTTGCAAAGTCGTACTTTTTGATCTTTGACAAAGGTCCTTCTTCTGATGTTCTTGTCGCAGAAGGCCTTCATCTTGGCTTTATAGATATTGGAGTTTTTAGAAGCCTCATTCCTGATTTCTTCAATTTATTGGAGCTGGAGCAACCTGCATTTTCCTGCTTCATCTAAAGAAAGATTTAGTTTTTTATTGGCTCATGACGATTTATTTTCCAACTCCAACGGTAGATGGCATGGTTTTCCAAGTATCAACCTAAAGGGGGCATTCATAAGGGTGTTTTGTACGGTGTTCTATAGGCCAGTAATGCTTCATTTAGTTTGTATGGCCAATCTTTCCCGTTGGGCTGTATAATTGTTTGAAGGATTTTCTTTATTTCCGTGTTACAGATTTCAACCTGCCCATTAGCTTGCGGGTGATGGGGTGGTGACTCTATGTTGTACACCAGATGTTTTCAAAAGATGTCTAAAATTAAAATTAGCAAAATGTGACCCCCATCATGAATTATAGCCCTAGGACATCCATATCTGCAAAAGATGTAAGTCTCCACAAAATCAGTGACAACTCTACTAGTATTAGTCCTAGTGTCTATGGCTTCTACCCCCTTTGAGACATAGTCTGCAACAATTAAAATATACTCATATCCATCAGAATTAGGAAATGGTCCCATGAACTCAATGCCCCATAAATCAAACATTTCTACTTCTAAAATGGGTTTTGAAGGCATGTGATTTTTTCTATCAATATTTATGGATGCTTGACATTCTAAACATTTAAAATAAAAATCATGTGCATATTTAAATAAAGTTGTCCAGTAAAACTTACTTTCCATTACCTTATGGGCTGTTACCTTAGCCGAATAGTGCCCTCCTCCAGGATTGGAATGGCATAATTTAAGGATGCTGGTGTGTTTTCCTTCAGGTACGCATCTTCTAAGAATTTGATCAGCTCCTTGATGGAATAGCTCTGGTTATTCCCGAAAGTAATATCGCTTGTCCTTGAAAAACTTCTTTCTCTCATTGTAGCTCCATCCTAAAGGGACCCTTCCTATCACCAAAAAATTGACAATGTTTGCAAACCATGGAACATTTCCTTTTTGGATGGCCAGAATTTTCTCATCTGGAAATGCTTCATGGATAAGTGAGGGATCATTTACTTTGACACTGGAAAGATGATCAGCAACATATTTTTCACAACCATTTTTATCTTTAATTTCTACGTCAAATTCCTATAATAATAAAATCCATCTGATGAGCCCAGGTTTAACTTCTTTTTAAGACAGAAGGTATAACTTTATTTCTCTGATTTTACTACAAAGCTAATAAGATCAAAAATTTGTAAAGCAAAAATTAAAGCTAACACTTCTTTTTCTGTTGTAGAGTGATTGAGTTGTGCATCAATTGATGTCTCGCTAGCATAATATATGGCCAAATATTTCTTATCTTTCCTCTATCATAAGACTGCCCCTACAATAAAACCTGAGGCATCACACATGATTTGAAATGGCATGCTCCAATCTGGAGCTTGCAAAATAGGTGCATGTCCAGAAATAACATTTCTATACAAAATGATTTCATTAGTTTTACTAGAGAATAAATTACTAAGAGGTTTGGAACTTTTAACAAAGTTTAGAATGAACCTCCTATAGAAACCTGCATGGCCGAGGAACCCTATAAGGGTTTTTAGATTTGAAGGAACTGGAAGGCCTTGAATGACTTCTATTTTTGGCATTTTCCACTTCCAGTCCACAACTGCTGACCATGTGTCCCAATACCACTCCCACCTATACCATAAAATGAGATTTTTACCGACTTAGCACAAGGTTATTTTCAATGCATCTTTGAAGAACTTTAGTGAGCTTTAGTAGGCAATTTTCAAAGGAATATCTAAATACAAAAAAATCATCCATAAATATTTCTAAATAACTACCTAATAAATCAGAGAATATAGAGTTCATGCATCTTTGGAAGGGGGCTGGAGTATTACACAGGCCAAAAGGCATACGGCTTAATACATATGTACCTATAGGGCTAGTAAAAGTTGCTTTCGCTTGATCATCAGGATGAATGCTAACTTGATTATATCCTGAATAACCATCAAGAAAACAAAAGAAATTCATTCCTGATAGTTTTTATAAAATTTGATCAATGAAAGGAAGGGGATAATGGTCTTTCTTTGTAGCCTTATTTAATATTTTACAGTTAATGATTACCCTCCATCCCGTTATCAACCTTTTCTGGATTTCTTCTTCCTTTTAATTGATCTAAACTGTTATTCCAGATTTGTCTGGCACTATGTGAATAGTGCTGACCCATTGAATATCAGAAATGGCATAAATAATACCTACATCTAGCCATTTCAATAGTTCCTTCTCTAATATTTCTCTCATATCTAGGTTCAGCCTACGGCGTGCTCCAAGGGAGGTTTAGTATCCTCTTCCAAAAATATTATGAGTTCACAAATTGATGAAGGAATTCCTCTTATATCCTCAAATGTCCACCACAATGACTGTTTGTGCTCTCTTAGTACCTTAAGCAGGTCATTTTCTTGAGGAGTAAGGGGTGACGAAATAATCACAGGTTGGGAATTTCTAGAGTCTAAGAAAGCATATTTCAAATATGATGGGAGAGGTTTAAGCTCTAAGTTGAAATCTAGGGAGAGTGTAGGAGAATCAGGTTCTGCTTTTTCCTTGTTGATGTCATCTACTCTCAATAGGAACCCTCAAATAGCCTCAACATTATAATCCTCTACATCAAAAAATTTTAACTTTTGTTACTCCCTTTAGGACATTTCATCATCTTGGATATGTATAAGTTGACTCTTTCCTTTGGAACCTTAAATTCAACCATCCCTTTTCCCAATCCATGGTTGTTCTAACTACCACTAAGAAGGCCCTTCTTAGGATGATAGGTGCTTAACTTAGATCCCCTTTCACCTTAACCCAGTTACAATAAAATTGACATGGATCTCACAATTTTCAATGAATATCCTCACATCAGATAACCTACCCTCTGGCTGTCTAGCCGGCCCAGCAGCTAGCAATAGATCCATGCAGATTTCATCTAATTCTCCAAATTCGTATTCCTCATATAAAACTTTTGGAATTATACTCACACTAGCTCCTGTATCTAAACATACTATAGTAAAAGTCTTTCCATTGATTTCACATGTAATAAAAGGAGCTCTTGGATCTTGCTGTTTAATGGGAACATAATTTAAGATACTTGAGGCATTTTCAGAAAGTTTAACTGCCTCCTCGGTTTTCTTGGATGTGCATGAATCCTTTAAACATTTCCGTAAAGAACGTTCACATTTAATCGTTCTCTACGACTACTGGCATATTGGTTTTATTGAATTCTCTAGGAGTCTATAATCATAATCAAAATAAGATTTTGGGGGGTTTTAAGGCCAAAGGATTAGGAATGGAAGGGGTGTAGGTTGAAGGTAGGGGTTCCACACTAGGTGATGGAGCCTCTCCTTCTCTTAGGTTATTTTACTCCAATTTTTTTTGTTACTTGCCTAGATAGGGATCTTGAAGTTCTTTCCCATTTCTCAATTTTGAAATGAGCTGAACCTTTCCAAGATCTTCCTCATTTTGTTATACAGGCATTGCTCTCGTAAATGACATAAATTCTTGGGGTTGATGGAAGGCTGAGTTGGAAATCGACCTGACTGGGAGTTGGATTCAACTATCTTTACCTCCATGGTCAGCTGTCTGGTCTGCTCTTGAGCGTCCATCATCATATTTGTCTGTGTTTCCATCAAGGCTTGCATGCGCATCTCCATTTCTTCACTTAGCCTTCAATTCTGCTCTTCTATCAGGTGAGAGATCACAGGTGTTACAATAGACAAATCTTGTACCTGGTTTTGTGGAGCTGCTTGATAAGGCTGATGTGGTGGAGTATGGAATTAGACTCTCTGCTGGAATGGTGCCTTGGTCACTTGAGAGTAGATTCCTTGGTTTTTGTAGATGGGCCTCTTTGGTCCTCCCAAAGACTGTTGGTCGTAGTTCAACACAAGCACCTCCTCCTCGTCTCATAGTTGGCATGCTCCATCCTTATGATCTCTGCAAGAAAATAGAGAACAAATCTTTGCTTTCACAAGGGTGAGTTAGGGAGAAAATCATTCTTTAGAGTGGAAGTGAATTCTTCAAACTCCTTGTTGGTTTCTCTTATCCCTACATGAAGATCAACTTCCCTTGAAGATATTTGCAGCACCCCCCCTCATTTTGGTTTGGCGTTTCTTCCATTTGAACTTGCTCCTATTTCCTGCAGGTCTGTTTCAGCCACCCTTTCTAAAAGACCAAAAATGTTTTCCTCATAAGCCATATAGAATGAGCCATCGGCTATTTGAATCACTTTGGTTTTAAAAGTATCAGGTAAGTGATTCATAAAAAAATTTAGCTAGCTGACACTTGTCTATTCTTTGATGAGTGCTTTTTCGGATTAATTCATTGAGCATTTCCCATGCTTCACTAAATGCTTCGTGATCATGAGGATAAAGTTTCTGAATTTCTTTTCTATAAAACTAGTCTTGAAAAGGGGATAAAATTTATGGAAAAGTGTATTCTGCATTTCTTTCATGAATTAAATGTTATCCCCAATTTTCTGTACCATGCAAAAGTGTTGTCTTTCAAAGTAAGTGGAAAATATTTCATTTTCAATGCTTCAGTAGTTAGACAAGGAATATTTTGAGTGGAACATCGAACGTGAAAATCATGAATAAATTCTAAGGGGTTTTGAGAAGAATGATCAATAAATTCAGGGAGAGTTAAGGCATTGTCATACCTAAACGTAACCCCCTCACCTATATTGATGTTGATGCCAGCTTGCCTTAGACTTCCTGACGGACTAGATATATGCAGCATCGCCCTTCTCCTCCCTTGTTGTGGCTGACCATCTTCTGCCATATTGACTTCTTCTTTATCGTGAGCTGTAAGTGTTGCTGGAAGGGCAGGATATTGAGTGTGATGGCGCACACCATCGGAGATTGTCGACGACGTCGTCTGCGCCGCTTGCCATCGAAGGTTGGGTGACTAATGCTCAATTATCATTTCTCTTTTTTCATCGTTGTTTTTCTCGTGTTTTATGTTTTCCCGTTCTCATTGTTGTGTTCTCGTCCCATTCGTGACGTATTTCGTCCGTCCATCATTTTATCATCGAGGGAGAAGGGCCTTCCTTTGACCCTTTTCCCTTGTTTCTCTTCCTTCTTTTATTTTTACTTTCCCCCTTTTGTTTTGTAATAAGAGGGCCCATTATATAGGCCCCCTTAATGGACCCCTTACCCCTTGCGTGACTCAATTTGGGGAGGCCCATTTCCTCTCCCCTTTATAAGGGAAGAGGGGGGCACCCTAAAGAAGCAGACCAGGAAGAACTAGGATGAACGACCTTTGTTTGGTTTCTGGTCTCCCCCTTCTTTAGAGAAGAGATATCAAAAGGGGCGAGAAGAGGAAGAACGAGGAAGGAAGGGAAATGGAGAATCCTACCTGTTCGCAGGTCAAAATTGTTGTGGAATTCCTGATTACGAGGGTGAAATCCACCCATCCATTGGTGAGAGTCGAGCTCCAACAGACAAGGGAACCGAAGGTGGTCACCAGAAGAACAACCCCCGATCACTGATCCGGTTTCCTACTGTTGTAGTTGCATGATCAAACAACCCTGAGACCGTGGATCGACGGTCGCCCTAGGGCGCCCTGGGATTTCAACCCCTTGATGAAAAAAACCCGGTGGAAATTACCTCTTGCGCGTTTCCTCATCACGGCTGACCACTAGTGGTCTTGCCAGAAGCGTGAGCTAGTTTTTTTGCCCCTGTTAGTGTTTGGGAAATCACTATTCTATCGCCTGTTCTCCTGACGCTCCAAGAAGTTTCCAGTTGATGCCATTGTTGTTCGTGGATGAATTCACTACTGTCATTTCAGCTATCACTTCAAGAGCCTCCCACTGCCTCTGCTAGTGTTTGTGGACAAAATTTGCTGATGCCTTCTCAATTATCGCTCCACGAATCTCCTGCTGACGCCATTGGTGTTGGGGATGAATTCTGTTGCGGTCATTCCAGCTATTATTCCAAGAACCTCCTGGTGCCATGCTGTTGTTTGTGGGCAAATTCTACTGTCGCCAATTTCTCCTTACGCTCCAAGAGCCTGAAGAAATCACTGCTGCTGCGGGTCGACGTTTGATACCATTATCCCATTTATCGGCACCAAACCATCATATTCAGTGTCGATCGGACGAGGTCCCCAACAACGTCCAACATTGCAGCAAAACCTCAGCTAAAGGCAATGGAGGCTTTGCCGAATGAGAACACTTAACAAAAAGCAATGAAGGCTTCGCCCATTGAGAACACCTTAGAGGTTTTGCCGATTGAGAACACCTAGAGGCATCAACGATTGAGATCACATGAGGCTTTGAAGGCTTTTCCGATTGAGAACACCTCATTTACTCGTCGTTAAGCAAAACTATTATTTTTTAAAAGGGAAAAGTTTTACATAAAAAGCCGGTAAATAATCCGATTTTAACGAGAAAGAAATAACAAAACTTTCCCCTATAAAAAATATGAGTTTCTAGATCTTCCTCACCACTAGTCCTAGCCTTAGACGTTACTAAGACCATCAATCTCCAAAGAAGAGGTTAGCAGTACCGTTTATTCAGGGTTAGATGTCCTCAACTTCAGCAAAAGAGGAAAAAAATACAAATTCACTAAAAAAATATACCGTGCTCCTTAACAATGGCTCTAGTTGATAACTCAGATTTTATAGGTAATTAGTGATGATTTAACATCACTAAATAGTTTCCTAGATTTATCTGAATTAAAACAGCAAAATTTACAATAACCTTACTAGCCTAGGGAGAGTAAGGGTCAATCCACAAGGAGAAATTGTATTCTAATGAATTTGCTTTCTACTTATAATTTTTTATGAATGTTAGAAGTGAGTCTACTACCTGTGAAGATAAATAACTGATAAAAATATAAACAAAGAAATTTAATATACCTTGAAAATATTTATAAAATTTTAGTAGGGAGAAAAATAAATTTTTGGGAATTTTAAATAATATTTTAAAGCAAAAATAAAATCAAAAATGAAATAGGGTGGCGTTCCAGACTTGGTGAAAATTTCGCTAAGTCTAGATGCTAAATGGGGCAGTGGCTTGGTAGAGGAGAGAGGAAAAATGGGTCTGCACTAACTTCATTCTAGAATGAGTTCCAGAATGCATTTTTGAGCACGGTTGGATGCCTTGGAACCGTCTGGATGTTGGCTATCTACTCCAAACCAGAAGACATATACCAAAAAAGTAAGAATGAAAATGAGAAATAAGAAGGTAACCTCTTTGTCACACCCTCCAAGGCCCAAGGGACTTGTTCTCCTTTCTACCAGCTTCTTCAGTCCTGGATGCTTCCGCCTCAGCCTGGCACTCACTAAGATAAATGGATCTATGACTCACTTTCACTTTGGCCACCAAACATTACTTTGAATTAAATCAGAAGATGAATATTACAATAGGGTGAAGGGGTTTATATAGGGAGAGAGAGAACAAATGAGAGGTATTGGATTTTAAATACATTGGATGGCCAAATCTTCTTTTATGGGTTATGATCCACGTCCAGTATATCCGCCAATCAGCATCGAGACCTTTGAAATACCCCAGGAATGTTTACGAATTCTTTCCTTAATTAGCATTAAAGGTGGTATCTTTAAGTCTCCACCCTTGGATAATTTATGGATTGAATGGCTGGATCTTATTATGTGACTTGGATCCAAGTCCAAGGGTGTCCTCTAATCAGCATCAAAGCATATTATAGACATATAAAAATCATGACAGGACATTCCCCTTGTCCTCCTTTCTTTTACCCAAGATGCCTCTCATATTGGGCTTAATGGAGCGTCTTTAGAGGGCCTTTAGACTAGAACCAGCTGTCTTGATTTGAGCCTCCTTTCTTGGCACAAAGTCATGCCTGGGCCTGTTCCTTTGTGCCAAATAACTTCTACTTCATTTAAATATCCCCTTTAGTCATGAAAGTTTCACCTATATCCTGTATCTTCTACATAAACTAAGAAGAGAGTGAGATTTGTTCCACTTAAATCATTGACTTTAGGGTTAGTCCCACAAATGACAATAGTTAACTTAAAATTAGAAAATGTGATTTTATTCATCATTTTCACAACTAAACATTAATGTTGATAGTATATGCCGATAAAGATAAAGAAGTAAATAAATAAGCTATAAATGCACATATTTTGGAGTCATCAAGCTGCGGTGGAATGAAACAAAATAAAATAAAATAAAATAGAAAGACGATCTTGACCGTTGGATCTTTTGAAAGAAGATCGACGGTCAAGATTATAAGATTGCATTTAACTAAGGCCCATTTCGATACGGGCTTCTGGCCGGGTTAGCTTGAAGCTGAGTATGGTTCTTTTATTTTGCTTATAAGATCACGGCCCGATGGGCTGCGATCACTCTCTTGTGGTCTCTGGCTGGCCTACTTCTTTGAAAGGTAATGTTATATGGTAATTCCGTATCGCCGATTTTAGAAAGTCAGAGCGGTATATAAATTCCGCAATCCTTATTCAAATGAAATTGAATAAACCTCTATTATCTCAAGGGTTGCTTTGAGGTGTCGGCTTGGGGTGCACATGCACTACGGCTACCGTGTGCAGCTACGGCCTTAGCTGTGACTGCGGGTGGCGCTTGCCGTTCTGCTTGCCGAGGTTGAGCCTTGGCGACTCCATAGGAGCCAATATTTATTATTTATTATACTTATATTTTAATTGTTGATTTTCTTTACTATTTTTATGTTCTTTCTGCGTAATCCACAAAATTAATGCTATCTTCTTAAGAGTTACAAAACCCACTAAAAATATGGTATTTTTCTTAATGAATGAATAATTGCATAAAAATGGAATTTAACATAAAATGCATCTTTGTTTCATTATATGTTTTCATAAACCCTTATAAAATGTTGATTTACATGCATGATTTGTGGTACGTGAGGAGGGAAAGTGAGGCAAGGAGAGAGGGCTCGCCACTCAACACGCTAGGCGGTAACGAGACAGCGTACGGGCAGCTCGGCGGGGCGAGAGTGCGTGGCAACGCGAGCTACACATTGCAGCAGGCAATGTGGGGGTAACTCATTGCAGCGAGAGCGCGCAACAATGCAAGCAACACACTGGAGCAGGCAACATGTGGGGGACTCATCACGACGGGCACTGGTGGCAACAATGGCGGCGGCATCGTGGTGGTGGCCGTTAACGTTGTGGGGTGGCGATGACAAGCAACAGTGGCAGTTGTGAGCAGTGACAACATTGTCTGGTGTCGTTGGCAGCTAGCGAGCACCAACGACGTTAGGCGGAAACAGTGGCCAGCAAGCAACGATGGTGGTCGTCCAGTGGCGCCGGGCGCCAGGCGACAAGCAACAGTAGTGGTCGCTGAGGCACGGAGGCCGCGGTAGCTGGTGGCGGGCGATGGTTGTGGCGGCGGCAGGCAGGGGGCGGCAATAGCGACAACAACGGTGGTGGTGGCAAACAGCAGTGGCAATCACCCTCCCGTATCCCTTATTCTCTATCCTTCTTCTCCCTCCTCTATTCTCTTCTTCTCCCCCTTCTTTTCTCACAGGATCGTGAACTGTTTTCAAAAAATCAACAAGACTTGAGTTTTAGGGCACCCATCCATGCCTTATAGGGATGGAAATGGGCCCCTTAAAAAGGGTCCAACAAGGAGGTCCAATAAACACGAGGGCCCCTTTAGAAACCAAAACAAATACCAAGTATAAAATGGAAAAGCATTGTACGAGTGGATGTGGGCCAAAACTTATGAGTGATGAATGCCTTCGTCTTCCTCTAGGCGTGTCAATCTGGTGGCGCTCGAGCTTGATGGAATAGGATCTCTTGCTCCATCACCTTCTTTGTTAAGCACACCCCAATTCCGACGCCAAAAGCATCACAGGTTAACTCGAAGACCTTCGAGAAGTCGGGTAGGCAGAGGTCTGGCACTTGTGTTACAATGAGCTTCACTCACTGGAAAGCTCTATATGCTGCATGTGTCAACATGAACTACGCCACCTCGAGGCAGTAGGTGATTGAAGCCATAATAGAACTTAAAGTTCTGTATGAAATGCCGGTTGAATGTGGCAAGTCTGAAGAAGCTCCGTATGTCATGAACGTTAGCCAATAGGGGCCACGATGTAATGGCTCAAACCTTATCTGGGTCTGCAGCAATGCCCTGGACAGAAAGTTACACTTCTTTTGATGGGCGTACAGTTGCTCTCTCCTGAGGGTGGTGCTGACCAGTCAAAGGTGGTCGAGATGCTTGTCTCACGTGTGGCCATATATAAGAATGTCATCGAAGTAAACAATGACAAACTTTCGGATAATTGCACGGAGTACTTCGTTCATGATCCACTTGAAGATACTTGGCATGACAGAGAGGTAGAAGGGCGTAATTATCTACTCGTATAACCTGCCTTTAACCTTAAAGTTGATCTTCCATTCATCCCCGGGATGAATCCAAACCTGATGGTACCCACTATGGAGATCTATCTTAAAAAAGATAGTGGACCGTGGGATCATGTCAAACAGATCATGTATGCAAGGAATGGAAAAATGGTACTTTACCGTTGTCTTGTTGATGGCTTGGTTGTTGCAACACATCCGCCACATGGCATCCTTTTTGGGGCCAAGAGTGTCTAGAATGCACATGGCCTGAGGCTCTCTTGGATGAGGCTTTCAATAGTAAGTCCTGGACCTGTCATAGAAGTTCCACATACTTATGTGGCTCCATAAAATAATGGGGCTGGTTTGGCAGTATCGCAATAGCTACGCTGTCTATCGTGTGTTGGATGTTACACATTGGTAGTAATTTGTTGGGTAACTCACCTTCGAGCACATCACTCAACTCCGATTCGAGGGCTTCAACCTTGGTTGGTCGGGGGCTGTGGATGTGTCCATGGGGATGTCAAGAGTGACGATGAGGCATACTGTCATGTCTTCTATACGTCGCCCCAAATCTCGCATGGACAAGGTGCCACACACATCCTCTAACCCTAGTGGGTTGGTCGAGACCATCTTGTTTGCTGCCTTCATGGTATATGGTTACTACATAACCCTTCATCCCCAGTACATGAACGAACACATGTTTGTCCTTCTAGCAAGAGTGACATCGTGCTCATATAACTAGGGACAGCCTACGGTAATGCTTCCTACTTTTATATGAAGTACATCAGATAGGACTCTCTCATTATAGGATTTCAGCTTCAATTAGACGTGCTATGTATGCTTTGCTAGAAGGACAAAGCATCGATCTATGACATATCATAGGGAGTAGATAAGGTGAAGAACTTCATGGTGCAAAGGGTTGCATTGGCCATCCAATCGATTCTCTACACTTTAGATGCGAGATAAATCAGTGGGCTGGCTCTACGGGGTGGCCGCATTCGACTAGTGTTGGGGCGATCAACAACAATGTTGGCCAACTCACGAAAGTGGGTCGTGGAACAGGTTGTGTGGTTGCTAAAGGTTCTATGATATGTATGTAACCGACTCAACCGCTAGGTTCTTCGTACTTGTGCGCGAACTCCTCATCCAGAGGGTATTCATCATCGTGTGGCTGCTTCATCTTATCGAGCTGATCTTTATCAATATCTCCTGCGTTGATCAAGAGTACTGATGATGGGCACTAACTGGCTTGGTGCCCTTTCCCTTGGCACTAAAAGCACATGATGTGTGCTTTATTTACGGTTGCACCATACGCCGGAGTGTCAGTCGAGATGGCCCGAGTGGGTGGGGAAGAACCCCCTGAGGTGGCTGAGGCGTTCCCTATCCCTCCGGCATTCTCTAAAGTTTGAGCGATCGGGGACAAGGTAGATCGAGCGGATGTGACTTGAGAAGCATCACGAGTAGTGTGGGTAGCAACCTCCTTCGTTGGATGCTCCATGTGATACACTATGGGATAGGTTTTGTTGACCTTGGCAGGGTTGCACTTAAGCATCTCAGTGTATAGGGTCGATCGAAGCCCATGGGCAAATAGGTCGATGAAGATCCGCGGGTCCTCCATGAACCGACACTACAGTTGGCGTTCTTTGAAGGCCTCAATGTCTATTGTCACGGACAGTCAACCTTGTCAAATTTTGAGCCACATGATGAGTAATGTCATCTGATACTATCCTGGCACGTACTTGCTCCTCAGCTTTTGTGCCATCTCGATCCACAATGTGATTAACGTCCTCATCGCTCTACTGCGACTCGCTTGTTCTCACAAAAAGTATTGGCTTGTCCACCAAGCCTCGTCTCTGCATATTTGATGCACAAGTCATCGTCCATATGATACCATCAGAAATAGGAATTCATCTTCAACTCCCACTTAATGAAATCTTTCAGCTTCCTCGATCTTTTGAAGACGACAATGTCGGCTTGTTGATAAGCCAAAAATAGGGATAAATTTTATGTAATTTTAAACCCGTGTCGTTATGTATTTTAGCTTATACAATAAAATTTATAAAAACTCTACTTAAGATGTGTAGTGATAAGTATGAGTATCGTCCAAGGGAAGCTAGTAAGGAATCCAATTGATGTTCTTCTAGAATAACTTGAACCTAATTTGGGTTAATTTAGTCTTCAACAAAGATCAAATTACCCTAATCCTAGGATTCATTTTTGACTCGTACACTCTAAATATGGACCATTAATTGCCAAAGACCCCAAGGCAGCCAACACAACAAGCCAGAGAAGGCATCTGAGCCTTGGGATTCAGGTATGCACCCTAGAAAACGTGGTGAAATAAAAGGTTGACCTTACCCTTTTTTATTTACTTCATAAAAATGATTTAAGGAGGACCAAATGGAATGCATGAACCTTCCCCTTGGCCCACCAATTTTGTTTTATTGTGTCTCTTTAGGGCTTAATTCATACTTTGGCCCATTAGCCTACATATACCCTAATCCTTCCTATGTAAGGGATAGGATAGGGGGGCTCGTTGGGATTATGTTAAGCTGTTTTTTTATTGAAATTGGAATCTACACCCCCACATCTCTTCCTCTCCTCCTCCCCTCTCACTCTCTCTCCCGCTTTCCTCTCCCTCCTTCGCCATGGACTCATGTGGAACCCTTGCCTACATTCCCTCTCATTGATCTTCCTTCCTCCACGGTCCCTCCCCTTGGAGTTTATTCTATGTCCCCTCTATATCCATGGAATTCTCTATCTTCTCCATCCTGAATTCCCTCTCCTCTTAGCCTTTTTCATGAATTAACCTCGTAGGCCCCTCTTCTCTATGGTTCAGCGCCGCTTCACGTCCGAGGCAGGAGTTCGTGAATGGCCTGTTAGGAGATTTGGGGGGTTGGAGCTTGCTCCTCTTGGATCTACTCTTCAAATGACCGTAAGGTTGAGCCCCGCTCCCTTCAAGTCCCTCGAGTCCACGGATGTCAGCCCCAGGTTCGAGCTTGCTCCCCTAGGCCGACCCTCACAATGACTTTGGCAACAACGGCCAGGTCGACACCCACAAGACTCTTCCCACCTCCGGTTCGACGGAATGCCAGCATGGCTTCCGTTACGACCATGTCGCCCATCGCTAGAGTCCACCAAGGTGTCAATAGGAGGAGACAGTCCACTCGTCCCCTCCCCCACCAATGCTCTACTACGGTGACACACCGGACTGGCCCTAACACATTCTAAGAAGTTCTCATGCTTACTTGCACGTGAGTGGCTCCTCAGCTGTTCATCCGCGTGTGTGGTGGCAGTACGAGCCTCAACAGCCGTTTTGGCCAACCCAGCCCCATCCACCTCTAGATAGGTCATTCCTTCTATTTTCTCCCCACTAGGCCCTAACATGGTGGTCAGAACCGCCACCCTCCCACTGGATCGCCATCAGCCCTTGCCCGTGCAGTCATCCGTGCATGCATCGTCGACACTATGGATCGAACCCCCCTTACGTGCATAGCCACTATGCGTATCGAGCCGACCCGTACATGTCTAGAAGCAGCGCACACTTAGACACCAGACTTAGCTCTAGCGCCCTCCACATGCCCATCATCGACTCATCCAAAGGACTAACCGTCACCACTCAGCTAGATCGACCGGGCTTCAGACCCACAGGGTTCACTCACAATTGTTCTTTTTTAGTTTTTTTTACTTCTCTCAATACCTTCTGAGCATATCTCCCCCCATGGGGCTAGGACAGCAAATACATATAGTGCACTAGAAAGGAATATGTTCCGTATGATACATAGCGACGTCGACCTCCTCAACCAAACCTTGAGTCATTGGAGATGTAGCTGTGCCTAGGTCATTGGCCGGATGTCCGCGCCCGTCCTTGCTGCTGCTGTAGTGCTTAATTATCTCATTTTCTGTTTATTTAATCTGCATTCATGTATCCCATTTCATCGTAGGGTTGGAACCCATTGGTTTGGAATTGCTGACAACCCTAGCCAGCAGTTCTGCATCAAAGCTTCTAGATCCTAGCGTGATGCCCCTCTTGTCTGTGCACATAGTTGCTCGACCGCCACTCGGGCACCGGGTATCCTCCATAACTAGGGCCATTGTTGTGGTGGGGTCGGATAGTGATCATGGTCATCCCAATATCAAGGATGGTCATCGTATGACACCCGGATGTCAAGCACCGCGCGCTTCAAGTACTATGGAACGTCGTCGCATTTCCCGTACCACAAGTCATAGGGCAGGATGTAGTTAGCTCGAAGGGCTGGTAGGTCCGCCTCGTATCCATGGTCATAGTCGTATTGTTCCTATCTATCCCACATACAGACACCCTACCTGATGCATGTGGGGTATCGATCGGGCCGACGATCTAGATGCGCCTCGTCCTGCCACCTATCATCACCCATATAGTCCCCGTAGTCATATGGGCTCAATGGTTGCTCTAGGGGCTGCGTGACCCGAGGTGGGTCTCATGTCAGTCTAGTGCCACAACACGAGTGCTGCAATGAGTACAAGAGGTACCATGGGATGGGCTAGTAACTACTCGACGCATTTGGCAATGACGATCCAGGAGCAAAGAGAAGCTCCTCGCTCTTTGGACTAGTCCTCTCGAGGTTCATGCTGCTTCTGTCATCTCCCTCGGCCAAGTTCTGCTCCTCGACCACATGTGATGGGAGCTCGGGGTGGGGGCTCGTCCATGGGATCTTTCCCATATTGGCGATGACTCGTCGTCGTTCTATCCTCATTGTCACTAGGTAACACGTCACCTAGTGATCGCAAGGAACTGTGGTGGAATTGTGCACATCCACGGAGGCCACAAGTTTGTCCATGTGGACTGGACGATCCGGTGGCACCCATATCGATGAGTGCAGCTTGCTTAAGCTCCATTGGAGGGGGTAGTGTGCAACCTTGGGCTCGTAGGATGGTGCTCCGAGCAGCGTGTTAGGCTACTTCTCTCGGTCAGTGACGAATCAGCTCATTGCATGGAGGTCGAACCCCCCTGTTGCATCTTTCTGCTTGATCACGCCTAAATAGCCATGGCTAGTTCCTCTAGTACCAAGATGGGTTTTGGAAAATGATGAAATGCAGATGTAATGATATGGGTATGGAGACATACTATTGGTGACAACAGCGTGCTCTAATAACCAATTGGATGTCGAACCTCGTCGGAAAGGTCGTGTGAGCGGTGCCAAAATAATGCTCATATACAAATTTGATGCTGGACATCATCTGCCACGTCATTTGATTGGGTGTCGAGACTATTCTCTGATGCCTAGATGATGTTAGATGTCATCGATGACATTGTTCGACGGATAATTCCCTAAGGGAATGAAACTATTTGATGAGTTGAATCCTAGGCAGACGTACATGCAAGCCTCGCCTCATGGGAATTCAGCGAGCTAAGAGCTCTGGGGTGGTCGACCGGTGATGGTGACGGTAACCTTCTGACTATCGCCGAAGTGACCACGATGACTATAGCGATGAACAGGATAATACCATCGATACTTGAACATAATAGGCAAGCTCAACCCATACCTAAGAATTTGCTCTTGACATATTTTCTCGATACAATCTCCAACCTAAACTCACTCATGAGCAGAGAAGTGCAGCCAAAAATATACTAAAATACGTAATGTAAATGAGGAGCAAGGTGAACGACATACCTCGTTTGTGGCGGTATTCATTATCGATGTCTTCATCGGTGTGTGGGCCATCCAGGGTGTGTGCAGTGGGAGCAAGCCAAGGACGGGATCTCGTCTCTGGACTGGTGGCAGTCACAGTGCATGTGTAGCATTGGAGGAGGAGACCATAGTTGAGGTGGAGCAACTGCGGCGCGGCGACTCAAGTGGTCAACCAAGCTCGGTGGGTGCGACCTTGATGAGGTTCGGCTTCGGCAGAGTCTGACGGTGTAGCCACGTGGAAACAGGTGGCAGGAAGATGGAGTGAGGGCAAGGGTAGCGAGACCAACCACGGCGATTACACAAGGTGAACCAGATGGCTTCAAATGGGCTTGCAGCAGGCAGCGTCCCCCATGCGACTAGCATGTACAAATGACTACGAATCGACCAGCTGGATGAGGTCACGATTTTCAATCACCAAGCACAATTGGCAGGGCCATTTGTGGCCTGTGGGATAGATTGCTGAGCTGAGACAGTGAACAACCTTATATGCCAGATGGAGGGATCAAGTGGGCATCGCATACTAGATGGAGACCAGCCCGTACGGCGCACTTGTGGCGGAGCACGTGGCAATGTGGACCTCTCACCGGTTGCATCCTGATATAGTTAGGTGCATGCGGCGTACGGTCCAATGTCAAGGCTAGCAATGAGGAGGCAGCCTGTATGGGACACGGCGGCGTGACTTTGTAAAAGGTGCATCGAGGGCACGGGTTCTAAGGCAAGGGCAACCGACTGACTAGGTGGTTGAGCACGAGTTGTCGGCATTGAGTACTAGCACATGTAGACTGGTTTTCTCGAGGCGACGTTGACCTGGAAGAGTGTCATGTTGAGGGTATGAAGCACCGACAACACCCGCGTATCACGTGCGTTGACCCAACGAATTCTGAGAAAATGATACCACGCCCCCCCCATTGCACCAATGGGGGTAAGGGGTACAAGTGTAAAGGCTCTTGCATGGTCTGTGTGCTCCGAAACTGGACCAGCAGATATCCAAAGGCGATGGTAGCAAAGGGGTGTGGCGTTGTCCCAATCCCCTTGCCCCTCCTTTCTCTACTTCTTCTTCTTCTTTTATTTTCCCTTCTCTTGTTCCTTTTCTTCCTTAATTTTCTCGGTAAGACCCAGTAAACAAAATCTTTTTTTCAAAATAAACTTCGTCTAACCAACCTAGGGCGTCCCCTTCTCCCTTATATTGGGGTCAAGATGAGCCCATACAGGGGGGGGGGTCCAATAAGGGGAGGGGCAGGGTCCATATGACATAACACGAACGACTCTGGGATCAAACGGCTTCTGTTACACCATAGGGAGGGCGAGTGCAGTAATTTCATTTAGCGGAGACCACTATGGAAGACGTAATGCAAGTAATGATGCAATGATGAAATCACCAAGAAGTATAACGCTGATGTTGACGGATACCAATGAGCACTAGGCTACGATAAGTGCAACCTGACAAAGCTCCTAGGCTCTTGATGATCCAGATGACGTGTTGAAGGCCGAAGGTTTACGTATGGCTACTGCCGCCTTTGCGCACACCCTCGATGGTCTCAACCAAGGACGTAACGATCAAAATCGTAATACTCAAATCATGAATCATATCTATCACTCGTCTTACACCGCGGTTCAGAAAACATTTCGGAGGCATCAAAATAAATAATATAATGCTGAGTGCGAGTTTACGAGCGTACCAGAAGCAGTAGACGTGGGGATGTCTCATTCGGTAGTAGTAGATGGTGAATAGCATGTACACCCGATGTCGACGCGGGTAATTGTGGTTTCACAATAAAGGATGACAATGGCCATGATGGCAGTTGTAGGTGATGGGCGCGACAAAGTGCGTATTGACGCAATAGTGGCAAGGCGCGATGGCAGGATGGTAGTGGCGAGGCATGGTGGAAAAAAGGAACAGTGGTGTTGTAGTGGCGATGCACGGCAATAGCAAGGCATGATTGTGCAGTAGTGACGAGACACGATGGCACGGTGGTGAAAAGAGACATAGATGCGACTAATGATTGCGGTTGAAACATCGACTACGACGACTGCAATGGTTGGCGGGCGCGGCTATCGTTGCGGTAGTGGTGGCGACATGGGTAGCACGAGGAAGCGGCAGTCATGCATGGGAAAGGCACACAACAATGACAGACAAAACTCTGGCGGTGGCGGCGGTGGGCTACGGCGTCTACTAGGGCCGTAGCAGATTCTGAATGCCATGGCGGGTCGCGACAGCCGTGGTGGGTTGCAACAATAACGGCGGGCTGCGTGGCCACGGATTGATGTGGCAGGCTCCACGGCCGTGGATTGCTACTGCGGCTGCGTGGTCATGGGTGGCTGCGTGGGCCTGAACAGCTGCTATGGTGGCTATGTGCAGCTCCGACGACTACGTGCTGCTGCGGCAACCACGGTCTGCTGTTGTGGTGGTCGCAGCCACCTACAAAAATCACAAGCGCCTACATCAATCGCCGGCATTGCTGCGACAACCGTTGGCACCTGCTGAAACGGTCGAAAGCATCTACAGGGGCAGCCACAGGCACGTGCAACGGCCGCGTGCAGCTACCGTGCTCGCGGGCGCTGCTGCAGCGTACGTGGGTAGCCTGGGCAGCCACGAAGGGGTGCTAGGCATCCTTAGGAGTGGCAGCCGGAACTCCGGCAAAGGTGGAAGGGGCAATACGTGGCAAACTCTACGGTTTTTCTTCTCTCCTAACTCTGTAGAGGCATTTTTGTAAATACAATGAAAACTAAAAAAGAACAAAAAATAAAAAAATCATTAAAAAATCTCATCTTTTGAATCTGCTTCTTATTCTCTTCCTAAAGACAGGCCCCATATTTTACATGGGATATATGGGCCTCCCCCTTGGAAATAAATGGGACACGGCCCAATTAAAAGTAATTAGGGCACCCTAATAGGAGAGAGAGATCTACCATGCCCATACTCTAGCTCACACATGCACAAATGTACAATGGCCCCAAACACGTGCAAATGATCAAAAAATAAACACACGCGAGGAGGACATACAAGGTTTACTTAAAAAAGATAACATAATGAAAGTCAACGTGAAACCTTTATGGCCTATTGACGAGGCCAGGTACTTCAAAAACTGAGTCTCCGTGTTAGACCTTACTCAATGAACTGGTTCGATGGGGTCTTCAATGTTGGATGGTCCCACATCATTCCCCTAGCATGGGGAAAGCTTGATAACATTGAGCAAGAGACCAAGTGCATCGTGACAAGAGGATGGCTCACGCTAGATGGGTTGTCATAGCTTATATTGTGTATCCAGGAGTGTTTTATTGAGGGGGACCCTCCCATTAAATAAGGAACAGTCGTCTCATTTCGTCTTTCCAAAAAACATTAACTATCTCCCCTAGTTGCACGTCTACGCTCTCATGCCTAAGTGTGGCGTAAACTAGGGAAGGTAGACTGGCAAACTCACTCACAATGGATTGTAGACCACTTGAGCCAGAAGGGGAGGGATTTTTTGTTGAGAAAAGTGGTGGCATGGGTTGGTACAACTCAAGGGTAGACACGTTGATTATAGGGCATATTCCCCAAGTAGGGAAAATACTTGCAACGTACGCTATCTTCCTAACAATCTGGACTATCGAGAAAGGCCCGACACTACAAGCACAAAATGTCGTAGCGACCCTTGGAGAGTATCTCTCAAGCCTCAACTGATGTAACACGATGAGCGCCAGGATCGGACGGCTCCTGTTACAACATAGGAATGAACGGGCGTGCACAATGATGAGAGAATAATGTGATGCTCTCTTTAAATTCAATGACAAGTACAATAAAGACTGTTCAATTGGTACGATCAATTAAGTTGACTAAGTTTGATAGAACCACGATTGGACTTCTCTACGTCCCTTTGGACCAATTAGTCGCCTAAAAAATGTGGGGTAAAGTTAAATACCCATGGCGTCCAATCCTTAAATGTAACTGATTACAGACTTACCAAGAAGAAAATCCTATCTCTCACAAAAGGACCCTTGTGCGCCTCCACGGCGTGCCAACTTTGATTGTGTGCGACCGATGCGTGCGCTTCAAGAGCTACTTTTAGAAGACCTTGTGGAATCTCATCAGCACGAAGCTCAAATTTTTTATTGCCTACCATCCTAAAATGGACGGTCAAACGGAAGAAGTCTATTTTAGTTTGGGCAACCTGCTTCGGTCCATGGTTGGCGAAAACTTTGCGAAATGGGTTTTGATAATCCCTCGCGTTGAATTCGCATATAACTCCTCTGTGAACCGCACCACAGTTTTGAGTCCTTTTGAGATCGCCTATGGCCAATCCCCTCGTCGCCCACTAGACATAGTACCCTTAGACCCTCATGTTAGGGTATCGGAGGACGGACTTGCATTCTCTAAGCATGTTTCCGCATTGCATTAGCATATACATGATAGAATTAGTAAACAAAATGCATTGTACAAACAAGCTGGCGACTTGCACTGCCGACCCTGAGTCTTCGATGTGGGAGACCTAGTGATGGTTAGGCTTAGGCCGGAGAGATACTCCTCCCGGATGGCTACCAAACTACACACACGTAGTGCCGGCCTAGTCTCGACCCTCCAAAGGGTGGGCGACAACGCCTACATCGTCAAGATTCCTCCTACGTGGGGAATTAGCTCCATGTTCAATGTAGCAGACTTGGCTCCATACCAAACCCCTTCTCACCCCCTAGACCTAGCGTATCTAGACCTAATCAGCGTGAGCGAGTTTGTCATGACCACTCCCCCGGTTGTTTCACCCGATTGGCACGAGGCAATCGACTGTGTACTGTAAGAGATAATTGACTATGCAGAGGATGAAGTATCAATATGATTCCTAGTTTGGTGGCTGGGATGGACCAGCGCGGACGATGCTTGGATATCTGAGGAGGAGCTCCCCCGCCTTCGACCGGATCTACTGCAGCCACTGTCTTTCTCCCTCCTAACTCGGCGGAGTCGAGTTCTTTTGACCCCGGGAGGGTTGATGGCGCGATGCAGCCCTAGCTCACAGGATCATCTTTGGAGACGTCAACCTTATCATCAACTTCATTGCCGGTTTGCGTCCAGCCGCACGGCTAGCTAAAGTGACAACGCGCTCACCCGATTTCAAATATCCCAGGTAACGGGCTCATTG
This sequence comes from Wolffia australiana, assembly GCF_029677425.1. NCBI lineage: Eukaryota > Viridiplantae > Streptophyta > Magnoliopsida > Alismatales > Araceae > Wolffia > Wolffia australiana. The sequence continues at coordinate 18,464,789 of NC_135843.1, read as the reverse complement.
TCTGTTCTTTTCCTCCATTGTTTCGTTTGAACTTCATTTGTGTTTCTTCCCTTTCCATCATTTTCCTCTCTCGTTATTTGCCTCTTTATCTTGCCTTACTCGTTGTAGTGAGGGGAAATCCAACATATAAGGATTTCCCCTCCACCACTACTAAAGGGGTAGACAATTCCCTCTTCTCCCCCTTATATTTCTCTTTCTTTTTTTCTGTCCCTTCTTCTTTTCCTTTTCCTTTCTTTTTTTATTTTTTTTTTGGGTATGAGCTTGTTGTGTTAGGTCCCATCCAACCCCCCTATAAAAGGAACAAGAGGGTGCCCTTAAAACAGTACCCTCATTTTTTTGACTTAGTATTTTTCTTTCAACGTAAATTTGCTCAAAACGAGAGGGTCGCTGCCCACGATCAAGGGAGGAGGAAGAAGGGAGAAGAAGAAAGGGGAAGGGAGATAAAGGGGGTAAAGAGGACAGGAGAGATTGCATCGTGATCCATGCCGCCACTGACGTGTTTTCTTGCGCCCGCTACTGTTAAGACCTTCTCTCGCGCTCCGTTGCCGTCACCAACGCACGCGGTCGCTGCCACCGTACTAGCCCCGCCTTCATCTTCTCCCTCCACACCCAGCGCTAACTGCATGGTGCCTCACCTCCGCAGGACGTGGCATTTGTCGTCACCTTTCCATGCACGACCGACACCGAACGTGCACTCAGGCACTGCCGTATTGCACTGTGACCTCATTGCACCATCCAGTCGTGCAATCGTATGGCCTCCCCCAGCCTGGCCTAACGCTGGCTCTACCTAATGCCCTCAACAACTGCACCATACTGCCTGCTCTCCTACATGCCCCTCAAGGCGTGACCGTTGCACTGGATGCCACTGAGTCGCACTGACTCGACGCTACACCCTTCAGCTGCGCACCCTACTAGGTGTGTCTCGGCTTCACCGGCTGCTCGTGCCACATTTGCGGCCACTGTCAGTTGCCGTGGCCCATGCCCCGTCATGCCCAATGCCGACACCTCACGTCTGCCCCCTACCTTCGTGCCTGCACGCGTTTACCTCACACCCCTCACGCCCGTAAGCGGCCGAGTGTTCGACCTGTTGCCTTGGCCACCATCTGCATTCGCTGCCTCCGTCATCTCTATGCCCGTCAACCGCTAGTGTGTGTGTGGCACCCGACGCCCACCACGCCTGTCCCACCACCTGGCGGCACCCTGCAACCATCGTCACAGCGCTTGTCAACCCGGCCACTACCCGCGCTCGTGTTCGACAACGTCGCCGTCATCGCGCCTTCGAACGCACCTACCACCACAAACTAAGTCCCCCACTCAGCCAAGCTACAGCCCCCCATCGCCCACATTGCCATTTTAGGAGGAAAGCACGAAGCCAGGAACGACAATCAAGGAACACCGACGAGGTACGCCAATTCTGCCATCGTCTCTTATTTCTTTCAGTGCAGAATCATATTGCCACCATCACGCTTTGGTTAGACATAGGTGAGCGGGACAGGACAAGTGAAAACATGCAAAGTTTTGAGTGTCTTAACTATTTGGTACGAGTCGGGCTTGCCCCTCCCATGTGAGCGACCCCCCGCGGGGGAACACTCAGTCCGACGCCGTAGTGTCCTCAACCTTTCCCCCCTCGGACGAGGTTCAGGAGGTCTAACCATCCACCACAAGGCGACTCCATCAGTTTCACACCTGTCGGCGCTTGTACGTACCATAAGTAGTCGCACTTTGCAATCATCGTAGTTCCCTACCGTTAGGGTTCACTATCGGACGGAGCCCTCCACTGTAGTCCGATTCCCTCATCGTTACTGACACAGAGTCATCATGCTCAGTGATGACCAGACGTCGTTCTGCCGATGTCTGACATCAGACACTGAAAAAGCTTGCTACGCAAGAAGCAAGGGAAAACAAAATAGAGACAAATAGTGCCATGACATCTTCACTTTCTACGAGCATATTTGAACGCTCTAATAATCAACTTCGGAAAACAATAGGGGACCATTGTAGTTCACTGGCCTTTAAAGAATATCTAATACTCAGAGATATATCATATAAAAGCTTTCATGGAGGAGAGAAGAGTGTAGATGTCTTGAACAACGAATTAACAAGGAAGAAGAAAAGAACAAATTTGTAGAAGAGAATATCCGCCCTTCACATAACTGTAGTACTCTTCCTGTAACTTTAGAAGTAGCATCTCTTGATCATGAACTTGTTAGAAGAACTTCTGATGACGTTACCATAGATACATCTTTGGAAATTGGAAGCCAAGTCCCCACTCAACCCATAGACTCTGAGGGTGGTAGTTCTCCTAAGAGCACTAGTGTGTCCTACCTTAATACAGAAGCTCCCATAGATCCCTTAATCATAACAGTGCAATCCTTGAGTTGTCACCTTGTACACCGATGGTGGACGATCCCATCTTAACCACTCAATCGCCTTCGTGAACTTCTTGATGCACCAGAACTAAGACCATTTAGAATCCCATGATTAGAGACTCGTTGGCCATCCCTAATGTACAACCGTCCGTCCACAATACTTATTTGGTCTCTCAAGTCAAAGGACCACTTACACAAACGTGACATGAATCAACCTGATTGAAAGTTTGGTATAATACCATTTACGGATTCGTTCGAATCAATTCAGTGAACTATTTCCACTAAAGAGCACCCACTATCTATCCTTAGGGTCGCCACACTAATGGCTACGAGACCAGCCATACTCATCATATGAATGAGGGTAGGAAGTGCTATTTTATCTGGATACTTTGATGTCCTTCTCGCGTATCCTTCGAATAGGAATGTTTAGAACACATGTTTGAAGACTAGTGATCTCCGTATTACGATCTCATCATAATTCACTAAGTCCGATCATGTATTCATGGACTTCATTATACGTATCACACGTGCACTATAATGAATATGTTCAATTAATGAACATGCAAAGAGATGGGGAATCTGTGATTGGCTTGCTGGCCACATATATTTCCATCATGGTTCACATTGCCCATACTTCTCACAAAAAGTCTCCGAAACAGTCTAGTGGGGCTCCCAAATTTCTTTGGACATTTGCCGTGCCATAATCTGCCACGTTTCTGCGGGATTAACAGATATTTTTTCCGGTAAAGAGCGACTAGCTAGAACATGAATGTGTTGGTAATATGTATTATTTTTCAAGAAATGAACCCACAACTCGATGGTGCGATCCAAGACGCTACTCTACTTCATATAACTTACATTTTTGTCATCCCAACCATTGCTACTCCGAATTACATCGATCTTATTAAACAAGAACATGCAGTAGTATTTAATCTGAAAGAACATATCTCTAGGAGAGGGGTCATCCGCGCTCCTCCAAGAGACCAACTTATTGCTCTCCAAAATTGTTGTGTTATATTGAAATCTCATCCCCTAGAGGAGAGTGTTTGGCAGGTAGTCAAATCTCTCCTAGAGCGATGTGTTGTCACCTTGCTTAAGAACAAGATTTCATGTCTCCAAAAGTGCGGCTACCGTATCAGTGGAAGCACTTATCACGCTCGTCAACTAGACTGATCTTCTGTTATTGTCGATCAATGTGAGTTCTCAGTGAGAGTAAGGTAGCCTCCAGAGTCGACAAGAGGCTGTTCTTTGTTGGCTATCCAGAGAATTGTTTAAGGGATGTAGCTGAAAATAAATGAACAAGAGAGAGATGGAGAGGTAGAAGGATGATGAGAAGAGAGGAAAGAATAGAGAAAGAGATTCTCTTATTGCATAACACAAACAGATACATTAGTATGGTATTTATAGTGCTGTGACCCAGCATACACATGATAGAATAGAACATGGGAATTTTCCGATCTGTAACCGTTTTGGTTACCGTTGTGAACATTGCTTCGTTCACAACTGTTCTTTTTCTAATTAAATAGTTATCTCATTTCTTATTCTTATATTGAGTCGGGTATGTAGCTGTCTCCTATTTGTTCATTATTAAGTGTGTCCTGATTGGTCACGTCCATAACGTTATATTCTTATATTGAGTGGGGTATGTGGCTGTCTCTTATTTTTTCATTATTAAGTGTGTCCTGATTGGTCACTTCTATTCTTATTATTATTTATTATTTCAATTTGTTGGATCATTTTATGTAAGTTGACTCAGATAGGCTCTGAGTCGCAAAGTCTTTTTTAAATTTAGATAGGCCCTAAGTTGCGAAGTCGTTATCTCTTTTAGAAACCATACCTGGTGATTCCTCGTCTTCAACACCCTCCGTCAAGCTCATCTGGGGAATAAGGTTGAGCTTCCTCCTGAGTGAATCAATTCTATTCTTGGGTATGGGCTTGGTCAAAGCATCAGCGAGTTGGTCTTTGCTAGAGACAAAGGAGATTCGGAGTTGTTTTGATGCCACTTTCTTTCGAACAAAGTGGAAGTCGATTTCCACATGCTTCGTTCTTGCATGGAAGACTGGATTAGCTGCCAGGTATGTTGCTCCAATATTCTCACAGTATAGAATTGGTGTTGGATCCAGCTGTAGCTTGAGTTCCTGCACAAGAGATTTTAACCACATAATTTATGTCGTAGCATTAACTAAGGCTTTGTATTCAGCCTCTATGCTGGATCTTACAACAACAGGTTTCTTCTTTGAGCTACAGGAGACGAGATTGTTTCCTAGATAAATGAGATAGCCACTGGTTGATCTTCGATCAGTTTGAGATCCTGCCCAATATGCATCAATATAGGCATTTAAACAAAGATTAGAGTTTTTAAAGAACTTAAGACCAAAGTGAATACTTCCCTTGGTGTAACGTAGTAAGTGTTTTACTTGAGTCCAGTCAATGAGAGTAGGATTATGAATTGCTTGAAAAGCTCTATTTACTGCATAAGAGATGTCAGGTTTTGTCAACGTGGCGTACTGTAGACCCCCTACAATACTTATGTATAGTTCTGGTTCTACAAAAGTATCATTTGAGTGAAGAGTAGAATATTGACTACATGAAGTTGATGTTGGTTTACAAAATTCCATGTTAACCCTTTTTAAAATAGAAGCCAAGTATTTTTCTTGGGACAATGTGCATCCATCTGACTTGGAGATAAATTCTATGCCAAGAAAGTAATTGCTCGTCCCAGATCCCTGATAGCAAATGGAACTGATAAAGACTTGATAACATGTTGAATAACTTTAGTATTTAGATTTTTAATTAACATGTCATCAACATAAATGAGTATAAAATAGGATGACTCGAGTGAATTTTTAAAAATAATCAGGTGTCTCTTTAGGATCCAACAAATCCAATAATAGATAGATGTACTGATAATCTCCTGAACCATTCATGAGGAGCCTGTTTTAGGCCATGGGGAGCCTTCTTTAGCTAACAAACATGATTAGGAAATTGCGGATGAACAAATCCTTGAGGTTGTTTGATGTCGGACATCATCGGGGACATCGTCCTGTCGGCACCGAGTATGATGGATCGATACCTATAAATGATGATGGTATAGAGCCTTGATGGCGTCGTCGTCCGACGGATGCAACCCTAACAGGCTGTATATCTATGACGTGATGAGTGGGTATTCTACACATCGTACATGCAGGCTCCAACTCGAAGGAGGCGCCGAGCTCCAGGCTAGGATGGGGTCGTCGGATGAGGGTAACGGTGGCCTCTCGAACCTCTTCGGAGCAACAAAGGCATCTACGGCCAAACGTATTCTATCCGTAGGGCTCGCACACAATGGATGTACTCGTCTGTACCTATAAGGCACTCACAGAGTCGTAGTTTTCTCTCAATTTGTCTCTTTCACCTACCTAGCCCGAGCGCGATGGAGTCCAGATGAAAGTATACTGCAAAAGGTAATAGATGAGCATCGAGAGAGGATGGCGTACCTCGTCGGCGTGGCTCGCGATGCAGAATTCTGTCGATGTCGATGACGGTCAAAATGGGTGAGGGGGAGAGACGCTAGAGAGCAGACTGGGCTCGACGATCAAAGGTGATGCTAGAGCACCGATAAAGGGGCAGAGGAAGAGCAAGATGATATCGGCAGCGTTTGCGGATCAAGCCAATGACTAGTCATGATTGGCGCATTTTGTGGTGGGTGCAATACACCGACACGAGGGATAGCTTTGGCCAGGGAGCGTCAACAGAATGACTCACCGTCGTGCTGGAATATCCATCCGAAAGTGCGCCGGCCGATGGTTGGTGTGGTTGATTGGCGTGTTTGCCCAACACCCAAAATGGTTAGCCCAATCGTAATGAGCTGACCAGCGTGGTGGGAATGGACTTGTAGTTCCAAGGCCGAGAGGACTGAGTTGAACACTTGGCAGGGGAGTCCACAGGAGGCAGAACTCAACAACCCACAAGACTGATCAACATCGGTGACGTGCGATCATGGGGCACCGTGTGTGAACTGAGGGTAATGGAGAGATTGCAGGCCTACCGGAGGGGGACTAGGTCACACAAAGCCAGCAAAAGTACAGCGTGGAGAGGGGCCCGATTTCCCGGTCGGTTCCTCTCTTTTGGTCAATCAAGATCTGAAAGTGTCCTTTACAAAAGTCTTACGGCTTGATTGCTCAGCATGAAATTCAATTTATCACTATGCCAGGACTTCCTCAGCAGATTTGAGACCGTCGATTGTGATTTCTATTGTTTTCCTACAGTGGATGGAAAAAGGTCCAATTCCCAAATCTGTCTTTTCTACAGGTCGAGCGTTGCCGGAAAATCCATTCGACAATAATCCTACAACTGAAATGACCAACAGGAATTTCAACTCCTTTAATTATATTTAAGATAGATTCACTTTGGCAGAGTAGATGACTTTGACTTGGAATCCGTTGCTAGGCCGTAGAGCGTGGGGAGGGGACTGAAATCCCGTCGATTTTGACTCTAATAATTCAGAAGGTCACTCGATCTTGAACCAGAAATGAATCTTGGTGGTGAGAAACACAACCCTAGGGTGTCCTACTAAATCCCCTTTTCGATTGGTTTTCCACTGCACTAATGAGTTTCTCCGTTCACCAACGCGTCGGCCGTCAGGCCAATTGAAGCTCAAAAATACCCATCGAGAAATCAACTCACTCCAGCCTGAAATTGAGATGCAATTTAACCTGCAAGCAGGTCATATTTCGCTCCCCAACCCTTCTCGATCTTCCTCTTCTCCCCTCCTTTCTGATATCTCTTCTCTGAAGAAGGGGGAGACCAGAGATCAACAAACGATGATTCCTCTTTCTTGTTCTTCCTGGTCTAATTGTCTAGGGCACCCTATTTTCCCTTATAAAGGGGAGAGGTCAATGGGCCCCCAAATTGGATCAAAGGGGAGGGAGGAAGGGTCCATATATAATGGTCCCCCTCATTACAAAATAGAGGGGGAAATGAAGAAATAAAAAGAAGAAAAGAAAACAGAGAATACTTGGGCTCAAGGGAGAGCTTCCAAATTTGCTTAGGTCCCTCCCAATGACGACGACGAAGAAGTAAGGGACGTGTCACGAACGTGATGAAAACACACGATGAGACTAGAAAACATAAAACACAAGAAATAAGGATGAAAAAAAAAAGTGATAAATTGAGTGATTTCAACCGATCTATGACAACACTGGCACGTGGCACAGACGACATCGTCGATGGCATGCGTCATCATTGCTCCATGTATATGGTTTCATTGAGTGATCCATGTAGAAATGCATTGGATACATCTTACTGATGTATTGCCCAATGTTTGGTGAGAGCTACAACTAGTAGAAGTCTTACGGCAATATGTTTGATCAGAGGGCTGAAGGTTTCAAAATAGTCAAAACCCTCCACTTGATGAAAACCTTTCGTCACTAACCTAGCTTTATATCATTCAATTTATCCATTAGCTTTATACTTGAGTTTATATATCCGTTTAGAACCAATAACATTCATTGTAGACAGTCTGGGAACTAGATCCCGGGTGTTATTTTGGATTCAAGCAATGAACTATGAGTTCATTGCTTCAATTCAAAGTGAATTTTGCGAAGCATTCTTGTAGGTTTCAGGTTCTGTTTCAGAATCAAGAGTAGATGTTAAACATAAGGGATAGCTTGAAGTAATTTTGGCCTTTTTTGTTTTCGAAGATAGCTTTGAGTATTTTGGTCTTGGAGAGTATGGAGATCAAATCCAAGATCAGCATAAATATCTTTTAAATCCCATGTCTTGGGATTGGAAGTGAATATATAGTTGAATCCTCATAATGATTTTCTGATATTGCATCTGAAGAAATTTCAGGTTCAGATAGAGTTTTCGAAGGAGTAGTTGTAGTATCATTCACCAGTTCTTGTGAACTTGTGATCATGTTATGTGGTACAATCTCTTTGTACGATCCTAGAATACCAGGATCATTGTTTGGAGATATTGAATTTGATAAACAACTTTGAGAATAAGGAAAAATATTCTTATTGAATATAACATATGTGGAGATGAAAATCTAACCTGATTGAAGTGATAAACATCTGTATCCCACATGGGATCCACTATATCCCAAATACACAACTTTCAGATCTATATGACATTTTGTTAGGAGTATAAGATTGAAGGTTAGGAAACATCCGAATGAGTTAAGAAATCCATAATCAGGTGTTAGAGAAAATAATTTTTCATAAGGATATTTATTTTGAAGTACTGTTGTAGGCATTCGACTAATAAGATAGGTTGATGTAGAGAAAGCTTCATCCCAAAATTTTTGAGGTAGAGATGCACTATGTAATAATGATAACCCACTTTGAAGAATATGCCGATGTTTTCTTTCAGCTGTTCCATTCTGTTTGGGTGTATGTGGGCAGCAAACTCTGTGTGGGCAGCAAACTCTATGAAACACACCATGAGCTTTTAGGTGACTTGTGAGAGCTTGAAACTCCCCACCCCAATCTGATTAAAATGCTACTACTTTAGTTGGTAATTGCTTTTCCAGCCCGGAATGAAAGTCAATAAAAACTTGTAATACATCACTCTTCCTTTTAAGAGGATAGAGCCATGTATATTTTCTAAAATCATCAACAAATATAACATAATATAAGAATCCAAAATGTGATAAAAAAGGTGATGGTCCCCACAGTCGTGAATGAATCAATTCTAATGATTTGCTAGCATGTCGGTCAAATAATTTAAAAGGTAATTGCTGACTCTTAGCAATACAACATCAATCACAAATATAATTTTGAAGTTTCCTCTCCATACGGAGTACATATCTATTCATTATGTTGTGTAAAATTCTGAAATGTTGATGCCCAAGTCTATTGTGCCAAGTTTCAGGAGGTGACTTTTCTCTTATTAGAGCAGTTGGATTGAACGATGATGTCACTAGATGATACAAGCCATCTTTAAGGTCCCCCTTGAGAAGTACTTGGCGTCTCACCTTGTCCTTCACCAAATAATACGAAGAGTGAAATTCAAAAATTACATTGTTATCTGTTGGTAGTTTTTGAACAGGAAGTAAATTTTTAGTTATGTTTGGGACATGTGAAATATTTTTCAATTTGAGAGGATATTGTGTAGAAATAATTTCTGAAGAACCATTGGATAGGATATTCAAACCTGATCCATTACCTACGTGATGTTGTTCAGTGCCTTGGTATGGTGCAGCATGTTGTATATGTGATGAATTTGGTGTGACATGATGAGTAGCGCCATTGTCTGGGTACCATGACAGTGAGAAGCCAATTGCTGAAGGAGCTGAAGTGTTAGTCATGTAGACTCGAGGACCGATATTTGTTGTGTAGGCTTGAGGAGGTTGGGACTGCCTTTGATCGTTTTGAGATCCATAGTTTGCAGCATTGAAAAACCCTAGACCTGTTTGCTGCTGATTTTGAGCATGACGCCCTTGCTAGTTTCTGTTGAATCTATTTCTGCAATCATGCACTCGATGGCCAAATTTTTCGCGCAATTGACATCTTGGAGCAAATTTATTCTAACGCCCTCTTCCTCTATTGAATCTTCGTGTGCCATGCCCTCGATCAGTGTAATGAATCCGAATTGCCATGGGTGTAAAATTTCATTTTGTGTACCTATTCCGTTGCAATATCAGCCCATCTTCTCCTCTGATTTTGGAGATGATATCTTCAAGTGCCATACCATCTATGTGAGCATTTAACCCTGATACAAAGGCATTGTATTCAGGGCCTAGTCCTCTTAGCCAATTAAAATTGACAACAGATTCATCTACTATTTGTCCTGCTGCAGATAACTCGTCATTAATGGACCTGACTTGTTGAATAGAGTCCTCTGTTGTCATTGTGCCTTTTGTAATGGTTTGGAGCTTGCTATACAAATTCATAATTTGGACTTATCTTTGATTGCTACATTTTTGCAAATAGCTTCCCATGCTTCTTTTGCAGTATTCCACCTTACAATGTTAGGTAAAACTAACTCTGACAGAGATGTGGATATAAACATGAAAACATGCTGGTCCATTCGTAGCCACACCTCATGCTCAGGATTGCCTTGTATATCCCCATTTTCATCCAGAAACGAAATTGGAGGAGGATCTTGATCAATGATTTTTGTAAGTCGACAGCTTTTGATGAATGGAATAAACTGCATCTTCCATAGTAGAAAATTATCACGTGTCAATTTTAGAGGAATTGACATACCGGTAGCAAGAACTGACGAAGTAGTTATGCGTGAGGTGACAGCATTCTGTAGAGCTTCTAGGGCTCTTCCAACATTGGGTCTTAGATCTGTCATCTTGCTGACAATCTGATGCTGTTAAGCTGATGGCTCTGATACCATGAAAGGAAATGAACCAGATAGAGATGAAGAGGTAGAAGGATGAGGAGAAGAGAACATAGAATAAAGAAAGAGACTCGCTTATTGCATGACACACAGATACATTGGTAGGATATTTATAGTACTGAAACACAAGGTAGAACATGGGAAGTTTCTGATCTGTAACCGTTTTGGTTACCGTTGTTAACAGTGCTTCATTCACAACGGATCTTTCTCTATCCAAATAGTTCTCATTTCTTATACGTGGCTGTCTCCTATTTGTTCATTATTAAGTGCATCTTGATTGGTCACTTCTATAACGTTCTATTCTTATACTGAGTGGGGTATGTGGCTGTCTCTTATTTGTTCATTATTAAGTGCGTCCTGATTACTCACTTCTATTCTTATTATTATTTCTTATTTCAATCGGTTGGATCGTTTTATCTAAGTTGACTCAGATAGGCTCGGAGTCTCAAAGCCTTTGTTTGACTCAGATAGGCCATGACGAATCCTTGTCTTCAACAGCGGGTGTACCACAAGCCCAGGTAACGATTTCTTGCTCTCGAGGGTGAAGGTCCCGTTGGGAGAAACGAGAACTTCGTCGATGCCCAATGTCTCCCCCACCGTCAGCGAATCTTTGGCTGCTGTCCCCAGAATATGAGAGGGGAATGCGACGCAAATGAACAGAAAAAGAGTTTAAAATATCCTTTCCATTGAGACTGGATATGCTGCAAAAGTCTTGCAAGTATATCTCATCTCTCCCAGGTAAAATCCCATATTTTGTATAGGTTACTAGAGAGAAGGATACGCCGTTGTTCTTACGGAGTTATTCAGTAGGGACTTCAGGGGCCCTTCTATAGAGAACAAATGGATCCGAATCTTGAGAATTATAGCCTACGAAAGCTCTCTATTAGGATTTTTAAGCGGTATCTTCGTCTACGAAAGCTCACTTTTTCCGCTCGCTGGCCGGTGAAATCTTTTGCGCGGGGAGTGGCCCCTCACGAATCTTTTAGTCTTTAAGGCCTGGATTTTTCATGCCCGGAAGACGATTTGCAAAGGAAATAAATACACATTTATTGGTGGGCGACAAATCTGTATTCATTTCCAAATTTCATACGATTCCTCAGAGCTGCCCGTCTTGCAGCTAAGTTGTAATTACGCTCAGTGTCGAGTCGGCTACTTCTGTCCAAGTTGTAGTAACACAGAAAGTGATAACACCGAGTCATCCGCAAATCACGACATGCGGCATTCCGGGTTTGAAGGCCGCACATGACCATTAAACTGGAAATCCCAAGTCACGATAGAAATTTAACACAAAATAAAGATTTCGTTGATGGGCTTGATGGAAAGTGAACCTTTACGACGGGGAGAAGATTAAATTTTTAAAAGAAAGCGTAAGGGGGAATCGAGAACTTTATGGATGGCTCTTCTCCGCCCCAGTGTCAGGCTGTCAGCAGTCATTCGCCCCCTTCCTCTGAATGTGATACAGAAATGCCGTTCAAAGAAGAGAAAGAGAGCGTAGCAAAGTCCATCCATTGCGATCAGGGCTGGGCCCTGGAGTAACGAGTCTATCTCGCTTTTTCTTCCGCCATAAATCTTTTGTGGGATAATCAGATGCCTTTCTTCCGTGGGCATCGATCAGGAGGGAAATACTCGAAATGAAATAACAGCGTCAGCGCAATCTCGAGAATTTCGTCCTTAGAAAAAACGGCTACTGGTCCACCACGTCCGGACTTAATTGGCGTCTAATATGCCGGCGAAGACACGCATGACTCGTGATGATTCTCTTAGAAAAATCAGTCCGTTCAGCGGTGGGCTTCGGAGCCTTGATTATTCTTCTGCATCAAATCACCTGTAGTCTAATATCAAGTGTACACTTGGCCTTGGATCACATCGCGGATCTCCAAAGAATATCCATTATCGAGCTCTTCTCAAGATGCTTCAAAGGTGCGGAATCTGGGTTTACCGCTAAGTGGTAGAGCCGATAAGAAGCTTGTGTGCCAGAAGACCAATTGGATCACGCCCGCATGACTAATTATGAAGCTTTAGCTAGCAGATATGTGATTAAATATAAGGGTTAAAAAGGTCGAGCCATCTGTCTTTATCTGAGACAATGAAAGAACAGAAACTCTGACAAAAATGAAGGATGAACAAAGGGAGTAGTGCCTAAATATAACTTCTTAGATTTTACCTTTTTAAAACCATTGCATATTTTTTACCGAAAAACAGCTTTTGTTGCCCAAAGCACTGACGGTGTGAAGTCACGGACGATTCCCATGTTAATATGCCCTGCTTTACCACCGGATTAAGTTGCTACCTTGAAAAAGAACTGGTCTTAAAAATATATCAATCTTTAGTTTGGACTAAGAAATAGTGTTAGCTTAATTATGGTAAATATTGCATCAACCTTCAGCCAAAGACGATGTGGTAACGAGAGACTTGTCGGCGATAGATCTTTCTTTATTCCCATGTTTCATATGTTGAAACAGTGTTTGGTCGCATTGCAGACAATTTGCAGCTATTTTACTCCCCTTTCCGCAAGATCTGACGAAGCTGTAATTTTGAGGGGGAGTCGGCACCCAACACCTCGTTAGAAGACAATATATAGGTCACGTGGACGAATAGGATTATCAATAAAGAGTAGTTCGTAAAAATTGAACACGTACCCCTTATACTCGTATTCAGATAGCCGTCAGGATTCAATAGTATTAAACATGGATAGGAATACACAGATGGGATAAACATATCTAGGAGTAAACATAGAAATACATAGAGATAAATCTAACGGTTATCATCTGTCTTATTGTGGCCATTAGAATCTCTTATAACGGCTACGATATTAACAGAACTAATTTTATCTTATGTTAATAACTATAGACAATATAAATACTAACCGATGTAATCATCTAAACAAGAGGAATAAACAAAAATCTTGATTGTTCATCCCTCTCTTCTTCTTGGCTTGTTTCGCCTATCAGCTTTACTTGTTCTTGAGTAAGATCGGATCTCCTTCAGATAGCACCAAATCTCTCGCGCACTATAATCTCAAACAGTGGGATGCGTTATTCGTCCATGGAAGTGCATGCATACGGATTATACTGGAAGATCATGTAAGAGAAAAGCATTTTTAAGACAAAATAAATATTTATTAAATGAGTTTGTTGGAAAGTAAATCTCCATTCACCTGGAGGAGTTGTTTCAAGAAAGAACGCGCTTGACAACTTTAATTTAAACAAGGACGCGTAAAACCAAATGAGTAAAAGCTAGAGATCGCTCAAAGCCATCTGTCAGAGCGGGCAAGTAACTATTTTTCAGACGAATAAAAATATTATTTGCTTCAAGATAGTCACAAATAATTGGAGACCGACTGTAACTTCATCACAAACTTTCAATTAACTTATAATCTTTCTCCAGAGTAGCGTCGTCAACTTCAAGCCTTTTCCCACGTAGAAAACAAGTAGTTGGAACATCAAGCAGATTACTCTGCGATCACGATGCAGATGATAAATCATATAGACGGTGATCACTATCTAAAAACTCATTCAGTTTAAACTGCAATTGTTAAGTTTGGAAGGTCAAGGGCTTGCGCTGTTTCACCATAAAACAGTTTACTTGCGACTTTTTGGTAAATGTCATATGAAGATATATAAATCGTATGCATCTGATGCCAGACGTCCTCAGATGACATCCTCTGACGAGTAATTTCCTAAGGGAATGTAACAATGTGAAGACTGAGGGCGGGCGGTGCCATAGCGCGAGTGCGGTAGCTGGCGGCGTTTCAGGCGTAGCGTTGGCACAAGATGCGGGGTGCAACGGACGTCACTTACGGCAGTGGCGACATGGGCAGCCCAACAGTATTGGGGACGTCCAGGCCGTAGGTTGGTCAAAGGGTGAGCAGTCCGAACGGTAAAGACGTAGTCGGTGGCAGCAACGCGAGGGTGGCGTGTTGAGGAGAGGGCCAGACGACGGACAGCGTGTTGCGCAAAACCACATTCGACACAGGAGCAATGGCGTTATCGACGTGACGGGTTAAAGCGGCACCTGATCCTCCAAAGCGGTGTGGCGTACCGTCTGTCAGGGGCGGCGGCGGCCACGCAAAATCTCCGGAGCGGCCGCGCGGTTGGACCCGACGGAGAAGATTGTTGTGCGTTGACCTGGGAACCGCGTGCACGAACGACTGGCGGCATGGTCGCGCGGTGCTGGTTAGGAGGGGCAGGCGGACGTTGACCAAAGGGCAGCCGGTCGCACAGGTGCAAACCGTGACACCGTCGGACCGGTGGGTGATGTAATATCGCCAATTAAACAGCACAAGTTGCCGGGCAGCGGCACCAGGGACCCGTGCAGTGGTTGGGAGAAGGACGGGGCACGGATTTGGTATTCAGACACGTCGCTAAGGGTTCAGAGGCATGAATGGAGGAGAGTGTACTCGCGCAGACGAGATGACAGGCGGCGCGATGGTTCCGTCCTCGTCCTTCTATCCTTGCTTCTTCTTCGACCCCTCCGCTTCGTTCTAGGGTGAACCACGTTGAAGAGAAACCAGCTGCTATCACAATGGCAGTAGTTTATTAATTATAGTGTTCGCCCGTCCGATCTGACATCCGTCCGATATCCTATATCGGACAACTGATATCCGATATCAACAATATAATTGGACGGTGCCTTCTATCGGATATCGGATGTCGGTAGATATCCATATTAGAAGTGTGGACGGATATCGGTGACAAATACCGGTGATCTACGGATGAGGCGGATCTCGTATATCGGATATCGGTTATCGATATACGGATATGGGTTTCAATATCAAGATATCGGTCACCGATATCCGGCTATTTTTTTAGAAATCTGTCGCAATCCCATATGGTAGATTTCTAAATTTTTTTAAGGTTTAAAATCGGTCGAGTTGTACATATAAAGCCTTGAAAAAGTTAGAGAAATGCTGCATCTGAAAAAATTAGAGAAATGTTCCGGTGACTTTATATTGTCCAAATTCCAGTAGAAGAACTAAATGAAAATAAAAAATTATCCAGTAAGTCCATAGAATTATTTTATTTTTATTCTTAAGCGTGCAATGTGTAACCTTTATACTTTTACTATGCACTAAGGAATATCTAAAATATTTTTCTCAAAATTAGATTAGACAATAGAACCATTTTTATTATAGTTATAGCACGTATGTGGAAGATGTTTACGTTATCCACCACTAAATAGTTCATAAAATGAAAAAGCTTTTATGGGAAATGTTGAAAATTGTAGATCTGGAAATTATACAATTATTATTAACTATGTTGAAAATATGTGTATTACTAATTTTGCTGTCTCCACATTGGGTAAGTGAAAATTTTTAGTTTTGGAAAATTCTAGAAATTTAGAGTAAAATGTTGAAATTTTTTAATAAAAGATGTCCACACTATCTAGATCTTTAACATTGTTTATATAGTTAATAGTTATTTTAGTGAATTAAGTGCAATGTTAAATATGCATGTTACTAATCTTGCAGTCTCCACATTGGATAATTTCTAAAGTTCAAAAATTCCATAAATTCATTATAAAATGTTGAAAATTTTAACCTTGCACTAATTGGCTCTTTAACATGGTTTATATTCCTAATGTTTCTATTAGTGAATTAAGTGGAAATTTAAAATATGTATATTACGAAGTTTGCAGTCTCCATATGAAAAGTTGAAAAACAAATATAGGAAAATATTGAAAATTGTTAACAAAAGATGTGTGGAACAAAATTGTCTACCCCTGTAATATTTGAGTGTCAAAATACGCCCTTTGCCTTAGAATTTCCCTATGGAGGCAGGTAAGGGAAATCTGATGGGGGACCATCCAGCCTTAAGGACATATCTTGTATGTTTTTTTTGCACGTCCAGCGTGTATTTGATTTTTCCCCTAATTTGGGCCCTCCATTTTAAACTTTTGGGCCTTCTTCCCTTTTTCTACAAGGGAAGGCCCAGATTTCCCTTATAATGGGCGGGGGGGGGGGGGGGTGCCCATCCTAAAAAAGAGAGAGCCACGTGAAAAAAAAATTTAAAATGTAGTCCTTTTGTGTTTTAGTTTTATTTTTGTTGTTTTTTATTAGCTTTAAAGTATGAAATATTTACAAAATTGCCCCTTGAGAAAGGGGGGAACTAGGGTTTTATCGTGAGATCACTCGAGCACTACGGCCGTCATTGCTGGTGTCGATATCTCTGCCACCCGTAGGTATCCCACACCTGTGTCAGTCGCAATTATGTCACCTGCTGGTGGTCACTCTCACTGTTCCCCCTCGATCCGCGGTCACGGCTTGCGGTTGTCGCGATCGCAATCGATCGTGGTCGTCGCCCATCGCAGTTGTAGTCTGTCACAGCCGCCAGCCATGGTTTTTATGGCTGAGGATCGCAATCTGCAAATCGCGACCGCCGCTGCACTTGCGGCTGCAGCCGCTCGTTGTGGGTGCACCCACCAAAGCAACCGTAGTCGCTCGCAATGGCCGCAGCCGCTAGACCACCCATAGCTGTTAGAGCCGGCGATAACTGCTAGAGCAAGCCATAGTTGACACAATGACCTCAGCCGTCCCAGCGGCCACAGCCTGAGCCCCCACAGCCACCATAACAGTTGCAATCGCCCGCATCTGTTACAACCACCCTCAACGGCCACATTTGCCCGTACCGGCTATAGCCGCCGCAACAGCCTCAATCACTGGAGGAACCGCAACCGCCCGTAGTGGCCGCAGCCACTAGAGCCACCACAGTCACCAAAGGAGGCCGCAATCGTCGGAGCAGGCCGCAGCCACTAGAGCGGCCGCAGTCGCCAGAGTAGTCATAGCCGCCCATAGAAGCCACACCCACTAGAGCAGATTATAGCCTTGTACAGCTGCCGTAGGGGCCTCAGCCACTAGCGCGGCCCGTAGCGGTCGTAGTTGTCATCCATAGCCGCGCAGCCATGCAGCCAAGCAGTCAGGCAGCCGTGCAATCGTGCATCCATGAAGCCATGTAGCCATGTAGCCACATAGCCGCAGTGCCTTGGCCACGCAGCCAGGAAGCCGCAGTCCCGCAGCCATGCAACAGCATCCGTGCAGCCACACAATCACGCACCCGCAGCTGCCACCACACAGCCACGCAATTGTAACCACCGCCGCGCAGCCGTGTAGTAGCCTCAATTATAGTCGCCAGCCTTATCTCAAAGTAGTTTCACCATGTCGCCGCCGCGCCTCCCTGCACCGCCACTATCCTCATTCCTTGTGCTCGCTTTTGAGCCCATTGCTGCACCTACATGCCTCGTCTCCGCTTGCCTACTTGCACTTCCCCGAAGTACATGCCGCTGTAGGATGAACTAGAGCTACCGTCGTCACCGATGCCTACCTCCATCCCGCAATAGTTAGATTACAGCCGTCTTCATCATCAAAGCGACACCAGACATTGCCATTGCTGACATCTGACAGTACCTTGCTGCAGCCACCCTATGCTGTTGCGCCTTTGCGCCTTTACGGTCTCCTAGAGTAGCTTAAAGGGAGACAATCACTGGATGACATGCCGCCGCTAATTTACCACTGTGAAGTACGCATCGCAGCAAGATATACACCCACCATTCTGCACCGTCGGCACCTGTATTTGTTGCCTATAGCGAGTCATAGCCGAGGCTCAACCAGTCATCATTTTTGACGCGGGCCTTTTGATGTCACTCTGCTTATCAACCCTCCTCGCCTTGTTGTGTAACATGAGCTGTTCGATCCCGACACGTCGTGTTACATCAAAAGTGTTTTGCCCTTGTGCTGGCCCACCAAGATAGTGGGGTGAACACTCCCTCATTACGCACCACCTCGGTTAGGTATTGGTTGAACTCGTTCAATGCCGACCTCGTTGACCCAAGGGCCAGTTGGACTTTTCGCAAAGTCCTCTGTAACCAAGAGTCCAACACTCTACCTTTTGAATGCTCATGTGTGCCCACCCGCTGCATGCCTTGGTGAGTCACATGGTAACAAATATCGTATATATGCAATTGTTGCTTCTCTAACGCCCTGATGTAGCATTCCCCCTTTATGGAATGGGTCTATCAATGCTGCACTGGTGATTGCATCAGTCGCCCACAAGATTTTTGCATCTTGCACTAGCTTGCGTTGCATCGTCTTACACGTTTGCACCATATTAGATTGGTCTCCTTCATGCAACTATCGTATGCAAGTGAAGAAAGTGCAGTCTTTGATCTTCTAGGGCCACCTCCTCCATGTGACGAATGAGGCTGTCTATGAGAAATAATACATCACATATTGTCGACGTAATTATCTTGCAAACATAATTAGTGGATATAGCGAACCACCGAAGGATGCAACATAACTCTTTCACCAACTCCCACTCAACCTTCGACATATTCGTCGCCTTCCCCTTCTGGCCAAAATTATTTGACATTTCATCAATGACATCACGTTTCTTCACGCCAGCGTATAACATAGCGTAAGTGGTGTTCTAGAGGGTTGGACAGTCCAACACGACCATGTTACAGTCCTCAACTTCTGGGTCGACTTCACGTGCCTTCGCATACTCTTCTCTCTATTGCGTAGAGCTCAAAATACTATGCACTAGTGTCTGCACCTTCGCAAATGCATCACATAGATATAACAGCCGACGTGCTATGTCATTGTCATCAGGTGCTGAGAAAATATCTCCATGATCGTTGTCCTCGTTGCTGTCATACTGGTCTGTTGTCCTGTTCACATCGCCTTCATCGGTGATGGAGGACCATCCAGCGGACAACAAGCCCAGAGGTCTCCAGCCACGACGAGCTGCTCTCGCCGATGCTCACGACCCAGAGTTTAAGTACTCCGCGTAAAGCATCTTATCTTCCCTTTTATTTGTTTTGTCTTTTTGTTCTTGGATTTCGTGGACTGGGCCGGTGTTGGGCCTTGTCCTTGTCCTGTTTCTTTATTTTCATTTTTATTTTCAATTGTAAGGAGAGGCCGAACCACGTCTCGCGAGGGTTCGTCCTCCCCCACGTTCTCACTTGGCACCTATCCTCATTATATAATGGGATAGCATGCCCAAGTGGAGGTTTGAGTCATTTGTTGAAGAAAGTTTCCAACTCTTGTCTCCATCATATCGTAGTTAGCATGTAGAGAGGGTTGGCTAGCCTCGCCCACGTCGACATTACTCCGTGGTTACAGCCCGCATCGTCACGTCGAGATCACTCCATGGCGTCGTGTTTCAACGACCCGTCGAGATCACTCCGGGTTGCTTAAAGATTCAAGAAGCCATCCTTTTCTTGAAGCCAAGAAGCCCTCCATCGAGATCACTCCAAAGGGCCTCAAGGATTCAAGAAAGCGTCATCAAGGGAGAAGCATCATCGAGATCACTCTGTCGAGATCACTCCGGGTACGCGTCGCCGTCGTTCCTCCCCAAGATTTCACCAACCGCCTCCAAGAACCACCCCTCTATAGACCAAGAACGACCTCTCCTTGGGAATCTTGGGTTGTTAGGCCCCAAGAAAAGTTCAAGAAACCTCTTCTTGGAGGCTATCGTCCTCCCCGCCACCGTCGTCCACCGCCGCCATCGCCCTCCACCAAGATCCAGCCAAGATTCGCCCAGAACTCTCCAAGATCCCTCCAGGAAGATCAAGAAACGCCCCTCTATCACAGTCTTCTTGGGTCATTATTTTCAAGAAACCTCTTCTTGGAGGCTATCGTCCCCGACGCCGTCATCGTCGGCCGCCGCCATCGCCCTCCACCAAGATCCAGCTAAGATTCGCCTAGAACTCTCCAAGATCCCTCCAAGAAGATCAAGAAATGCCCCTCTATCACAGTCTTCTTGGGTGGTTGTTCTCAAGAAACCTCTTCTTGGAGGCTATCGTCCCCACCGCCGCCGCTGTCTGCCGCCGCCATCGCCCTCCACCGAGATCCATCGAAGATTCGTCCAGCACTCTCCAAGAGCCCTCCAAGAAGATCAAGAAACGCCCCTCTATCACAGCCTTCTTGGCTGGTTATTTTCAAGAAACCTTCCACTCAAAGGTCTCACAGCCCTGCTTTATTTTGATAATCATTATAGGATAGCCACCATCGCCGAGAGATAGGTTTCTTCTTTGTGGTTAAAGATTAATCGTTGATCCCTAGGCGTCGAACATCTTTGGGCCGTCAAACGCCCCTCGCTCCTTGGGCATCTTAGTTGGTCCAACGGGTCATTGGGAGTTTAATCTGGATCAATATCTCGTTTAGTGATTGGTATTGACTTCCATCCCTGTCCATGTTGTCCGAATATTGCTCATTTAAAGGGAACTCTCTCAACTCGACATTCATTCATTTAACTACGAAACCACTCATCGTCTTTTTTTTTCCTGTTACGTAATACGAGCCGATCGATCCCAGCCGTCGTCGTATTACATCAATCAGGCTCTATTACGTGGGCCGAGTGAATGATGAAGCTTTTATTTCCACTTGTACGTTAATGTTCAGAATGTGTGCAATGCATGGGATGTGCCTTCCAGCGTATGCAATGCACGATGGGTTGACACTCATTATCTTCTTTGCAATCAATGACAACATCCGTTTATTCCCACAGGCATTGTCAGTAGTCACATCGTAAACCTGCACAAATGCCGGTCAAGTGTAAAATCACATGTTTAAGTACTAAACTAATTTTGATGTCGAATGATGATGATGGCGAGGACGCCAATGCATCAGCCCGGGACACGTCACCGCAGGCAGTCGGGGTCAACACAGACGTTACGGATCCAAAGATGAAGTCAACAGAAGTCAACCCACCTCGGTCAACAGGAGTCAACAAAGAAGTCAACACGCCACAACCGTCGTCCGCCACGTCACCACCCGCGCACGTCTCCACGCGCGTCATGACACGACGCCAAAGGCAGATCCATAACTGCCCTTTAGCGTGACGTGATGCACGTTTTCCCTCGCGTGTCTTATTTTCTAGTTATTTTCTCTTTCCTCCAAGGCCTATATAAGGTCATTTGTTTCAAGAACTCATTAGGCAATCATAATTCAAGAATTGAGTTTTCTTTCTAACTCTTCTTGGAGGATTGCCCTACCCCTCATCTTGCCCTAACCTTCCCCGTCGTCGCCGTCGTCGTCGTCATCACCGTCGTCGCCGCCGCCGCCACCGCCGCCGCTGCCGCCGCCGTCATCACCGCGCGCCCAGCGCCGCGCCGTCACCGCCGCGACCGCGACGCCGCGTGCCATCCCCGCGCCGCCGTGCGCCTCCGCCGCGCCGCGGTCGCGCGGCGCTCTGCGCCGTCGGTGGCGCCTCAAGCGCCGCGCTCGCGCGCTTCGGGTGCTCCGCCGCACTCCGCACTCCGGCGCTGCGCGCCTCCGCGCTCCGCGCCCGCGCGCGCTGCTCCGTGCTGCTCCGTGCGCCCCGCGCACCCTTCGCGCGCTTCGCGCGCGCGGGAGTTCGTCGCGCCCGACCCGGCGTCCCCGCTTCATAACGCGTCAACCAGGGCGGACAACGCCCGGGCGCCCGTTCAGTATCACGCCGCCCGCCGTGCGCCACGAGCAGAATTACCTGCAGCCTCTACACGCACTACGGTGCTGAGGTATACCTGAACCCTGTGGTGTCGACGTGTTCTCCGCTCAGTATTTTCTCGGGAAGTTTCCACCGCCGTCAGAATTAGACTTGGATTTCCTCTTCTTCTCTCCTTTTCTCGAGTGTTTCTTCGCGACGTGAATTCGAGGTATTGATTTCGGTGCTTAGGCATCGTCGCGGTGGGGGAAGACAGTACTCCCGCCCTCGATAAGGGTCGGAGCTGCACCACCAGATTTCATCGGTTTTAAGTCCGAGAATCGACCGTGATTTATGTGGATTGTTTTATCCCTTACCCATTCCTACCCATAGCCTCGTCATCCGCCCTAAATCGTCCATCCTATAGTCGTCCTACGTCAAATTGGTATCAGAGCCTAACCTGTCGCCCAGCCATTTCCGCCATCGTAGACGTCTTCATTCATCATTTGTCAGTCCCCTTGCATGCATTCGCGTTCAGGCAAACGAGTTCCCGCTCCGATGACAGACCAACCCCAAGACGGTCGTGAGGTGTCAGCCCCTATCCATGAGTTGGCGTCACCCACTCCACCGTCCTCTTCTCGCCTGGACGTTGATCGTATACTAGACGCTTTCCATGATGGTTTTCGTGATATGAATACACGAATGACCAACATGGACAACCGTCTAAGTAGTTCGATCGACGCGGTGAGCGACCGAACTCAACACCTCGAAAATAGAGGCCCGGATCGTTTCGCGTGATCGTGAGAACCACTACCCACCTGATCCTAGAGCTCGAGATCGTGATAGGAATCATCGTTACGTTGATGATCCTATACGTCGATGATAGATCCGAAGTCGAAACCAGAACCGTCTCGAACATGGCGATATGATTCCTCCGGATACCCGTACTCCAGTTCGTGATAGGAATCGTCGCGGCGATTACTATCCACCGGAACCTAGGACCCCAAGCCAGGATAAGAATCATCCTTTGCGGGCGATCCCTACCCTCCCTTGGAAAGAGCCCGGTGCACGATGGAAATCGTCCACTACGAGACGATTACCATCCACCGGAGAGAGGATCCCAGGCGAGATAGGAATCATCCCCTCGGAATGATCCTTATCCGCCTGATGATAGACATCGCGGGTGGAACGGGAGTCGTCCGGACAGGAACGATCCTTTTCCACCGGTGGTGGTTCCTCCTCGCGATCACCGTCGTGCGGATCACGACAACCACTGGCAGCAGATTCAACGTAGCGTCAAAGTCGATGTCCCATACTACGAGGGATCTAGAGACCCTAAAGGCTATCTCGATTGGGAGTCAAAATTGAATAGCTATTTCAAGTGGTACAATATGTTAGAGTGGCAGAAAGTCCAGTACGTCGAGATGAGATTAGGAGGACAAGCCAAAATCTTTTGGGAAAACCTTGAATTTTCGATTTATAACCGCCGTGAGCCGCCCATCGATACTTGGCCTCAAATGAAGGACAAACTCAGAGAAAAATATGTACCACTAGCTTACTTAGACAACCTCTTAGACCAGTGGCATAAACTACAACAGGGTAGACGTCCGGTCTCCGAGTACATCACCCAATTTGAGGAGTTTTACATGAGGTGTCGTGTTGAGGAGAACCCCCGCGTTGTTATTTCTCGCTTTCGGACAGGTCTCAACCCGTACCTTGAGACGGAACTTCTAGCCCGTAAAGCCACTACGTTAGAGCAGGCCTACCAGATCGTAGAAGACCTAGAGCTGTGTCAGAACTTACATCATTCTCTTGTGTATCATCGCCCTGCTCTCACCGATCGGCCCCCTTTATCTACTCCTTATGCCAACCGTGCAATCCAGCGTCAACCTCCCTTAGCTCTTCCAGCACCACCACTACCACCTCTCTCAGCTCCGCCACTTCCAGCTCCCCGGGCTCCTACCCCTACCCGCACTCCATCCGAACACCGTCCCGCCGCTCCGACTCAATCATTTCCTACCCCGACAACTCGTAGCTCACCGTCCCTCGAGTCCACCGCAAGGGCCCCTCCTCAATCCAACTCTTCACAACTCGGTCCTTCTGGCTTGACTTGTTTTAAATGCCAAGGTCGAGGTCATAGAGCTTCCCAATGCCCCTCTCGAGCCTTGCACATTGGACAGGAACCCTTCGAAAGCGAGCCTACCTTAGATGAGCCATCCCTAGAGGAAGAGGAATATAGAGTAGAGAGCCATGTTGTTGATGACTTTGTGCTTGATGATGGATTAGTGAGCTTTATTGGCATCACAGATTGCCCCCCATCTCTTCCTCGTCATGACCCATCTACATCAGTTAGAGGAATTGTCCGTTGCAATCTTACTCAACCTACTACTGACAACCCTGCATTGAGGCGTCCATATTTTACACGTATTTCAAAATTGGTGATAAGATGTGTAAGACGATTGTAGATAGTGGTAGCTGTATTAACGTCGTCTCCGACGTTATGACTTCGCGTTTGGGACTACCGTTGATTGATCACCCTCATCCCTACTATGTTTCGTGGATTGATGCTACCTCTATCCCTGTGAAAAACCAATGCCGTCTCCCCTTGAAGGTCCAATCCTATGAAGATGAGATTTTATGCGATGTTCTACCCATGAAGGTGGGCAGCATTATCCTCGGCCGCCCTTGGCTGTATGATAACGATGTACACCTCTATGGTCGGAGTAATACTTGTTCTTTCATCCATCAGGGCAAGAAATTCACATGGCATCCCTACACTCATAACCCGCATAAAGGGCCGTCTCAAATCTACTTCCATAGGCTTGTGTGTTATTAGTGGATCCCAATTTCAAAAAGAGCTTGATAGTGAAATGACTATGTGTTTAGCCATGATTCCTGATCACTCCCCCGAGGACTCCTCTACTCCACCCCATGAGGTCTCTCAGCTTCTTGAGGAGTTCGCTAGTGTTTTCCCCAATGATTTACCCAATGACTTACCTCCAATGCGCGATATTCAGCACGCTATTGACTTTGTTCGGGGTCATCGTTACCCAACCTTCCCCACTACCGTATGGATCCCACGCAGTACAAGGAACTCCAACGTCAAGTCCAAGACCTCTTGGACAAGGATTCATTCAAGAGAGCCTCAGTCCTTGTGCCGTCCCTGCACTACTAGCTCCCAAAAAGGACGGAGTTGGCGCATGTGCATCGATAGTAGAGCCATCAACAAGATTACTGTCAAGTATAGATTTCCATTCCTCGCATCGGCGATATGTTTGATATGATGGCAGGTTCGACAGTTTTCTCCAAAATTGATCTTAAGAGCGGTTATCACCAAGTTCGTATCCGACCGGAGGCGAATGGAAAACAGCCTTTAAGATCAAAGATGAACTTTATGAGTGGAAGGTTATGCCCTTTGGGCTGTCCAATGCACCTAGCACTTTTCAGCGATTGATGAACCACATACTCAGACCGTTCATAGGAAATTTTGTGGTTGTTTATTTTGATGATATCCTTATCTATAGCAGATCCACACCAGATCATCTCCAACACATTCGTTTAGTTTGGGAAGTCTTAAAAACCGAGCAGTTGTACGCTCACCCAAAAAGATGTTCTTTCCTTGTTAGTCATGTTTCTTTCTTAGGTTTCATCGTGGCTGGTCAAGGTTTATCCGTCGATCCGGCCACAATTGGTGCCATCACCCAGTGTCCAACACCTAGAAGTGTGCATGATGTTCGTGGTTTTCATGGGCTAGCAACATTCTAGCTTCGCTTCATATGCAACTTTAGCACCATCATGGCACCCTGACTGAATGTCTTAAGAGAACTCATTTGGAATGGAATATAGAAGCTCAAAGATCCTTTGAGGAGATCACTGGTAGAATGACTCAAGCCCCAATTCTTCGACTACCTGATATTCATAAAGTATTTGAGGTTGCTTGCGATGCATCGGGATTAGGAATTGGTGGGGTCTGAGTCAGGAGAATCATCCATCGCCTTCTTTAGTGAAAAGTTAAATGATGCTAAGCTCAAATATTCTACCTATGACAAAGAATTTTATGCGATCGTCCAATCTTTACGTCATTGGCGTCATTACCTACTCTCCAAAGAATTTGTCCTCTACTCTGATCACGAAGCCCTTAAGTATCTCCATTCCCAGCAGAAGTTAAATTCGCGGCACATTAAATGGGTTGAGTTTATTCAATCATATACCTTTGTCCTCAAACACAAGAGGGTGTAGAGAACCGAGTCGCGGATGCTTTGAGTCGAAGGGTCCATTTGCTGAATGTTATGAAGGTTGAGGTTATTGGATTTGATCACATGAAGGACCTGTACCCTGATTGCCCTGATTTTGCTCCCATTTTGCTGACTTTAGGCAAGAATCCGAATTCTGCTAACCAAGACTATCTCTTAGAAAACGGATTCTTATTTTATGATCGACGCCTTTCTTAGGGACTTTCTCGTATGGGAAACACATGCTGGAGGCCTTAGTGGTCATTTTGGGAGAGACAAAACCATCGCAATGGTTGAGCATCGATTCTACTGGCCCTCCCTTAAGCGAGACGTAGCTAATATAGTGTCCCAGTGTCGTGTGTGTGCTCTCGCCAAACAGGTCAAGCAGAATACTGGGCTCTACACCCCATTACCAGTTCCTCAAAAACCGTGGGAGGATGTGAGCATCGACTTTGTGCTAGGGCTTCCAAGGACGAACAAGCGCCATGATTCCATCATGGTGGTTGTGGATCGTTTCTCAAAAATGGCTCATTTTATTCCTTGTTTTAAAACGTCTGATGCTTCTCATGTTGCTCAATTGTTTTTCAATGAAGTAGTTCGTCTCCATGGACTTCCAAAGAGCATAGTGTCAGACAGAGATGTCCGATTCACTAGCTACTTTTGGAAGACTCTTTGGCATCTTTGGGAACAAAGCTTAAATTCTCTACAGCTTTCCACCCCAAACTGATGGACAGACCGAGGTCGTTAATAGGAGCCTCGGCAACCTATTACGATCATTGGTAGGAGACAACCTCAAGTCTTGGGATTCTGTCATTCCGTGCCGAATTTGCTTATAACGCATCAGTCAACCGTACTACCGGTATGAGTCCATTTGAAATAGTGCATGGTCACCTTCCACGTACCCCTACCGACCTCATACCAATGTTACCGCATGCTAGAGTCTCAGATGACGGTCATGAATTTGCGCATCATATTAGAAGTCTGCATGAGGAAATCCGTACACGCATCACCCATAGTAATGCCTCATATAAACAATCCGCAGATTTGCACCGTCATTTTCGTGAATTTAAAGAAGGTGATATGGTGATGGTGCGGATTAGGCCGGAGAGATTTTCTTCCAAGCGGGCTACTAAGCTTCATGCTCGTAGTGCCGGGCGTTTCCGATCCTCAAGCGAGTTGGGAAAATGCCTATGCCGTTGACATACCCTCTTCGTGGGAATAAGCACTACTTTCAATATCTCAGATTTAGTTGCCTTTAAAGCCCCACCTCCTTCGTCCTGATAGCCATGTTCTACCCGCGGACTTTCTGGTGAGCGAGTTTGACTTGTCCACTCCCCCGTCTCTACCTTCTGACTGGCATGAAATCATCGAGGAAATACTGGACGAAGTAATCACCGTCACCAAAGGTGGAATGGTGCGGAAGTTTCTTGTTCGTTGGCAGGGCAAAGCATCGATGGAGGACACGTGGATCACGGAGGACGACTTGGCTCGCCTGCGCCCAGACTTGGTCAGGCCCCTGGAGCTCTCAGCTGCTTACTCGGCGAGTCGAGTTCTTCGCACCGGGAATTGATGGCGAGGGCGCCAATGCATCAGCCTGGGACACGTCACCGCGAGCAGTCGGGGTCAACACAGGCGTTACGGATCCAAAGATGAAGTCAGCAGAAGTCAACCCACCTCGGTCAACAGGAGTCAACGAAGAAGTCAACACGCCACAACCGTCGTCCGCCACGTCACCACCGCGCCGCGTCTCCGCGCAGCGTCATGACACGACGCCAAAGGCAGATCCACAACTGCCCTTTGGCGTGGCGTGATGCACGCGTTTTCCTTGCGTCTTATTTTCTAGTTATTTTCTCTTTCCTCCAAGGCCTATATAAGGTCATTTGTTTCAAGAACTCATTAGGCAATCATAATTCAAGAATTGAGTTTTCTTTCTAACTCTTCTTGGAGGATTGCCCTACCCTCATCTTGCCTAACCTTCCCGTCGTCGCCGTCATCGCCGTCATCACCGTCGTCGCCGCCGCCGCCACGCCGCCGCTGCGCCGCCGTCGTCATCACGCGCGCGCAGCGCGGTCACCTGCCGCGACCGCGACGCCACGCGTGCCATCCCAGCGCGCGCCGTGCGCCTCCGCCGCGCGCCAGCGCGCTGCGGCGCTGCCGTCGGCGGCGCCTCAAGCGCAGCGCGCGCGCGCGCTCGGGTGGGCTCCGCCGCACTCCGCGCACTCCGCGCGCGCGCAGGCGCTCCGCGCCTCCGCGCTCCGCGCGCTCCGCGCCCGCGCGCGCTGCTCCGTGCTGCTCCGTGCGCTCGCGCACCAGCAGCGCGGAGTTCGTCGCGCCCGACCGGCGTCCCGCTTCATAACGTCAACAGGGCGGACAACGCCGGGCGCCCGTTCGATATCACGCCGCGCCGTCGCCACGAGCAGAATTACCTGCAGCCTCTACACGCACTACGGTGCTGAGGTATACCTGAACCCTGTGGTGTCGACGTGTTCTCCGCTCAGTATTTTCTCGGGAAGTTTCCACCGCCGTCAGAATTAGACTTGGATTTCCTCTTCTTCTCTCCTTTTCTCGAGTGTTTCTTCGCGACGTGAATTCGAGGTATTGATTTCGGTGCTTAGGCATCGTCGCGGTGGGGGAAGACAGTACTCTCGCCCTCGATAAATTGAGCTGCACCACCAGATTTCATCGGTTTTAAGTCCGAGAATCGACCGTGATTTCTGTGGATTGTTTTATCCCTTACCCATTCCTACCCATAGCCTCGTCATCCGCCCTAAATCGTCCATCCCATAGTCGTCCTACGTCAATAAATGGAACCAGAATGGAAATTCCAACATTTTAATGAACAGGAAGAAGACGAGAATTGAGAATTTGCGGATGAAGAAGAACATGAAGCTTAGTAGCCCGCTTGGAAGAAAATCTCTCCGGCCTAATCCGCACCATCACCATATCACCTTCTTTAAATTCACGAAAACGACGGTGCAAATCTGCGGATTGTTTATATGAGGCATTACTATGGGTGATGCGTGTACGGATTTCCTCATGCAGACTTCTAATATGATGCGCAAATTCATGACCGTCATCTGAGACTCTAGCATGCGGTAACATTGGTATGAGGTCGGTAGTGCGTGGAAGGTGACCATGCACTATTTCAAATGGACTCATACCGGTAGTACGGTTGACTGATGCGTTATAAGCAAATTCGGCACGCGGAATGACAGAATCCCAAGACTTGAGGTTGTCTCCTACCAATGATCGTAATAGGTTGCCGAGGCTCCTATTAACGACCTCGGTCTGTCCATCAGTTTGGGGGTGGAAAGCTGTAGAGAATTTAAGCTTTGTTCCCAAAAGATGCCAAAGAGTCTTCCAAAAGTAGCTAGTGAATCGGACATCTCTGTCTGACACTATGCTCTTTGGAAGTCCATGGAGACGAACTACTTCATTGAAAAACAATTGAGCAACATGAGAAGCATCAGACGGTTTAAAACAAGGAATAAAATGAGCCATTTTTGAGAAACGATCCACAACCACCATGATGGAATCATGGCGCTTGTTCGTCCTTGGAAGCCCTAGCACAAAGTCGATGCTCACATCCTCCCACGGTTTTTGAGGAACTGGTAATGGGGTGTAGAGCCCAGTATTCTGCTTGACCTGTTTGGCGAGAGCACACACACGACACTGGGACACTATATTAGCTACGTCTCGCTTAAGGGAGGGCCAGTAGAATCGATGCTCAACCATTGCGATGGTTTTGTCTCTCCCAAAATGACCACTAAGGCCTCCAGCATGTGTTTCCCATACGAGAAAGTCCCTAAGAAAGGCGTCGATCATAAAATAAGAATCCGTTTTCTAAGAGATAGTCTTGGTTAGCAGAATTCGGGTTCTTGCCTAAAGTCAGCAAAATGGGAGCAAAATCAGGGCAATCAGGGTACAGGTCCTTCATGTGATCAAATCCAATAACCTCAACCTTCATAACATTCAGCAAATGGACCCTTCGACTCAAAGCATCCGCGACTCGGTTCTCTACACCCCTCTTGTGTTTGAGGACAAAGGTATATGATTGAATAAACTCAACCCATTTAATGTGCCGCGAATTTAACTTCTGTTGGGAATGGAGATACTTAAGGGCTTCGTGATCAGAGTAGAGGACAAATTCTTTGGAGAGTAGGTAATGACGCCAATGACGTAAAGATTGGACGATCGCATAAAATTCTTTGTCATAGGTAGAATATTTGAGCTTAGCATCATTTAACTTTTCACTAAAGAAGGCGATGGGATGATTCTCCTGACTCAGGACCCCACCAATTCCTAATCCCGAAGCATCACAAGCAACCTCAAATACTTTATCAAAATCAGGTAGTCGAAGAATTGGGGCTTGAGTCATTCTACGTTTGATCTCCTCAAAGGATCTTTGAGCTTCTATAGTCCATTCAAAATGAGTTCCCTTAAGACATTCAGTCAGGGGTGCCATGATGGTGCTAAAGTTGGATATGAAGCGACGATAGAACGTTGCTAGACCATGAAAACTACGAACATCATGCACACTTCTAGGTGTTGGCCACTGGGTGATGGCATCAATTTTGGCGGATCGACGGATACACCTTGACCAGAGAGGATGAAACCTAAGAAAGAAACATGACTAACAAGGAAAGAACATTTTTTGGGTGAGCGTACAACTGCTCGGTTTTAAGACTTCACAAACTAAGCGAATGTGTTGGAGATGATCTGGTGTGGATCTGCTATAGATAAGGATATCATCAAAATAAACAACCACAAAATTTCCTATGAGCGGTCTGAGTATGTGGTTCATCAATCGCTGAAAAGTGCTAGGTGCATTGGACAACCCAAAGGGCATAACCTTCCACTCATAAAGTCCATCTTTGATCTTAAAGGCTGTTTTCCATTCGTCTCGGTCGGATACGAACTTGGTGATAACCGCTCTTAAGATCAATTTTGGAGAAAACTGTCGAACCTGCCATCATATCAAACATATCGTCGATGCGAGGAATGGGAAATCTATACTTGACAGTAATCTTGTTGATGGCTCTACTATCGATGCACATGCGCCAACTCCGTCCTTTTTGGGAGCTAGTAGTGCAGGGACGGCAAGGACTGAGGCTCTCTTGAATGAATCCCTTGTCCAAGAGGTCTTGGACTTGACGTTGGAGTTCCTTGTACTGCGTGGGATCCATACGGTAGTGGGGAAGGTTGGGTAACGATGACCCGGAACAAAGTCAATAGCGTGCTGAATATCGCGCATTGGAGGTAAGTCATTGGGTAAATCATTGGGGAAAACACTAGCGAACTCCTCAAGAAGCTGAGAGACCTCATGGGGTGGAGTAGAGGAGTCCTCGGGAGTGATCAGGAATCATGGCTAAACACATAGTCATTTCACTATCAAGCTCTTTTTGAAATTGGGATCCACTAATAACACACAAGCCTATGGAAGTAGATTTCGAGACGGCCCTTTGCGGGTTATGAGTGTAGGGATGCCATGTGAATTTCTTGCCCTGATGGATGAAAGAACAAGTATTACTCCGACCATAGAGGTGTACATCGTTATCATACAGCCAAGGCGGCCGAGGATAATGCTGCCCACCTTCATGGGTAGAACATCGCATAAAATCTCATCTTCATAGGATTGGACCTTCAAGGGAGACGGCATTGGTTTTCACAGGGAGAGAGGTAGCACCAATCCACGAAACATAGTAGGGATGAGGGTGATCAATCAACGGTAGTCCCAAACGCGAAGTCATAACGTCGGAGACGACGTTAATACAGCTACCACTATCTACAATCGTCTTACACATCTTATCACCAATTTTGAAATACGTGTAAAATATGGACGTCCTCAATGCAGGGTTGTCAGTAGTAGGTTGAGTAAGATTGCAACGGACAATTCCTCTAACTGATGTAGATGGGTCATGACGAGGAAGAGATGGGGGGCAATCTGTGATGCCAATAAAGCTCACTAATCCATCATCAAGCACAAAGTCATCAACAACATGGCTCTCTACTCTATATTCCTCTTCCTCTAGGGATGGCTCATCTAAGGTAGGCTCGCTTTCGAAGGGTTCCTGTCCAATGTGCAAGGCTCGAGAGGGGCATTGGGAAGCTCTATGACCTCGACCTTGGCATTTAAAACAAGTCAAGCCAGAAGGACCGAGTTGTGAAGAGTTGGATTGAGGAGGGGCCCTTGCGGTGGACTCGAGGGACGGTGAGCTACGAGTTGTCGGGGTAGGAAATGATTGAGTCGGAGGCGGGGCGGTGTTCGGATGGAGTGCGGGTAGGGGTAAGAGCCCGGGGAGCTGGAAGTGGCGGAGCTGAGAGAGGTGGTAGTGGTGGTGCTGGAAGAGCTAAGGGAGGTTGACGCTGGATTGCACGGTTGGCATAAGGAGTAGATAAAGGGGGCCGATCGGTGAGAGCAGGCGATGATACACAAGAGAATGATGTAAGTTCTGACACAGCTCTAGGTCTTCTACGATCTGGTAGGCCTGCTCTAACGTAGTGGCTTTACGGGCTAAGTTCCGTCTCAAGGTGCAGGTTGAGACCTGTCCAAAGCGAGAAATAACGCGGGGTTCTCCTCAACACGACACCTCATGTAAAACTCCTCAAATTGGGTGATGTACTCGGAGACCGGACGTCTACCCTGTTGTAGTTTATGCCACTGGTCTAAGAGGTTGTCTAAGTAAGCTAGTGGTACATATTTTTCTCTGAGTTTGTCCTTCATTTGAGGCCAAGTATCGATGGGCGCTCACGGCGGTTATAAATCAAAATTCAAGGTTTTCCCAAAAGATTTTGGCTTGTCCTCCTAATCTCATCTCGACGTACTGGACTTTCTGCCACTCTAACATATTGTACCACTTGAAATAGCTATTCAATTTTGACTCCCAATCGAGATAGCCTTTAGGGTCTCTAGATCCCTCGTAGTATGGGACATCGACTTTGGCGCTCGTTGAATCTGCTGCCAGTGGTTGTCGTGATCCGCACGACGGTGATCGCGAGGAGGAACCACCACCGGGTGGAAAAGGATCGTTCCTGTCGGACGACTCCGTTCCACCGCGATGTCTATCATCAGGCGGATAAGGATCATTCCGAGGGGATGATTCCTATCTCGCTCTGGGATCCTCTCCTCCGGTGGATGGTAATCGTCTCGTAGTGGGCGATTTCCATCGTGCACCGAGCTCTTTCAAGGAGGGTAGGGATCGTTCCGCAAAGGATGATTCTTATCCTGGCTTGGGGTCTAAACTCCGGTGGATAGTAATCGTCGCGGCGATTCCTATCACGAACTGAGTCTGGGTATCGGAGGAATCATATCGTCATGTTCGAGCGGTTCTGGTTTCGACTTCCGGATCTATCATCGGGACGTATAGGATCATCAACGTAACGATGATTCCTATCACGATCTCGAGCTCTAGGATCAGGTGGGTAGTGGTTCTCACGATCACGGCGAAAACGATCCGGGCCTCTATTTTCGAGTTGTTGAGTTCGGTCGCTCACCGCGTCGATCGAACTACTTAGACGGTTGTCCATGTTGGTCATTCATGTATTCATATCACGAAAACCATCATGGAAAGCGTCTAGTATACGATCAACGTCAGGCGAAGAGGGCGGTGGAGTGGGTGGCGCCAACTCATGGATAGGGCTGACACCTCACGACCGTCTTGGGGTTGGCCTGTCATCGGAGCGGGAACTCGTTTGCATGAACGCGAATGCATGCAAGGGGACTGACAAATGATGAATGAAGACGTCTACGATGGCGGAAATGGCTGGGCGACAGGTTAGGCTCTGATACCAATTTGACGTAGGACGACTATAGGATGGACGATTTAGGCGGATAGCGAGGCTATGGGTAGGAATGGGTAAGGATAAAACAATCCACATAAATCACGGTCGATTCTCGGACTTAAAACCGATGAAATCTGGTGGTGCAGCTCCGACCCTTATCGAGGCGGGAGTACTGTCTTCCCCCACGCGACGATGCCTAAGCACCGAAATCAATACCTCGAATTCACGTCGCGAAGAAACACTCGAGAAAAGGAGAGAAGAAGAGAAATCCAAGTCTAATTCTGACGGCGGTGGAAACTTCCGAGAAAATACTGAGCGGAGAACACGTCGACACCACAGGGTTCAGGTATACCTCAGCACCGTAGTGCGTGTAGAGGCTGCAGGTAATTCTGCTCGTGGCGGC
Organism: Wolffia australiana; assembly: GCF_029677425.1. NCBI lineage: Eukaryota > Viridiplantae > Streptophyta > Magnoliopsida > Alismatales > Araceae > Wolffia > Wolffia australiana. The sequence continues at coordinate 18,430,270 of NC_135843.1, read as the reverse complement.
GGCGGCGTGATCTGAGCAGGCGCTCGGGCGTTGTCCGGCCCTGGTTGACGTTATGAAGCGGGGCGCCGGGTTGGGCGCGACGAACTCCAGCAGCGCCGCGCGAAGAGTGCGCGAGCGCCGCGAGCAGCACGGAGCAGCGCGCGGCGCGGAGCGCGCAGTGCGAGCGCGCAGCGCCGAGTGCGGAGTCGGCGAGCCCACCAGCGGCCAGCGCGCGCTTGAGGTGCCACCGACGGCGCAGCGCCGCGCGACGCGGCGTGCGGAGCGCCGCGGCGCGCGAGATAACGCAGCGGTGGCGTCGCGGTCGCGGCGTGTGACGCGGCTCTGCGCGCGCTGATGACGGCAGCGGCGGCAGCGGCGGCGGTGGCGGCGGCGGCGGCGACGGCGGTGATGGCGACGGCAGCGGCGGCGGAAGGTTAGGGCAAGATGAGGGGTAGGGCAATCCTCCAAGAAGAGTTAGAAAGAAAACTCAATTCTTGAATTATGATTGCCTAATGAGTTCTTGAAACAAATGACCTTATATAGGCCTTGGAGGAAAGAGAAAATAACTAGAAAATAAGACGCAAGAAAGCGTGCATCACGTCACGCCAAAGGGCAGTTGTGGATCTGCCTTTGGCGTCGTGTCATGTGTGGCGTGGAGGCGTCTTGTGGTGGTGGCGTGGCGGACGACGGTTGTGGCGTGTTGACTTCTTCGTTGACTCCTGTTGACCGAGGTGGGTTGACTTCTGTTGACTTCATCTTTGGATCCGTAACGTCTGTGTTGACCCCGACTGCCTGCGGTGACGTGTCCCAGGCTGATGCATTGGCGTCCTCGCCATCAAATGACCTATTGAATATTTATCATGTTTGCTTATGATTTTTTTCAATTTTAACACTATCATGAATGAGAGTTATTAGTATGACTTCAGGATATAGGAGATTACTGAAATGCCATAGAAGTCAAATATGTTAATAGAGATCATGCAAGTTGCCTGCAAAACAACTGATCTTTTGCATAAATTATCTGTACATCTTTAATATATTCCATGATTTTGATATTTCCATAATAAAGTCTTCATGTTTTGTAATTATCAGTGTTTGAGTCTTCATAGTTTAGATTTTAGACTTTCCAACTAATAAATTCCAGTTACGTTGTTTAGTAATTTGATGCAATGAACACCATAAATCTATCAGCATAGAATACCATGAAATAAAAACAATGCTGCCAGATAAATATTCTAAGTAAAAATGCTAGAACTATGATTTTGATGCATATAAAAATTCTATGAAGTCCTAAATAACCTAGTCAAACCTTCATATGTATAGTACATCTAATAGCAAGGAGTAATATGATTATATATGTCCATAACATCATAAATTTTAAAAAACTGGACCACGTTAAACCGAGTCCAATTCAATTAATCAATGGTCTATTATTTTCTGATTAAACAATAACGTTTGGCCACATAGGCAATATGCTAGTATCTCGAGTTTGATCGTGAAATTTAATAGAATATGTTTTTCATTTTCCTTTATCATCCATCAACCCATAAAATGTATGTAACCAAGAAAATGATAAATACGCTGCTCATGCCTATGATGAGAACCATATTGAAAAAATAATTTAAATATATGTCCATGGAAAATATTTAAGTGGACATTTCTATTTTTGATTTTGAAATACAGAGATTTATAAAGCTTAAATTTTGGTAATTAATAAATCATGTTGTGTTAACTTTTAATGAGTCTAGTTTTATCAAATCTCTTGAGTAACATTAAACAAACTATTATAAATCATAATAACTATAAATTATTGATGATGATGATATTAGAATTTGAATTTAACTGTTTCACATTAACCACGCTTACAAATAACATCCTCATGCATGGACTAATTTTTCTTACCTATAGAGAGAAAAATAATATTTTTATAAAGTTTGCAAATAATATTGATTTGAATGTACGAATAACTAAAAACTGTCAATCCGGCTATCGGTGACAGTCAAGCATCCACCCATCAGATGATATTTATAAGTGTGATGTTTCAATAAATAATAGGGAATATATTTTTTGACGAGATGAATTAAAAAGGTTTCATAATTAGCTCAGAGAACTCGGTTTTTCTTCTTCATGAAGAGACACCAAAAATTTATCAATTGTCATTTAGGTGTGTACGTGAAATTACTATACAGTATATCAACAGTACAGACTTTGTTTTGCATGGTTCCACTTGACCCAATATAAAACGGCACATGTGGTAGATACTTAATTTATGGTTTTTGAACAAAAAAAAAGAAAACTTTTTACATTTTCTAGATACATAAACAAGTATTGCAGATGGTTTTTATGAGAAAGAACGTATTCTAAAGTGAAAACGTGGGAAATAAAGATACAAAGAGAAATTAAAGAATTAATGAAGGAGATGGGATGTGGATGAAGAAGTGATTGAGTTTTTTTAGACTATCCATTTGTATCAAATTTTAGATTGAAAAATATATGTTTATGATGTAACACGACCAGGTCGACTTGTCGTGCCACGCCACAAGGATTATCCTACGACAGAAACCCCAATAATCAAAGATGTATGCAAGTTTAGTGAAAATATCGACCAGAAATGTAGCATCCAACTGATCTGGGATGCAGATCAGGTAACAACGCCAGGAATCGTTGGCCCTGGTCCAAACACCCAATGATCTGTGAGCTCAGCTGGAGTGATGGCGAAGAGGGGGGCGAGTCACCATTCAACAGCATTTGCACCATCGTTACCAACAAGCTAATCTAACACCAACAATAACGTTCCTAAAAGGAGAGGGTGGCTAATCCTAGGTTGTCAATATCGGGTATCTCAGGTTAGAGGAAAAGCTGAGACAGCACTGACAAAAGTAATAATACTACAAATAATGCCGGGGGACGAGGATGAAATCTGGTCGCTGGAGTCCGTGTCCAAGCTGGCTAGAGATGTTTGTCGGCGAAGAAGAGACTGGGCAGGGGACCCCTTAAGTTGCTTATCTTCCGAATTAGGTTAGGTCGACCACGGATTAATCCTCCCTGTTGGCCAATTGGACAATCAGCAGCAAGTCGAAACGTGGAAGAGAAGGCCAGCACTTAGGCGCACGAGTCATCCGAGGTTAGAGTAGTCACCAGTGGATGGTATTCTAGCACCAATAGGGGCCTCACCCCGTGGGATTCAGCAGACTGCACCCGCAGTAGTGACGCCTCCACCCAAAAGTGTTGATTGGCGGCCCCTACAGACAAGCAGAGTCTTCTACCCTCAAAAGGCAGCAACGGAGTCCCAATAGAAAAGCAGAGTCTTAACACACGACGGAATTTCGAGGTTGCCAACTTGGGTGAACTGCTATCGGTCCACGGGTGGGGGAACCAGAGTCTTCTAATAACGGAGTTTCTAACTCCATTCATCCCACAAGTGACGTTCAAGGTGAGTCAAAGTCTTCAAATAAGCAAGGTATGAGCCAATAGGATCACACATAAACAACTAGCTAGTAAAATGAGGCTAAGTACCCCTATACCCGTTAGAGGAAATAGGGACTAGGATTAAACGTAAGTTCAAACTTAGATTGTTATGATCAAATCTAGATAGGATTAAAGATAGCCGTTAGGATTAAATAAAAGATAGACGAGATCCGACGGATAAGATTCGATTCATTATAGCCGTTGTGTTCTACATGGCCAATTCATTCATCGAAATTCTGATTTCACGATCAATGCTTTTAGCGATGCAGATTGGGCAGGTAACAAAATCGATCGACGTTCTACTAGTGCATTCCTCATCTACATTGGGAAACACTTAGTTTCCTAGAGCTCCAAGAAACAACCTACAGTAGCTCGTTCAAGCACAGAAGCTGAATACAAGGCGTTAGCCAACTGTGCATCTGAAATTTTCTGCATTCAATCTCTCCTACGAGAAATTCATCAAACATCCGCGGCGAGTCCCATTCTATGGTGTGACAACATTGGTGCTACCTATCTCGCCGCCAATCCGGTCTTCCACGCATGAACAAAACACATAGAGATTGATTTCCATTTCGTCCAGGAACAAGTCACGAGTAGGAGTCTGCTTGTTCCTTTGGTCGAGAGTGATGGTCAACTCGCTGATGCTCTCACAAAGCCACTCTCTGGAAGCAGATTTCTTCAGCTTCAAACCAAGCTCAACGTCCTCGATGCTCCGCCGTTGGGCTTGACGGGGGGTAATAACGGAGTTTCTAACTCCGTTCATCCCACAAGTACCGTTCAAGGCGAGTCAAGGTCTTCAAATAAGCAAGGTATGAGCCAATAGGATCTCACATAAACAACTAGCTAGTAAAATGAGGCCAAGTACCCCTATACCCATTAGAGGAAATAGGGACTAGGATTAAACGTAAGTTCAAACTTAGATTGTTAGGATCAAATCTAGATAGGATTAAAGATAGCCATTAGGATTAAATAAAAGATAGACGAGATCCGACGGATAAGATTCGATTCATTGTAGCCGTTGTGTTATGTTACAACGGCTATGATTAAATCATATATTTACACTATACAACGGCTACTATTTTACTTATAAATACAAACCAATTGTTAACAGAAGTTTTATGGATTAAAACAACGATCTACTTCCAACTACTCGTGTGTCAACTCTCTCGGCTCTCTCTCCTTCTCTTCTGCCCCCATTCTTGACGCTGCTACACGAAAAGCACGAGTTTCTTCATCTTCTACCCTCAAAAGGCAGCAACAGAGGTTCGTCCAGGCGCGGCCTCAAGTATCAGGTGATGGACCTGGTAGGGAGGCTTAACACAAGGCGAAGGTGCGTTGCTTGGGAGAACATCAATGGGCGGCAAAACTGGCGAGAATCGGATGAAAGGGGATGGAGAGATTGCTATATCGATGCGTTCACACGGCCAGAGTGATGGGTTTGCCCGTCGACTAGGGCGGTCTGCTGACGTATGATGGGTGCAAGGGGCAGATCCTTCTCTCGTCAATAGGTAACAACAACGGATTGTCCTGGGGCAAGCTCTTCGAGCGTGACTGGAGTCGGTGGTGGATGCAGCTGGTACGTCCGTGAGACCGATATCCAGCGCGGTTATAAAGTCGGGGACCCAATTGACCACACAAACAGAGGGGAAGGGAATCGATCACGACGTCTACTCCCAGTCACCAGTCGAGGGTGCAACTTGGCCCCGATGCCATGACTCGGCGAGAGAGTTCCGCCTGTTCAAGCAACAGGGGTGGTCGTTGCACAAGAGATTTCTGATCACCCGGATGGATCATGGAACGGGGCATCGCACGCTGGAGAAGAGGGATTGAACATTCTTAGGGGTAGTGCAGGAGGGAGAGGTGGAAGAGGGAGATAGGGAATGCCCTAATAGGCCTCCTTTAATGTGGTGGGGGGAGGAGGAGAAAGGCCTACTGGGCTCTTAGCCCCCTAAAGAGTCCTCCATGGAGGGAGAAGCCATGCATGGCCTTCCCTCCCTCAAAGGTGCAACAAAAATGATGGTACAAAATACAAAAAATATGATTGGCATGGGAAGGAAGGCTGTACATGCGCAGGTGTAACCTCTCCCCCCTCCCCAGCGTCTAGAGTGATGAATTAAAACACAATGATGCAAAACGGAATATGATGAAACAATGCGACTCGCGAGCAGTCTCAAACCTGGTAGTGAAAGCTTGGATTCTTCACATCTACTCGGGCTCCGCGATGGGCTGATGATGAGTGGAGCATGTAGAATGGGATGGTCCTCCATCATCCTCCCGGGACGGGGGGAACTCGGCTCAGACGAGTCAAAACCGACAACATCCCTAAGGGGTTGGACGAGCTCTAGCCGGAGTCGCAAAAGATCTCCCTCTGAAATCCATGTGTCGTTGGAGGACGGTCGACCCTGCTCGTGCACAAGAAACTTCTTGTGGTGTTCCTTTCCTCTACAGTGTTAATTACCTCCAGTATCGGCTCAACATGCTCATGCCTCTAAGGGGCCAAGACGGGAGGGGATAGATGGGGGCTCTCGCTCACATTACTACCAAGGCTCAAGGTGCTGTTAGGCTCGACTATGTGTGGCATAGGATGGTATCAGATCAGATCGCTAACATTGAAGGTGGGATACCCACGACATAGGCATTCTCGCCAATCACATGGAATACCAAGAAAGGCCTGACACTACGAGCATGAAGCTTTGTAGTGACCCCAAGATAATATCTCTCGGGCCTCAGCCTGACCATGACTAGATCTCCCTAAGCGTAGCTAACTGACCTACAACCCACATCAGCGCGACCTTGTATTTCTCGTTTTGGATGACGATGCGATTATGAATGTCATGATGCATGTCCCTAATATGATGTGCAAATGCGATGCCATCCTCGGATGCTCTAGAATGCGACTCGACGGGAATGAGATCGAAGGGCTTACGCGGTACCTGGCCATATATGATCTAGAGAGTAGTGTGGCCGGTGGTGCGGTTCATGGAGGAGTTGAAAGCGAACTCTACAAGAGGAAGGATACGATCCCAGGTGGTGAGGTTTTCACCCACGATAGAGCAAAGCAGATTTCCTAAACTCTGGTTCATTACTCCTGTCTGTCCGTTCGTCTACGACTGGTAGGCCATAAAAAATTTAAGTTTCGTTTCCATGAGGACCCATAAGGTTTTCCAAAAATAGCTAGTGAAGCATACATTGCGGTCTGACACAATTGACTGCGACACTCCATGCATGCAGACAATCTCATCAAATAACAGGTGCGCTACTCGTGAGGCACCAGATGTCTTCAAACATGATATAAATGAGCCATCTTGGAGAATCTATCCAGGAGCACCATGAGGGAGTCGTGTCACTGGACGGTCTTTGATAGTCCATGTACAAAATATATGCTAACATCATCCTAATGTCGTGTGGGCACGGTTAAGGGTGTATAGAGTCCCATATTCTGCTTGGTCATCTTAGCCTTGGAGCAGGTTAAGCAGCGCGAGATGTTCTTCGCCATATCACTCTTGAAAAATGGCTACTAAAGCTAGTGTTCCAAATATAAGATGGTCTTATTAACGCCAAAGTGTCCACTCAGACCACCCGTGTGTGTCTCCTAGATAAGAAAATCCCGCAACGAGGTGTGGGTACACAATGCCTCTCTCCATAGAAGAGGTAACCATCGAAAAAATAATAATCTCGATATTCGACCCTTGGTCCATCACAAATGGCACTGGAAATCTCCCCAAAGTCGTGATAGTTGGCATAGTCCCGTGGGAGTTGTTCAAACCCAAAAATGCAAGTCTTCATCATGGTGAGGACATCTGTTCTCTGGCTAAGACCATTAGCGACAGCGTTATCTTTTCAATTCTTCTCTCGAATGACAAATGTGTAGTACTGGAGACATGCGATCCAATGAGTGTGCCGGTCGGTGACTTTCCATTGATCGTGCAAGTATCATAGCACGCTATGGTCGGAAAAGAGGACAAATTCCTTGGGTAAGAGATAGTGGCACTAGTGGTGTAGCGACTGCACTAGGGCATAGAACTCTCGGTCGTAGTTGTTGTATCAACGTCTTGTATCGCACGTGTTGTAGCACTTTTTCTTACTCTTCTTTTTATGACTTATGGTGGTACACATGCGTACCATGTGTAATGCCTCGAATTTTGAATTTTACTTATTTTTTATAATTTTTTATCTATTCTCGATTGCATTTTATGTGATTAAAACCGCCTCTTCTTTTCCTTGGTCTTTGCCGCCTCCTGTGATAAACATATGTCAGCATGGCAGATAATGATCGTTGCATTATGACATAGGGATCTGCAATGCCATAATTTGCCTTTTCACAATGATTAGTGCAGCTAAGAATCACAAAAGTGTCTGATTGATCACCTTTTGATAAACTGAGTGAGGACACGTTGCATGCGTATTATACATCTAAAAAATGTATAATAAATTGTTTTAAATGAAATTATAAGTTCATAATAATATAATGACTGTATCTTTTGACTTAGAAAATTCATATCTCCTTAAACATTAGTCCAAAAAAATACAAAAATGTATTCCGAATTGTAAAATTAATTTATTTTAGAATATAATGTCAGAAAAATCCTTAAATTCACTTAAATCCAAAATATCAGAATATCAATATCATACTATATTTCAGTATCTTAAGCATGATAACAAACACATTTAGTTATTTTAATGCATATCTATATATCTCTGATTTAAAAACTCCTATAATTTTGTTTTTTGGCTCGTAACTTTTCTGTTTGACGTTTGATGGATATGAAATTTGTTTCTTTGGATTGGGAAGGTCCAAATCTTTATTATTTGGCTCCAAACGACACCAGACAGAGCTGTACAGCTCGGATTCAAGGAGAAGTATGCTCTAGGGTAATTATTTTCCATGAACTTTCAATTCCTAGTATCACGTGATTTTGAATAGGTAATCATGTCGAGTTTACACTTAAATTGATCATTCCTGAGAGACATATTGATGGAGGACCCTCCAGCTTCGAAGACTCCATCAAACCAGTTCCTCGAGTGAGGGTGATAACATGCTATCACGATATGCATTAATTCCATTTATTACCAATATTAACACATTATTTGTATAAATTTTATGATTGTTATCCGAAACTTTCAACATTTTAGCATTCATTCCATTTCATCACTTGTTTACTTATATTAGTGAATTTGTCATTAATATGACGTGACTTAAACGTTTGACCATTCTCGAGGTCAAACCTTTGTGAATTAATCATTTTTTTGGAGTCTAATGGTTGCAAGGAGCAGGTTAAGTCATTTAATGCCTCTCGGTCATTTTATGTCGAGTGTGACACCATTGCAATACCAGTATGCGAAATCATCTGACTTTGCTTGAGACGACATCATGCTAGGAAAGACACTATGGACGGCTCTGACATAGAAGTGCCAATGACGGAAGTTCAGCCCCGAAGCCAGAGCCTTGCGCTCAGCCTCGGGCCAAGTTGTGCACTCGGCCCCACGAGCGGGCAGACCCCGCGCTTAGCCCGTGCAGCGTTGTGCACTCAGCCCCCTAGGCAAGCAGAGCCACGCACTCAGCCCCGGGTCAAGCTGCGCGCTCAGCCCCAGGTCAAGCTGCGCGCTCAGCCCCGGGTCAAGCTGCGCGCTCAGCCCCGTGGATAGAGCAGTGTGCTCAGCCCCACGGGTGGCTAGAGCCATGCACTCAATCCCGCGGGTAGAGTAGTGCGCTCAGCGCCGAGCGCCCGCAGAGCCACGTGTTCAGCTTCAGGCCAAGCTGCGCGTTCAGCCTCGCGGGCGGGCAGAGCCACGGGCTCAGCCACAGGCGAAGCTGCGTGCTCACTCCTGTGGGTGGGCAGAGCCACATGCTCACCACCGGGCAGAGCTGTGCGCTCCACCCAACAGGGGGGCATAGGCACACACTCAATCCTAGGCCAAGCTGTGCGCCCAGCCCCGTAGGCCGGATGATGTAATACGACCTGCCGGGATCGGTCGGCTCTTATTATGCCACAGGAATCGATGGATGAATTCATGACTAACGTGAATGTATGAAAATGAAGAAAGCGTCGCATGAGCAAAGACTCGGCCGTTCACAATCAGGGATATTGACCCAAGACCAATATTGACCCAAGGAAGATCTCGTCGATCAAGGGGAAGATATTGACCCAAGACCAAACTCCCAATGACTCTATTGGCCAACTAGACGGCTAAGTGGTGAAGGCCGTTTGACGGCCCTAAGGTGTTGGGCGTTCAAATCAATGAATATCCTATCAACCACAAGAAGATCTTGTCTCTCGCCGCAAGTGGCTATTCCTATCCGTGATTATATTGAAAAAAACTGGCAGCGGACGAGATAGCGGGAGACGACACTAGAAGAGATAATGATACTGGAATGATGGAGGGGAGACGAGAGGGTACCTGAGTAGTCGATAGTCCACGACATCGCTCGTATCAGGTCGGTGTCGATGTTAGATGATGACAATGTGGTGTGGCGCTGGACGAGGGTCGTGGACAGAGGACGGGCGGAGACGACGATGAACTGGACAGCAGACACTGGGCACGCTGCGCAGGGTTGCGGGGTTGCGGGATCGCGCGGGCACAGGGACGTGCAGGCGTGGCGGACTGTGGGCGCGGCGGCGGCGCGCGGGCGTGACAACACATGGATGCGGCTGGCGGACGAGCGAGGCGGCGCGCGAGCGCGAGGGGCGCGCAAGAGTGGGTGCGCGAGCGCGAGGGATGCACAGTCACAGGGTTACATGGGCTCGGGCGCGCGAACGCGGGGTGTGCTGGCGTGGGCCGCGCGGGCGTGGAGCGGGCAGACGCGGGATGCACGGGCGAGGCGGTGCACGGGCGCGGAGGCGCACGAGCACGGAGCGCCTGCAGAGGCAGGGGCACGCGAGCGCGGGCGATGCACGGCGTGGGCGGTGTGTGGTTGTGGGCGGAGTGCGGATGCAGGCGTGGGCGGAGTGCGGATGCAGGCGCGGGCGGAGTGCGAATGCGGGCGGCGTGCGGGCAAGGTGTTGGCAGGGCAGAGGTCGGCGACGGAGGAGAATGGATCTTGAGGCCCAGAGGGGTTTTCTTGAGCCGTAACTGATTCAAGAAACCTCCAAGAAGATGATTCTTGGGCGTTATTAGGGGCTCCCTTGGGGAAATCTCGGGGAATCCCGTGGCGGGAGAACGTCGACGGCGATCTCAAACCTCAGGCGCCTTCGGAGTAATCTCGACGAAGGGTTCTTCAGCTCCAGGCGATGACGACTTCTTGGATCTCTTTCTCGTTCCAGAGTGATCTCGACGGAGTGATTGGACACGCCATCACAGAGTGATCTTGACGTGACGACGGGGCTCTAACCACGAAGTGGTCTCGACGTGGGCGAGGCTAGCCGGACCTATCGGTGGAGACACAGTTGGGCATGCTATACCCTTATATAGCGAGGATAGGTCTCAAGTGAACGTGGGGAGAGGACGAACCGTCGCGAGACGTGGTTCAGCCTCTCCTTATAATTTGAAAATAAAACTAAAATTTCAAAAGTAAAAGACGAAGGCAAGGCCCAACATTGGCTCAATCCATGAAATCCAAAGACACGAGCAAAAACATAAACAAACACAAGGAAGATAGAGATGCTTACATGGGGTACTTGAACCCTGGGCGGCATGCATCGACGCGAGCTGCTCAGCGTGACTGATGTCATCCCGTTTTGACGTCTCCAGGATGGTCCTCCATCATGGGAAGAGCCATGGGCTCAGCCCCGGGTCAAGCCGCACGTTCATCCCCGCAGCCCACCAGAGCCACATGCTCAGTCCTGGGCCGAGCCGGTCTCAGCTTCATAAGCAGAGCCCCCACGACCAAAGGAGGCACCAGCGGCTGCGACAGCCAAGGAGGCAGTGACGGTCCAAGCGGCGGCGAAGGTGGTCATTATGGCGGCCACAAAGCCTCGATTCTTTGACGCGGTGGCTGCCTCGCGACGCGATGGCAGCGACCGCACAATGCAGCGCTGGCGGCCGCGTGACGCAGAAGTCACATCCGCGCAATGCAATGGTGACCACTTCCATGACGGTAGGCGTGATGACCGACGGCGGCAGGCGTCGGCACACGGCAGCGGCCGATGTCGGTAGGCAGCGGTGGCGGGCCTCAACAGCCCATGCCCCAATCATTTCAGGAAGTCTCCTCTTGGCCACTGCACGAGCAGTTACTGATTGGGGAAAGGGTGAAGTTGAATTACGATTAGGGGAGCAAAAAGTATGGGTCAACATCAACAAGCTAATGAAACACCCCTCACACGCATCAGAAAATATAGGAGCCATTGATTTGTATGATGATGAGGATATAGAGTCGTGTGTGGAGGAGGTGATGGCCATGCAAGATGAGCTCATAGATGAGCACACATTAGAATCATTTCCCTCATCATATCTGAATTAATACCTAAACCCCTCACCATCCACTCTTAAATACGCATATTTAGATGAGCAGAGTGCGCGCCCGGTCATCATTTCATCTCACTTGACCAAGGACCAAGAGAATCTGCTACTTAATGCTATGCAGATGTATGAAGAGGCCATAGGCTGGACACTCATGGATTTACGAGGATTAGACCCCACTATGTGCTTACATCATATTTTCCTTGAGAAAAACTCTAGACCAATGAGAGAGGCTCAACGTAGGTTGAATCTGAAAGTACGGTCAGCAGTGAATGAAGAGATCTTGAAATGGCTCAACGCTGACATTGTATACCCCATTTTAGACAGTCAATGGGTCAGTCAGGTTCATGTAGTACCAAAGAAGGCCAGGGTAACTGTGACAACCAATGATAAGAGAGAAAAAATTCAAACATGTTTGACATCTAAATGGAGAGTTTGCATCGGCTATCCCAAACTCAATGCAGCAACAAAGAAGGATCACTTTCCACTCCCTTGCATTGATCTAATTCTAGATAAGCCTGGAGGAAAAAAGTATTTCTGTTTCCTAGATGGTTATTCTGGATATAACCAAATCACTATACATCATGATGATCAGGAGAAGACTACACTCACCTGGCCTTTCAGTACATTTGCTTTAAGGCGCATGCCGTTTGGGTTGTGTAATGCTCCTACTACATTCAAGCGATGCATGTTGTCCATCTTTTCTGACTTCATTATATATTGTTTGGAGATTTTCATGGTCGATTTCTCTATATTTTGACAAACATTTGACGAGCGCCTAGACCATTTGAATAAAATTCTTCAATTTTTTTTCAAAAAGGGGCTGGTCCTAAGTTGGGAGAAATCACATTCCATGGTGTGGGTGGGTGTAGTGCTTCGGCACGTGGTCTCTAAGAAGGGCTTGGAGGTAGATAGGGCTTGGAGGTACCTAGATCACTATGAGAGCTGTGCGGATTCCTTGGTCATGTTGGTTTTTATCGAAGATTCATCCAAAACATTGCCAAAATCTCAAAACCCTTAACTGCTCTTTTGTGTAAGGATGTTGAATTCCATGTTGACCAGGAAGGCGAGGAAGCCTTCCGCAAGCTGAAGCAATTCCTCGTAGAGGCACCGATCTTATAGTGCCCTAACTGGGACCTACGATTTGAGATCATATGTGATGCTTTAGACTATGTGGTTGGAGCAGTTTTAGGCCAAAGGGTAGAGAAGAAGCTCACACCATATCTCATGACAGCAAGACCCTCATAGATGCTCAATTGAATTATACGGCAACTGAAAAGAGCCGTTGGCTGTAGTTTTTGCCTTGAAGAAATTTTGCCCGTATGTCCTTGGGAGCAAGATCATAGTATACCCTGATCATGCTGCCCTCAAGTACTTGTTCACCAAGAAGGAGGCAAAACTGAGACTCATTCAATGGGTGTTATTGCTTCAAGAATTTGATCTTGAAATCTGTGATCGTAAGGGAAAAGAAAATTCAGTGGCTGACCATCTATCGCACCTTTATAGTAGCGCTCAAGGAGAGATCAGTGAACTATTTGGTGACTGGGCCGACTCCAGATTTTTGGTCCACCCAACAAAAACATAAATTTATTCACGACGTGAAGTACTATTTCTGGGATGAACCATACTAATTCAACATAGGTGACAACCAGGTTATTAGACGATGCGTGCTTGAAGAAGAGCATCAGGTGGTTCTAGAGATGTGTCATTCCTCCACTTGTGGGGGCCATTTTGCAGCAAGGATAACTGGAGATAAATTGCTCCAAAGTGGTTTCTTCTTACCCACTCTGTTTAAGGATGTGTATCACTTCTGTACGAAATGTTTGAAATGTCAGTCAACAAGTAATATTTCTAAGCGTGATGAAATGCTATTGCAAGCCATCTTGGAAGTTGAAATATTTGACTTGTGGGGAATTGACTTCATGGGACCCTTTCCACCATCTGAAGGCAACAAATGCGTATTGATGGTGGTTGATTACGTGTCCAAGTGGGTGGAATCAATGACGACAAGGACAAATGACCATAGAGTGGTTTTGAAGTTTATTACACACAAAATTTTTGCTAGGTTCGAATGTCCTCGGGCAATCATCAGCGATGGTGGATCAAACTTCACACGTGCCAATTTACGCTCCCTCTTAAAATGATATGGCGTGCATCATCACATCACAACCCCATACCATCCCCAAGCAAATGGATAATTTGAAGTGAGCAACCAAGAGATAAAGCGTGTTCTGCCGAAGATCATTAGATCTGACGGTAGGGGTTGGACTAGTAAACTCCCCGATGCATTGTGGGCATATTGGGTGGCCTACAAGATGCCAATACAAATGTCACCCTGACGTCTCATCGTCGCGAAAGCTTGTCATCTACCTGTCAAGCTTGAGCATCGTGCATATTGCGCAATAAAAAAGCTTAATCTTGCTCTGGATGCTGCAGGCCAAAAAATGACTTCTCCAGCTCCAAGAACTTCAAGAGCTGCATAATGAGGCCTATGAGAACACAGAAATCTACAAAGCTAAGAATAAGGCTTATCATGACAGAAACATTAATAGGAAAACTTTCAATGTCAATGATAAAGTCTGGTTATAGAACTCACGCCTCAAACTCTTTCCAGGAAAACTGTGCTCGAGATGGAATGGGCTGTACATAATCAAAGAGGTTCATGATAATGGGTCCATCATCATTTCAGATCCTAAAAGAGACCAAACTTTCAGAGTTAATGGGCATCGACTCAAACCATATATCAGAGCAGATTCACCGACTATATCACACTCAGGCACTCTTGTTTCACCGAAACCACCAAGAAAGGAAGTGATATTCCTCTCTATGCCAGATCCGACAGAATGATGAGAGAGAGTTTTGTCTACCTGAAGACATAAAAGTTAGCGCTTCTTGGGAGGCAACCCAAATTGCCTCTCTTTCTTGCTTTTGTTTTTGTTTTAGGCAGAAAAATAAGAGCAATCGAGAGATCTAGACACCGTGAGCCCGCAGCCGCCACCTGATGAAGAAGGGATGCGAGATTATTGGCATCCCTATAAATGTTTTAGATATTTTTTCAACCCTCATCTTAACATGCATCCATCATTTAATGATCTATCTGCATAAAGGTTTTATAGTGGACAATAAAATGTTCAAGTTGGGGGGTGTGGGTTTGGAAAACCCGTAAGAAATCTTTCAAGGTCGAAGATCACAATCTAAGGTTAAAATTGACCTAAAATAGAGCAATTCAACGTTAAATGCATTCTTCTTCATATGCACACAAAATGGAAAAGGCCATAAAGCCAATGTCTCTAAAAGCATAAATGCATAAAGGCATAGAATATATATATCAGTTATTGTTTATGTCCATAAGTGGACCTGCTGAGAAGCAACCTGTGGCGTGGCACCGATCTAGACAGATCAGATTTAGTGACTTGGGTTTGGTAGGGTATTCCTTTGGGGTGAGCCTTCACCTTAGTAAACCGAAACCCTGGGATCTCATTGCTTTTAGATATCTCGAAAACATCCACTTTACCTACTCGTTTGTCTCCAGTTAGGTTGGGTCGGCTAAGCCTCAGGTAAAAGTCATTTGTATGGGAGCAGGTAAAAGTGTCATATGCCTTTCGTCTGCATCTTCTAATCCCTTCAAACTACATCCTCTAACCCTCATTCTTCTGAATTCTTTGACTTTTTTTTTTGAATAATGGAGAAAGTCTATATTTGTGTTGAAAAGCCTAGAAATGTACAAAAAACATCATGTATATGCATCAGGGGCAATCCCTATTCAAAGAAGCGGAAGCCAAACTGTACCCAAAAGCTGCAAAGTTAAAAAAATATATAAATGAAAAAAAACAGAAATTTTGAAGGCAACACATGGTAATCCTATTGTCTTTCTGCAATAAGCTCCTTATTCTGCCATGTAAATCCTTGTCTTCCTCCTTTCTTGCTTTTGTGGTAGATGACACCACAACTGGTCTTTTGCGTACATGTAATAGCCTAGGGGTGCAATGATCTGACCTGGGGGAAACAACTTGCTTTCAAATATTTATTTTTGCGTCATAGGTGAGCAATGAGATCTTAGGAAATTAAACCTTAAGGCTGAGATCCCTAAGGGACTGCCCCAACCTTAAATGCATTAGCTCGGGCCGAGGGTGATGACTCATCCCACAGCTTCCAGGTAAATGGGTTTCTAGCCCATTAGATTCCGGACGTGGGGGATCTTTGCTTCTATTAACTTGAGGCGGGCCAGCCATCTGCCTATTAGATTCTATTATTGGCGGGTCTGCAAATGGATCTGAGCAGTTTGACTATATCACCTATCTACCTCCATTGCTAAGAGACTCGCAATAATTGAAGTTGGGGGTGTAATAACATGCTATCATGATATGCATTAAGTCCATTTATAACCAATATTAACACATCATTTGTATAAATTTTATGCTTGTTATCCGACACTCTCATCATTTTAGCATTCATTCCATTTCATCACCTGTTTACTTATATCCGTGAATTTATCGTTAACATGGCGCTATTTACAGGATTGACCATTTTCAAGGTCAAACCTTGGTGAATTATTCTTTTTTTGAGAGTTTAATGGGTGCAAGGAGCAGGTTAAGCCATTTAACGCCTCTGAGTCATTTTATCTCGAGCGTGACGCCATTGCAATACTAGTGTGTCAAGTCGTCTGACTTTGCTCGAGCGGCATCATGTGAGGAAAGATACTACGGACGGCTCTGATGTAGAAGTGCCAATGACACAAGTTCAGCCCCGCATGCAGAGCTACGCGCTCCGCCTTGGGTCAAGCTGCGCACTCAGGCCCGCAAGCGGGCAGAGCCACATGCTCAGCCCCGTGCGGAGCTGTGCGCTCAGCCCCGGTCCAAGCTACGCACTCAGCCCCGCAGGCAGAGTCGTGTGCTCAGCCCTACGGGCAAAAAGAGCCATGCTGTCAGGCCCACGGGCAGCCTTGAGCGCATGCAGAGCCACGCGTTGAGCTTCGGGCCAAGTTGCGCGTTCAGCCCCGCAGACGAGCAGAGCCACACGCTCAGCCTCGCGGGTGGGTAAAGCCACACGCTTAGCCGTAGGAAGAGCTGTGCGCTCCACCCTACAGGTAGGCATAGCCACACACTCAGCCTCGGGCCAAGCTGCACGCGCATCCCCACGGGCAGAGGCGTGTGCTCAGCCCCGTGGGCGCTAGAGCCACGTGCTCATCCTCGGGCCAAGCTACCCATCACCTCATCCTCGGGTAGAGCCACGCGCTCATCCCCCCAACCCGCTAGAGCCACATACTCAACCTGGGCGGAGCCAGTCCTAGCTTCACAAGCAAAGCCCCCATAAACAGAGGAGGCACCCGCAGCGGTGGCAGCGGAGGAGGCGGCGAGGGTCCAAGCGGCGAGAAAGGAGGTGTTGACGGTCCAAGCGTCAGCGGAGGTGGCAGCTATGGTGGCTGCAAGGCCTCGATGCCTCAATGTTGCGGCTGCCTTGTGACGTGACGACAGCGACCGCACGATGCAACAACGGCAACCGTGCGACCCTGCGCCACCGACCGCGTGATGCGACGATGACATCTTAAATTGACGGCAAGCACGGTGATGGGTGACAGCAGGCATCCGCAGCGGGCGTCGGCAGTCGGCGGTAGTCGATGTCGGCAGGCAGTGACACCCAACGTCGGCACGCAGCGGTGGCGGGCGTCGGCAGGCGGCGCCTCTACCCTCTCTCTTCCACCCTAATTTTCTCTCTCCTCAATTTCTGTCTCTTCTTTTTCCCTTTTTTTTGTTCGGGGGTGACGTGGCCTAATCCTAGCCAATCCCCCTCCCCTTAAGGGCAATCGGTCAGCCAGGAGAGGCCATGATCAGCCTTAATAGGGGCAAACAAACATAACCATTGATCGATCTTTCTTTTGGAAAAAATCCTTTCTCGAGGGTTTTTTTTGGGCAATTTTGGAGGGAAAGAAAGGTCCTAGTCATCAATTGTTGCCCTGATAGTAAGATCCACTACCGAGGAGCCAAGAGTACACGTCGACAGTGAGATCCACCGTGGAAAATCAACGGGAGAGTACCAGATGCCACATGCTCAATGAAATGCCAATGCTTGAATCGAGGACTTCGCGACGAAGAATAACTCAATCTGACGCGTTCTGGTCCACCGATTCGCGCGTTTAAGGTTTGTTCCAACGTGTTTTGTCAAAGTCATCGCTCAACTAGGTTAAATTTGGTTTTACTTTTAAATTTTAGTCCAAAAATCATAAAACCCTTGAAATCTATTTCCAACTTTCTATATTCACGATCTCTCATCAGATACTATTGAATTGTGACAATTTTGGATCCATTGGACAGATATGTTGCATCTCTCTTCATGTTTTCACCATTTATTCATGGTTCCTCTCTCAGTTTGTCATTCGATTCTATGGAATTGTTGCTCGTACGTGAAGATCTGATATAAAAGTCCATATTTCCCTATGGATTGGACCTCGACTCATCACTATACTGTGTTTTGTTCATTCATTTTTCTGAGTCATGTTTTACTTTCTTCAACGCGTAATTTTGTGTTTAACGGCCTCAAATTTTAGTCCCTTCAGAGGGATCACGGGGGAGATCCAGCTTTCGGAGTACCCAGCCTCGTCAACGGGCCACAAAGGTTTGATGTTATCTTTCCTTATATTTTCTTTATTTAGTAGGCCTTATATGTCGACTGCATATGTGATTATTTTTATTTGCATCTGTTTGTACTGCTATACTGAGTGGCACATTTGCATTTGTGTTAGTGCATGTGTGGATGTGTTAATGTGTCTCTCTCTCCTGTTAGTGAACACTAGTTCATTCTTATTGGGCCTTCTCCCGTTTATTTCTAAGGTGGGAGGCGCATATTTGCCCCTATTAAAAAGTGAGGACACCCATAAGAATAGAGAAGAGAAGAAAGATTGAAAAATGTGATTTTTCCTGTTTTTTTGGTTCTTTCAGTTTTTGCCATATTTATGAAAACACTACTACAAAGTTAAGAGAGAGAAAAAAACCGTAGTGCTCGCCAAAAACTGCCGCCACCTTCGCCACATTTCTGGCCGCTGCTCTAGAGGCTGCCCACTACCGCCCGTGGCCACCTATCCCCCCCCTCCCCCCCAAGGGCCACCCGCAATCGGCCAAGTCTGCCCGCCGCGGCCTAGGGCCGCTTGCAGCCGCCCTAGGCCACCTAGTCACCCAAGTTTCCTGGCAACCACCATGCTGCCCGTCGCCTCCCAAGCTGCCCGTGCTCGCCCAGGCTCGCCCTAGCTGCTATGGCCTGCCCACAGCCTCCCCAGCAGCACCCACGACCGTCGTAGTAGGCCGAGGTCGCCACATGCACCTGCGATCACCGTAGTAGTGCACTATCACTACAGCCCTAGGGAGCACCGCATCCTCTATGGGTGTGGCAGACCAGAGCAGCCACCGCAGCCCACCACCACCTCCGCCACAGTTCTGGCCCCCATCGCTGTGAGGCTTTCTCGTCCTTGAGCCTTGCTTCCTTGTGTTGCCAATGCCCCTAACATTGCTGCAACCACAACTGGGATTTCCACCCGCTACTACGAAAGCAACTGAGGTTGCAACCACTATCATCAGTTGCATCTACGTGCATCGCCACCAAACTACCGCCGTGACTCACCGTTGCTGCATCACCGTGCATTGTTACCGCTGTGCCTCACAACCGCAGCGCCGTCGTGCCTTGCTGCCATTGTGCCTTGCCGTTGTCGCACCATCGTGTCGTTGTGCCATCGCGCCGCCACACCCTCCTGCTGCCACCCCTTGCCACTACTGCATTGTCGCGTCGCAGTGCCCATCACTACAACCGCCGTCACTTCCATCACCGTCCTTTATTGTGCAACCGCACCTACTTGTGCCAGCTTTGGGCCTACGTGTTACTCACCTTCTACAGCTACCAAATCAGGCATTCCCGTGTCTACCGACATTGGTACACTCCTAAACTCCCACCCATCGTTATATTATTTATTTCAGTGCCTTTGAAACGTTTTCTCCACCGTCGGGGTTATATTAGTGATAGATAGGGTTTACGTTTCAAGGATTAGGATTTCAATCGGTATGTCTTGGTTGAGACTATCAACGGTTTGCACAAAAGTAATAGTAGCCGAGCTCACACCATCAGTCTTCAACTTGACATTCAGGTCATCAGGGACCTAGTGTCACTTCCAAGTCATGCTTACCGTAACTGAATTGTAATGGGTGTACGTCGACACCACATTTATACTTCTTAGTGATTTCATTGATGCATCCTCACTCGCATGACATCCACATTATTCATCTTCCCTGCATGACATGACTGCCCTCCCCCTTCCTAGATTGTAACACGAGGCGTTTCATCCCGGCACCCGTCGTGTTACATCACAAATCAATTCATACAAATTTTATTCTATGCATTTCCCATTTTAGTTAGATTTTTAAGCCCCAAAACTCCCACACGGCACGAAATATGCAGCCCACAATCCAATGCAGGCTTCTCTGTTTGATTGGATTGAAGACCGGTAATCCCATACGTAGACCAGTAATCACAACAAGTGTCATGATCCAAATGGTCCATATTATGGACTCACGGTGCACCCCACAACTATTGAAAAAAATCCACAAGTAGCATTAAATGTTGTTTGGTTAATCACTAAGAAAGAAGGCACCTGCACCATTGATGAGATTCCACAATCTATCAAATGAATGGCTTAGATGATTCTGACTGAGTTGGCTTGCTAGATTCTGATCAATTTGGCTCGACTTATTTCGATAGAGTTGGCTTGGTTGAGTTCGATCGCCTTGAATCAACCAAGCCCAACCTAGTAGACTTGGTTGAGTCTGACCAGTTGACTCACCCGAGCTTGATCGGTCGACTCCCACCCACTCTAACTTTGGCGCAATCAACTAGAGCCCAACGGGACAGGTAGCCTGAGGCCAAATGAACAAGGCCCCCATTGCACCATTGAGTCAGGCAGATTGGGCCCGAAAAGGTCGAATGGGCTGGGTGGATTAGGCTCAAATAGGAAGAGCGGATTGAGCCCCCAATGGCTGTGCAGCAAGGGTTGCATAGGCCAGCAGAGTACACCCAAACAGGTCGGACAGACCGAGCCCAAAAGGACCAGGCAGACACAACCCAATGCAACCCAAGCGAAGACAAGGGCGGCTGAAGTCATTGTCCCTTCACAACGTGCTATTATACAACAATTCATAACAACTATGCTTCCTCCTATGTACGATAAATAGGATTCTGACGTGAGGTTACATTGAATCAAAGGGAATGAGACTCGTCGCATTCTCCAAAGAGGAGGTCTCGTGAATGGCCGCAGCATTAACCTACACCTTTGTAACAGATTAGCTCTTAAGTGTTCCCTTATAGACGACATCACATGGACAAACTTAGTACCAAAAAACTTCTGTGATCATGTGGAAATCGGAGCCCAAAATCATCAGAATATTTTATCCACACTCTGGTACAAGACGAAAGGTTTGTAGCCACACCACTTAGAGGATTATTGGATCCACTATGCATACTTATCTCTAGACAGCAGACCAGACGAGCAGCTCACGCGATCATTATCCACACTCTATTCCAATATGGATAGGCTTCCCTAGAGTACGGCCCCATCTCATCACGCCCATTACCATGGAATCATTGGATAGTGTTGTAGGCACATTTACGTCTTAACAAAAATGTACAACTGTTCAGTGGTCTTGGATATGCACACGTGTGTAGACATTGATCTAATAGAACCTATTCATTGCATGATACTCATTAGGAGTTGCAACAAGTTTATTCATCAAGCCATTATGTATGAGTATACCAAAATTTTGTACACACTGGACACTTATAGGGCATGCTATTCACATGTGTTGCCAAAAGGCGATACAAACTACCCCATCCTCTACAAACGACTTTCTTTCCCCCTTGCCCTACAATGATCATATTGTAGACGAAAGGAACACTAGTTAAGCGATGGTGGCCATCCCCCTGTACGCGATCAAACCCTATACCCCAAGGCGACACGAATGTGCCAGGCCCGCCCACTCATGCGCCAGAAACCCTCAAGCCCAACTATACAGCTCAATAGTGGGTAAAAAAGGGTGCTGCCAAGCAGCCTAAATCCCCCCCCCCCCGCCAAAGGTGGTATCATTGGCCGAGGGCAAAGAGGCCATGGTCCATGTACCAACTTCGAATGTGTTTTCTGTCCTCGAATTCAATAATGCAATTGATGCTCGAGACTGCATCAAGGTAACAATAAGTCAGGGCACACATGCCTCTCCCTCCACTAGGCACCATTCAAGCCTTATTCTTCTCATAACCGATCATCACCAGTTTTTGGCCCATCGTCTCTCCCTATATGTACTCACTGCCCACCCCTGACATCCCCGAGCGCTAGCCACATTCCCCATTCATGAATCTCAATGTCCCCTCCTCCCCCACTATGCCCCTACCTTGCCACCCGGCACCCTCCAGCTGCCAACACCAATCATCCCCCCATCACATCTCTTACCCCCCTAACGCCCACTTTTCTCCCATCCCATGTAACCATCTTAGCCATCTGATGTCCCTTTCACATCTGTCAAACCCACCCAATCACCATTATCCATCCATCTCGCATACAATTTGCAAGGCAAGAGAGCTCTACCAAATGCCAAGCCTCTCTCCCTAGTAAGGAGGATAATGGTGAACTTGTCTCCACGTGCCAACTAGAGGATTAGGACTCTATATCTGAGAATTCAGATACAGACACGGCCCTTCCTCTCGGCCATCACTCGGATACCCCACACATATGTCACATTTTTTTAAGAAAATATGTGACATATGTAACATATGTGACATATGTCACATATGTCACATAAGTCACATATATAACATCCGATCAAGGGTGTACCACACAAGTTGATAGTCCTATGATTCCAAGTCTAGTATAAAATAGTTGAGGGATTGGCAACCCTCTTACCAGTCCCATGTTCTCTCACTCGTCAATAAGCACAAAGTAAAAATAGTTGGGCTTATTGAACTGATGTCTACTGTCACTCCGTCAATAAGCTCTAGTTATTTTGGAACAGAGATTATTTGTTGGAATTTCTCGCCTGGGGGCTTAGTGTGTTACCTTCCCAGTACCATATCCCTCTCAGTCTTACATGTTCACAGTCGTCTATCTGTCTCATCAGCACCTAGTGCATGAGGCCCTATGGAGGGAACTCCCACAACACACTCATGACTGCCCTTGGCATGTAGATCTCCCTTGGTTCATAGTTCGGGATTTCAACTACATAAGAGCAGTCAGTGAACATCACGGCGGTCAACCACCAAAGTCGAGGTTCATGCAAGAGTTTAACAACTTTATCCACCAGGCATCACCAGTGGAGCCACCCACCATAGGTGAGTGGTGGACCAGTATGAGCAGTTTGGGCGCTGTTTCACAAAAATTAGTACTATGATGTATTGCACTATTAGTATCATGCTTCTCCCATGATATTACTATAATCACTTGCCGCTCCTTCTTCCCGACATGAGTGTGTCAGTGTCCTTTCTGATTCTAAACAATATAGCCCAAACATGAAGCTTTTGTGCGACATGATTAGCACAAAGAGATTTCTACATCATCTATGGAGAACTTCAGTTGACTAAGGAATGACAAACTCCATCTGAAATGGTGGACGACTTATATTCGGAGATGCGCACGCACAAGCTGAAGCGCTTAAGTCGCAGCTTGTAGTAATCAGACGACAACTACATAGGACTTGGATGGATGTAGTGGGGGAGCGTAAGCTTAGGTTTAGGGAACAGCTAGAGGATGTCATACTACAACAGAAGATTTACTATCTCTAGAAATCAAAAATCAAATGGCTTCTAGAGGGTGATAAAAACACATATGACTTTGATGTCTCGATTTGGCATAGAGTTGAGCCTAATTACGACCCTATTAGGGGAGTTTAATCATATTCCCGACTAATTAGCCACAATTGGGGTTGGTTACGTTAATTCATTCCTTACCTCATAGCCAACTGAGGTTGGGAAGGAAATATGAGCCTGCATTCCACGATCGGTGACCCACCAGGAAAATGCTATACTGACTGCCCTTCCTAGATACATAGAAATCAAAGAGGTGGTCTTCTTCTTGAGTAGTAAGAAGGCCCAAGGCCGCAAAGGTTTTCAGCAGAATTCCACATAGCTTGCTGAGATATCATAGGCATTGACTTACTACGAGCTATTAAGAAGACCTGCACACATAAAATCTTTCTTAGAAGTTACAAATCTACTTTTTTTGCACTTATCCCAAAAGTGGATAGTCCAATTTCTTTTAAAGACTTTTGCCCCATTAGTATTCATAATGTATGCTATAAATTTACATCCAAAATCATTAACAATTGAATTGGGACCTTCCATGATAGACATATATCTCCTAAACATTGTGGTTTTATCAAAGGTCAAGTTATCGCAGATGAAAATTTGTAGCATACATTACAAATACTAATGGGTTAAAAGTCACAATTTATCACAGTTTGTGGACACTCAAATTCCAAGTTCAAACATCAATTTCAAACTCGATATGGAGAAAGCTTTTGATAAGAGTCGAGAATAATTTCCTTACCATAGTGTTACGCCGCTTTGGATTCACTAATGCATTCATCGATCTAGTTGATGACTGTATTAGAGTGAATCATTTGTCTCTCTTGGTGGATAAAAACTACACTAGTTTATTTATTGCCACACAAAGTCTACGGCAAGAGGGCCCTATCTCATCCACCATTTTCTTATTGATGAAGAAGGTAATTAGCTGACCACTCACACGAGCGACCACCCAAGGATTCATTCAGTCTTATTTTTCAAAAAAGGGGTTTCCTGATCATCGCATATTGTCTGTTCACATATGATGCTATCATTTTCCATAATGGATCTAAAAATTCCATTATAGGGCTTATGAGTGTACTGAATATGTAGGAGCGTTCTGGCTAGCTAGTTAATGCCTCAGAAATAGCTTTATAATTGGCCCATCCACCACCATAAAGCATTCATATATCATCCAACAATATACAAGATACTCACAAGGATGTTGTTGATGGCGCAGCACCGCCGGACATCATCGAGCCAGCACGCGAGGAGCCACCGTCGTCATCGAGCCTGCCACTGATACATGTCCAGCCGACACGACGAGCCGCCGCAGCGACGCGCGACCCCGAGTTCAAATACTCAGCATGACGCACGCGCCACTTCACCTTCGGAGCAGCCCACTTTTCCCTCTGTTTTCTTTTCTTACCTTTGCCTTCCTTATCTTCGTCATCGTCGTCTCCTTAGTTGTCGTGTAGTGAGGGGAAGAGCCCATATGAGGACATCTTCCCCTCCCATGGGCCTGACAAGCCATTATCCTTTAGTTTTCCTTTTTTCATTTCCCTCTTGTTTGTTGCTCTAAAGAGGCCCATCTTCACCCATTATATAAGGGGGGGGTGGGCGTCCCAAAGACCCACTCTTGAATTTGGACGTTTATCTCGGAAGTTGAAGAGTCAATTCGTGAGAGGATAGAAGAAGAAGAAAGAAGAAGAAGAAAAAGAAGAAGAAGGGAGAAGGAAGAGAAGAAGAGAAGGAGAAAGGAGGAGTGGACCGCCGCCAGCCGCCCGTCGTACTACCTCTGCCGCCGCCCGCAGCTCTGGCCGCCACGGCCCTACACCGCCGCCCGCAATTCCGGCCGCTGCTGCTCGGCGCCGCCGTCCGGCCCCCCGTCTCCGCACCCGGCCGTCGTCATCGTCCCGCACCGCACCGCTGACCGCAGCCCCGGTCGCCACTACCCCGCGCTGTCATCCTATCTACGCCGCCGGATATGCCGCCGTCTACGCCTCCATCGCCGACGCCAACTGTCACACCACTGCCCGCGCTCCCCATCACCTTCGACGGTCACGCCCCCGTCCTCATTTCCGTCGCCGCCACAGCTGGTCCCTCTGACGCCCTCCGGAAGCCATTTCGGCCGTCTGCTTGCAGCCGGCTCGCCTTCCCGTAGGGCCCCGTATGCCGACCGCCGCGCCGAAAGGCAACCCCGCGCCCGCACTCGACTTCCACGGGCGCGCATGGCCCGCGCCTGGCCACGCCCACGGACGCGCCCCTCAGTGGAGTTCGACCCCGCGACCAGGCGCCGTCGCGCCAACGACCCTAGCGCGTGCGGCCTCGCTCCGGCCCTATCAGCAGCCACGCCCGCTGTGCCGCGCCCGCCCACGATGCGCGTCGCGTGCCCGCGACACCTGTGTGCGCGTGCCCGCGCGTGATCCCTTGCCTGCGGCTGCCTCTATCGAGCGACGTCTTCCCGCGTGGCGAGATCCACCCCGTCACTCTCGCACGCCGCACCTTAGTCTGCGCCTGCTGCCGCTGTCCGCCCCGACCTCCGCCGGCACCGCCCGCCTAGAAACACCCATGTCACCGACTCATCCCGCTCCCCCACAACTCCAGCTACTTCAGGATCTCTTGCTGACTTGAGAATTCCGTCGCCAGCGCGACGAAGGTACCCCTTTCCCTGCTCTTTTACGTCTCTTACGTCCTTCAGTACGCTTTCGATTTGCCTCCTCCCCACTCGGGTTAGATAGGTGAGAGTGAGACAGGTTGTGAAAACGACAGATATTATCGAGAGTCTTTACCTGCCCAGTACGAGTCGGGACCCCCCGACGCGTGTGAGCACTTCAGCGGGGTTCTCCCATTCGACGATGTACTCGCCCTCGACCCTCTCGGGCGAGGTTCAGGAGGTCCGTCCGGCCTCACTCAGGGTAACCCGTCTATTTTCTGGAACGACACCCACTGCTCATCGGCGCACGCACATACGATAGTAGGACTTTCATACATACATCATTGTCATTATATCTGTTCACTTGCATCCATCGGACGACGTTTGTCGATGCCATCCGACCAGTCCTCGACACGACATCGAGCCCGTACCCTCGGTGACGACTGGACGACGTCTTGACGACGTCCGGCATCAGTTGTTCTTTTGTGTATCTTGGATGCCCCTTCTTTCTTAGCTAAGCACAAAATCATTATTTTGATGCCTTGCTGGCCAAGTTGAGAAAGAAACTAGATGGATGAAAATTTTGTTTTCTATCCCATGGGGAGCAAAATCCAACTAATCTAACACATCCTCGTGAGCATTCTGTTGCGTACCTTGGCGGGAAACTAATTATTGTTCACTATTCTCTACTCTATGGAGCATATATGCACGCATTTCCTATAGTCGGGTCACTTCAAGGGATGCATTAGACACCATTCGGTTTCTTGGTAGAAAGTATGTTAGTGAGGGAAGAGGGGGTCTAGAGATCAGGCACCCTCAAGACTTCCAAAATATGCTTCAAAAGAAACTTGTGTGGTGTATGCAAACCATAAGCTCCCCATTGGAGGGCTTCATCTTTTTCAAGTACATTGAGTGGGTTTGTAGGGATTGTATTATTAAGGTCCACAAAAGTTGGTATACTTGACAGTGACATTAGCTACGGGTATCCAATGCGAACCGTCGGCAGGTCGACCAAGTGACGATTAGTGTGTAGTATGATACATGCGGCTTGCTGACACATCCTTAACCCACGATCCTCATTTTGTCCATCATTGACCATAGTTGATTGTGGCACAATTTCTCATTCGAACCTACGATTCCTATGGGAGCAGCATGGTCTCAAGTTAGATGCCTTATCGCATGCAATGGCTACTCCCATAGGGACCTGTCTTGATCAACCTATTTGGACGCTCACAATTGATTGAAATTCTTCTTTTGAGTCCTCTTGGGACCATTTTTGAGAGAGATTCCCTATAGAGAATTGGGGTTCTTGATAATTCAGATTTTGGGGTAATTAGTGATGAGCTAACTTCACTAATTAGTGTCGTTGGTTTATCCGAATTAAAACAACAAAAATTTATAATAACCTTACTAGCGTAGGGAGAGTAAGGGTCGATCCACAGGGAGCAAGGGTTTTTTTCTTAGGAATTTGTGCTTTAGTTATGTATTTTTTAATAATTTTAGAGGTAGGTTTACTACATATGAAGATAAATAACTAATTAAATAAAAATATATAACAAAGAAAAATAAAATATTATTATAATATTATAATAATATTAATAGGCAGAAAATAATTTTTTGGTATTTTTAGGAGTATTTGAAAGCTAAAACAAAATAGGAAATGAAACAGTTTGGCGCTCTGGACTTGGTCAAAATTTGGCTAAGTCCGGATGCCAAATGGGGAAGGTGCCTTGGTGGAGGAGAGAGAAACAATGGACTGTACTAAAATCACTCTAGAATGAGTTCTAGAATGAATTTTAGAGTGTGGTTGGATGCACTGGAACCGTCTGGATATTGGCTAGCTGATCCAAGACTAACCAAAAGACAAAAGACGAACAGAAAAGAATGAAAAAGGAGAAATAAGAGGGTAACCTCTTTGTCACACCCGCTAAGGTCCAAGGGACTTCTTCTTCTCCTTTCCACCAGCTTCTTCAGCCCTGGATGCTTCCTGCTCAGCCTGGCACTCACTGAGGTGAATGGATCTATGACTCAATTGCTCTTAGGCCACCAAACATTACTTTGGATTGAATCACAAGATGAATTTTACAATAGGGTGAAGGGGTTTATATAGGGAGAGAGAGCAAAGGAGAGCCATTGGATTTTTAATACAATGGATGGCCAGATCTTCTTTTCAGGGTCATGATCCACGTCCATTATGGTCCTCCAATCAGCATTGAGACCTTTGAAATACCCCCTGGACGTTCAAGGCTTCTTTCCTTAATTAGCATTAAAGGTGTTATCTTTAAGTCTCCACCCTTGGATGTTTTGTGGATTGAATGGCTGGATCTTCTTCTCTGGCTTGGATCCACGTCCAAGGTTGTCCTCCAATCATCATTTAAGCCCCTGAAATATTCATAAATAATCATGACTGGACCTTCCCCTTGCCCTCCTTTCTTTGGCCCAACATGCCTCTCATAGTGGGCTTAGTGGAGCTTCCTTAGTGGGCCTTTAGACTAGAGCCAATTGTCTTGCTTTGGGCCTTCTTTCTTGGCCCAGGGTTGTGGCTGAGCCTGCTCCTCTGGTCCAAATAGCTTCCTCTTCATTAAATTATCCCCTTTATTCATGAAAGTTTCACCTAATTCCTGCATCTTCCACATAAACTAAGAAGAGAGTGAGATTCATTCCACTTAACTCATTGAGTTAAGTGGGGTTAGTCCCAGAAATGATAATAATTAACTCCAAATTAGAAAAAGGTGATTTTGGTTCATGATGTTTCACGACTTAACATAAATGTTGATAATATATCCAGATAAAGATAAAGAAGTAGATAAATTAGCTGAAATTGCACATATATATTACTATCATTTTGGATTTATCAGTTATCACATATGGTATCCAATGAATCTCACTCACGTCTCATTCTTCCTTTGGAGGTTCATGCACCATGGTCTCTCTATTGATAATCAGGTGACCTGTACTAGTCACTCACGTAGTCTGTGCTACCACTATTTTCCTGATCTCTCCTCAGGTTGGGACGATGGAAGACCTTTTCTTTCATAGTGATACTATTGTATAATGTTGGAGCCAATTTACTAATCATTGTCATCTGCTCTTACACACCCACAATCCTCTAACACTATTATAGTGTTTTGAAAAAATCTTTATCGCGTCGACCTGCCCTAGGTGACACCCCTATCTACACATCACCACATCTTATCTACTATGGGATATATGGAGAGGAAGAAATTCTTCTTTGTTTTGTAAAGTCTCGCATTGGAGCACAAGATGTTATGCAATGCATCTAAAAGTTGTTACGGTGCACGCACCACTTCGTACTTCCAGTTGCCTAGAACTCCCTAGTTGGTTGCAATTTACTTCGCACCTTGGGCATCTTAGTGGCCTTGACAACCATCACCACTCGCCCACAGATTGTCCATTGGTAACCACTACCAATGGGTACTCTAAAGCTCAATGTGGATGGTGTGGTCAATGGAAATCTGAGATGAACCAGAGGAGGTGGTATTCAATGAAATCACACATGAAGTATCATTTTTACCTTTTCGTATTTCTATGGAGTCCCAACTAACACAGAAACCCAGGCTATGGCGATTCATTGTGGTTTAATTTTCTACGAGGAGCACAACCTTTACAGTATCATCATAGAATCTGACTTATAGTTGTTGGTCGACATGCTTTGTGCAGGCTCATGCTCACAACGGTGTCTCTAGAACATATTGAAGACATCATGCGGTGTCGCCCCTGTGTGACCAGCATTCACCACCCTTTCCATAGAGGGAAATAGACGACAAATACCCTCCCCAACTATGCGGTATGCTCCCACGCACCCTACCTCTTCCTTACTTGGCAGGATCTCCCTCATGAGACTCATGGTTGTCATCATGTTGAGAGCCTTGGCTTGCCTACCCTTCTCACGTGTCGCCTCCTACTGAAGGTTAGCTCCTGAGAGTGTTGTATTGCCCAGAGCACTTGTGGTGGTAGTGCATGACCTCTTGCCAAATAACGTCCCTCCTTACACTTCCATGCTCACATTTGAAATGACTCGAGGACCTTCATACTACATGTAGCACCAACTTTGAGGGGCGCACGCATGACATGGACACCTGGGGCCTTCTCCAAGATCCGTCGTTGTATCATCTCTTGTATTTGTTCACTTTTTCACTATAGTATGTGCGAGTAGGGTTTGTGTGTAATTGATACAATTATACCCGTCCCATGCCAATAAATGCTTATAAACATTCCACATAATATACAAAAACCCACTCGGTGGCATCTAGGACACAACCTTTGGGTTGGTCGTAATCGGCACCATGTCTTTTGCCAAGAATAAAGAAAGAATAAAACCTTATTTTAATCCATAGAAATTGTAAATATTATAGAATTAAAGCAGTAATTTGTGTGTTCTCCTATGTCAGAAAACTACATCAAATGCGATGAAAACCTCCAAAAATAGAATATCAATCGACAGAATAGGTTTGCTCATTTTAAAGGTTGATAATGCTCGTTTATATTACTTTCAATGCATAAAGAAGTGTAGCTTTCCCATGATTGACCCCATAATTTACAAGTTATCATTAAATTATTCCATTGAGCGAAGGGAATATTCCCATTATCGTTCTGTATATCTCTCTATCTCTCTCTATCTCTCCCTATATATATAAATATATTTGTTTTGCCAATATATTTTTCTAAATCCTCACTCAGCCACTTTCCTTGACTTTTCTCTTCCATCTATTCACTCCATTTTCTATCGGTTCTTTCATTCTCTCAACCATCCGCCATTCATAACATTTTTCAAAACCTCCCTCTCTTAATTTTATTCCATTATCTTCTCCCACATAAACTGTTACTCCCATGTTTTTTCTATGCCACTCTTGCATAACCATCAATGTTCAATTTTTTTATATTTGCATATTTTATTTTCCTTTGAAAGGGCCACAAGCCTGTCTGTAAAATCTTATCTTTCTTGAAATATATTTTGAAGTATTGTTTCTTTGTATAATAACCACTTTCTAGTGATAATGACAATGAATATGATCGTATACGCATAAGTCACCCTCTCATCTCATACAGTGACTCACTACTCTTGGTTCCTCTCTCCCTTCTTGTGTACATTGTACTCTCACCCCTTGACCACCATCTTCATTAACCTCTCATCCATGTTTCACTCATTCTCCATCTTGCCTCTCCTCTGCTCTCCTCTTGATACTTAATCCCTTCTCTCGACTTGTCCCATTTATCATGTCATTTCAAATATATCCCTTCTCTTCCACAATTCCCACATGACACATTACCATCCTCTCTTGTTAGCCGATTATTTCACTCACATCATATTTTTTTGCCCACCATTCCCTTTATCCTTCATATCCTTTTGTGGAGCTTCATAACAACATCAATCAATGCCATTCTTGACGTATATTGTGATGCCTTAACTTTCAAATAATGTTCGTTAACAATAATTTAATGTTTTTCTTTGAGTGGTTTTGTACTGGATATAGAACCCAAAGTCGGGTATCAAAATCCAATATGCATATAACAGATATCAAAATCTGTATCAAAAATTGGTATCTAACATTCCAATACGGGCTTAAAATGTTAAGTTCACGATAGTATTAATACCCTGCATCACTCAAATGGTAATCAAAAGTCTTACACTCTATCTAGGGGGGCAAGCAGTGAGAGCTGTCCGATCCATTGTGCTTTCGCCCAGACTAAGCTCTAATTTATAAGCAAAATATTAATCGTAGACATTTAGGATATGGAAAAAACTCAAATTAACATTATATATGGCTCCCAAGAGCTTAATTATGCACCATAATGTATTTTGAAATATATTTATATTCATGTGTCAGTATCGAAGAAACTGATATCCAAAATCTAAATATCTGATATCATCATCCAACCTTTGAGAAGAGGATGGATGCCGATATCGGGATGGATAATGTTATTGGATGTCAGTATTGTGGGAACTGATATCTAGTGACATCCTCATGTATGCAGATTTCTATGTAGACGGATATCAGATAGCCCATTTATGAGATCTGGTTCCGCATCCGTTCTGATATTGTCATCCGATATTAGTTTTTGAACGTGCGAACACCACTGAGGTTGCATAAGCATTTACTGACTATGGGAATAACTAATCTGTTTTTGGGTTTGAATACTAAGAAATATAAAGTTATTTTTGTGGCAACGACTAGCATAAGCTTTCATAAAAGATTTAACTGCAGTTATTATACATGCAAAAACTGTAGTTATTGATACCAAAGCATTCCTGGAAAATGAGGTAAACAAGTCCCCCAGATGAAACGTTTAAAAATAACTTAGTGTAATTGATTCTTATTATTAGTCAAAATGGACAGACCTAGAAGTATCATTTATTGTTCTGCGGACAGAAATCAACAGGCAAACACTATTCAAATTCATCATTGGTCATCGGCGTCTTCAAGTCTTCTTGGAATGACTCTTAAGCCTTGGTGTCAATCTGCATGTTGCAAGATTCATATTTGATGCAACTAATCAACATAAACGCAGAATCCAGGCCTGCAAAAGGAAAGGTTGTTTTATCGCGTCACAAAAAAAATAAAAATTGATCCAATTTCAGTTTGCAGATCCCCCAAGAATTCCAGAAACTTGAGAGATAGGCCATGTGTACATATCCATTGTAGTGCTGGCTAGTGAGCTCCCTGATGAAGTAATATATTCCCACTAGCGCCTTTATCCATCAGAAAAAAATATAACGGGACTCAACTCCCAGAAAGACTCATAACAGCATTTTTTGAGAAATAGGAGCTTAATATTAAAATGTTACACAACACCAGGATACATTGAGATATAGTTTGATGGATTCTGTGGGGTTTTTAACCGGTAATTGATGGAAGAATGTAAAATTAAGATAGTTTAAAAGAGAAGCAAGAATTAAGGAATACGGGTATTGATAAGTTTAGGATTAGGAGTTTTCCTGATCTGATCATACTCAGCTCTGCTAACTCAGATGCGCCAATTAGTGAAGGTGCCCTTTCAACCACCATTTGGGGAAAAGTATATCTATCCCCTCTGCTATGGTCTGCTCCTCAAAACTTCCATGATCTCCGCCTTCGTCTTCGAGTCAGGATGCTGCTCAATCCTTCTGGACTCCTCGTCGTTTACTATCGCGAGAAGTAGATTGGATCCATGATAGACTAACTCAAGGTTCAACAACAAGAAAAATAAAAATACGTTCAGAAATAACTAAAGAATAGTCTGAAAAGAACCTGTAGATCTCTCGCATTGATTTCTCAAATATGAACCACATGAAGAATTAAAGAGAATAGACTGTAGATATTGGCCATGGCTTGAAAATGAATTTAAGAGAGGTCATACCTGTTTCCCTATACTTGTATGCATCTTATCACATTGTTGCATCACTTTCGTGGTCGTTCCCCCTGTGGTGTAGCACGACCCCATCGACTCCGCCGTCGTGTTACATAAAGATCACTTTATCTCAGGGTGGCGACTGCTTAGTTCTTGTCTTTCCATTATCTTTCCTCCTACTCAAGAATAGAAGAACCGAATTCCTCTTGTTGAGCACAGAATATGAAAGATAACAAGAAGAATATATGGTAGAATTCTCTAGATTTTGGTTGGAAATATGGAAGTTTCATAAATGAGATAGGGTAAGTGTTAACAGTTTGATGAAATTATTGTCAAAGAGAGTGGGTTCAACCTAAGATAACCTATTCCCAATATTTTAGACGAAGTTTGGGAGATAGAAAAAATGTGACCAATATGATGATACATGCATGTAGACCAATATCACCATCAAGGGAATATTAACATAAAAAATTCATACACATCAATACCCCTTTTCTCTTTTTATAATATATTTTGATTTTCTATTCTTTTTACAAAAAGGGCATAAAAAAAACCTTCCATTATATAAATGGTTTTTAAACATCTTATCACCACTAGCAATGAATGACATAACAATCGCATTGCTCAACAAAGAAGGGACAGAAAAATAAGATTGAGCAAATACAGAGACACATGGACATATAAAGATGTGAAGAGGCGATCTCAAAGTGGTATCATGGAAAGGAGTACAGACGCACATGGGAGATAGATATATCCTCAGTATTGAAAGTAAGTTGATAATGGTTAAGAAGTAAACTATTTGGTAACAATGAGATTGAGGAAGACGATGTATTCTGTACATAGGACTTGGAGAATGACTGACCCCTATCATGAAATATGATTAGGCTAATGATGAGATAAAATGCATAAGTGGAATCGATTACTCTGAGCCGATGGAATGGGGGATCTTGATTCACTCATCACTCCACCTTTGGACCATAGAGCTTCAGCCCTTAGAGCTTCCATTATCTAATTACACACTGGATACTCTCTTTAATTTCAAATAGAACCCACATTGCTAAAACTCACATTTTCCCACCTACAACATGCTCTTGATCTGTAAATCATAGTTTGCCGTATCAAATGAGTTAGCTCATCCCCACAAGAACAGGCATGGTCCTCGATGCATCATTGAATAAATGACCTAAAGAAAAGTTGACAGAGAGGATGGCAGACAATGGGGATGGAAGTTGTGGCTCATTGTTGAGAAGATAATTATAATGATCTTGGATATGTCGTGGCTGCATCTGGGATCCCGTCTTGGTCAAAAAAAGAAAAACACAAAAACCAAGAAAGACACTCATGGATATAAAGAAATATCCTTATATCCATGAAATTAATGAAACAAACCAACATCACCTAGACTGATAGAGGCTCCACGTGAAAAAAATATTCCAAGTTTTTAAAGAGGGATAAAATTTAGAGTGAAATCAGGTTGAGGACTTAGGTCATAAAAGGTCAGATCATGGATAGCTCTTCCAATCCACACCTACTTATGCCACAGTAAGACACCCATATGTAACAGTGAACACATAGTGGTCAATCTGCAAGATATTGTTTTGAATGTGTATTACCACAACATATGTGTCCATATATTATTCCACTTCAGAGTTCATGTGGAATAATTAAGTAAAGACCGTTATCTAATATCACCCAACTTGTTCATTCATGTGTGTAGATAAATGGTTGTCACAATATCAGTAATACTCATCATACATGTTGGAACCAATTGTAATACTCTCTCTTCATAATTTGATTGTAATATTATCTCTAGATAATTTGATTTTTCAGTAGAAACAGTTTGAAAATCTATGTAAAAGCTAGTGGTCAGAATGCTTTTATATCATTATAAGTCATTAAGTAATTGAATTTTGAAAACTTTCATTATAAACAACACAGCTTCAATATGACTTATTACCTTTTTAATTTGATAGTTTAAATTACTCCCATCTACATGATTCTATACCTATATAGTCTAGGATGGTTGAAGGAGGTCGAGCCACAAATTTGTATACAAGTAAGGGCTAGTCCCATATCCTAGTTGGAGTTATTAGAATATGTAAGCCAATTTCAATGCTCCCTAAATAAAACCACTTGGTAGAATAGAATATACTCCGTAACAAAAAAATCTAAAATTTGATGAAAAGTTCAACATCCTTGTCCCCTTAAGCTTTTTCAAACGTGCGAGCCTCCATCTTCTCACAAATTATGCTTTGCCTACCAACATAGCCTACTCTAGAAGAACTCTACAATCTTCTATACTTTCTTGTGAATTCAAGCAATAATCAAGCCAACTCACAAACATATATCAATGATTTTTAAGTGATAATAAATTATTTGAAAGACAATTCATGTTCAAGATAATATGTATGCAAAGATAAAATATGTTAATTTGCATCTGTACTCTACAATATAACTCACTAGATTTAGGTTAAAATATAGAACACCTTATCCCATACACTTTCCTTTTATTGTCTTTTCAATCTTTAACTTCCTCTCATTTTGTTTCAAATCATTCTCACCTATCTGTGTCTCAATATTTTCTATATTTACTAAGTTTATATCCAAGAAATTTACCTTTCATTAAGACCTATCTCTTACGTGAACCAAAATGTGCATCTTTTTGATGATTCAAAACTCATATATTTGCCTCTCTTTCCCTTGAATGTTATTTCTCTATCTTCTCATTTCAATTTCTAGTTTCCTCTTCATAACCTGAAATCAGTATACAATTTTGAAAATAAATAAATATACCGGGAATGAAGAATGAATCATTAATTCGTCCTCTTCCCTACTGTCACACGGTCAAATCTCAAGCTAGGTCTCTTGCTCAAATATGACGTGTGCTGGCCTAAGTGATTGGAGAAAACACTGAGCAGCCTTGATCTCTTGCAGCAGAAGTCTTTGCAAATGCTTAAGATTGCATAGAAGGGAGTACAGGAGATGGTGGGGCCCCAGCCCCATCAGGGAATAGGGTCATTGCATTAATATCATAAAAGAGTACATCATCGTTGGGACCAATTACATAGGGGAAGATGAGGGGTGATACAACGAACGAGACAAGGCGCCTTGCGCCAAGGTAGTGTCGCCACACCATGTCGAGGCCGTCCCTTCATGCGTGCCCGCTCTTTCGATACACAAGTGCGCTGGGCCGGGCGTCGTGCGCCATGCGCCCGCACGCATGTCACCGCTGCCTTAACGATCACACACACCACCAGCACCCATGTCAACACCTTCGTGCACAGTCTGTGAGACACTACCGCATTCGACGCCCCTGAGTTGGGCGTTGTGTGCCGAGCACTGCCCGTAGGAGTGCTACGCGCCCTCTGTGCCGTCTCGGTGCTCTCAGCGCGCCACATGCCTTAGTCTCATGGCGGGATGCCTCCCAGCCCCACGCCCCGCACACACAATGTGCGCACTATCCACGCGGCTGCTACGCCCACCCCGCACAACTCTGCGCACTGCAACCGCGGCACGCCGCCTAGCTTGCGCGTCCCGCGCCAGCCTGCAGCACTTCCTGTTCCCACGCGGCCCTTGGTGCTCGCACGTCTCATTGGTGCCCGTGCGTGGCGCGCGGCGCTTGGCGTGCGCACGCTCGCACCTTTCGGCCCACGCGCCCACCACGTGCAGACCTTACTAGATTCGTCCTGCCTTTGAGCGTGGATGGGCACGTGCAATCTCTGTTGTGTATCACCACATAGATGGGCAATGGCATGAAAGATCAGGTGTTTGGGCATCACTACCCATAATGACTCAGTCCTTAAATGTCGTGAGCCTAATAATGCGGACACGCCCTCCGAATAAGCACGTAGGCCTCTAGGCAGGCAATGCCGCCTAGTTAGGGGCCTAACGCCTACCCTTATGAGAGATGATCTCAATGGGAGCAAAAATTTAATGGCCATCTCTATCTTTCTTCGAGGATCTGGATTGTAGAGAGACTTATTAAGAAGATAACTTTCAACTTCAAAAACTAGACTAAAACAATGGGAACGTCCTTCAACTTTGACACCATAATGGTGACAGCATTACATGCTCATTGAGAAGCCTAAATTTGGTGTTTAAAAATGTCGTTTTGATTTACACTTATGCAATAAAATTTATAATAACCCTTAATCACTAAATACTATGTATAGAGAAGCAAGGGGTCGAAGCACAGGGAGGCACTAAGAATTAAATTTTGTCCTATTTTAAATCAAATAAGTCAAGAATGAATTAATTTTGCATTTACTAAACCTTAGTTATGTTTAATTATGTTTATACTTAATCCAAATCCAGTAGAAGCTTAATTTTGATCTTAATATTTTTTGTCAAGACACTCAAGGTAGGATAATTTTAATTCCTATATCAGATCAATTTGGATTACCAATATTCCAATCAAGATGATTTTTAAGACAATTCTTATGTATTAAAATTGGGAACTGATAATCAACAAATGGATTATTGAAATTGGACTTAAAGATGGACAAATGTTTGGATGATATTTTGTATTTAGTTTTTTTATATATTGAATTGAATTTTCAAACAATCAATTTCTAAATCTAGAGAGATAAAGTAGATATAATTAACCTAGAAAGAGAAAGTTAAAGAATTTGGGGGGAAATGAATTAAAGGTGAAACTCCGCCCTAATTTACAGATCTAAGATGCCAAATTGGATGAAAATCAATGCTGAATTAATGATTAAGAGTCAGATCTTGAATCAAAATAATAATGCAATGCTAATCACCATTCAAATCAACTTCAAGGGCGTGTACAGTTTGCCCATGCCATAGCATTCGATTAAGATTGAAATCAATTCACGCAGCTAATCGATTCCGCATGTATTCATTACACAGAACATGGCTGTTTCATAAATGCATGCGGAGCTCGATTCTCTACGTGCATTAATTGCACGAAAAAACCAAAAAACTAACAAAGAGTACCTTTCCTTGTCGCCCATGCAAGCTGTGCCTTTGAAGTAATGATTTGCTCATTATGGCATTGCGCACTGCAATGCCATAATGAGCCAATTAAGCTGCCGTTTAATGCATCCACTTATTTGCCCCAATCTCGGGCGAATGCCCTGGATGCCACGTGATATATATATATATATATATATATATCACTTTTTAAAATGTCAGATAAAATAGAAATATATTCTTTAAATTCTAAAAGTTATTTCTTGACTAAATAATAGTCCGAAAATTATAAAAAATATGGAAATAGTACATAAAATTATTAAAACCCTTAACAACCTCTAGCCAAATATTTTATGCCTTGTAACAAATATTTCTTCAATGAACTAAGTTTAAATACCATGTAAAAATACTAAAAAATTTAAAAAATCATAAAATCAGAGTGCATGTCATTTATGTCCATTTATGTATGATAGCATGCAAATATGTCCAATAAAACACATATACGTAATGTAATATACATCAATTGAACATATTAATTTGCAAATTATCACTCACACCTTTTGAATTAGAGTGAGAAAACTTAGCTTACTGCTACCTTTTTTCTCTTACCAGTAAACCTTCATGGAAGGGCATTTTCGGGACCTCTAAATAACTTCTGACATCCATAAAATGAAATCATGGGGTCAAAGTAAAAAAATAAATAAATATTATAAAACAAGGAATAGGTAACATGGTCAATGTCCAGCGCGTAGATTTGATGTGCACAGCCTACAATCTCAACTATTCAACGCAGAGCTATGCAAAAAAAATAATTAACGAGAAGCCTGTTCTGCTGTTACATGGGCGGGTGAAATGTGAATCAATGTTGATTTTAATGCGATGAGAAAAATAATGAGAAGCACAAACCCATCGTGAAGAGAAATCTAATGTGATGAGAAGATTAATGCAAAGCACAAATGTGAATGAATTTCTGTATATGATCAGTTACGATTGAATTAATAATAACATTAACTATGATCATTTGAAGTCGATCATTAGAATCAAATGTGATGAAATTAGAATAATAGATATACTCAATTCAATTTACTTAAAGAGAGAGAAATAATATTGGTCAATTCCACTCAAGGTTATGATTGAATGTACTAATGAATTTGATGTAGAATGACTAGGAAATGGACGACTGGAGGGATGGAGAAATGATGAGGACGGAGGGAAGGCAAAGGATGGATAGGGTGAGGGAGGGATAAAACAGACCACAGAAATCCACACGGACGAATTTGGAGTTTAAAAACCGATGAAATACTAGTGGTGCAGCTCCGATCCTTGTCGAGGGGGTGGGAGTACTGTCTTCACCCACCGCGACGATGCCAAAGCACCAAAATCAATACCCGAATTCACGTCACGATAGAAACACTTGAGAGTTTAGGAAAAAATCCAAATCAAAACAAATCTGACTGCGGTGGAAACTTCTCGTGGAATACTAGACGGAGAACACTTCGACACCAAAGAGTTCAAGCGTACCTCGGCACCGTAGTGCGTGAAGAGGATGCGGGGAATTCTGATCAAGGCAAGACTGGGCGATTCTGGGCGTTGGGTGGCCCACTAGACGATGGGATCTGGGCGTTCCGGGCATTGCACGGCCCTGGCAGAGAATGAGACCGACGAGTGCAGACAGGAACGAGACAGGCACGCACAAACAGACAGGGCACGGGCTGCTCCTAGGGCAGTTCTGGGGTTTCCCTTTTTGGGCGGCCTGGCGGCCTTGGGGAAACCCTGGGCAGGCAGCCTGGGGTGGCCCTTGGGCGGCCCTGGGCAGGCGGCCTGGGGTGTCCTGGGGCAGCCTTGGCAGCCCTGGTTGGGGCGGCCTGGGGCGACCTTTGGGCGGCTTAAGCGGGCAGCCTGAAGGCGGTCTTGGGTGCCCCTGGCAGGGGCAGCATGGGGCGACCGCCTTGGGCTGTATTGGGCAGCAGCCTGGGGCAGCCCCGGTGGCAGCCTTCGGCTGTCCTGGATGGCAGCCTGGGGTGGCCTGGGCAGCGGCCTTGGGCTGCCTTGGGTGGCAGCCTAGGGCGGCCTGGGGCTGCGTCCTTGGGCTGCCTTGGGCGGCAGCCTGGGGCGGCGGCTTTGGGCTGCCTTGGGCGGCAGCCTGGGGCGGCCTGGGCAGCAGCCTTGGGCTGTCCTGGGCGGTAGCCTTGGGCTGTCTTGGGCGGCAACCTGGGACGATCTGGTCAGTGGCCTAGGGCTGCCAAGGGTAAGGGAAGAGAAAGGGAGAGAAAGAGAGAGATGAGGGAAGGAGAGGAATGGAGAGGAAGGAAGGACGAGGCAGTAGAAGGCCGTTGACGCAAGGCGGTGGTGGTGGCGGCGGTGGAGGCAGGGTTGAAGAAGGGATAGGGAGGCTTGGGCAGTCCTCCAAGAAGAGTTAAACAAAAACTCGATTCTTGAATAATGACTGCCTAACTGTTTCTTGAAACAATGACCTATACATATAGGCCTTGGAGGAAAGAGAAAATAAAACTTAAAGATGAGAAATTAAAGACGCGAGACGTACTTCGTGTCACGCAAAGGGGCAGTTGTTGATCTGTCGTTGGCCACGTGTTATGATGCGTGAAGGAGCGTGCGTGCGTGGAGACGTGCGTGGAGACGATTGCGGCGTGTCCGTGGCGTAAGCGTTGACGTCAGTTGACTGTGGCGCTGTGTTCGTCGCGGAGATGTTGACTTCAGTTGATGGTGGCGGTGCGTACGGTGTCGATGCGTTCGCGTCCACGCCACCAGAATTAATCAGAAATGATCAACTAAAATTAGGTATAACTGGATGAGATGAATTATTATCAAATCAATGATAGAAACAAATGTGATCAAATTTTCAATCGAATTTACATTGAACTGAATCAACAAATATAATCACAATTAGTTGAAGATTAAGGTCACAATAAGAATAATTAAATTGATCTGAAATGATCAAATTCAGTTAACAGGTAATATTAAATCAAATTATCTGTTATGGTCAAATTAGATGAATAAACTGTCTTGATCAAGCCAACAAATACGATATGGATAAGATGAATGATTAACAACAGATTCTTTATATCAAAGTAAATTTTACAAGAATAAATTTCAGAGTAGGTAACCAGTAATTAAATATGGATATTTAATCAACAATTTAAGAATCAAATAAGGAAAATCAATTTCAGCTCTCAATTAGTAGGTTTCAGGGATCAAAATAGAAAATGCAATTTCAAATTTCAGACAAGTAATCCAAAAAAATTCAAATATCCACATATGAATTACACAGTAAAGAATCATGAATAAAATTAGAATTGTACATTTCAGATTTCAGAATAGTAAACTCCGATTTGAATATTAAATTATGAACTTCACATTGAAGAATCAAGAACTATGCAATGATTGATGACTAATCTGAATTACTAATGTCAAAATAATTCAGGATATAGATCTCAGATTGAAATTATTATACATTCAATAAGAGACTGTCAGTATTGAATCTATTAACCAATTTCTCAAGAACAGTTATTATGAAACAATCTCGTCAATCTTTATGAATGCACATCCAAGGAGTGAATCCTGAATCATTCCACTAGAAAGCCCAAATTTTTTTGATGCTTGGAGCCCTCAAGTAGGAACAGATCTAAGATCCCACGGTGACCACAACAAATTTTAGGAGAGAGAGTTGGCGGCCAAAACGTAAAGTACCCTTTTTCAAAAGTTGCTTTTATAGTACCTTTACCCTAATGGGCTGGAAAATGTATTATATTGGACTTTTTTTTAATATCAAAAAAGTAAATTAGGAGGAACGGTTAAAGGCCCTTTTTAAAATTGTTGAGGTCTTGGGTTCAGAACCCAAACAACCCTACATTAGATTTAATATTTCTAAACCAACTTTATATTAAAAATATATATTATTTTTAAAATCAAATTATAGCACTCTTTTAACTACTTTAAACATCTGCATCAAAAAGAAACAGTTACTCATTAAACTCAAAATGTTGGTTAACCATTAAAACTTACCTGATCAAAGTTTTACTCTCACAAAGATCCAAAAAAAACAAGTATTGCAATGTGCTAGCACCTCAACGAGTCCAACAAAGGATGTACCGATAAAGACCGTAAGTCCCAAAGCATAGCCATATTTGTCCCTAACCTAACAATGGAGACAAGTTCGAGAGGCACTGAAGGAAATAATGCGCGCGGAAATAGGAAGCGGTGAGATCATACTAGAGTAGACCTGACCAAATCATCCATGATAGTGACAACAAGAACTGGGGTGTGAATCATCAGTGACACATAAATCAGA
The DNA here is from genome assembly GCF_029677425.1 of Wolffia australiana. NCBI lineage: Eukaryota > Viridiplantae > Streptophyta > Magnoliopsida > Alismatales > Araceae > Wolffia > Wolffia australiana. The sequence continues at coordinate 18,387,374 of NC_135843.1, read as the reverse complement.
CAGAGGATCAAACACGGTGTTGGCAGGACGGCATGACGGAGGCAGATGTGGCCTAAACAAAGCAGCGATGAGTTACTTGGTACAGCTGTGAGGTCAAGCAGTGGGTTATGGTGGCCGGCTGTGAGCATGTGATGCCGGACATCGTCAAAGCATCATCCGGTTGTCACCGAGGGTAGCGACTCGGTGTCGATAACGGAACTCAATCGGACCACAGTGGAGAGCGTCGTCCGATAATGCTAATAACCAGATATGATATATGATGGAATGCCAATGATCTATATGTAGTACGTGCAAGTGCCGACTTGCGGGAGTGTCCCGTTCCTGGGGTTCAACATGGTCGCCCAGGGAGGGATAGTCCAGGCTTCTCGAACATCGTCCGAGGGGTCGAGGACGTCTACGCTTTCGAACGAGAATGTCCCACAGAGATGCTCACACGCGATGGGCGAGCCCGACTCGCACCTAACATGTAAGACTCTAGACTGATTCTTCGTTGTTTTCTCAATCTGTCCCTCTCACCTATGTCTAACCTGAGCGCGATGAAGGCAATTCGAAAGCGTACTGAAAAGGATAAGAGACGAAAAGAGCAGGTTTGGGGTACCTCTCGTCGCGTCCGGCAATAGCTATTTGGGTAGCACCCCTAAGGGCAGTATCGCTAGGCCACAATAAGTTCAGGGTCATCCATAATGACTGTACCCATGACAAGACGAGTCAAAACATTGAGAAAAACAAATGTGACAAGCTAAAACAGAGGATAAGCAGCCTGACAGGCCTAAGCAGAGATATCCTGCAGATTCCGGGGCTTGTAGAAGCTGTCAGGAGATATTTGTGTGGCTCAAGAGGATCTTGATGGGACAAAATAGAAGATATGAAGATCTGACAAGTTAGAGCAGAGATCCTGGCAGAAGAAGAATCTGGCAGAGGATTCTGTCAGAAGATATTGTTAGAGAAAATCCTATTCGAGATAATCGTGTCAGAAGATCTTGTCAGGGAAAATCCTGTCAGAAAATCTTGTCAGAGAAAATCCTGTCAGAGGATTTTGAGGGGCTCTAGGAATATTTCTGCACATCATGTCAGTTCTAGAAGAATCTCCTTCTTGGGCCACAACTTGCTAATGGGTCTTAGAAAATGGGGCTTCTAGGCTACATCACAAATAACCTTTTTTGGGCCTACCTTATTAATGAACTATATCACAAATCAATTCATTAATCAAGGATTGGTTTATCCAAATCAGCCAGTTAATTCCTGGGTCCATGGCGTGCCAAGGTACACTCTGATATATTTATAATAACACTCAAGAATTGATAAGGCTCAATTCAATAAACTAATTCCTCAAAGAACACCCATTATATGTTCTTAATGTATTCGCACTAATGGCTTGGGGACTACTCATAATTATCATATGTCTAGGACAATAAAAATAATATTCTAACTGGGTATTTTGATGCCCTTCTGGAGTCTCCTTCAAAAAAAAATGTTTATAACTTTTTTTCCAAGAATATTGATCACTATATTATGATCTCATCAATAATTCGCTAAGTCAGATCATGTATTCATGGACTTCATCATAAATATCAAACATACATTATAATGAATACATTGTATTGATGAATAATAAATGCTATGCAGAATGTGAAACTCGATTGCAGGCCACATATTTCCAATACCACCGCCATGTGCCATTCGTCATATTGCATTTATTGTGCTTTAAATAGGCTGTTTTATTTATTTGTTCCATGAGCTTGGATAAAAAATGAAGTACAAATATCTTTGTACGCCACCCGATTTTGAAGATGGAAAATATTAATATTAAGATATTAATAGTAAAAATAATTTATTCAAAAATAGTTGTGTATAAATATATACATAAAAATTAATGTTCTTGTATGGCTTAGATATTTTTCTAACTATCTAGGTTCTTCTTAAATTTGTATGATTTGTAATAATTTTTTAGCTGGAATTTTTGGGAATAATTTTTATAATGAGTTATTGGTATTAAAATTATCAGGTAACAAACAACTTGTGCACTTCTTATGCATTAACAAGTGAGTTACACATGGGTTACCTAAGTTTTGTTGAGTCCTCTACGTTAATTTCAGATCCACATCAGTTAAACAATAAAAAATTAAATGAATCAAAACTTATATTATAACAAAAAAATTTAGGATTATCAAATCACCTTGTGTAAACTCCAATCCAAAATTAAGAGATTACTTGATTAACTATTTAAGCTATTCCAATGTCTGGCCTCTAAATGTATCCACAATGTCCACAACACATCAAGTCACATACTATGATTCTGGAAAAGTGCTGCTAGATACTCATGAACAGTTTTTGAACATAACACTCATATGGAGATGAGGGATAGTGTGATAGAAAAGATGGAAAGATGGCTCCGTGAAGACTTTTGCATGGGTCAAACTCTGTGGAACATTCTCAGATTTATACTTAAGGATATTTTTGTAACTAACCAGAAACTTAAACTGCATAATTTAGATTTAGATAAATGTTTTGTGTTTGACTGATGGGGACCATCTAGCACTGGAGACCCAGTCTCATCCCACACAAGGAGGCAGCGCAAAGGCAAAATACCCAGCCTTCATGTATTCGGCCTAGTCAACAGGCCTTGTACATTGACAATATCCTAGTTTACATTTTAGCATGTCGTTTCGTGTTCTGGGCCTCCGTGTTCAATCCCATGCCTTGTGTCAAGACTTGGGGAGGTGGATCCCAAGTATGGACATTCTAGAGGCCCATTAGTACCTTTATGTAGTGTGTGTGTGTGTGTGTAGGGGAGGATGGGATGGGTAGGGGTGCCTCCTTACTAGCAAGGGAGAAAAGGAAAGAAAAAATGTACTATTTTCTTGAAATTATTATTGAAATTTTTACTTTTCAACTTAATGTTGATTTTGGCATTGTGAATTTTGTACTTCTTTTTGAAACCCTAACAATGTCATCACTGCTGCCGACGCCGCTGACGCCAAAGTTGCCCTGCCTGATCGCCTACTGCGTCGCCTGACCACCTGCCTGATCATCCGCTCGCACCGCCCAACCGTCAGTACCATCGGCTGCCCGTACGCACCGCCCGGTCGCCGGACCATCACCATCTATAGTATTCAAACTAACATGGCTCACAATTTAGTTGCACCATCTTCCAAAAGTCAGTACTCATTGATAATAAAGATATATAATCCCATTTTGACCATATAAACATTTTATTTGACATCTCACTACATCCAAACTGCTTGAAATTCTAGAATTCATAAGGTGACGTCATTTTAAAACATACAAAATATTAAGATGACGTCATTTTTGAAATTCTAGAATTCATAAAGTGACGTCATTTTGACGAGTACTATTGAGGTCTGATCGAGAAAGAGATATTCTCCGCCACACATCTCCCCCGAACCTTAGTGCATATTGGGATACCACACATGGATCACCATTGAGAAAGACATTGGCCGTGGCGCCACCCATCTCTGCCAGCAGCGCCTACAATTTCTCCCAAACACTAAAGGGTCCCATGATGTTGACATTGTTGGTGATGACGTCGAGGGCGGCTCGTCGTGGTTCATAACACCAAACATGAGGCGGGCAGCAATGGAGGGGGCATTTGACAAGGGTAGTGAGAAGAAAGTTGAAGATTTTGACAATGAGCCAATCACTGGACTCCATCCACTGCCAGATGAAGAGGAACTCCTTGACTAGGCCCATGATTCCCGGGCTGCAGATCAATGCACTGCAGGCTGGCAGCGTCACAGAGATGAGGCCTAGGCCGCAGATCAAGGTCATGCAGCCACGTCGCACTCAAGGACTGCAGGTTGGCAGCGGCCGCATGGAGGTAGAGGAAGATGTAGGCAACTAGGCACTTGCTGGGGAAGTGGGGCTAGTGGTGGCCCAACCAAAGAGGCAAAGTGCGTAGCTGGTCGGGTGCAGAGGTTCGAGGTGTGGAGGGCCTCAACGTCCAGGCTTGGAAAGAGGCAGACCAGTAAGTGTCGGCAGAAAGCATCCAGGTCTGAGTTAGGGTCTGCCAAGTCGCAGATGGCTGGCTCGATCGTCTCACCACACCTAACAGATCCATGAACACCTCCACCTATTGCGCCACTGGCACCACCACCACCACCGATGAGGCACGGCGCACAGAGAGCCCAGCACCTGGGCCAGAGCTTTCCTCATTGACAACCCACATAAGTATAGCTTACTTCAGACATAGTTTACAAAGAAATTTTAGAGTCTCTAGAGAGAGAGAGAGAGGGCAGGTCAGAGAAACTTCTTCCTCTTCTTGGGAGGCTCAGTGCGAGAACCTGCCAGCAGTGGGAAGGAAGGAATTTAGAGGTGGATGGGAAGAGAGAGAGAGAGAGAGAGAGAGAGAAAGAGAGAGAGAGAGAGAGAGAGAGATGATGTTTAGAGAGATCAATAGTACCCGGATGGCCGCAAGAGATGGCATCCACACCAGTCAGTATCCCCGCAATCGAACCATCCTGTCAGAAGTGATTACCCATAGATGATGGTCGCTGCTTATACACGATTATGGAATTATGGAATTGGTGCTTTGTAGGCCTCCTTAATTTGGGGAAAAAGAATCAGGAATACCGGTGGAGGACATACCTGGTATAGGATTTGCTGGCACCAATTTGCTAGCTTGGGCACAATTACCCGACCTAGGCAGAGAACACCGATAACAGGTTAAAGGCTGATAAAGAATGCATTCAAATTCAAGTCCCAAATGTTAACAAAAACTAAATCCCCCCATTCGTAAACCGGCTACAAAAGATACTCAACAATTTGAAGAAAAAATCAAAGTACTGAAATCTAACCAACCTGACTTTGATCTTTTAAGTTTCAGCAACTCGGGTGAGGCGAATGATAGACTTCCTTTTTCCCTGTTGAGCAAAGGTGATTTTACCGCTGCCTGCAGCACCAAGAAATAGGTAACTGAAACTTATTTATAATCTATCCTATTTAAATCAAATTCACCTAAACTTTTTCCATAAATCTTTTAATTTTCATGAAGTAAAGAAAACAAATAAAACCAAAAAAGGTAAATAGATTATACTCTATAGGGGGCCGCACTTGTACCTTTGAAGCAGAAGGCCTCTTCTCTGATGATTTTGGAGTCTTGTTTGTTGCCAATGCTTTCTTTTTCTGTAGCAAATCCCGAGTGTTAACGCTGCTCTTCTGCACTGTCTCGTTGCTCTTACCATTAGTTATTGATTCGTTTTGAACCCTGGCAGAATCAACAGAGGAAACACCTTCACTCTCATCCGAGAATGAGAAAATGTCAACCTTCGTTGACCCATTCCTTGTCCTCACCTCCTTTTTGCTCCCATGACCCACTTGACCCTTCGCCATAGAAAACAGCTGTAACCTCGACATCGGCGTGGCCTTTGCACTCCCAACAACGGATGGAACGTCAGTCACGGCCCTTTCATTGGTATTCATCTTATCCTGGGTGCTTTTCCCCCGTAAGGAAGAGGAATCATCAATATCCATCTCTGCTCCCTTGGAGGATGTTGGGATTGAATCACCAGTCACAGCTTTGGTAACCTTGTTCAGCCTTACCCTTCTTTGCCGCAAGACACGGCTGCTACGCTCATCCATTTCAACTTGGGCAGTACTCTTCATATTCTGGACGCTTTTACCCCTGAGTGTAGATTCATTTTTATCACTGTCTATTGGCTTGGAGGAACTTGAATCTGAATCACCTAGTGTAGACTTGTCACTCTTCTGCAGCCTTCCACTTCTTCGCCGCAGGACCCGGCTACTGCCAGGAGGCTGACTTGATCTGTCATGAGAAGTCTCATGAACAGAATCAGAAGTTTTACAGTCTGGAGGAACAGTGTTAAGATCCACCCCTTCCTTGGCCTCCTGAGCTCTCGTCTCAGTCGCCGAGGGAGAAGAAGCAAGTGTCTCAACCACTGAAGGAGAAGAAACCCTCTCAGTATCTATTCTCTCCACACCGGAGCTACGACAACACTTCTCAGGTACTTCCTCATCAGCAAATGAGAGCTGCTTCCTGGGAGTTTTCCAAGCTGAATTGATGACCTTTACCTGATCTAAATTGGTTTTGTTAGAACCACAGTTACTGCGGATCCCATGTGGTCTGTCGCCTTCTTGATGCCTTTCTCTTCCCCAAGACGAAGTTTCAAAGGGAATTCCAGGCTCCGCTGGAAACGACTTAGCAGGTGATTTTGATTTATCCACAGTCTTCGACACAGTCTGATCATCATCATCAGAACCTAATGCCTCAAGATCAACCAAAGGAGTTGCAGCAGTCGGCAAACCCATGTTTCGCTTTGTACTAGTATGAACCTCAGAGAAACCTCTGGTGGGTGTACACTCGTTCAAAAAGGGCCTTTCTGACGTAGAGATTCTTTCTTGATTTGGCGTACAAGTAGGAGGAGCCACATCTGGAGTGTCCCTTGAAAAATAATTCATATTTTCCTCTCCAATCGAAGCACTAAACTGCACTGATTTTTTCCCAGATGACTTTTTCAAATTCTCTGCAGGAATTGTAACAGGGCTGCTAACATTTTCTACCACATGATCGTTAACATTACCATCTGCATCTCTGTCCTCTGGGGGAATAGTTCGATTTGTGTTAATGTTGGTACATACATCCTTCTCCATATGTTCTTCAGAGTCATTTGTTCCTATTCTGCTCTTACTGATCTCTTTGATTAGCAAATGAAGGCACTCTAAAATCTTTTTCTTTGGAAACTCCATGAAGGGGTCTGGCATATCCAAGGAGCAGTCTACAGTAACAGAGGCTTTGGACGGAACACGCTCATTGGCATTCTCTTGGAAGTATTTTTCACCATACTGTTTCCAGGCATAAGGAAATCCGATCCGAAAATTATTGCAAGCCTGTCAAATCACCTCCAAAAGATAGATAATCAAATCCATACAGAATAAAATTAAATAAGAACTTTGGGACGTTCAGACAAAAAGATTGTCACTCTTTGAAACAATAAGAGATAACCTTAATCACGCAATTAAAAGAAGATCCCCTTTTTTTTCCAAGCTGATCAGAAAGGAATTATACCAAGCACCAATTTTTTTTAAAGATAAAACTAGCTCGAATTATATCAACCTTTTAAAAAAGGTAAATCCTTTTCGAAGAAAGAAAAATAAATCTTATGATACACGAGTATTTAAGTACCTCCGGGGGGAACCCATTGTCTTTCGTACGGGAGAAATAAATCTTATGATACACGAGTATTTAAGTACCTCCGGCGGGAACCCATTGTCTTTCGTACGGGAGACGTTGATGAGGCCTTGAATTTTAATAGTGATTCCATCCATTGTCTCAACGTTGAATGTGTCAAATCTCTTCACGATAGGCGCAGAATGAAATATCCTTGCTGCTTTCCTTTATAAAAGTAAATTCAATGATAAATAATAAATAAAACTGGGAGAATGGAAAAGATCCGCTTCAGAGAACTGAAAGCGCAGTAAAAAATCAAAAGACGTAGCTTAAAACAAAACAAGTGGCGCCAGGAAAAAATCAATAGCTGTCAACTTCAGTTTCTGTAACTTATCCAGAATTCAGCGGAACTATTTCACATAGCATTTTACGAAAACAACATAATGACAAGAAGAAAAAAAAACCCGTGACTTTCTAATGCTAACATATTCACAGGGAAATCGAATTACACTCCGTTGTGTCAAATACTAACATAATAAAATGCTAAAAGGTAGGAACATGGCGGAAATGCACACGAGAGCAATAATATCTCATAAAAATTACTTAAGAATGTGCATAAAAAGTGATCACGGTTATGGCGCAAGAAAATTTTCAGAAAATCCATCACTGGCAAAAGATTTCTCCAGCAAGCTGATTAGATTCCTCCGCTCAACTGTAAAGACCACAGCATTTCACGATAAATTTCAAGGGAAACAAACTTTCTCGATTGAAGGAGATTTTTGCAGCGGAAGCCGCCAGTCTCAAGAAATGTTCAGGATACAAGAAAGTTGCCGCCATAAATATTTACACGCCATTACTTTTAAAATTAAGATATTTCAACTGGGTTGTAAATTTCATGAGAAAAGATATCTCAGGTTCACACCCGGAAGCCGAAACCCCGCCGACACCCAGCGTTTCTCGATTGGATTCGTCTCTCGCTTTGATCAGCCACCAGTCACGAAGCCAGACCTGGCAGTTCAGCAAAAGGGCTCAATCTTTCGAACAGGAATCATTCGAGAAATACTCGTCACAGAATAGGCAACAAAAGGGCGAGAGAAAATTGAGAGAAGCGGGGTTACCATTTTCTCCATAGAGGAGGTGGTACGGGAGGCGGATGAAGGGTTGATATCAAATTCAATCTTCGCTGCATCCTCCGGCCGGCATCGCCCGATCATTTCCGAGGTCCAAACTTTCCCGGGAGTACTGTTTGCCATTCCCTCGATCGGAAAAACAAAATCCTAAACCAGAAGATTCTGCAAAAGAAGAGCTCGAAAGAGTGCGCGCGAGCTCCAGCGGGAGAGAGAGATCAAGAGAAATTGGGAAATATAAATAGAGATGAGAGAGAGAGATAGTATGTATGGATAGATGGAGTGCGAGAGAGAGAGAGAGAGACGTCGCGGGGCGGGAAGTTGCAAACTTGCAGCGATTTCAATAGTGTATGTCGGCCTGAACCGGTTCTCTTGCGCGTAGACCGGTTCGCCCCGGTCCGCTTGTCTTTGTTTACATGGGTGGTGGCCTTTTTATCATGATCCCTATATGGGATGATGATATCCAGATATCAGTTGCTACAGTACCAATATTCAATGTTGTTCTTCGTCCTGATATCTGCATCCATCTTCATCGTAAGGGTTAGATGACAATACCAGCTATTGGTTTTTTCAATATCTGATATTGAAATTGAAATAGAACCGATGTATTAATTACCGTACTATGAAACAAAGAAATATGTAACTTAGTTATCAGACCTTTATTTCTTTGTTGTGTGAACAATATTAACCGTTCCTGAGTTAATTAGACAGTATCTAATCAAGTTGAACAGATAGAGGCTGATACATGGGCCTAAAGGGTCACACGCAAATGGTCTTTTGGATGTCGGAAGATATACTTAAGTATTGGAAACTTGTGTGACAAATGCCCACCTGGTATAAATAGGAGAAAGCCCTGAAATAAATTCACCCATGCCAGAATTGTTCAGGGGCCATTCCCTTCTTCTCCCTTCTCCCCACAACCCCTCTCAATGCCTGATGCAATCTAGATAGCGTAACGACGACGATGAAGGTAGAACGAGACTCGGCAAGAGAAGGAGGAGATCCAACGTGCCACAGACCATATGGATACGTTTAGAGGCTGCACATTAGAGCAGCTCGACTCGTCTCGCTCGGGGATTTAAGAAATCACGAATGAAATCTGCGCACAAGTTCTTCGATTCAATATTTTTATGATCACGTTCGATTACGTAATGAGTCATCCGCTGCATGGAATAATTGTCTTCATCCAGATCTAGGTCTCTAGAACCCAACAGCTTACCCATCAACATAAAACTGCGAGAAAATATGTGATACTCTCTTCATTGTGCTTGTGTTTATATTTTGAAACGCGATGGGTTAAAACCCTTCTTGACATGGTTAAAGCAAGTTTTGTAAGGAATGGAGTTATAAAATCCCTAATAAAATATTAGTTACATGGTTTGATAATTATAAAAAGAACAAAAACGAAAGCATCAAATTAGTTTAAGATATGACATACTTATACCAGTACACAACATTGATAAAACATAATATAATTGTATTATCAATCTCATGTGTAGTTTTAGGAAACAAAACTAAAGCTCTATACAAAGTCTGATCTGATCTCAGTTCAGCCAAGTATCAGTTTGGCCAAATCTGCTATTCGATGTCAAAGTTGAGCCAGAAAATTCAAAAACTGTTATTCAAAATTAAGAACAGATATTGAATCAATATTAAACTAGTGACATGTGTAGAACATCATCTTTGAACGTTATGCATGGTAAATGACCAACTATGGATCCATACCATTTAACAAAGGAGTTAGGCTTCATGAATGAAATTTGGTGGACCAAAGAAATTTTTTACATGAATTTTGAAAATTAGTTATCATATACAATAAGATAATTTATTTAATTCATTTTGAAGAAATATAAGTTCCCAACTTATGGGTATCCATTAGGCTTGGTTCCCCTTGGCTAATTTTCTCCATGTTACTTTACCTTCCCTCCACCTGGCCATTGAACCGGGACTCTTTTTAAAATATCTAGGAATTCATACAAATAAACTTAGTGAAACCTTTCCCTAATGTCTCTTCATAATGAATTAAATAAATATATATATGTATGGTAAATGACCAACTATGGATCCATACCATTTAACAAAGGAGTTAGGCTTCATGAATGAAATTTGGTGTACCAAAGAAAATTTTGACATGAATTTTGAAAATTAATTATCATAGAAAATAAAATAATTTATTGAATTCATTTTGAAGAAATATAAGTTCCCAAGTTAGGGGTGTCCGTTAGGCTTTGTTCCCCTGGCCTAATTTATCCATCCCTATCATATGCACAGGATTTTTTGTGTTATTCTATCGATATATTTGGCTGTCCTTCATGAATATCCCATGAATATCTTATGAATGTCCTTCATGACAACCCGTCTAGTCAATGTGTGTCTCCATGCCAACATGCTTAACTTAGGTTTTCCCATTTTTCCAAAATACAAATACCCTCTTAAGGGGATCTTCTAGCTTTTACTCATGAGCTTTTACTTTATGTTCATTTATGTGGTTTTCAGGTGTTTTTTGTTTATTTTATATTCATATGTGTTTCATGAGTTATTACTGGCATACCAAAATTTCTTTCATATTTATCAGACTATTGAGCTAAAGGTTATTGCTGGGGATATGATATTATGACATATCTCACTTCTTTAGTTTCAGGGGATCTCAATAATGACAATGAAAATGTGGCTAGCCAGCTAAGTTGGTTCTGTTGAGATTAAACATCTCAAATCAGATCAAATTTTGGCCAGATAACGACCAGGGGAAATTCTAACTTGAGAAGAGAAAGAATAGTAGAATGTAAGAAAGAGTATAAGTTGTACAAAAAGGGTATCTTACACCCACTCATTTACTTAGAATTAATGTGTTCTCATGTCTTCTAAGTTCACGACAAGAAGTTAATGCAGATCTATGAAATCTAACTGCTCCAACATCTGTTTTTTTTTCTGACAGCAGATTTGAGTTGCTTTCATCCAATAGAAGCCTGTACATTTTATCAGTGGACATTCAGTAGAATATTTGTATGAAATCTGAATGAAAAACTTCTATCAATGCAGGGTTTCTGGATACGTTCATTCTTATAATGAGATTTGCATGTATTTGTCAATGCAGAACTTTTAGTTATTTTGAAGTTTGTTCTGAAATTTGAATATGTAACTTTGTGGATAAGGGTTTTCTAGAAGATATTGATCAATACAATCTTGCTCTGAATTTGAGGTTTTCATTCCTAAATGGTTTCAATTAGTAATTGTACACCCGAAGCTAGACCAACTTCGACAAGCTGGACGTTTGTGATATGTAGATCTAATATCTTACTTCTAATTCACTAGTCCTAATCTCATAGATGATGAGCTTCTAGATTTAATTATATCTTGCTATTCAATCGTTTAACTTCACTTCAACTAGGGCACATGAGAGAGAAAGACAATGAGAGCTAGATTACACGATATAATTAAATTGAAGTGAAACAATGGGTGTGCATAACAATTAAGGCAGTGGAACACAATAGGAGGAGCTGAGCACAGGAGGGAGGACGCAGACCAGATGCGGCCCCGGCGGATCGTAACTCACAGTGGCCGCCTGCACGCCCGGCAGTGCCAGTTGTGGCGGATGCACATGCCCAGCCACAAGTGCCAAGCAATTCACCATCACCACGGCTGTTGACCCTGCCACACCCAACCCTAAGTCAGCCACCACTGTCTACACTGTATTCAAAAGAGACTTCATGCAGTGGGAAAGAGACAAACCTTGAACCCCAGAAAGCGACACATGGCCGCACTTCCTCCCCGCAATCATCCAGTTCTCCGGGTTTGCATCAACCTCATAGAGAATCTCAGTCTGCATGCAACATGCAACTAAGGCTCGGGTACAGACGATGTAATATGATGGACAAATGAAACAACATTTTGATTAGTCATCCTTTACAGAGTCTGCGCTTTCGTAAATCTAGGATCAATAAGCGGCACCCAGATGACTGAATCGAACAGACGGCACAAAGACTTTACCCCTTCATCTGTTCTGAGGTCATGACAGATGACTGATGACAGTAAGAGACAGAACGGAGGACAAATCATCATCCAACTCATTTACGACATGCCTAATATGGATGAAAGCGAGCAGAAAGAAAGAAATGTGGCTACCTGGGCTGGCGCGTCGTCGGGCTTCTTCAGCCTAGAAAGTCTCCACTTGATGCAGATCAGCTGGCCCATTCGTAGACTGGATGATGGGAGTGAGAAAAAGCCAACCGAAAGACAAGGATTGAGAACCGGCCTCTGCACCGTGAGCACACTCTTGAACAGAAGCTTCTCCTGGGACGCACCAATGGGTTCATGTGCCCCTCTTCTCTTGTCGCCATTGATCCCATATTCCAGGGTCAACACTCCTTCCACTTGCAGTGCATCCGACTCACCTGTGCCTTACACAGTTCACCAACCTTGTTTTCGAAGCTACTAATCTAAGAGAAAGTGAATATTTTACCAAAGTGAATGCTGAATAGCACGCCTGCGGAGGATGATGGCGTAAGGACAAGGGGGAAGGAGGTGGAAATGGGCTTTCCATCACCTTTTCCCACGACGAGTACTTCGCCTTGGACCTCCAACCATGCCTCGTCAACTCTTAGGCTGGCGTTGACCAGTGAATGGATTTCAACCTGCTCCATCGTAATTGTAAATTTACGTTAATTAAGAACTATTTTCATCCATCAGACAAGTGCGTCAACAAGAATGGAGCAGAGAGCACCTGTAAGAGCAGACCATCGCCGTTGTACTTATTAGCAACACGGCTACATATATGAAATGGATGCGTAAAATGCACTGCGATGGTCCTGGACATAAAAGTTCAAAAAATGAGAAAAAAAATATCTCTGTGTACTGCGTAGGTACAAATTTCAACAATATTTAGACATTAAAATGGAAAAGATGAATGATGCTTCCATAATGGCTGATGAATGAATATGAATGTACAAATGTTCTCCACAGTTTATAAATGCTTCTAAAGAGAATCAAGAGATTCAGTTGGGAAACCTTTCAAAAATTTGGTTGTGAGCCACTCCAAACTCAAGTCTCAGGGCGATCGTCCGCATACCATCCACAATGTTCTGCTTTTGACTAGTTGAACCTTTATAGAAGTCCACAAAAGGATTTATCATTTTCTAAATCAGACGAAAAAAAAAAGCAATAAAAACTCCAACCTGTCGATGTTCCTCTTGCGAGTTCCTCGCAAACAGCACGAACAGGTAGCCAGATGGTACTGGTGACGTTGCTGGCCCAATCCGGCAACGTAACCCTACCACCATGAATTCTCAAAGAGGATGCAAACGGACTCTCTACATTATCTGTGCTCTCAACTTCAACAAGCTCCATCTCATCAATCACAAGCCCAGGACCAGCCTCTATCTGTAGCACAGCGCCCTTCAAAGGGTAATCCAATGGCTTTGTCACCAGCCCAACCCGCTGAGTCTCATTCATCAGTAAAGCCGAAGAAACAGCCGCACTGATATCCACCAGGGCTCTGGGCTCGAACACCTGCACACATTAATTACAAAAGAGATTGATCCTAATCACCTTTCTTAATGCAAATAAGTATTGAGGCCTAAAGAACCTTGAGAACAGGGCGAGTCGGCTTCTCGTAGTTCATGAAATCCTCACTGTCAGGAGGACCTGACCGCGAGAAACTGTGTGATCTGAACAGTAGAGTCCCAATATGCCCAGTGAGAACACCCAGAGCGTAGGACCCTGGCCTCTGAGGGGGCAGCTCAAGTTTAATTAAGTTCATACCCGGCTTAAGATCAGTGCTGCTTGAGAGTTTTATAGGCTGCAACCAAAAGATTGATCCCTCAAACATGAAACTTACAATTAATGATGAGATTGTCAAAAGTTGTAATTTGTACCTTAACTTGTTCATCCGTGCTGAATGTGGGTATCAGGGTAAGGCTGAGGGACTCAAGAGTGATATGATCTGGGAACCCGCTCCACAGTGTCACAGACAGAACGCCAGGATCCCCATCACAGAGCTGAAGAGGGGGGCCAGGATCTCCTGAGAAGGTGATCAATGACGAAACATCCAGTGGCAGAGGTTCCCTTGTCTCACTTCGAGCAAGACGAAGAACTTCAGCCTGGAAACCCCGACGTTCATTGTTCAAGAAAAGACCTTCCCCCAAAGAGAGCAATCTGATGCAAGATAGCAGATACCCTGCTTGATCGTCTAGAAGCTTTTGACATTCGGCCAAATTGGGCAGTACTTGGGCTAACAGATCATGCCAGCCTTCTCCTGAATAAAGAGCGCAGACCTTTTCATATGATTTGGCAGCAAGATCGATGTTTCCATGCTTGAAGCTGATTGCTGCGATCTCTCCATCGAGAACCACTCCGTGTCGCTTCCACCATGACCGGTGGTAGTTCTCTGCAGCGCCTTTCGTGAGCTCAATGAATTTTGCCTATTGAAATTCCAGCAAAAAATAAGACATCTATCCAGTTCTCTGTGGTCGAGCGATGTTTCTTACCTCAAACTGCTCCACGGATGAAAGAGTCTTCAACAGAGTAGCATCTGAAATGGTGCGCCGCAGCGCTTCTCTTGCAGCAGCATGGATGTCGCACAACTTCATAGGCTGATCAAGAGGCATGGGGCTCTCAAAGTTGAGGGGTGACGAGTATGCACGCGATATAGGACCCACCGGCAGTCTACCGTGATCTAAACTGCCAGCCATTGAGTATAAATTAAGAGAGAAAAATGGAAAATCATAAATAAACAGATATTGAGGATTACTTCCCCGTGAAAACTAACCCATCATTTCGCTCTGAAAAACCTTCGTGTAACTCGGATGCATTCCCAACTGAACGAGAGATCCTTCTCCGATTGGCTTCTCTTAAAAGCGACGAGGGTTCAAGCGGCAGTAATTTTCTCTCGATTCCCATGAACTTGGCATTTGTCTTTGCTTCGACATTTGTCTACATGAAAAATAGAAAGTTAATTGGAAAGTAACGTTCTCAAAATAAATAATAATAATACAACAGAAAGTTGACAAGAACTTGCCTCAACTGCAAACAGTGACTCCGGAGAAGTGCCCAGCGAAACTGAAGGCCAATACGCTGGTTTTGGCCAGGGAAGCATGCTTAGTGCTGCACTGTTCACAGAAAAGGAATGTGGTTCGTATCAGAATGAAATTAGGTATAGTCAGAGCATTAAAGAGTTATAAATATAAATGTTATCTGTGTATTTAGAATCCAGAAAACTGGGCAGCTGATGGAATCAAAGAAAGATAAAGAGGGTAAGACTAGTTAGAGAGACTCAGCAGCACCTGTTAACTGGGGTTCTTTCTATGTCCACTCCATTTCCAATTAAATATGCCACCCGCATTAACTGTCAAGTCAGAGTCAAATTAGCGCTAGAAATTGAAATGGGCAACATGAATGGTAAAGATCATTGGAAGCTAACCTTAACTCGTGCAAGTGAATAAAGATAGCCGACTAGCCTGCCGCATTCTTTATCGACATCAGGAGTCACAAGTGTAGCATCATACTTGGAATTGATTAAGTCGATTAAAGCCATAGAGGCACTTATTGTCCACACTTCTTTCAAGCAGAATGGTAGCGCATTCTAGAGACAAAATAAAGGTAAAACTCAAATGTTGGAAAAATCAGAAAAAACATTGTACGGATTAATACTCGTGAACTCTGAAGCTGAGGAAGCTAAGAATTAAATACCTCGTGTAATGTTAGCGTCCTTGAGAAACTAACCATAAACGAATGGCCCCGGACAGCAATCTCTACCAGGCGAGAGAGTTTAATTAACAGCTGAAAATTCAACACGTTATCTCAACAAAGGCCAGAAAAGAAGTTCACATTAGAAGTAAAATGTTGAGAAGTTATTTTATTTCAATATTACCTTTGAAATAAATAAGTCAAAGAAAACTTGCAAATTAACGACACCATAAAAAAACTATGATATAATTTTGTAAAAAAAACTATATTAATTGCAGGGATGTTTCAAATGTCTTTTACCACAAGTACGTAAAAAACTACGCAGTATCTACCGAAAAAGAATGAGATGATAAACAAGAAAACATCCGGCAACTGAAGAAAACAGTGCACCTTACACTGGCATGCAAAAAGATATTGTCGAAACTCAAACTCCCTAAAAGAGTCTTCTTGAACAATTTGAGTTAGCGGTTTGGAGTCTGGATTGAGAAGAGCTGCTTGATCATCGCCCTGTTGACATCCTCCAAACTCCCTCCTTTTGATCGTAGAAGAGTTAACTGAAATTTGGCAAAGAACAGAAACCACGAGAATTTCTTTGAGAATTTCCACGATAATCCTCAAAATCTAAACAAATAATTCTTTGGGAACAAAGCTCTAACTCTTAAAGCAGTCAAATGTAGAGAAGATTCATAGCTTCCAGTGGATCCTAATAATATTGAAACTATCCTAAGAATAAATGAAATAAGTTAAGGACCATTATTGCAGTCATAATGAGTTATGTAAGAGGTGTTCGATAAGCAGATCTAATGTTTCTCATTGACATAATTATTTTCCAAGAATAAATAACAAAAATCTTATGAAATTCAGGAAATCTGACAAGCAATCCAACACCTGTTTCCAGATAACACAATTCCAACTCATCATATTCCCTTAAAGCATCTTCGTGAAGATGAGCCATCTCAAACATGAAAGCCAAGCTTTCCTGGAAACACAGGAAAATATATGAGTCGTTGGAGCCATTAGTAATAATTTTGGATCACTAATGGCTTAAAAAAAAGGAAATATCAACCAAATTCTTGCTGATGCACCTTAAAAAGAAAAAACAGGAGTTTAACTGTGTCAGTTGTACTATGTGGCAATGGGGAGACGATGCACCTTAAGAATGAAAAAATTGCAGAAGTTCCACGTCGGCATAAAACGCAGCTCGCTAAGCTTGCGAATTTCTTCTTCATAGAACTGAATCCGTCTATCCAACGTATTTCTAATGGATTCCAAGATTTTCGTTTCTAAATCTTCCCAAATGTTTGCTTCAGTTCCGTGCAGGTCAAACTTACAGCACCTACACGCATGCAAGAACAAACAGGAAGAAGTTAGTATTCTATAACAGAAGATGATGGCAGTCATCTACCCTTTATACTAAAAGTGCAACCGGATAACATTTCGGTATGTAAAAAACATAACGGCATAAAAGAGACATAGACAAAGGACAGAAAATAAAGAATAACAATCGATTCCCATCACCTTTCTTTCTTCTTAATATTGAAGTCAACTTCAAGTTTTGCATATATCTTCTTAGCCATCTTGGATGCTTGATCGTTGCTTGGGTGAGCCTTTGAAACAAATACAATAATCCACTCTTTCTCATCATTTTGAACGATGAGTTTCAACCTTGGCTTTAAAATCGTCCTGAACTCATCAAGGTCCTACATAGAAGCCAACAGCCATATGTGAACCGTAAACGATTAAAAATAAGATTAGCAATCGGCCATTGAATCTTGTACCTCGCATGTCACAAGAACCACTGTTGCATACGGCTCTCGAAACCAAAACACTGATTGTTCTTGAGGAAAACGGCTACGAAGTCGTGCATCAGTGGTCAGAATGAACTCAGCCGGAAGATTCTCCACATGAATAGGAATATGAGTCTTATTATTCAAAGTAGTCTTTTTGAATGGAGTTCGCTCCTCAAATGCATCTTTCACGAGGGGCCACAAGTCACTTACATCCTCCACTGAAAATATTTTTAAAAGCAACGAGCATTACCAAGTAATCTGCAACTAAGGAACCTAGCAACACGAAAATGTTTGCCTGACTAACCATGAAACTAGATTGTGTGATTACCAATATTTCATGGAATTGTATTTTAAAATCTAACAGAAACGACCCAAAAGAATAAGCATCACAAGGACAAAAGTGAACCAAGAAATTGAAACAGCAACGTAACGCAGATGTGGTAGATGCACAAAGTTCTTTCGGGCGATCTCTCATGGGACACTGGCCAATTAACATAAATTAGATGAGTTTAAAAATGTTTTTTCAGGGATTAGAATTGACGCCATAACAAAGAAAGAGAACCGATGTTCCAAAAGAACACCCCCAAAAATCAGAGAAACTGCGAAGAAAAACTTTGGGCAAGTGTTATTTATGGGATGATTGATGAAGGCTGAAGGACATCAGATTGAAGAACACAAATTTCGCCCCCAAGAAACTAATACTGCACTTGGCAAAATGGCAGAGATAAAATTTTAAAAAGGTAGGGTTATAAACAAATATGGTAGAGCATACATTTTTAAAAAATATTCATGAGTTTAGTCCAATTGTGGTTTTTTAAGGAAATCAAGGACGCGGGCACCGTATAAGTAAAAATTCTCGGCATTTTGTATATTTGGGATAATCCCAACTCCTTTCCGCATCATAGAGGCTCCAGCAAGAAGCCAGGCAGATGTACCAGCATCCCGTTTAGTCCACCGAACACCTTCTGCGTGCCTCATCCAAGTTGCAAAACTTTTCTACATGAACTCACAATCGCCTTTTTCCAAACAATTGTCATCAAAATATCATTAACTCCGCGATCATTTGAAAATATCGGCACTGCATTCTTCCAAACAAGCGGTACAATCATGATCAGATCAGGAGTGGAAAGCTGTTCAGCAGAAAAAATCGTTCACGGCAGGCAGCCATGGACAGGGAGATTGGAAGAACGTATTTCGCGAGAGGCACAAAATTCAGACAAAAAAGGAAACGTATTTAGCCTAATGTGACTTCGGAAGACATCGGAAACGGGAGTTTTCAGCCGACCAGGGCTAATAGGGCCACAAAGAAGCCTCAGATAGCCAATCAAATAAATAATTAAGCCGAGAGACGAACTAGATCCAGAGAATTCCGTGTTGCTCCGGATTGAATCCAACCCATCCGCCGAGGAGAAACGAAGGAATAACTGAGGGCGAGAAGAGTACCTGCAATGATGAGGCGGGAACAGGCGCTCTTGATTGACTGGAACTGCGCGAGATAGCTTGCCATCGACGCCGGCCGAGTTCTCGCACTTGCATCGACAACACCGCCAAGATCGCTCCAAACCGGCGATCACCACCCTTGTTCCTTGCCTCCTCCTCTTCGGAGGAGCAGAAGGGGTAGCGAAATCTGAGCAAGAAGCGGAAGATCTCGGCAGACCAGATCAAGCCATCAAGGGGGCTCTCCGCTCCCCGTTACGTAAAGGCTGTCTAATGTAATAAAGGGCAAATCATCAAATTTTGGGCCAGGCCCAGACCAGATTTCCTATCTCTCTCTCTCTCTCTCTCTCTCTCTCTCTCTCTCTCTCTCTCTCTCTCTCTCTCTCTCTCTCTCTCTCTCTCTCTCTCTCTCTCTCTCTCTCTCTCTCTCTCTCTCTCTCTCTCTCTCTCTCTCTCTCTCTCTCTCTCTCTCTCTCTCTCTCTCTCTCTCCCTCTCTCTCTCTCTCTCTCCCCTTTCCCCTCTCTCTCTCTCGGTCTCTCTCTCCGTCTCTCTCTCTCTCTCTCTCTCTCTCTCTCTCTCTCTCTCTCTCTCTCTCTCTCTCTCTCTCTCTCTCTCTCTCTCTCTCTCTCTCTCTCTCTCTCACTCGCTCTCTCTCTCTCTCTCTCTCCCGCTGTCTCTCTCTCTCTCTCTCTCTCTCTCGCTCTCTCTCGCTCTCTCTCTCTCTCTCTCTCTCTCTCTCTCTCTCTCTCTCTCTCTCTCTCTCTCTCTCTCTCTCTCTCTCTCTCTCTCTCTCTCTCTCTCTCTCTCTCTCTCTCTCTCTCTCTCTCTCTCTCTCTCTCTCTCTCTCTCTCTCTCTCTCTCTCTCTCTCTCTCTCTCTCTCTCTCTCTCTCTCTCTCTCTCTCTCTCTCTCTCTCTCTCTCTCTCTCTCTCTCTCTCTCTCTCTCTCTCTCTCTCTCTCTCTCTCTCTCTCTCTCTCTCTCTCTCTCTCTCTCTCTCTCTCTCTCTCTCTCTCTCTCTCTCTCTCTCTCTCTCTCTCTCTCTCTCTCTCTCTCTCTCTCTCTCTCTCTCTCTCTCTCTCTCTCTCTCTGTCTCTCTCTCTCTCTCTCTCTCTCTCTCTCTCTCTCTCTCTCTCTCTCTCTCCCTCTCTCTCTCTCTCTCTCTCTCTCTCTCTCTCTCTCTCTCTCTCTCTCTCTCTCTCTCTCTCTCTCTCTCTCTCTCTCTCTCTCTCTCTGTCTCTCTCTCTCTCTCTCTCTCTCTCTCTCTCTCTCTCTCTCTCTCTCTCTCTCTCTCTCTCTCTCTCTCTCTCTCTCTCTCTCTCTCGCTCTCTGTCTCTCTCTCTCTCTCTCTGGGCCTCTCTCTCTCTCTCTCTCTCTCTCCCTATCTATGTTGAACTCTCTCTCTCCTTATCTCTCTTGCTATAACTCTCTCCCTGTCTCTATTGATCTCTCTCTCTTCTTATCTCTATTGCAATCTCTCTCTCCCTATATCTCTCAAGATCCGTTTCTCTGTTAATATCTCTCTCCTTGTCTCTCTTGCTATCTCTCTCCCTATCTCTATCTCTCTCATTACCTCTTTCGCTCTCACTCTCCCTATCTCTCTTGCTCCTTCGCTCTCTCCCCAACTCTCTTGCTCTTTCTCTCCCTACCTCTCTTGCTCTCTCTCCCTACATCTCTTGCTCTCTCTCGGTACCTCTCTTGCTCTCTCTCTATCCCTACATCTCTTGCTCTCTCTCTCTTGGTACCTCTCTTGCTCTCTCTCTATCCCTACATCTCTCGCTCTCTCTCTGTACCTCTCTTGCTCTCTCTCTCTCTCTCCCTATGCATCATGCTCTCTCTCTCTCTCTCTCTCTCCCTCTCTCTCTCTCTCTCTCTCTCTCTCTCCCTCTCTCTCTCTCTCTCTCTCTCTCTCTCTCTCTCTCTCTGTGTGTACCTCTCTTGCTCTCTCCCTCTCTCCCCCTATGCATCTTGCTCTCTCTCTCTCTGTCTGTACCTCTCTCCCCTATGCATCTTGCTCTCTCTCTGTACCTCTCTCCCCCCGATGCATCTTGCGATCTCTCTTTCTTCCTATCTATCTCTCTCTCTCTTCCGGTCTTCCCTATACATCTTGCTCTCTCTCTCCCCAATGCATCTTGTGTTGGAATTCCTCCATTAAAGTGGGCTACAACCGTTGTTTTCTTAACGGTTGCAACCTTTGGTATACCGGCAGTTGCAAGCCCTTGATGGAGGGTCTTGCAACTGCCACCCTTTCGAATCCCATTGGGATTCTTTTTAAGGAGTTTTCGGGTCCCCTTGGTCCACCATCGAGAGAGTCCTCGAGGTGCCATCGTCCTAAGGAAGAAACTCGTCGGTGAAGGATCAAGAAGGACCCTCCACCCTCAAGAAGAAAAGAAGAAGGAGATTCATCAATGGAAGTTATGTTTTAAGTTATTGATCTATCAAGTGGTATCAGAGCATGATAGGTCGACGAAAATCGATCACTCTGAGTGATGATCTTCATCGTTTTGGATCTCCATAATCCGTCTCCGCATTGAGTTTTCGCAGCTTTCGGTTCGTTTTTTTTTTGAAGGCTATTATGGTTTATATTATATTAAATATACCAATTTTCGTAAAATGATGGTGGCTGGGTTGGTTAAGGTGTTCGAGAGAATGGTGGGTTGGGGGAGGTCGTGGGTTCAAGGCCCCCCCTCCTGCATCGATTTTTCTTCTTTTTTAAAAGGAACTGAAAATATAGCCCATTAAGAAAGGTCCATCCGAATTGGGCTTCATGAAAGGGCATAAGGTCATCTTCAAAACCATCCCAAAACAGTTTTTTTTTCTTTTCTTTGGAAATATATATGACATTTTTTTTAATGTTCATATTGGCCTTATAATAGTGGCCCATTAGAGTTTATATCGGCATAGAAAAGGTTGAATGCAACATTGAAATATTTCCAAAATAATATATATTTTTAATTCTTTTATGTTAAAATGACATCCTTGTTATTTTTAAAGTCTTTTCTTTTTTTTAATTCATGCAAATATATCCTAACCCAAAGGAGAGGAAATATTTGGCAGAATTTATTGCACACTAGGTCACTAAAATTTGAAATGGATCTAGTATTTTCGCATGCAATGTGATGGCTATATCAACCTTAGTTATTTCTTAAAATACTAAGATAAAGAAATGATTTTGTTCATGCAAGCACTTATTGGCCCAAAGGAAAATGAGTGCTTGGCCGAATGTAAGCCATGTTCATGATAGAAAATTTAACGATCATTATGTGTAAATGATCAGGATAAGTCATCCCAAAGGAGATCTTACCAATGATTATTTATGATTGTTTGAATTTAACTATCTTACGAAGTGGATCGCTCGAAAGTTGATTATCATCCAAAGATGAAATTGATGTTGCATTTGATCACTTGTGCCAAATTTCACCATTTGGTGTTGACGTAAATTTTGATTTCGTTCTTATGTGAGTTTATTTATTCTTTGTATTTAGGCTCAAAATCTTCTGATATTTGTAACGAATTTGAATTCCATTCCTATGTTAAGTGGTGCAAACTTTAAGAAATGGAAGGAATTCTTATCATTGTACTTGGGTGCTTCGGATCTTGATTATGCCCTCCGGAACGCACAACCACCGGCCATAAAGGAATCTTCTTCTCCTGAAGAAAAGAAGGCCCATGAAACATGGGAAAGGTCCAATAGGATGTGCTTAATGGTAATCAAGTGCACCATTCCTGAATCCCTAAGGGACACCTTAGCGGAAGAGGCAACAGATGCCAAAATTCTCATTCAAGAAATTGAGAAACGGTATCATAAAGAAGATAGAGCTGAGATTAGTACTCTCATGAATCGCCTTACGAATATGAAGTATACAGGAAAAGGCAATATACGAGAGTACATTATGGAAATGTCTCACATACGTTCCAAATTAAAGGGATTAAACTTGGAACTTCCGGAGGAATCCATTGTTTACATGGCTTTAAACTCTCTCCCACATCAATTCAGTCAATTCAAGGTGAGCTATAATTGTCAAAAGGATCCATGGTCCTTGAATGAGCTCATCTCGCATTGTGTGCAAGAGGAAGAGAGACTGAAGTCAGAACAATGTGAAAGTGCTCATCTTACAGTTGCTTCTTCTGACAAATCTAAGGATAAGGGAAAAAGGAAGGGCAAACATATTGCTCGCGTTCCACCTAAAAAGAAGCTGCATAAGGAGATGCGTTGCTTCTTCTGCAAGAAAGGTGGACACATGAAGAAAGACTGTGCCAAGCGCATAGAATGGTTCAAGAAGAAAGGTATTTTTCTTTCTTATGTTTGTTCGGAAGTTAACTTAGCTTCTGTACCAAGGTACACTTGGTGGGTAGATTCTGGAGCCACTACTCATGTGAGTGTATCCTTGTAGGGCTGACTCAGCCATCGCAAACCAAATAGCGGTGAAAAGTTCATCTATCAAGGTGATGGGAAAGCGAAGGAGGTTGAAGCCGTTGGAGTCTTTAAAGTCGTTTTTAAAACTGGTTATCATTTGCTTTTAAATCAGACCTTTGTTGTGCCATCTTTTGGACGTAACTTAATATCCGTTTCAGTATTGGACAAATCTGGTTACAATTGTTCATTTGGGGATGGAAAATTTGGTCTTTATAAGGATTCTGTACTTCTAGGTACAGGAAATTTAGGAGCTTATGATAATTTGTATTTGGTTGACACTAAAGTCTCTTCAGAATATTCCTTTCAATTAAGGACGGTTGGTACAAAGCGAAAGTTGGGTGATGAGATTTCATCATTTTTGTGGCACAAAAGGTTAGGCCACATTTCTCAAAAGAGAATTGAAAGGCTTGTGTCAGATGGAATTCTTAATTACATAGATTTTAAGGATTTTGGCACCTGTGTAAAATGCATTAAGGGAAAACGGACAAATATTAGAAAATATGGTTCATATCGAGCTTCAGACATCTTAGAATTGATTCATACTGATATTTGTGGTCCATTTCCTATACCCTCTTGGAATGGCCGACAGTATTTTATCACTTTCATTGATGATTATTCTTGATATGGTTACTTGTATCTCATTCATGAGAAATCTCAAGCCATTGACGTGTTCAAAAACTTTAAGGTTGAAGTTGAAAATCAACTCAACAAAAGGATTAAGGCCATTAGATCTGACCGTGGTGGAGAATATTACGGCAGAAATGATGGATCGGGAGAACAACGTCTAGGACCTTTCGCTAAATATTTGGAAGAGTGTGGGATAGTCCCTCAATACACGATGCCAGGATCTCCTAGCATGAATGGTGTTGCCGAGAGACGAAATCGTACACTCAAGGATATGGTAAGAAGCATGATGAGCCAGACTTCTTTACCTGAACCATTATGGGGTGAAGCGCTAAAGTCAGCAGTTTATTTGACTAATAGAGTACCAACAAAGGCAACAGAAAAAACCCCTTATGAGCTTTGGACGGGCAAAAGACCTAGTCTAAGACATTTACGTGTTTGGGGTTGTCCTGATGAGGCAATACCTTATAAGCCTAATGAAAGGAAACTTGATTCTAGGACATTAAGCTGCCATTTCGTTGGATACTCCGAATGATCTAGGGGATACAAATTTTATGATCCTACAACTCGAACTATTTTTGAGACGGGGAATGCTATATTCTTTGAGGATGATGAGTTTGTGGGGGAGATAAGATTAGAACTATCGTCTTTGAAGAGGATTGTTTAACAATGCCTCCTATTGTTCACAACAATGCTCAAGATAAAGAAAAATCTTATGACATTGGTGAAACAATAATTCAAGTACAAGATGATAATCAAGAATCCTCCAACCCTGAAATTCAAACTCAACAACCTCAAGAATCAATACCATTAAGGAGATCCACTAGAGAGAAAAAGAGAGCTATTCCGGATGACTACTTTGTGTATCTTCAAGAGCATGAAGTAGACATGAGCATCGAGGAAGATGACCCAATCAACTTCCGTCAAGCCATGGAAAGCTCAGATTCTCAAAAGTGGATTGATGCCATGAAGGAAGAGATCAAATCCATGCATGATAATGGCGTTTGGGAACTTGTTCCACTACCTGATGGTGCAAAATCCATAGATTGTAAATGGATATTCAAGACCAAGAGGGATTCAAGAGGTAACAAGGAGAGACATAAAGCACGTCTCGTAGCCAAAGAATTTACTCAAAGGGAAGGTATTGATTACAAAGAGACTTTTGCTCCAGTTTCTTTAAAAGACTCTTTTAGAATAATAATGGCACTAGTTGCACATTACAATCTTGAGCTTCATCAAATGGATGTAAATACCGCCTTTCTCAATGGAGACATTGAGGAGACGATATACATGAAGCAACCAGAGTATTTTGAGTCCAAAGATTCAAATAATTTGGTTTACAAATTAAGGAAATCCATTTATGGACTCAAGCAAGCTTCTCGTCAATGGTATCACAAATTCCATAAGGTTATCATTTCATATGGTTTTGAGATGAATAAAGTTGATAATTGTGTATATCATAAGTTCAATGGGAGTAGGTACATATTTTTAGTTTTGTATGTGGATGATATTTTGCTTGCATGTAACGATATGGGATTATTGA
The DNA here is from genome assembly GCF_029677425.1 of Wolffia australiana. NCBI lineage: Eukaryota > Viridiplantae > Streptophyta > Magnoliopsida > Alismatales > Araceae > Wolffia > Wolffia australiana. The sequence goes on along the minus strand of NC_135843.1, from coordinate 18,361,614 downwards.
GTGAAACCAAATCATTCTTGTCAAGGAATTTTGAGATGAAAGATCTCGGTGAAGCCTCATTTGTCTTAGGCATAGAGATATACCGAGATCGGACTCAAAATATTATAGGGTTATCACAAAAGACCTATATCGATAAAATCCTTAAGAGGTTTAACATGCAAAATTGCAAACCAGGAAATACCCCTGTATCAAGAGGAGACAAATTTTATCTTAGTCAATGCCCTAAAAATAATCAGGAGGCAAAAGCAATGCATACTATTCCTTATGCATCAGTTATTGGAAGTATGATGTATGCCCAAGTTTGTACGCGTCCGGATATTGCATATATACTTGGAGTGCTTGGAAGATATTTGAGCAATCCAGGAATGGATCACTGGATAGCGGCCAAGAGAGTCATGCGCTATTTACAGAGAACTAAGGATTTCATGCTCACATATAAAAGGTCAGATCAATTGGAGATCATTGGATATTCTGATTCTGACTTTGCTGGATGCCAAGATTCAAGAAGATCCACGTCAGGTTATATATTTCTGTTGGCTGGAGGAGCCATTTCATGGAGGAGTGTAAAGCAACCACTTGTAGCTTCATCCACTATGGCCGCGGAATATATTGCTATGTACGAGGCATCTAATCATGGAGTATGGTTGAGGAATTTTGTCACGGGGCTTTGAATTCTAGATCGTGGTGAAAGACCGTTGAAGATATATTGTGACAATAAGTCAGCCGTTCTGTTCTCCAACAACAATAGGAGCTTGACAAAGTCTAAGCATATAGACATCAAGTACTTAATTGTCAAGGAAAGGATACAAAATGGAGAATTGTCTACACAGCATATTGGAACAAACTCAATGATTGCGGATCCGCTTACGAAAGGTGTATTGCCTAAAACATTTATGGAGCATACTACTCACATGGGCATTCTTCATTGGGAAGAATAGTGAGTTTAAGTGGGAGTTTGTATGAAGTGTTCTTAATGTGGACATGTATACATTTTCTGCAGAACTAAAGTTTCTTTTATCCATTTTGTTTATAAGATCTCCACAAAGTGGGACTCGTATAAAAATTTAATCTATGTCATTCTACATTATAGCATTAGTGATTGTGGTGGCTTAATTGCGCAATAATGTGATGAAAGCTGTTCAGTCCTATGCTAAATATGTTGATGGACGAGATGAATATTTGTACCTTGAGAAATAGTAACCGTTTGAGCTCATTAAATATGGAAAGTCAAGGTGTGTAGCCCAAGTGGGAGATTGTTGGAATTCCTCCATTAAAGTGGGCTACAACCGTTGTTTTCTTAACGGTTGCAACCTTTGGTATACCGGCAGTTGCAAGCCCTTGATGGAGGGGCTTGCAACTGCCACCCTTTCGAATCCCATTGGGATTCTTTTTAAGGAGTTTTCGGGTCCCCTTGGTCCACCATCGAGAGAGTCCTCGAGGTGCCATCGTCCTAAGGAAGAAACTCGTCGGTGAAGGATCAAGAAGGACCCTCCACCCTCAAGAAGAAAAGAAGAAGGAGATTCATCAATGGAAGGTATGTTTTAAGTTATTGATCTATCATCTTGATCTCTGTCTCTCCACCATGCATCTTGCTCTCTCTCCGTCTCCCCCTCTGCATCTTGCTCTCTCTGCCCCCCTCTTGTCTCGCTCTCTCTCTCACTACCTCTATCTATTGCGATCATGCTGAGCGCCCGAGCACACCAAGCATGTATGCATAAACAAAGCGATCATCATCAAAGAAGAAGAAGAAGAAGAGGAGGAGAGGGAGCGGGTGAGTTAGTCGGTGGGAAGAGGAGTGCGGCGGTTGAGCCAGTCGAGGATGAGGCGGCGGACGAGGGCGACGTTGTCGTCGGTCTCGCCGAAGAGCAGCGAGTGCAGCAGGCCGTCGAGGATCTCCGCCGTCTTGTCCGCGCTCGCCGCCCGCTCGTACAGCGCGCGGCTCACCCCCGCGTCCGTCACCGCGTCCCCCGTGCCGTGCACCACCAGGAAGGGCAGCCTCACCTCCTCCAGCCGCGCGTACAAGTACTCCGTCACCCGCATCAGCTCCACCACCGTGCCCAGCCGCGGCCGCCCCGCGTACCGCCGCGGGTTCCGCCGCGCCACCGCCCTCTTCTCCGCCACCCGCACCGACGCCTCCACCAGGTCCGCCGTCGGCACCACCGCCAGCTCCGGCGCCACCCGCGCCACAACCTTCAGGATCTGCGGCAGCGGCCACGGCGGCCGCAGCCTGTCCGACAGCCTCAGCATCGGCGCCACCAGCACCGCCCCCGCCCACCCGGCCTGCTGCTTCTCTTCCTCCTCCTGCCCTTCCCGGCGGAGGTGCAGGAGGAGGCAGATGGCCGCGCCCATCGACTCGCCGTAGAGGAAGCGGGGCAGCGCCGGGGGGAAGGGCGCCAGCGCGTGCGCGAAGAAGGCCGCGCAGTCCGCCGCGACGGCGTCCACGCTGGGGACGAAGGCGCGGAGGCCCGCCGAGCGGCCGTGGCCGGGGAGGTCCAGCGCGAAGCAGGCGTAGCCCGCGCCCGCCAGGAAGACGGCCGTGGACTGGAAGGTCCAGCTGATGTCGTTGCCGTAGCCGTGGACCATGCAGACGGCGGCGCGCGGCGGCGCGGCCCCGGCGGGCAGCCAGGCGCGGGTGAAGAGGGTCGCCCCGCGCGGGGATTTGTAAAAGGACTTGCTCCCTCGCACGCCGTGAGAGCTGTAGAAGGTCTCCTCGTCCGGGGACGGCCCCCAGTAGTGCTGCTCTTCGCCCTCGTCATCCGCCATGCCCGCAGCTCCGTTTGGGGATCTGGCCTTCCTGTCCTTGGCCTGCCAGTGAGCGCGTGAGGACCGCATCCCTTCTCCTAAATAGATAGGTGGCCCGGTAGTAGCTTATTTCCTAATGGGTTAAAGGCCCTCCAAGCCCACATTCTATAGCCAGAGTGGCGTCATCTCGTCTAGAAGCCGGACACATGAACGGCTTGAAGGTACTCTCACAAGGAGAAAAAATGAGAGTGGAATCCAATTTAGATAAAGAAGTGGAAGAGTTAGATGGAATATACAATCCAATTAAGAAAGTTTTGGATCGCCAATTATGTGCATGTTGATGTTATCCTTTATAATGTACCCAACCCAAGATGAAGTAAAGGCAGGTAAATTAAAAATGATGAAATTGTGTGCCACTATATGTAGTTGATAGCTAAATTACTCCTAGCTATCACTTTTTAAAAGGCTAAATCACTCCTAGTTATCACTTGTACATCCATTGATGCCTTTCACCATGAAACAAATAAATCACTGTGAAGGGGTCCCCTGATCAAGTTTAAAAATCCATTTTGGCTCCTACTTGAACTTAGCTGGATATGAAAAAGAAGGCCAAATTTTAGCCCAAGATACCACCTAGAATGAGGTCCATGTTTAAGAGGCATATCACTCAACAATCCTAAACGGCCTTCAACTTACAAGGGAGGCCAAGAAAGGGATGCCCGTAACACCTCTCGGTTCACCAAATCAAGCAACTGTAGGGGTAAGAACACCACGTTTATACAAGATTGGGTTGACTCACGACCCAGGTCAACTATTGTATATGAAAATTCTATCTCTTGATTCAAATAATGTCCAAAATGTGTCCTATGACTCATCTATAAACAGGGGATAAAATAGTGATGTGCCCAGTGATATTTCAAATAAAGAAATTGTATTCTACTATGAGTCCCCCCCAAGGATCAGGTCACTCTTTAAAGAGACCAAGAGGGCCTACATTAAATCAACCTCCTCTCATTTCTTCTCCATTTCTCCCTCACCATTTTTAACTTTACAATCATGTATCGCAACGTTCATATCACCCAAATATTGTACCACATTTCACTCAAGTTGTCCAAGGCTTTCCCATTCTCCTCGACGATTCCAGCATGTCACCTGTGTTTACAGTATTATCATATAATTCACTTTATTGATATATTTTATGTATTTTGCATTATTTCTACACTATTTGATTATTTTGAATTTTTTTATGTTTACTTATCCCAAACCACTTCTCACAAGTTAAGTTGTTATTTTCTAATATCGGTTAGATGTTTTGATGTGTGGATGACATAGGCATTAAGTGGAATAAAATGAGATCATGGGTGAAAGTCAATGAAAAATACCTGGAATTTCACCCACTTAGCTGATGGATCAATAGTCAAAAGGGCCTAAAAAGATAACATTATCCATATACTTGGAATGCACAAAGAAGCCAAATTTTCTAGTAATGCTTTCATGTACAAGACATATCCTGTTTGACATGAAAATTAAAGGTGATAAAGTCACAATCCAATGGAAGGATTACTGGCAAGAGTGCAACATGAGTTAGAAGATCAAGGTCCACGATTATTTTTTAGAACTTATGGGACCCCTACTGTCTGACACTTCACAGCAGTTACCTGACTTCTCTCTTTCTATATTTTATCCATTGGTATCAGATAAACAAATTGATCCAGGTGATAATAAAGCAGATCTCGATGGAACCTCAATAAAGCAAAAGTCGTGTGTTACACATTTTAGCCTGGCCTAAATGAAACTCTCTCATTGATTCTCTCCATTACTAGTATTGAGATTAAATTGATTTTATTATGAGAGTTTATTTGATTTTTCTTGAGTGGATGTATTGTGTAGGAGCATCAGAAGCTTATCCTTATAAATAGAGACATAAGGAAAAGGTAAAATTGAATCTTGGAGCTGGAGAAAATAGCCCACAACACCTTTATCATATTGTGTGTTAAAAGTTTACTTGATTTCATTCATGTTTAGTGGATAATCTCATAACTTTCAAAAACTCTTGCTATTTTCTAAAACCCTGTAAATCTTATTTTATTTAATATCCATTATACTTCTTCATATTCTAGTTAAAACTAAATTATTACATTCTTACACGTTGACCTTAAATCACCACAAAATAATGAATATTAGTTTGTCTTTCTTTCTAATTTTATCTTCTCTTGTTCCTTTATTTGTCATTTATTATTTACTTCTTAAAGATTTCTTGTCTTCCTTGATATTTTCTTGTTCATTTCTCTTTTTTTTTCCTTATTTTTTGTTCATGTTGTCTTTATTTCATGTATGTCTCTTTACATCTATTGAAACACATAAGAGCGGGGAGAGCCAGGTTGATTTTTAAAACAAAATAAAATATAAATTGATTAAGCAATTAATTCCTGTCCTGATATTGATTGCCCCTAAGAAAAAATCTGGCCCAACTCGTAGGCCCATCCTTGAATGGCGGACTGGTTGTCCCAATTTGCTCTTGTTTGATTGTTCCCAGTCCAAAAGGTCCAATTGTACATGTACCCTCTAGACCTAAGTAGCGCTCTAATTAATGTCTTTAATGGCCAAATAATATGTATTGGAGAAGCTTATCCTTTACTTTGTTAACATATATAATATGTATAGGACAAGCTTATTCTTTACTTTGTTAACATATATAATATGTATAGGACAAGCTTATTCTTCACTTTGTTAAATTATATAATATGTATAGGACAAGCTTATTCTTCACTTTGTTAACATATATAATATGTATAGGACAAGCTTATTCTTCACTTTGTTAACATATATATTGACTTTAATGGCCAAATATATATTTAGGGATTGAGTTGACCGAATTGAATAAGTAAGTTTCTAGTCAGTTTGGCGCAAAGCTGCACCTCGTGATTGAGACAATATATAGTGGTGATTGAGCTTTCTCATGAACTATTTACTAATATCGGTAAAACTATTTAGCCGCACAAGACTCCTGAATGACTTAGGCTATAGTTAATCATTAATTCCTAATTTGTTATTCTAGCTAGTACTGATGTGTAATGGAGATCATTGGAGAACGTGATCTCCATAAACTCTTTTTTCTTGGGTTAGTCTCATATAATACATAGGCTGGACAATCCAATCTAGACCACTCAATCACATTTTTTACTCCTGCTATATGCGGAAAAAATGATTTGTATCCCCTAACGAAGGACTTGTATGGTGTAGTGAAAGCATAGAGACTCATGCACATGGTGTCTCACGTCTAAGATCCACTTACAAAACTAGGAAATTAATCAACCTGATTTATTTAAGTATAGTGCCATTATGGTGATTCATATGGATTAAAAAATAATATTATTCCAAATAGACGTACTTATCAATATTCAGTCAATAGTGTCCCTATTCTAATGGTCATGAGATCAACCATACATATCAAATTAGGGTCAGATAGAGCTATTATTTCTGGATAGTTTTATGTCCACCTTAAGTGTATATGGAATAGGAACATTCTGAACATATGTTTGAATACTAGTCATGACCATATTATGGTATCATCGTACCCCAACTTTCTATTAGACGCTAGTTTTTTAGTCCCCACTCCCAAATAGGCAGGCCTGGAGTATGCTCCACCAATCCAACTTAATAAAATTTGGATGATACAAGTATAATGAAGGAGACCACACATGAGTTCATAAATTTTATGCTACGGCTCAGAGTTTAATTTCTGCTTCTCACCCTACTAGATATCCTAGCTACTTGGAAGAAAAACACATGCATCTAGACCGTGGCTCCTACTATTAAGAGATGTATTTGATCCACTAGATGATCCTAACTTCTATACTCACGTTGCTAAGACATGGGGTGAGAGATTCTCCAAGATGTTCATGATTAAATTCATACAAGTGAATGATATCCCCCAACTTGAAAGGAGGCAAGGAATTAAACTTTTTGGAAAACAATTTTTCCCCCATACTTGAAACATGAATTGTCCCTAATGCAAGCAAATAAAGAGAAAGATAAAATAAATTGTAAACCATGGTTACATAGGTCATGTAACTCGGAATGAGTTGGTACTTGTTCGTGTGAATGCTTGCTCCGTTCAGTTGGTCTCACCTTGTTGGAGCCCTGTCAATATTAGACTTCCTAGTGAAAGATATTGTGAAGGTCATCAAGGATATGCATATGATTGCCTTTTAGTGATTATGAAAATAAAAGCAAAAAGCAAAAGAATGTCAAAGGTAAATGCCACAAGTTTAAATGTTCGGAAGCAAATCTAGTAACTAAGAAGACTGATTTGTGCAATATCATGCGCTTGATCATCTTGTAGGTCCAACATAACTCCTTTCGGTTGAGGTTTGAGTCCCAGGTATGTCTATAATCTCTTACCATTTACTTTGAATTGTTGTCCTATGTTTGGATTGGAAACCAAAACAGCTCTGTAATCAAACAGTTTAACTATAATACATGGCCCATCCCAACGGCTCCTAAGCTTTCCTCAAAATAACTTCAATCAAGAGTTATAAAGCCAAACTTTCTGATTTTCATAAAAATTTCTCCGATTTATTTTACTGTCATGAAAATCATTCACTTTGGATTTATAAATCACTGATTTCTCGTATGCCTCGTTCCTCAACTCCTGCAGCTCCTGCAACTATAAAATGTTGTGTTTTCTTGCATCTTCGAAAGAAAGGTTTAATTTCAGAATTTCCCAATAAGTGGGATGCTCGATCTCCACTGGAAGATGACAAGCTTTACCAAATATCAGCCTATAAGGGGACATCCCAATGGGTGCCTTATAGGCAGTTCTATAAGCCCATAGTGCATCGGGTAATCGTTCACTCCAATCCTTACCATTCAGCTGTATGATCTTTTTAAGGATCTTATTAATTTCTTGGTTGCTAACTTCAACCTGGCCATTGGCCTGGGATGGTAAGGAGTTGTCATCTTATGGTGAACCCCATACTTCTTAAGGAGGGTCCTGAAATATGACTTATTGAAATGTGATCCACCATCACTAATGATTGCTCTTGGACTAAAAAAATGTGAGTTATTACATTTCTGCTTCATTTTTTCCTACGTCTTATGCATTCTCGTGCTAAAAGGAGACTCGGGAACTGCAATCACCTCGATTGGCGAAGATAACTAGAGTTTTGTTAGTTTCTCTGACTTCTTCCCCACCAAAGAGATTGTACTCCACTGGTCAGGCCATCATCACATACAACAGAATCTTAATAAAGAGTTGGTTGTGGCCGTACAAAACCAAGTGGCATGCGCGAAATGCTACAATCAACAAAGATTTATGGGACGACAAGCTACTGCTATCACTATAAACACTGCAACCAGTTCTTAGTAAGACATATTTCATTCTTTTTAATATGAATAATTCATATGCAGACCCCAAATCGTTTGGTGAGGAAGGACAGAGCAAGGGAGACCAATGTCTATGAAGTTTTGCACACTAAGGTTTGTAAATTTCTATCTAAATGAATACCTTCTTTTACACTCCTGTAGAAATGAGAAGTGATCACCCTGATCTCAAAAAGGGATGTCGTCCATTGGCGACTGCCCTTGACGTCATCAGCATGTGGTGTTGGGGATGTCCTATCAAGCTTTCACATCCCATTCTCTTGTTGGTTTACGATTATGATGTGGTCTCAAACAGGGATGTCATCCATCGTCGACAACCATGATGTCATTGTCATGTGTTGTCAGGGATGTCCTATCATGCCGTCACATCACGACATCCAGGTGGGTTGCGGTAATGATGTGATCTCAAATGGGAACATCCTCCATCGGTGATGCCTATGACATCATCGGCATGTGGCGTTGGGGACATCCTATCATGTTGTCATGCCACATCACCCCGTGGAATCACGGTAATGATGTGGTCTCAAGTGGGGATGCCCTCCATCTGCAACGCCTATGATAATAATGTAATGATTTCTTAATAATGTAGATTGATCATTCTCTTCCCCAAACTCATAGGGTCATACCTTATTATTTAAAAATATTTAAGAATAAATTTATGTCTTCAATCTTATGTAACTTACATAATAATGGGTGATTTTCAATTCTCCCATCCAAATTCAAACTATTTCAACAGAATTTCATCTATATCACAGTACAAATAATCTTCATAAAGTATGAGCTTCCTCGTACACCAGTCTTTAAAAAATTACTGGAATGTTATGTTTTATACTGAATTGTTTGAACAAAATTTCGATCGGTCGAAGCCCAGTCCTTAAAACTACAAACCGGCGTGGATGCCTTCTCTTGCGGCCATCCGGGTACTCTTTCTCTCTCTAAACATCTCCTCTCTCTCTCTCTACCCATCCTCTTCTAAATCTCGTCCTTCCCACTGCTAGCAGCTTCTCTCACCGAGCGTCCCAAGAAGAGGAAGAAGTTTCTCTGACCTGCCCTCCTCTATCTCTCTTCTTTCTCTCTCTAGAGACTCCTCTAATTTTTCACTGTGAGCTATGTCTCGAGTAAGCTACACTTGCGTCGGTGGTAGATGAGGAGAGCTCTGGCCCGAGCGGCGGCGCTCTACGCGAGGCACAGCTCGTCGTCGTCGTCGGCGGCGGGGGCGGCGCCGGCGGCGGAATGGGTGGAGGCGTTCATGGACCTGTCGGACGTGGCGGGGGGGCCGCGGCAGCCGTCGCCGTGGGTGGGGCGCGTGGTGGCGCTCCTCCGCGATTCGGCGGACCCCGACTCGGACCTCGACGCCTTCTGCCGGCGCTTCCTGGTCCGCCTCTCCCCGAGCCTGGTCGCGGAGGCCCTCCGCAGCCCCGACCTCCGCGACCGCCCCGCCGCCGCCCTCCGCCTCTTCGACTGGGCCGCCCGCCAGCCCCGCTTCCCCCGCCACCGCCTCGCCGCCTACGTCTCCCTCCTCGACCTCCTCGCCGCCGCCGCCCTGCCGCCCGCCGAACGGGACGCGGCGGCGCGCGCCCTGGTCCGCGGGCTCGGCCCCCTAGCCGTGCCCCCGCCGGCCTGCGGCGCGCTGATGCGCAGCCTGGGCGCCATGGGCCTGGTGGAGGAGCTGCTCTTCGTGTGGCGCCGGATGAAGGCCTCCGGCGGGCTGCCCTCCGTGGAGACCTTCAACTGCCTCCTCACGGCCCTCGTCAACGCCTCCTTCCCCGCCGCCGCCCGCCGCGTGTTCGACCTTATGCGCCGCGACGGCCCCGCCCCCGACGCCGTGACCTACAACGTGGTCATCAAGGCGCACTGCAGCGCCGGCGAGACGGCGGCGGCGGCGGCGCTGCTGGCGGAGATGGGCGGCGCGGCGGACAAGATCTCGTACGCGACGGTGATCCAGGCGCGGTACGCGGACGGCGACCACGGCGGGTGCGCGGCGCTGTACCAGGAGATGGAGGAGAGGGGGGTGGAGGCGCCGCCGCACGTGTGCACGCTGGTGGTGGCGGGGCTGTGCCGCGAGGGCCGGCCCTTCGAGGCGGCGACGGTGGTGCGGCGGATGGCCGCGCGCGGGGTGCGGCGCAACGCGGCGGTGTACACGGCGCTGCTGGACGGCTTCTCCAAGGCCGGCGACGCCGCGCGGGCCATGGAGATGCTCGAGAGGATGCGGGAGGAGGGGCTGGAGCCCGACCAGGTCACCCACGGCGCGGTCGTCGGCTGCCTGTGCCGCGCCGGGCGGCCCGCCGAGGCGGCCGAGTGGGCGCGCCGGTGGGGGGGCAACGCGGTGGCCTACGCGGCCGCCATCGACGGGCTGGGCAAGGCGGGGAGGGCGGACGAGGCGGTGGCGCTGCTGGAGGAGATGGCGGCCGCGCGGGGGGGCGCGCGGCCCGACGCGGCGTGCTTCAACGCGGCGATGGCGGCGCTGTGCCGGGCGGGGCGGGCGGCAGAGGCGGCGGCGCTGCGGGGGCGGATGGCGGGGGAGGGGTGCGAGGCGGACGCGCGGACGTACGCGATTCTGGTGGAGGGGATGTTCAAGGGGAGGAGGGCGGAGGAGGGGATGCGGGTGTGGGGGGAGATGGTGGCGGCGGGGGTGGCGCCCACGGCGGCGGCGGCGGCGGCGATGGCGCGGGGGCTGTGCGCGGCGGGGAAGGTGGAGAGGGCGTGCAGGGCGGTGGACGAGATGGCGGCGCGGGGGGCGGTGGCGGAGGGGGCGTACGAGGAGATGATGGGGGCGCTGTGCGCGGCGGGAAGGCTGGCGCAGGCGTGCAGGCTGGCCGACGGGATGGTGGAGCGCGGGCGGGAGGTGCCCGCCAGGGTGCGCACGCTCTTCCTCAACGCGCTGCGCAAGGCCGGCCGGGCCGACCTCGCCATGAAACTCCTGCACAGCAGGATCGGCATCGGCTACCGACGCCTCGGCAGCGTTAAGCGCCGGGTCAAGTTTCAGACCCTCCTCCAACCCTCCTCCACCACTTAAACTCGCACCGTCTGGGCATGCGTGCATGAGTTTTTTATGCTCTTTCTCATCGGTCTTTAGACTGTTTATCCAGCCATGCCCATGATAGAGTATCATGAATTCTCTCAAATAGAAATAAATGTGTTGGGAATAAACACTTGCTGAAGCCTATCCGGAGGTGAATTAATGCAGAAGATTGTGAGGATCATCAACAAGCTGAGATAAGAGGAAAGTACTGGAGACAACGCAGTCAGCCTTGTCATGTCCCTGCGTTGTCAATGTATAAAGTATGAATAGAAATTTGAGACCATAAAAGTATGAGTTGTCTGATCCAGGTAAAGCTATAAACTAGCAGCTTTGCTCATAATATTATAAGGTTACGTTTTCTGTATTATGATGTAAAGGGATGATGCGCAGAATTATAGGCGAGATGGAAATTTGAGACAAAAAAAAACTATGATTTGACTGAGCCAGGTAAAGCTGTAAACTCAGAATAAAAATTGGCTACATTTTCTGTATTGTGAGGAAAGGGGGATGAAGTTCAGAATTATAGGTAAGACACACTAGATGCTCCTAATACGACTTAGGGTATGGTCAACTGTCAAACCCTAATCAGTCATCCGAATTAGTACTGATACATTTGGAAATCATCTGAGAACTCTTCTCCGATATTTCATTGCCTTGGACAAGGACTTCATCGCATCGTCTTCCTTGAGCTGTCACCTCTTATACTGAGGGTGGACGATCCCATCTTGACCACTCAATCGTCTTCACAAACTTCTTGATGCACCCGAACTAAGACCGTCTAGAATCCCATGGTTTGTGACTCGTTGGCCATAGTCAAAGTAAAATTGTCCATCCATAAGACGTCTTTGGTGTCTTGGGTCTAAGGACCACTTATACAACCGTGCCATGAATCAAAATGATTGATAGTTTGGTATAATACGAATCAGGGATTAATAGTGATCAATTCAGTGAACTCTTTCTAATAAAGAGCACCCACTATTTATCCTTAGCGTCTCCACACTAATGGCTATGGGATCGGCCATACTCATCATATGAGTGAGACTAGATAGTGTTATTCTATCTGAATACTTTGATGTCCTTCTCTTGTATCATTCGAATAAGAATATTTAGAACACATCCTTAAATACTAGTGATCTCTGTATTACGATCTCATCATAATTCACAAAGTCCGATCATGTATTCATGGACTTCATTATAAGCATCACACATGCACTATAATGAATATGTTTTAATAATTAAAATGTAACAAGATTTGAAATGTGTGATTGGCTTGCTGACCACATATATTTCCATCAAAGACGACGTTGCCAACCACGCGGACGTGTGACATCCCCATTAAAGATTGTGACGATGTGCTATGACCGTAAGATGACTTGTCGTCACATGGTGGTGACGTCGTGATAGATGAACAATATGCATGTAAGTAAACCATCCATTTTATGACAGGCCGAATGAGAACAAAATTTCTTATTAGCTCAAGAAAGGGTTGTTGTATTTTACGTTTTATCAGCTAACCATGTTCTTCTATGTGGTTCTCTCAATTCATGCTCCCATACAACACTAATCGGGGTCTGAAAATATGCAAGAATATGATGATTTAATTATATTTTAAAAAGATGGAAAGTTACAAAGATTTGGACAAAAGTAGGTGAGGGGAGAGAGAGAGGCTCCCAATGAGAAACAACTTAAGTTCTGATTGGGCCAGGCAAAGCTATAAACGAGCAGCTTAAGTCAAAATGAAATAATGGTATATTTTTTGTATTTGGACGAAACGGGATGAAGTTCAGAATTAGATGTAGGAATTGAAATTGGAGATGAGTAAAGTATGACTTGACTGAGCCAGGTAAAGCTATAAACAAGAAACTTAGCTCAGAATATATTAAGGCTATGTTTTCTGTATTATGATGGAAAGGGATGATGTTAGGAATTATAGGTGAGATGAACGTTTGAGACAAAAAATATGATTGAACTGAACCAGGTAAAGCTAAAACTCAAAATAAAAATAGGCTACGTTTTCTGTATTATGAAGAAAGGGGATGAAGATCAGAATTAGAGGTACGAATAGAAATTTGAGACTAAAAAACTATGATTTTAGTGAGCACGGTAAAGCTATAAACAAGCAGCTTAAGTCAAAATGAAATGAGGCTATTAACAAAATGAATAGAAATTTGAGAGTACAAATAGAAATTTGACTCAAAAAACTATGATTTTAGTGAGCACGGTAAAGCTATAAACAAGCAGCTTAAGTCAAAATGAAATGAGGCTATTAACAAAATGAATAGAAATTTGAGAGTACAAATAGAAATTTGACTCAAAAAACTATGATTTTAGTGAGCACGGTAAATCTATAAACAAGCAGCTTAAGTCAGAATTAAATGAGGCTATAAAACAAAATGAAGAATTGGTTCTTAGTATCAAAACGGATGAAAAAAAGGAGATGATTATCGTCAGACGAGTTAAGGTTAACTGCTTCAGCAGCCACCAAGTGCGGCATATTTCAAAATCGGGTTGAAGAGATGAATGCATCGATTACTAGTGTTCATAGTCTTTAAAATTTTTGTTCACACCACTTCTTAGGACTAGCAAAGTCTAATATATTCATATCTCATTCACCAAATTGGGAGACATTACTACAAAATTAGAATGAAAAACAATAAGGAGAGTGGAATTTTGGCATGCTTCTATGAAACTGAATGAACTAAATATGGGAAACCAACCTAACCTTGCGGAGCTTTGAAATTCAAGGGGTATTAAAGAGAAGACCAACTCAACAAACTCCACGAATCCAGAGTCAAGACTCGCCGGGTTGGCAGGAAGAGAAGTCGAAAATGTTAAATGAGAGGACAACTTATCCTTTCCAAAATTCTTTTGAACTTAATATTTTTGTATAACTTAATATAAATTCAACTTTTTTTTTTGAAAAGAACACACGAATCTCTAAATTTTCCTCATTTTACATGGAGTCTAACCAGGTTAGATATGAAAAATATACTTCCATTATGGAAGGTATTTTGGTACAAGACGTGTTTTTTCATGTCATTTCATAAACATAAATGGCAGATATACAACAACATCATTGCTTGGGAATTTTCTTCCCAACGTGTTTTGTAAAACTATTTAACAACTCAAGTCCAGAAAAATACAGTCTGCTCACAGATGTTGTGCCATTGTCTTCAGCCAATCGTTCTCAGAACCACATGAGAGACTGATCTCACGCTCAGTATTATTCGAGATTTAACACAATTCTTAGTGTACATTTTGAAATTTACGTATTATTTTTTCTCAAAAAAATACCTAAGCTTTGGACGAGTCTCAATCCCTATTAAATTATCCTTCAAGAGATAAAGGGCTCTCTAATACACATCCAATTATCTTAATCTATAATTTTCTTCTGTAAAATTAAGAAAATATTATCTTAAAATTACTTACTTTCCATCAACACTTACTCGTTCATTAGTAGAACTTTGAAGGGATCTCACACCATCTCTTGTACTCTTTCTGAATCCCATGATAATTTTAGTAGTACTTTATACGTTTCATTTTCGTGGGAAAAAAATGTTAAATATTCAACACAAAACGCATAAAGAAAAAATTGCCCAAAAGTTAGGTTATATACCATGGAAAGAAGCTAGTATGTTCATTGAACCATTAAATACATATGCATCTGAAAATTAAAAATATTCAATGACCTTAGAGGAGCTTATTAATAACGATGAATCTGAAACATTTAGAACCCCGCAAGGAAGGTCTTTTTTATAATTGTTCTTCGATGTTTCGCCAAGATCTCTCCAAATTTGAATTATTTCAGAAAAAAATCCGATTTTGAACTTGAGATTTAAGAGCACAGTATGGCCCCTCCAGAGATAACTGTTAAAATTCATAGAGGAAGGAGATAAAAGAACAGAAGTTAAGAGGAGAAAGATGAAGACGAGCTGTTGGGAAAAAAGAGAGCAGGCCTCTGCCAGTCAGGGAGTTGGAAAAAGTTAAAATCAAACTTAAATTAAATACGCGGTTTCCCCAATCCTCTAGGGAGAGGATAGGAATACTAAGACCCATAAATTACAATAATACCCCTATTTCTGACAAAATAAATCATGTCAATGTAGATATCTTCTTGCAAAATTCACAGTTCTACTAAAACCTCGGACCTGTATATTTGTCAAATCTTTCAATGTAGTGATTTACATTCTGCAACAAAACCCATGAGTTGGGCATACTGTCATAAAAAAAGAATGGGAAAACTGTAGAAAGAATTCCTATGGGAGTATTTCATTTACAAGAAAGCGAGGTTAGGTGATATTTGCAGGGTGATTATGATGATGGCAACCCAATACCTGGAGAGCTTCCAGACCCATCAGGATTTGCCTGAAGATTTAGACTCTGAATAAATATCGCAAGTCCTCCAGCGTCAAACGTGACCGGTGGGTCCCAGACCCATCCTCTCCAAAAGCCGAAGCCACCATCTCCCTCTTCTTCTCCTACACAGAAGAAAAGACAATGAAGGTCTTAATCAGGGTTCACCCTTGGGGCACAAAGACGTCATCGCCATCTTAACTTTGCCCCTATCATCATCATTGTCATTAAAAAAATTAAAATTAAAAAAATTAAGAATTGTGAATTAACGTTTGATGGGTCCACCTGCAAGGCTAGAATGCGATCCTCAACGGTGTTCTCCACAGTCAACCTTGAAACAGTAACAGGGCGAGTCTGGCCAATTCTGTGTGCTCTGTCTATCGCCTGGTCCTCGGTTGTGGGATTCCACCAGAGGTCCATGAGCATGACATGGCAGGCGGCCACCATGTTCAATCCCAGGCTCGCAGCCTTCAAAGACATGATCATGACAGTAACTTCAGGAAGGGTGTTGAAATCTGTCACGGCTTTGTCCCTGGCAGAAACCGACATTGTTCCATCCAGCCGCCTGTACTTTACGGACGAGTTCTTTAATTCAGATTCCAGCAAGTCCAGCATCCTAGTCCACTGAGAAAAGACGATAGCTTTCTCTGACACCAACTCCTTGCTTCGATTTGTGTTGGCCATGTCATTATTTAAGGAAACCCCTGAAGAATCCATAACTTTATCATCAGTTGGCAAAGTAGAGGTCTTATTTTTGGAGCCAGAATCCTCATATTTGGGTAGTGATCGGAGGGTATCAACGGCAGCTCTAATCTTTGAGGAATACGAAGGCGCGTCGACAAAAAGAGGTTCAGGCATCTCTGGTGGCTCTTGGCCATCTACTTGGGGGCCAAAGAGACAGGTCTTCAGGGTAGGCTTTGAAAAAACAGAAGACCTGGTGAGCTTAACTCTGCATTTGGCAGCAGGGCAGGAGTCTCCGTCCCCGGTGAGATGTTCGGATATGCACTGGTTGCAGAAGACATGGCCGCAGATGGTAACGATGGCATCCTCGGGCGGGTCCTACAAGAATCAGTATCCTCATTATCGTCATAAGAATCAAAAGCACCGATCAAACATTATCTTTTTACTTGGGTGTACTTCAATAATAGAGGTTAGGAAAGATAGACATTTTTTTAGAAGGAAGAGCTTCATATTTGGAAGAATTTTGCGGCTATTTTCAACTTTGCCGAAGAATGAGAAAGACTTTGTCATTAAGATTAACATTCAGGAACTTCAGGAATAACGATTTTGAATGAAGGAATCACTGTGATTTGGAGAATAAAAAATGATACTGAATGAAAAAAATTGTTGCAGATACGCACTTTACATCGAGAGCAGAGAGCCAGAGAGCTCTCTAAACAAGACAGAAGCTTCATTTGCTGCTCTCTGGGAAGTTTCTCTGCCTTCTCCATGGCCGTCTTCCAAACGGATGACGAGTTACATCCTCTGACCAAGAGTGGGTGACCACACGCCTGCCGAAGCCTTAGCAGCATCAGCAGAATATTCACATAATTCTGTTTCACCGTCCCCGCATCCGCGTAACCCTAATATCAGGCCCAAAATAAAAATTTACGTTAAAATATAAAATTATGAATAAAACCACAATTATCTAAAAAATAACCAAAAAAAAAAGAAAGCTTGAATTTTCCCTGTAATTGTTGAAGATCAAGGATTTGCTAATGGAGCTTCTAGGTCTTTATACCTTAAACTTTTCTTGAGAATCGGCTTCCAACCTGGAATAGAAATCCCGTTCTGGTGCAGAGAATTCGATCTTCTTAAGATTGATAATTTTTGGTGGCAAGTTAATAATCGGTTTTCCATCGATAAGTGTGCCTGAAACCACGGTTATACCCTTACATTAAACCTCATGAAAAATACCAATATGTTCCTCTCAAACTCTCTGAATTCTAAAGGATAGAACATCATCAATAACTATTTTAAAGTTCAAAATTATCGAACATTATTCATAGATATCGGTGAATTTTACCTTTTGTACGGCGAAGCATGACTGTTTTAAGAACAGCTTGAAGCTTCTTGTATCCAATCTCCGGATTCTTGTTAATAGGAACTTTAATTCCTGAGCAAAACGAGGTGTATGCCACAAACGGCTCGTACCTGAGGAATCTAAAGTAGCTGTAGAGATCATCAATGGCATTCTGGATTGGCGTCCCACTCAGGCACCACCTCCTCTTTGCTCGGAGTCCCCAGCACGCTCTCGCCACTTGGGTTCTATGATTCTTAATGGTCTGAGCTTCATCCAATATCACCCTAAACCATCCTACTTTGGCAAGAGGACGCGCCGCGGAGTGGAGCGAGGCATCTTCCGGCAACGCCTTCTTCTGCTTAAATGAGGAAACCTTCTTATGTTCAGCCACAGAGCTCACTCGTCCTTTCACTTCACCGTCGCCTGCATCGGACCGCGTCGGTACCTCCAAGCTGACTATGGAGTATGTGGTAAGCACGACATCGTATTTGGCAAGCTCCTGCGGATCTCTTGTTCTGTTGCTTCCATGGTAGACGACGAAGGAGAGGTTGGCATTGCTAGTCACCTTGCGCTTCAGTTCATCCGCCCACTGCCGCAGAACGCTGGTCGGGCAGACGACTAGGGTTCCAGCCGCCGGCCTGCCTTTCTGAAGTAGGCAAGAACTTTCCCTCTTGATCTCCTCCTCATCATCTAGGGCCAGAGCTTCAATTTCACCTTTGGCGGGAATAACACAGGACTTGGACGCCGGAGATCTTTCCAGTAGAATTAGGGCAATTGTTGACACGGTCTTCCCTAATCCCTGTAACAACATCAACACCAACAACTAAGTTCATACAAATATCAAATAGACGAATTAATTTAATTTTACAAGATGAAGAACCTGGTCGTCTGCCAGAATACCCCCTGAGCAGTAGTGATTGCGGGTCTCCTTCTGGACCATCCAGGATAGAGCTATGCGCTGTTTACACAACCATAATGGCAAAATTCGAAAAACATAAATATCAATCCGTAAAGTATAATATCAAGATAAAAAACGAGTGAACAACCTGATGTCTCAATAAGGGAACGGACAAAACTCCTTCGGGAACGCTGGCTTCGAGCTTCGGCTGAGCCAGATCCTGACATGAAATGTAAAAGTGGGCAGAGAAAAGGTAAGAAAATCATCTATAATTTTAGCCAGACAGGAGGAGAGCGAGGAAGGACCTGCAAGGCAATGCGAAAAGCCAATTTATCGTCGTCTGTCTGAAGCTTTGATGAACTTGTTCGGGATTGGTGCACATAGCTATATGGAGTTGGGGTTATTTCTGAATGCAAACCCTTCTTTGGAAGATCAACATCGATTACACAAACATCAGGGCTGTCTACACCATTTGCAAAGCTTCTGGATCGAACTACATCGACATTTGAATGGCGTGACCATTCCTTCACAATATTTTGTTTCTTGTTCTGAATGAATTGGATTGAGTCTGGCATTAATCTTTTGGATTGACAAGGTAGAGGTGTGCGTAGGCTGCTGCTGAGGTATAATGACAGAGAATCTCCACTCGGCAAACTACGAAGACTCGAATTCAAGATATCCTTCTTTCTGCTGCATGATCCAGTAGATTTAGAAAGATAATCGGGGTCTGGAAAGGAAGAATCAACCTGCGGGGATGTGCGATCCTCTCGCTCTGCTCTTTCGTACAGATTTAGGGCATATTTGCTGTGGCATGAGGAAAACGACGGCGACAGTTGATTGGACTGTGGTTTGTTTGGAAAATTCCATATCCAGTCCCCATTCCTGCCATTTTCAGAAGCTTTGGTAAAAGAATTTGTTGTTCCCAAACCAGGTTCATCAGATAAATACGGTGCACTCTGCCATATTTCTTGAAAGTTACTTTCTGTGGTCGTTGAATTATCGGTCCTGGTGCCATTGAATTTGATCGGCTCGAAATGCGAAAAAGAATCTGCGGGAAAGAAATGTGCAGTTTATGAAGAAGCGCATCAAGCTAAAAAAGAAAAAAGATTAGATGAAAGTCTAATTACGATTTGGTTGTAAAATTTCTCGTCCTTCTCTGAAATCCAAAGGAGGAGATTGATCCGGATCTAGAAATTGCTGACCACGAAAAGAACTGTGCCCAGAAATCCCTGAAGCTCCAGAAACTTCAGACCGAATTTCCTGGCGTTGAGCATCGGTAAAACCTCCTGGCATCTCGATGAAGCCATCTTCATTCCTCGAGGATGAAGAACAGAAGGAGCCGTATAGAGAAGAATTCCGAGAGTTTTCATTCAAACTCGCATCGCAAGAATTCAAACGGTCGTCGTCATAGCGTTCCAGTTCCTCAGCATGCTGGAGAGAAACAAATTGGAAACCTGACAGCATCAAAAAAGAAACATCAGAAGATTATTCAAGTCGCAAGTCGGGAAAACGAAACTCAATAATAAGATTACCATCTTCAGGCGGAGATTCCTGCCCATCATAACGATTCTCTTCAACTTGACTTTCTTGATATTCATCTTCGCAGATACTCTGCGAAACCCAACAAACCCCAAATCGAACAGGTTAAATACAGATCGATCTTTCGTCGGAGAAAAAAATTGAAGATATGGAATTCAAGAGGCGATTCGCTTACAGGGGACAAATTGGAAACGAATTCGTAACCTGGAAGCATCAACAGAAAAAAATAAAATCAGAATAGTATTCTACTCGTCAATCGGGAGAAGGAAACGCGACGATCTTCACCATCTTCAAGCGGAGAGGCCTCCGCATGATAACAATTCACTTCCGCAAGATTTTCCCGATAATCCTCTTCGCAGATGCTCTGCGAGTTGGACCGTGACATAGAGAAAAGGAGCGATCAAACATACTTTAATCTATACATCCCTCCGTCGGAAGAAATGAAAGGAAATGAAAATCGCGAGGGCTTACGGGGGAGTCGAGATCCTCGTCGAGGATCGCGAAGAAGGAATCCAGACCGATGGAGAGGCGATCTTCGACGGAATCCATGTCTCCCGGAAAGAAAATCTCGGACGAGGACGGCGCATGGCTGCCCTCTCGCAACATTCTCCGAAGCCCCCCCCCAAAATTCCGGAAGAACTAGGGCTTCATCTTCCGCTATTTCCAAACTCTCCCATCGCCGCCGCTTATCAATCGCATCGACAAGGAAAGGCCATGCGATCGAAGAGGGCGGAGAGAGAGGGGGCGTTTTGTCGCCGAAAGCGCGTGGAGCGTTCACGGACGCCACGTGCCCGGCGGTAATTGGGCACCGCAAATCCAATTTATCCCAGCCCTCTCTTCGATTGACCCGGGCGAGGGGGAATCGAAGAAAGACGCCATCTTTCCCTGATTTCATCGGCGAAAAATCCCAAATCTTCAACTGGGTCGGCGGTAAACGACGCGAGGAACAGAACCCATGTTCCCGATTCGCGGATCGAAAGAGACGGATGAAGAGAAGAACGCGAGGAAAGACGGCAGTTTTTTGGTCTTTTTCTGCGTGAATCGTCTCTGTTACCGGGATCAGCTAGAGGAAGATGAAGCACTCGAGGGATACAAGGGGGTTTTCGAGAGATTCCGCGTCGGCGGCGCCGTCCTCGGCCGCCGGCGGCGGCGGCGGGAGCGGCGGGCGGAGGGGGTGCGGTGGAGCGGCGCGGGGGAGGCGGAGCGGCGGTCGCGGCGGGGCGCGGGGGCGGCGGGGGCGGGGCGGCGCCGGTGGGGCGCGCTCTTGCCGGGGGGAGACCACTCGGGGAGGCGGCGCCGCTCGGGGCGGCGGCGGGGGCGGCGGGCGGCGGCGGCCGAGTCGGCCTCGTCGCCGGAGCCGTCCTTGACCTCCGTCATCGTCGTCGAGACGGAGAAGCTCTCGCTCGCGCTGCACATCTCCGACGTCTCCGACGTTTCCCCCTTCCTCGCCCCGCCCTTCTTCTCCGGCGACCGCGGCGGCGGCGCCGCCTCCCCCGTCTGCGCGCAGGGGCTCGTCGTCTCCGTCAGAACCTCCTTCACCACCGTCTCCTCCTCCGTCGCCGCCGTCGTTGCCTTCGGCGGCGGCGGCGGTGGCGGCGGCGGTGGCGGCGGCGGTGGCGGCGGCGGTGGCGGCGGCGGAGGAGGAGGCGGTGGGGTGGTGGGGGGGTTGTTCTTGGCGGGGGGCTTCTCGCTCTTTGTCAGACAGCTCCCCATTGTCTCCCCTGCATAGCCCACCGGGGGAAGAAGAAGAAGCTCAGGAAGAAGAAGAGGGGGGAGAGTATCAGGTGGAAAATGGGCTTCTTTTTATGCCGGAGAGAGAGAGGGGGGAAGAACTAAGAAGAGAGAGAACGAGATAGAGTACGACGGAGGAGTTAGTAAGAGAGAGAGAGTACGAAGAAGGGAGACATTGAAGAGGAGAGAGAGTCGGAGGGAGAAAAACAAAGAGAGATGGGGAAAGAG
Organism: Wolffia australiana; assembly: GCF_029677425.1. NCBI lineage: Eukaryota > Viridiplantae > Streptophyta > Magnoliopsida > Alismatales > Araceae > Wolffia > Wolffia australiana. Next base: position 18,339,693 of record NC_135843.1, on the reverse strand, counting down.
ATGGAGAGACAGAATAGGGCGGTGAGAAAGAGATGGAGAGACAGAGAACAAAGAGGGAGAGAGGTATAGAGACAGAATTATGAGAGGGAGGGAAAGAGTAAAAGATTAAGAGATAGAATAAGAGGGAGGGAAAGATACATAAGACAGAAGAAGAGGGAGAGGGAGTCAAAGATGGAGAGACAGAGAGTTAGGGGTAGAGAGAGAGCAGAGAATATGAGGGAGAGAGTACGAGATAGAGAGTGAGGGGCAGAGAGAGAAGGTAAGAGGCAGAGAGAGAGAGAAAGAGGTAGGGAGAGAGTAAGAGGTAGAGAGAGAAAGAGAGGGTAAGAGGTAGAGAGAGAAATAAACAGGGAAGAGGTAGAGAGAGAATAATGTTAGAGAGAGACAGAGAGGGTAAGAGGTAGAGAGAGAAATGGTAGAGAGAAATAAACAGGGAAGAGGTAGAGAGAGAATAATGTTAGAGAGAGACAGAGAGGGTAAGAGGTAGAGATAGAGAAATCGTAGAGAGAAATAAACAGGGTAAGAGGTAGAGAGAGAATAATGTTAGAGAGAGAAAGAGAGGGTCCTTTAATGAGAAAGGACAGGCTAGGGCCTGAGATGGCGTGGCTGTGTTGGGGCAGGCGAGAGCAGCAGTACCAGCCGCGTAGTCAGACCCGCCGCAGACTAACCCGCTTACGTGTCCCCCCAAAGTATGCTGACCTGGCACTCATTAGCCGCTAATTTCCTTTCTCCCCCTAATCATTACGATTAAACCCTACCACGTGACAAGTCAACGCGACGACTTCAGTTCTTACCTCGGCTCTGAATTTTATTAGTTAAATATCCCCCTGCCCACCATTTCTCAAGATATTTATGTAATAAACTGCCAAAAAGGGTTTTCCTGTGATTGAGAGGAAATTTCTGGGTTCTCGGCCCGGAGAAAGTGGCCTGAGCTCTTTTTTCTTTTTTCGATTTGCCTGGTTCGCACAGCCATTCTTGGCTGGTCTTCTTCCTCGCCGACTGAAAATTTCATGAACGGATCTCGGATTGTTCTTGGCTATTCGTGATGGAAACTGCGAGGCGAGCCTACAAGCTGCGTATCCTCTGCTGTTGCTCCCAATTTCCTTTTTTTTTTGGGTGCTGAATTTCCCCTTCTGCTCCTCTGAATGACGAATCGAAATCCGCTCCAGTGGCGGAGATGAGCTGGAATTAGGTCCGCAATGCTTCCAAATCTGATGGGGTTTCATCCGATTCCGGATTTCAGCGTCTGTATCTGGGCAGTTTCAACGTCGATTGAACAGTGGGTAGACCTTGTTGCTGGCAAGTCGCGTCTTTTTTATTTTGATTTGGGCATGAGTTCCCCCCGTTTCACTCAGATATCTCCAGGGTTCATGCAGTGAGATTTGGGCTCTCTTACTCTGTCTCCGGCGATGGAGGCATTAACCTGACGATTTCTGCAAGGGGACTCTGGAAATTCTTCAACCCAGTTGCTCTGCCTGGGAGAGTCGTTTTCGTGTTCTTCTATAATTCGATTCGTATTGAATTGACTGAGGGAGGTGAAGAGAGAGAATGCAATTACCTTGTACTGTCTTGGAATTTGAGTGAGATGGATTGATTGTTTCTCCGGCTAATCTGTTTGGGGCGCGAAGTGGAGTCTTTCATCTGTGGTATGATGTTCTTTCTGTGGGTTTCGTGTATTCTTGCCCCATCTGAGTTGTGTTCCTGGCGCCAATCCACCATACATTCAAAATTCTTGAGGCATTTTCCTGTGCTGTTTCATAGTTGGTTTGTATTATTCTTTAATGAACCAATGCCTCCCCGTCAATAGGATTATTTAGCTACATTTATGTTATCATGAGATGACAAAATGAGAAAATTCAAGATTCATGAATTTATTTAAAAATTGAGATGTATAATGTTGTTGAGATGAAAGCTGTGTTTGGTGCGACACTTGGTTCTCTGGCTTAGATTTTTTAAACCAATTTATGATTTATTCCCTCCATAATGTGTTCTAAGAAGATTCTAATTTGATTAGTGTAAAATTATTGCATATCATTGCATTCCTTGACTTATAATTAAAGAGGAGTTCGTGGCGCATGAATCGGATGTCAATTGCCTGAACATTGGAAAAAAGTCAAGCAGATCATTTCTTACTGGTGGAGTTGATCGCAAGGTGAATTTGTGGTCGATTGGCCAGCCTGCGCCTGTACTGGTCAGTCCTAATGCTTTCTTCTCACGTTCGCTTGCACATTTTGGTCTTTGTGTATCTGCCAACCACAGTTCATCTTCAAGTTACTTGCACTTATTCGCGTATTTGCCAACATCGTCCATTGGGTTTTATCAATTTCTACTTCATTTTGCATTTTGTAGAAAATGTTGAAATATCTACTGTCCCCCTCAGTTGTTGTTATGCAGTAGATCGTAATTTTTCTCATATTTGTTTCCCTGCATTTTTCAGAGCCTCTCGGGTCATTCAAGCTCAGTAGAGTCTGTAACCTTTGACTCTGCCGAGTTGTTGGTCCTGGGGGGAGCATACAGTGGCACTGTAAAGCTATGGGATCTGGAAGAGAATAAAGGTGGGTGCTTTCTCATACATCTTTTTTTTTTTTTTTTTGAACTTGATATTTTAGCTTTCCCTATTTAGATTTGATATTATCTATAAATTAGAGAAATTACTTTCAGAGTCTGGAGGTTGAAGTGCAATCTGGATCATATTAATTATCTACCGGTGATTTCAAGATGACTTAGCAGTCATCTTTTGTTCCTCGTTTTAACTCATCTCCCTTATGTTTGTAGTTGTTCGAACACTCACTGGACATAGATCAAGTTGCACATCGTTGGAGTTTCATCCGTTTGGTGAGTTTTTTGCATCGGGTTCTGCGGATACTGATCTCAAGATATGGGACATTAGACGAAAAGGCTGCATCCACACATACAAAGGCCACACAAGAGAAATTAAAACCATCAAGTTCACACCAGATGGCCGTTGGGTTGTATCTGGGGGAGAGGATAATGCTGTTAAGGTGATGATGAGGCTTAGAGTTTTGTGAATTATGAGTAGTTTACAGTTTTTTTTATTGTTTACTTAAAATTATCGTTGGAGTTTTGTTCAGCTGTGGGATCTGACTGCTGGGAAACTGTTGCATGAATTCAAGGCTCATACTGGTGCAATCCACAGTATTAATTTTCATCCCCACGAGTTTCTTCTTGCCACAGGTATCTATCCTCGCACATCAGGCCCCAAGAACTAGAAAATCTTGCATTCTTTTATGGTTTTCTAAAACGTATTTATGTAGTTTTTAGGGAAGAAATCGTAATCCTGATAATTGGTGCATTTCGTAGCTTGCTGATATCCAGCACGAGTCACATTTTACATCAGTATGGCCTTGACAACTGATATTCCTCGAGCCATCCTTGGATTATGATAGAGTCTTGTTAATGAGTAATCAAAGGGGCCCAAACAGGCCCAAAAGAGCCCATTGAAGTATAGGACGGGAAAGTTCGTAACTGTCCGGCTTCACTGGGTGGTTATAAATGCATTGCAAAGTCATTAGTGGAATGATCGTTTGAGGTTTCTTCTGTGCATGACTTGGCCGTATTCAGCGATTATGAGGGCAAGACTTTCTGCATTTGGTAATTCTTGAGGCTTTAGGCCATTCTAACCTCTCATCTAGTTCTCTCTCTCTCTCTCATTCTTAATTCTCAATAGATATCCAATGAGGCATCTATCAGATTACCTGCCACCCAGTATATCTCAATCTTTGTTTTGTTAAACATGAACACACATTATTGAGACAAGTTTGATATGTTTAATATTTAAGACGACATTAGGTCATTATTACAGCACTTTTAATTTATCAGACCGTCTAACAAGAGGAAACATAAGTTTTAATGGCCCCACTGCGGCTTTTGATTCTTTCTTCCAAAAGATATTCTCTGGTCAGTTCTTTACTCTAATCGCCCATAATCGTTTTCAGGCTCGTCTGATAGAACGGTGAAGTTCTGGGACTTGGAAACGTTTGAAATGATAGGATCTGCCGGTCCTGAGGTATTTCTCTCCTTTTTATAAAAAAATTAGAAAATATTCCCGCCGGATTTTTTTATTGTGTGCTCTCCCTTGTAATTATTCTCGTCTGGAAGTCAGGCATAGTACTTTTTTAAATATACTATCACCAAACTGTATTTTTGCTTATGAATTAGTCTTCTCGTCATGTAATAATAACTGCTCCATCTTCATGTAATTTTACCTTATAATTATCCAGATATATGTTGCTGGGCAATTTTTTTAATAGATGTCAGGTATATACTGTTATAATTCATTCCTGACGAATGATATCTATGACAAGATGACTGGGGTGCGCTCTATGGCCTTTCACCCAGACGGAAAGGCCCTCTTCTGCGGTTTGGATGAGACTTTGAAAGTGAGTAGATCGTTTTCTTATATTTAAGGTTAATTCTCTTGGGTATTTTTTCATCAATTTCCGCTATCAAATCCAGGTTTTCTCGTGGGAACCTGTAAGATGCCATGATATTGTCGACATGAAGTGGTCCATTCTGGCTGATCTCAGCGTTTATGAAGGAAAATTATTGGGCTGCTCTTACCATGAGAGCTCTGTTGCTGTGTGGGTTGCAGATCTTTCGGTAAATATCTTTTCTTTATCCTATCTTTCACCTCTCATGTTTCTCTTGTGCTTTGATAAAGTGTCATATGATTACTTTACTGGTCAGCTTATCTCGCCATACGCCATCGGGACAGTGCCAAAGGCTCCAGCTACAATCGACATTCTCTACAACTACAATCAAGGCCAGAATTTTCATCATGATTGCAAACCCAATACGCAACTTACGGAGAAAAAAAAGGCTGAAGATTTTCCAGATGAAGTGAAAGAAACTATCAAAAGTGTCTATGTTACATGTAAGTCTTTTCTTTTATTTTAGTCCTGCATAAAATCAATGTCCTGAAAATCTTTAATTTTCGTGTTAAAAGCAAGTGATCGTTGTGAGAGTGCTCCAAGAAGCACACGTACAGTTGAAATTCCTAGCATGAAGCTGAGAAATTCTAGTGCGATTTTTGAGAGAAGTTTGAACTCAAGTTCGCCTTTGAAGTCGGATGTTAAATTGGTTGCTCCAAAAGAGTCCCTCTCAAATTCAAATTCAGCCAGAGAAAGCATTTCAGGAGATCCAAAGAAGACTGCTTCAAACAGTTACAAGTCAAGAATGATCAATCAGCGTTCAAAGGTCACTTCAAACAGTCGAATCTGTATGCCAATTGTTGTGCCCAGGGAGAGGGAAAGCCCGAATCATCTACCGAGGACTGCTCTTTCCAGAAAAAGCTCTTCTAACAGCATGGCAGATCTTTCACGAAGTATTTCGTCATCAAGTAATCTAATACGGAGTCACTCATATGGAAACATTGGTCAACAAGTGATTGAGAACAAAGGAAATGAATCTGGTCCAATTGGTGTGGCAGATTCATGCCTCCGCTCTGCCCGTGAAGAAGCAGAGGAACTTCCTGTTAATGTAGAACACGAAGGGCGCTCTGGTATCCGTGTTGTTGCAGTGAAATCAGGGAGGGTCTTATCTCTGAAGAGCAGTTCTAACTCTGCTGATGATGACAAAAGTATGGTACAACTGACTTAACAATTTTATATCTTCTGCGCGGCACTATTTTAAATTTTATCGGTTCTTGTGTTTGATATTGAAAAGTGTTGAATATTTAGTCTAATGTGTTACGGCGATTTTAAGGGTACTCGGTTGTAAATTTAATCTTAGATTTTATGAGATGCAGTGGCGTTTGACATAGTTATCTAACATCATTTTCTTTGTTTCTATCCATGTTAAAGTCTTTGTGTTTTCATGCATGGAATTTATTGTATGATATTTAGTCTCCAATAATTACGCTAATGTCTTATAGTAGGTAGTCAGATAGTTGACTTTATGCTTTATCCTAGATTTAATGACGGGAAGTGATCTTTGACTTTGTTATCTAACCTCTTCTTCCAGCTCCATTAATGCAATTATTTATGTGTTGTAAGTTAGAGTTTTTGGTTTAATAGGGCTCTGTATTGGATTTAGGGTTTTCATCTTCTCTATAAATAGGGAAGCTGAAACTATAAAAAATGAGCCTTTGAGAATTTCCTTCCCCTATCTATTTTTGCCTTTTGGAGCCTTTTAGAGCCTTCCCCTATCTATTTCTTTAGTCGCTCTGCCAACATTCTTTCATGGTGTTATCCAACAATATGGAATAGAATATGCAACAAATATCCCGATGTGTTTGATGGTAGTATTAAACCTATCTATCCTTCTTCTGCTCTTAAAGAAAGATGGCCTGTTGAATTATTCCGTCTCTTTCCATATCAATGGTCAATACAGCCTGATGCTGTCGAAATCATTCGGTGCAAACTTTTCTCATGATTTGTTGACCATGTATTGAACCTGCGAATTTTGTCTGATTTTGCTCCGAATTTCTTAGTTGTACGCATGGTAAACCATTTTCCTGTGTCAGTGTCTTTTTTATGAATATTGAGAGTCTTTTGACAAGAACTCTAGTAATGTTGCATTAATAATTTTTTGTAGATTGTCATTCAATCAATTTGGTCACTGAAGAATTTTCCCACAAAAGTACAATCGAAGGAGGTGAGTTCCCATATCTCTTGATTTAATGTGGGATTACGTGATGGAGAACTTAAAATTTTCGTCACTAGGTAATGATTCTGCCTGTTCTGTTGCTGAGAAAACTCCCGTTAAAAATGTGAGAGGTAAACAATCATCTTTCATTCGTTCTTTCTTTTGTAAAATTTCCGTTCACCAAATAATTGATGTGCAATAATTGAGGGGAGAAGTACTCTTGGGGACTTAACTATGTTAAACTCTCCAGTTTCGGCTCAGCCTGGAAGGACGCGGTCCCTTGTGGAGAGCTGGGAAAAGATTAAAGGCAGTCGCTCTGCCGTCAATAAACCTTCTTCAACTTTGATAAATGAAACTGACGCTATGCCGTCCAACTTAGTACGCAATTTTTTCTGGTTCCAATTTAGTAGAATCTTATTTTAGAATTGCATTGTAGCAGACTCTTATTGATTTATGGTTTATCAATATTGAAGAACCAAGGAAGCGCGGATTTGATGACGGTGGGTAGAGTCTCTAGATTTAATGATGATGATGGCTCTGATGCACTCCTTCAGAACCATGATTCCATCATAAACTCTTTAAAGTCTAGGCTCAAAAAGTTACAGGTAATTATTTTTCTTGTATTTCTTTTTGTGGCTGATGAGTGATTCATTGCCTTAAAATCTGTGAAATGATTTTTAATTATGCCATTGCAGATGGTGAGACACTTGTGGACATCGAGTGGTGTTAAGGGAGCAATTACCTCGATATCAAAGTTACCAGAACACTCAGTACGTGTTCTCCATCGAGGATGAAAAAACGAAAGAAGAAAACTTAATATAGGAGGAAAGATAAAATCACGAAATGAGTTTTATCCGTTTTGAAGTTTTTTTCTTGTCCGTGATTTTGCGCAGGTGCAAGTAGATGTAATTAGCGTTCTTACAGAGAACGTTGAGATCTTCACTCTGGAACTTTTTTCTCTGATTTTGCCACTACTTTCTGACTTACTCACCAGCAAGACTGAAAGGTATTTTCTCTCTTTCCTTTCTCTCTCTTGTGATATCACTCTTTCAGTTACACTATGTTATGTACATATTTTTAAAAATTCTGTATCGATCTATCTTCTTTGAATCTTGATGTGTCAGCTGGGATATTCCTGTTTCTAGTTTTTTTTATATGTCCTATTTCTGTTATTTCTTATTCTCTGTTTCCTATTTTAGTTATTCCCTTTTTCAAACTAATGAGCCCAATTATCAGCCCAGTGCATGTACCCATAACCTGGTATGTAAACCAGGATTGTTGAGCGAGAAAAGGGTGTTGTTATTGTTCAATATCAGTTACTTTTTCTATTAGGGTTTCTACCAAAGACACTGGGAGACCTGTCTCTATTGAAGACAATATTTATATGTATATTTCTTTGTTTTATCTATATTTGTGTGCATTTATGCAATATCTATGTATCTATCTTGTAAATCTATGTGTCCCTGTATCTTTCTATCCAGTCCCTATGAATTTTGGTGTCTAGGCATTATCTGGGTAAGTCAATATTTATCCATCTATCGATATATCTACCTTTCCAAATCTTTCTGTCCTTATTTCCTTTTCTATATCACGCCTATTTATTCATCAATCTTAAATATTTTTTTATATCGACTTACCCAGATAATTATATGTTTATATTTATATAACATTTCATTCTGTTTATTTCTAGTCCATAAATTTTAAATTTTCTATCATTCCATTTAAATGTTCTCACACCTTAATCTGTCTCTGAGTATCTCAGGCACGTTGATGTATCTCTGGAGATGTTATTGAAGCTGGTCAGAGTGTTTGGGTCTGTTGTGCGGACAACAGCATCATCACCACTGCCAGTGGGGGTTGACCTCTACGCTGAAGAGAGGTAATTTGACTATTTGACCATTTGATCACTTGACCGAGGTGGTCATCGAGTTGCTGACCTGGGTTTTGTCAGGCGGGACCGCTGCCAGGCATGCTGTGACGAGCTGGAGAAGATCAAGCAAGAGCTGCCCTCACTGATCAAGTAAGTGGGCCAGTTTCTTCTTCCTGTGGCTTTGACTTTCAGCCCAGACTGTTAACTTTGGTGGGGTCCACAGGAGAGGAGGTTCCCTAGCGAGGCGGTCGGTGGAGTTGAACCTCTCTCTGCAGGATTGACCTGTGCAGGATGCTCGGTGGCCTGATTTTGGGAACCAGGCCTCCCGTAGATGTGTACCTGCTAACATTTCTCATTCCCCCTTTGGCTTTTATCTCTCTCGTGTTCATCCAGTAAATATGTTGTAAACCAGGTCTCACAGAAAATTACCTCACAGAGATAGAGGAAGGAGATAGAGAAAGACACCCGAATCCTCATTTGCATCACAAGGGTGGGAGGAAGGGAGAAAGATGACATCTCCCTGATATGGTACAAAGTTGAATGGATGGATATTTTTTGCATTGTACATCCATGTATGTCCTCAAATCATATGAATAATAAGAATTTTATGGTTCGATACCACTTTAAATCAGTTTTCTAATTGTTGGTTGAAATTGCATTCGTCTGTACATGTAATAACAAAATTTGTTTGTGCAAGAAACTAAGGCCTCTTCAAGCCATATGATGTACTCGACTTTTATGTATTTTAATTATGCCGTTGTTGTGATTCGAGTGTCAAGCAATAAATTTAAAAACCTCGCCTAGCATAGTCGGTAAGAAGGGTCAATCCTCAGGGAGCCTAGGTAATGAGATAAGATGATTTCATTGATGATGAGAGAAAAATATTTATGATTATAATGAAAGAGATGGAGAATTATGGGAGTTGAGAGAATGGCAGAGAGTAAGAGAGAAATTATAATATAATTATGTATTAGAGGTGGTGTTAAAAGGTTTTTGGAGAGAATTGGTTGATAGGATTGAGAAAAAAAAGAGGTATGATGAAGAGAGACAAGAAGGGAAGATTTGAGATGTCTAATTGAATTGCAACGATTAATTCTACTACAATAATAGAAAAATAGAACCTACATTATCCGTGGAACAGAATACAATGAAAAACCCAATCCAAACCTTCACACACACCCAGATTAGTGCCAATCCTAGGTCGGGTGATGCTTGACTTGCTCCGATTGCAATCCTTCACTTGCACTTGCTTCCACAAAGAATGAAGAGGATGGGCCTTGAACCTCTCCTTTACCTTCTGGTAGCCTGTTGCTAAAGGGAGAACAAAAAATAACAAGGAGAGAGAAAATGTAGTTTTTTATAAGGGTTACTTAGGGTTTAAAGGGGCATTTTGGTCATTATATTAAACAAATAATTTAGAACTTCAAAACTAGATGAAACTAAACCAAATTAAAGGGCATACTTGAGGGAAGCTGCCATAAAAAATCATCTGAATCGGAGTTGTAGATCAAAATATATCAATGTTTGAATGTGGATTAATGTGGACCGTTTGATCATTCTTGATCGAAGGGTCCACCAATTTTGACACATGTTGCACCCTAATTGGGTGTGAAAGTGTCTCTTTTATCAAAAGCATCGGTGGTTTTGATGCGGACCGTCCGGTCATGACGAACGTGATTGGAGGGTCCACAATCATCTACATATTCACTTTAATAAAGTGACTACCTAGTGGGGGGACCATGGTTAAATCGTTGCTATCTGACCATGCTCATCACGATCAGACAACTCAACCATCTGACAAGTGTTAGACGGGAGGAGAATGAAAAAAGCGGCACCATCTGGTCCATCAAATCTAACGGTGCCGATCGGAGCCGTCAAATTGCGCCACATGCACGTGGGCCTATGTGGGACTTTACTCCCATATGTTAAAAGTTAGCAAAATATCAGTGTATGAATTAAAGCCCCAAATCACGCATCAATGCCCTATATAATCTCTCGCCTGTGCGCCATATACGCGCCATGTGTGCAAGCTTGTGCACACACATGCTCACCACACCTGCGCTTCCCACGAGTCCACGTGGACTCATTTTTCCTGCGCGGCAGACCTCAAGCCCTCGTAGAGCGCAGGTGCGCCGTTGGTACATCAAGTCCACGTGGCTCCGCATACAACCCCCCATCTACTCAAATGTTCATATCTCCCTCATTTTAAATCCATTTAACCCCAAATGTTCTCCCTTGGATTAATAATTTTATCCTCTGTCTTTCTAAATCCTTTAAAATCAATAATCGTGCTTATAAAGTGAGGGTTCACTCATAGTGAACTAATCCTAAGTGTGAAGTGGACTCAGTCTCCGGCTCATTTCACTACCTAAAGGGAATTGACTGGTTTGGCTTCTTCGGTGTTTGGATTATCCTAAACTGAGTTGGATGATCCTTTAAATGCTTGCAAACCTGATTGAATCTACCCTGAAGTTAATGGCGTGTCCTGTCCTTCCTCGACATCGTCATTGCATCCATACCGCGGTGAATTTCCTATCCTTTGCACTCATAATCTCGTTGAAAGTGTGAGATTGAATCATTTGACTTCAGAGAATGTCATATGGGGTTAGTTTATCAAAGAAAACACACAAAAAATCATAAAGTCGTGCATTTGGGGATTAAAACGTATAATTCATATAAATGTGATATTTCATGTTAAGAGAAGCATAATTGTATATTTTAATGATAGTTCCTTCTCTAAAAGTGACATTTTAATGCATGTATGCAAATGGCAAGTATTTGTACTTTTTTGAATTTGACATTATCTCATGATAATAAGGGTTAATATCACGGTTCAGCCCAAACTTTTCCGAAAATACGAGTTATAGCCCTAACTTTTTTTTCGCCGCGGCACAGCCCGAACTCCCTATTTGGTCTGCCGCCATAGCTCGGCTGTGACGTGGAATCGACGTGGCTGCCAGGTGGGTTTCCGGCGAAGTCCACCTAGGCGGAATCCACCTGGAAGCCACGTGGATTCCACGTCATAACGGGATTTGAAGAAAGTCAGAAATAAGTTATCGATTAGTCCGTCCAAGTAGAATCACCTGGGAGAGAGATCAGAAAGGTGGAGAAGGAGAAGGAGACGGTGGAGAAGGAGAAAGAAAGGGCGTGCGAGAGAAGGGGCTTCCGCGCTGATCAACACCTTCTGCAGTGGAATCGTTGCGAGTTTCTTCTTGGCTACGGGAGTTCCACGAGGTAGGGTTCATTGCTGTCGTCAGGGCCTGCCTTATTATCTCCCCCATTGGTCTTGTTCATCCAAGGAAGGTGCTCTGTGTCCCTACTAATCTTCTTATTAGGCAGCTCGTTCTTTTTTGCTGCGTCACTTCGGCGATCTATAGGGCATTTAGTCTTACCGTTTTATGCACATTCCACCTTATACCTTCACCGACAATGTCCATCCAACTGCATATTCCTCTTCCCAAATCCATTGAGCCATTTTCTCTTCTTCCTCTCTCTCTCCCGAATAGAACACCTAGGTTCATATCAGAGTCCACTTCAACTAAAACACTTTCCGTAGCCCTTCAGGCCCACTGATCTGCTAATTAGAGGACCAAGATATACCTATATAATGTTAACACAAACTCTATAATGTTAACTTCCTCAAGCTGATATTGATCTGAGGAAACTCGTATAAAACCAGAGCGAACATCTATTCAACAGAATTTGAAATATTTCAGTAAAAATCGATCAACATTGATAACAGGTTCCTCCACAAATCAGAAAAGAGAATGTAGCCAATAAAGAGAGATCACACAAAGATAAACGTTGATAGAGTTTAAGGAGATTTCCTGTGAGCTCTCCCTTTCTGGTTTGCAGGCCTGATCCTGCTCACCAGCCCTCAGTCTGCTCTTAGCAACTGAATAATTGAAAGAATATAGGGTTCTTCACATAATAGGATTCTTTTCTTTATGTTATTTACTACGTGATAATAACTCTGTGCTCTATGACGTTGTAGAGGTTGGCATTGGCCTTCTGGGTTGTGGCGCCTTCTTTGCATTTTTAGGCGTTGTTCTCTTCTTTGACAGGGGACTTTTGGCTGTCAAAAACATATTCCACCTTCTGCCAGTTTGATTTGTCATCATAGTCACACTTGGTGTGCATTGGAGAACTTGTTTGTTTTCATTTCTTCCAACAACTGGTTCACACTATCCCACCTATCATGACAAAGACATCATCAGATCAAAGTGAGACAGTTTAAACGATTTAAAAAAATAATAATCAGAAACTTACCTATCATTTTTAGCTTAAACTGACAACAGCAAGCAATAAGCTACCACATTGGGCACGCTGCCAAGCAATAAGCTACCACACTTGAATCATAATTTCATGAATAAACAGGCGTTAGACATGCTATCAGAACCAAGGTTGCAAGTTGAAATCCCGCAAAATTCAACACAACCTGCATCAGATAGCGTCGGAGGACATCGGGATAAGCTAAATTCATGAACAAAGAGGCAGAAAAAACCGAGAATTGAAACGGAAAAAAGGATATGATGGTCTTGACGGGGTTGAATTTTAGTGAACGGGGGAGGCAGGGCAGGCGAGATGGTAGATCTGGTCGACCTCGAGCAGCAGCGGCTCAACCACATCGTGCCGGATGAGCTCAAATCGAGGATTACCAAAGTGGTGCATCACATTCTCCTTCCTCCCCGTGAAGAAATTGTCCTCATGGAAGCCCAGCGCGGGCGTGGGCTTCCATGAGGACGTTGTAGCAGGCGGGCTCGGGGGCATTGCCTTCCTCCTCCATCTCTCTGAGCAGGTCACTCACTTTGGAGAGACGGCGGAGCTTGCCAAAGGTCTCGACGAGGTAGGCGTGGGTGACAATGTCGGGGAGGACCCCAACGGCGTTCATGGTGCGGAAGACCATGTCGGCCTCGTTGCCGAGGCCCTGGCTGCCGCAGGCCGCCAGCAGAGTGTTGCGGGTGACGAGATCATGCCGCATCTGCCCAAAGAGCCCAATTAGAGTGTCCCAGGGCACCTCCGTGGCCCGGGCGCAGGCGTTGATGACGGTGTTGTAGGTGAGGACCGTCGGCGCGACGGAGTCGGGCCGCCGCATCATCCAATCGAGGAGGGCGAGGGCGGCGGCGTGGTCGCCGTTGTGGGCGAAGGCGTTGATCAGCGCGGAAGCCCCTTCTCTCTCACGCCCTTTCTTTCTCCTTCTCCACCGTCTCCTTCTCCTTCTCCACCTTTCTGATCTCTCTCCCGGGTGATTCTACTTGGACGGACTAATCGATAACTTATTTCTGACTTTCTTCAAATCACGTTATGACGTGGAATCCACGTGGCTGTCAGGTGGATTTCGCCTAGGTGGACTCCGCCGGAAACCCACCTGGCAGCCACGTCGATTCCACGTCACAGCCGAGCTACGGCGGCGGACCAAATAGGGAGTTCGGGCTGTGCCGCGGCGAAAAAAAGGTTAGGGCTATAACTCGTATTTTCGGAAAAGTTTGGGCTGAACCGTGATATTAACCCTGATAATAATGCACACATGCATTTTCCTTGCCTAGTAATCTCTTTGATATGAATGAACTATTTAACTAGAGACAAATATGTATCATGGTTGGAGTTGAAGTATTTGCTAACAGTTTTGGAGATTGCTCACTTGAAGTTTTATAACTGAAAATAAGTGAAGAATTTTTGGCACAAGACAATTACGAGTAAGCTGTCAAAATCTAGTAAGCTCATGGTCAACCCATGGATTGTCTTAGATTACTCGAGAGATTTGCACGAATGAAACAATCAAAATAAGAGGAAAATAATTCTTGACTCGGTATCTACATGCATATAATGGAGGAAAAATCTTTATCATAAAAGCCTCAAAGGTATTCCTTTTCTTACCATCATATTGTATTCCTTTCTTTTCAAAATTTTATTTTTCATTGTTTGGGAAGTGAACTACCAAGTCAATAAACATATTTAGATATTTTTATTATTTGAAAACAAAATTCCTTAGAATTAATTTATGAAAGTATGTGTTGGGAATTTTTTTCTTGACATAAACACATAAAAATTTTTGGACACATCAGTGCTAAAAAAGGTTCACATGGTTATTCCAGTCAATAGATCAATACTAATAAAGATTTGTCAATACATCTGTGAAATGAGAAGGACTCGTGGTTGGAATCAAGGTCCTACATGAGATACATATTAAACAAGATAAAAAATAGGATTTTAAACACCTAGAGAAAATCAAAAGTGAGTAAACTATTGTTGGAAAATAATTAACCAATTGTTAGAAATCAAGATGTAATGAAATGATTCAAGTTGTAGGTGGGGAATAATTCTTCTCTTGATATTTAGATATACATGAAGGAAATACTGCTCATTCTAAGCCATCATGTTAACTATCATTCATTTTTTTTTGAAAAAAAAATAGCTAAATGTTTTCTATTGGCAAAAACACGTGTCTGGTACGACCGATCTAGTTGTGCCTTGGAAACCATGCAGGGGGTTTTATATATGTAAAGTTTTCATGTTTGCAAGAGTTTGTTAGCATGGAGAGATCATACTTATCCCAGTCACACACTGACCCCACTCTCCCACCCTCATGACACAAAGTAAAGAGATAAAATACTGAGACCTTGTCAGGTCCATGGGGAGTCCATGGTTCTTGTCCCTTCAGAGCCTGTTACGAGGCCTATGCGGAACATCGTGGACTAACAAAATCAATGTATATATATACATATCAATGTATATATATATATATATGTAAATATCATATAAATTTTTTTCCTTGAGTTTATTACTGAAATAAACTTTTGAGGAAACAATTTTTCGATACCAACATGTGAAGAATCGTAAAGGTCGCATTTATGAAAATTTATTTATACTTTGGGGTCTAAATATATGGGTTAGTTCAGTCACTATTTCATAATTTCAAATGAGAGCCAATCACATACCTTTCATGTAACCTATCCCATAGTCTATGAAAAAATGTCATCATGTGCCTGAAGAATAAATCATTCTTTAAGTAATAGTGATCACATAAATAATTGGTTTGCACTAAGCAAGAAAAATGAGTGAGGTATTCAGAGATTTCCGAAAGTTTAAAAACAATCGTAGAGCGTGATTCTCCTATTGATTTGGGTTCGCTTGTATTTAGGTCATTATAACATAGTTTAAATACACCTTAAGGAAAAATCCAATGATTCATTAGTTATAAGAAAAATGATAATAAATACCATCAATGATTAAAAAAATCAACACCAACATAAAGGTGATTCTATGAATTTATTTTTTGGATGACTGAAATCTAAATTTGAATCATCTCAGAGATCTACTTCTCACCTTGTATCAATATCACCAAGGTTTGGCCCTTGATATGTTCGACAAATATTGCAAGGTTCATTTGTGTGTTTTACAAGAAGTTGAAGACTTGATGTCCTGGTGTCGTTCCATCAACGAGGAATCTCCACGTACAAGACTAAAAAATGTTAATCATCAGACTTAAATTTTGGATAAGACTACAAAATTGATATCTGGTTATTGCCATTGAATAATAAATGAACTTTACTGTTCTAGTTTTTATTAGTTCTACATATAGAAACAAGAAATATAATAATAAGTGAAAGACAGAAACTACTTGGTCTATCTCTATCAGTTAAAAAGTAAAACCAAATTGGATTTTGTTATTTCACAAAAAAATATAAAACTATCTATCTCTTTAATATTTTCATTGAAACCCCAAATTTGAACCTAATAATGATCTATTAGGGGAAAGGCAAAAATCATAAAGGTGACAGTCTCTCGTCTATTGTTGTCTTTGAAAACCCAAAATTGAATCGGCTAATTACAAGATAGCTCAAGAACAAGTTAGATTTGCTTGAACTCTAACAGGTTCGAATTTATGAATAATATACTGCTCTTGTTCTTATCACTTTGTATTTTTCAAACTCAAATTTTTTTCTCTCAATATTGTATCATTTCAAAGTCATTAAATCCAAAAATGAATCCTAATCATTACTGCTCTGATTTGTCAATCCAACCTAATAAAAAAGATTGAAAGACCCAGAGAGGATGCGAGATAAATTATTTGAACAAAAGAACCACACTATGTTACTTGATAATTGG
The DNA here is from genome assembly GCF_029677425.1 of Wolffia australiana. NCBI lineage: Eukaryota > Viridiplantae > Streptophyta > Magnoliopsida > Alismatales > Araceae > Wolffia > Wolffia australiana. The sequence goes on along the minus strand of NC_135843.1, from coordinate 18,323,108 downwards.
AGAATATATACAGCATAAATATTGAAGGAAGAAGGGCCATGAAAGCTTAAACCAGGAGAAGGGCCACGAAACCTCCTCGTCATTGATGCAGCAGAGTGCAGTTCGTTAGGTCATCATTTTGATGTAGAAATAGATCAATCTTAAAAAACATGTTGCTTTTAATATAATAGCCCAAGAATGCGCAATACCCGGTGCTAGACTATCGATAAAAAATTTTCCTTGTAAAATCAGGATCTAAATAAAAGTCAAGGTTAGTGTGAGACTTTTTACTAAACCTAATCTCCTATCCTAGCATCTCCTGTCAGTATCTGAGTATGAAAAAATTCCATGTTCATGTATGTCCTTTTGATCCTCCATACCTGCCTAACTAGACCTATACCATAAGATATATGAGGTGTTGTGAAGTAAAAGTAAATCAGTTTACCACAAGATATCGGAACTTATCCACAAGATTGTCCTTTCCTAAATCAATATTGAGGTCTAGATCAACTGGTGTGGGTGCAGGTTTACATCCAAGCAGGTCTGCTTTATTTAATATATCTAATGTAGATTTCAGTTGAGATAAACTGATCTAGTTTTATGACTAGACAACCTCTATCTCCCAAAAGTATCTTAACTTGCCAAGTTTCTTGACATCAAAGTCCCTGGCCAGCTGCTCACTCAAATTCTCTATTTATCTGTTATCATCACCTGTGAGAATCATGTCATCCACCTAGACTTATAGAGTAGACGTTTTGTTTAAGGAATGTTTAATGAACAAAGTATGTTCACCATGTCTTTGTTTATTACTCAAATGTTTTATATTAGTCATCAAATCACATGGAAATTTCTTTAGGCCAAAAGGGTTTTGCTTTGTTTGCATACCAAATCCTTGTTTTTTTTGTTTTTTAAACTTGGATAATACTCATGTATATTTCTTCTTCCAGGGTCCCATGTAAGTATACATTATTGAAATCGAGTTGATGTAAGGTCTGTCCTCTTATTTCTGCAAGGGAAATTATGATCTTCATTGTGCTTCATTTTTGAAACAGGAGGAAATATCTTCGTAGCATCTATAACAAATGATTTTTTGGTATACTTTCATGGCAAGTCAAATTTTGTACAACTCAATCTCGTCAGTAACCAACGTGTTTCTTTTCTTTCGACAAAGAAACCAATGATAGTGTGTTGTTCTTACTCAAGGCGTATATCTCTTCCTCCATGGCCTACTTCCAATTCCTACCCTCTAGTGATTTTATAAACTTACTTGATATGACCATAGATCTGACCTTGGAGATCAAGTGAGGTCCCTCAATGAGAAATACTCTTTGTTGGGATATTTGAATGTCTCCTTAGTACCCACTAATGTAGGGAAGAGGGTGAAAGCAGATGTTCCTGACTTGCAGTAATGGACGTGCTGCTTCCCAAAATTTTAAAGGAAGAAGACTTTTGTGTCCTCAGTTTTCCATCTATTCCATTATCTCCCATGGATACTCTATTTGGTTGGGCACTATGGTTGAAACTCTATTTCCATTGCTTGATCCATAAAATGTAACATGTTCATGAAACATGATATCTAATGTCACATGATTTTTTCTTTCTCTAGGTTCAAAATACTGATATTCTTTTTGCGTGGTGGAGAAGCTTAAAAAATTACATTTAATCAACCTGGGGTTATAATTTCTTTTGTGTGTAGCAATGTAAATAGGTTTCACAACCAAACACTCTCAACGAGATTTGAGACCTGAACTGAACACTAGTGATGTGCATCTCAAGTTTGTGGGCTGTACTTTTATGGCACAATACTTGTGTTGGCCCATTATTTAACAAATGAGAAAGTAGGAACATTGTTGTTAATCAGTAGGGCTCTAATGACTTCCAATATGCATTGATTTTTCCTCTGGGTAGATCCATCTATAGACGGGTATGTACATATGATGTCTCATGTACAACACCTATGCAATTGAAGAACTTCCTTAACTCATTGTATACATAGCCTTTTGCATTATCTGATCAAAATCTAGCAATACTTCTACCAAACTGTAAATGAATCAATTTTTTTTAAAAATTGTAAATATTGAAATAGAGTCTGATTTATGATTAATAAATACATCTTTTCATTCTAGAAAAGTCATATATAAATGTAATAAAACACATGTTACCCCCACTTGTAGCTCCTGGAGTGGGACCCTAAATGCCATTATGTAGGGTAAATAGAATTAAACTATGTTGAGATGGAACTGGTTAATGTGCATGCATGTGCTTAGCTATTTGACATGTTTCACATGAAAGATCCAAATCGGTTGAATGTTTACGTGGGGTGGGGAATAGCATGCATAAAGTTTTAAAAGAAGGATGCATAACTTGTTGATAGAGCAAAATTGCATCCCATTCATAGGGCATGTGAGTGGTTGAGATGGGAGTGCAGGATGTTGGGGAGGGGAGACATTACACCATGAGACTAAGGCTTGGCACAAAGAGCACTGAGACAGATTTGGGGCACGTAATGCTCTTGTGGATAGTGTTGTCGCGTGAAGCACCAAGCACAATGGTGCCAATGTGGATCAATCAGTAGAGGTATCAGTGTGAGTGCTGGTGGTACGTGGCGTGCCGAGGTTGGGACCGAGCATAGGGGTGTGACGGATGGGCTGGGGCGTGTGGTACGACCGACTGGAGGATGCACTGAGAGCCATGGTCCACAGGCGTGCGACGTCTGGCCTAGGGAAAAGCTTGAATTAACAGTGCTTGCAAGTGTGTGTGCGGGGCTGTGGGCCTCAAGGCGCATTTGCGCCACAACCCAATGGTGCATGTTGCTCCATGTCTTATTACTTTTTTAACATCCCTGGTCTTCCCAATGTAATGGCCATGTCCTCTTATGTAATCTTCTTTCTTAAAATAAATAGTCCCTTTTATGCTGAGGGCCTAGCCCTAACTTCTCTCCTTGACCTCCAAGCAATCTAAATCTGTCCAAAGAGACATCTGATGTACAAGCAAAGGCTGCTCAACCTTAGTGTCCAAGCATTGAGGCTAGCACGTGTTTGATCCAAGCATTGTTCTTAGCTTTGGATTTGACTGTGTGACACTACACCATAGATGTGCTTTAGGATCATTCTATAAGGGGTCCTGAGTCTTCTAAGCGTTGGGGCCACTAGAACTCATCCTTTGAATTGTCTTCATCCGTAATGTGGTGGTCTATAGAGAGAGATCATCGTTCAAGGTTTGTATGAGGTTATCTTCTCAAATAGCAAAGCTGACAGGTTCTCCAAATTTGGGAGTCTTTTCATGTCAAATTTGGAGTTAAATCTGGATATAAGTTTGTGAATGCAATCTTGTAATGCATAAGCCCTTTCTTCACACTGACATCTTGACAGGTCAGTGGTGATCTAACTCATTACATATGACTTCTAGTGCAACAACATACTCCAAAACCTTCATGAACCCTTGGGTTAGAGTGATGGATTTCTTAATCAAGACTGCTATAAATGTATTATCATTGCCCAGATAATACAATTGAAAATCTTCTTACACACATATTTGACGTATGTGCATTGTAGCAAAGTCGCCCAATGGATGGTTCCTCAGATTTTATTAGCCATGTTTTGCACAAGGAGTCAGCCTCATACCAATCCTCGTGTAGAGGAATGAAAAGGCGAAGTGATTGCATAGTGAGATGCTTTGACTTCCATTGACCAAGTAGTATTAGGAACTTGAATGCATCAGGAACTTCCAATACAGCATACCATAGTTTAACATATTTGGCAGACAAAAATCCACAGGAATATGTTTTAGATGTGATTCCACTATGTATACAATATGGGACAAAAAAATGATAGCAAAAACTTGGTAACATGGTTCTTCCCCCAAGAAGGACCTCATAAAGCAGGTAATGGGCAATCCAATTTCAAGAAATAATTGACAATAAAATTAGCCCTTCCCACATCTAGGACTTCAATCAAATAGGTAGTGTGAAATACCTACTAAAGAATTATGAAACTAGAAGTAAAATCAAGAGTGTCTCTAGTAAATATTTTGATAAAATATGTAATGAGCATTCCCTACTAAAGAGGGTTAAGTACATCAAAACTGAAGTGTACTGTGTTTCCATGTAGTATAGGTGGATAAGAAATCTCCACAACTCAAGAAAATTACAGCTCTACCCTGGAATGAACAAAACCACCAAAATAGATCATGGGAAAAAATAGGCTCATATGTTTAGAACAATGATACTTCGGCAGACTGCTTTGATACCAAGAAGGAAGATTGAAAATATAAATCTCAAACCAGGAGAAGGTGAACCTACCTCCTTCCCATTGGTGCAACAGAGTGCAGTTCACTAGATGACCATTTTGATGTAGAAAGAGGTCATTAAATGACCAGAGAAAAGAGTTTTCTCATTTATTTAAATAACATATAATAATACATGCTTTTCTCAGATCCACTAACGAATGGATAGTGGATATGGTAATCATGAGTCCAAGAATCATATTCCAAGAGGATATAAATCCAAATATAAAATTTTAAGGCTAAAAAAGAAAAAAGGGGAAAATAAAGGATCTTCCCACCAACAAATACAATGATTGACAAGACTATAATGGCTAAATTTTCCTAAAGCATGGTGTAGTAACATGTTGGTCATGTTGGTATAGACTAGATCAATAACCTTCACCTCTAGTTTTTCCCTTAGGAAATGGAGATAGATATTGATTTGCTTGGTCTGTTCATGTTTTACATGATCATTTACTGCAACTATAAATCGTATGCATAAAAAATGACTGACATTTCAAGTGAAGTATATCAGTATGAGAGAGTATGATCACCAGTGTATTAGTGATAGGTAAGCTTTCACATAACTTGAGTAATTTCTCAAACCAGGCGTGAGGTGATTGTTTCTGGTTGTATAGGGCATTTTTCACACCGCAGACTTGTCTATGGGAATATTGTATCCAATAGGTAGCTTCATGTAGACCTCATAGTTTAAATCTCCATGTAAAAATGTATTTATTGACATCAAACTGATATAACCCCCAATGTTGACTAGAATGGGAGATGAGAAGTCGAACGGTGTTGTTCTTCCAATAGGAAGCAAATTCTTCACATAGTCAATACCATATTTTTGGGTGTATCCTAGCAAACCAATAGGGCTTCATTGGCTGTATACTTAGCAGTATAATCCCATTTATATCCAATAGGGTTTTTCCCTACAGGAAGAGCCATTAATTCCCAGGTATGATTGGCATGCAGAGCTGCCATTTTGGTGTACATTTCTTGCTTACAGTGTGGTTGACTAATGCCCTCCACAACTTTTAACGAAATGGTCACTTGTTGAAAATTTATATGGAATATATAATAAGCAGTAGAAACATTTTGACACATCAAAAAATTGACCAGTGCATGGAAAGTAGTTTGGATGCAAAATAGTTCATCCATTGAGGCAGGTGCCATCCAATATACCTAGCAGCCACTAGGAGATATTTGATAACATGCATTATTAATAGGTTAATATGAGGATATTAACATGTTTATTTACATTAAATTTGTTATATATGTGTGTTATTAAACCTAAATGATTAAATCCATATATAGAATGATGTTTTGAATTTATAAAATTTATAAGTTTTTAGGGATTTTTCTAAAATCATGTTCTGAAAGAATATATAATGTAAAAAAATTCAAGAAAAATCATATTCAAAAAGTATAAAGCCAAAATATAAATAATTATATATATTTTGACTTAGAAACATCAAATATCCATACAATGACCAAAAGGTTATTCCTTAAAATGGTTGGCGTCAACCAATCATTGAATTTTGCTAATGATTGGTGTCAACTAATCATTGAGAATATATCGTTATGGCATCATGATTAGTGATGCCATAATGAACATTAATTACAAAAACTAATTATTTTTCTAACTACAGGTATGATGGGACCCAATCAAAAAAAGAAAGGATTTTTGTGCAATAAATGTGCACTTAGATTGATGGGGCACATTTCAAACAGACTTCTCTTTCTTATTATTTTATTGATTTTGAAAGTCAACAATTATGGTGTCACGCCCATGTGGCAAGAGATACATGGTTCCATGTGTACATGCATCGCACAAGTGTGTGGTGCCCATGCATCAATTACTGAATGGATAATAATATATAAAGCGGCGGCGTGGCGCACACTTATTATAATTAATAGTATGACTCTTTTTTTGTCTTTGTCTCTTGTCTAACATGCGTTGGAACACATGGTATGGTGGGAGCCATGGATTGAAGAAAACACGTTCCCAATCATTGAGGAGTCTTCATCGACCTTAAAGAATAAACACTAAACGAGGAGATGACACTAGTGAGGACGAGGAGAGAGAAAAAAGTGAAGTAAATCAATGACCAGGAATCATCCAACTTTAGGGCTTAGTATCCAATGATCCAGAAGGCCAATCTGGATAACTTCGTCTTTATCTCCTCTATTTTTCTGTATTACTTGATATATTAACTGGTTCACAAATATTTTAAAAAACATATTTGAACTCACTTCTTTCTTGAGAGGCAGATTGAAAGAGAGTGATGCTTTGAAGGTCCATCAAGGGTATTCTTAATGTCTGGTGTGCTCTGAAAAAGTCTACAGAGAAGTAGTGAGGCTTATCTACATCAGGAAAACACCTTGATCTTGATGGAATATAAGGATCTAAGGTTAGTCTCTCACCTTATATTGATATATAGTTAACATGTTTTCTTACACAGATCCATATCCATTTCCTCTTTATCATCTCCATCTATTATCATCCATCATCACCACACACCAAACATCATTTATACCATGTCCCTTCCTAGATTCTCATTTAAGATATCAAACCCTAAATCATCCATTGATCACCTTCTTGTCCAACTCACATCTTCACATGTCTCCCTATATCTACTCTCCTTACTTTTATTTGATATGTTTCCATCCTCCCACTTATTTTGATTTATCTCAGTCTTATTATCTAGTCATTATAACCATCTCATCTCATCTCATCGTCTTCATCTCATCACCACTTCCAATCACCTATTTCACAAGTATCCCATCTCATTCTTTTTATTTACCATTTAAAGAGTATTAGAACCCTAATATCCATTACCTACGGAGGAGACATGTACTCATCCTCTAGGTAGAACTATTTTTTGAGTATTTTTTATAATTTTTGTGGTTAAAATCAAATAAGAAATAATGTATTTTTAACACCAAATTTGAGTTTACCAATCTTCTAGAGACGAAGAAGGTAGTTAAAATGGTAAAGAACGGACACTAGTCGTGATAAAATACTTAGGATATGGACGGATTAAGGATGTGATGTCAGAAAAAATGTTAAAATATCATTAAATCCAAAAAATCAGAATACAACTTTAAACATAGATTTAATCATTTAAAGCAAGACCTCAGATGTGTCATATATTGATGAATGATAACACCCTAAATTCGGTGTTTAATTAAAGTAATTAGCACAGTTTTATCTATTTAAAGAGTTGAAAATAGGGTTGTTATCATATATTTACATTTTAATTACTATTCCGAGTGAATTCTGTTTTTTACCCTAATTTTCTGTTAATTTATGAATTTTATGAAATTTATTTAGGCTTGGAATAACTCTATTTAAATGGAAATGGCAGGTTTGAAAATTAAATTTAATGACAATTAATGTGGGGATGAATTACCAAATTTTCTAAATTTTTCTAGAATTTTATTATTTTTTGGGAATTTATTCAAAGAAGAAATGAACTTTTAAATAGAAAAGGATATAATTATAAGGAAAATAATAGTTTAAATTAATTTTTTAAAGTTGGCAGAACTTTTTTCTGATAATTTGGTTGCAAATATACCCTTAAAATAGCTCTCGGTCGTGCATTGCAGGCGTAAAAATCAAATGAAAAATAATTATAGGATCTTCTAGAATTAATTGGGATTTTTCTAAGGTTTTTTTAGGGAAATATGGAGGAGAGAGAAAGAGGAGGGAGCATATACCCAATTATTTTTGGGCAGCATCCGTTTGTGTACGTGAATGAAAGCATGGACTTTTGCAAAAAAATCAAGAACTTGAGTTAGCAGGGCCATATGGAAAAATCTAGTCTGTCAAAATTGAATCGGACGACTTTAATGCGGTGGGCTGAGGCATCTCTTTTGGGCGGTAAGTGCACCACCCATGCTGCGCATACAAGTCGCACGCATGGAAGGTGATGTGGCAATGCCTGAGTGGGTGCTGCAGGTAAAAACACACAGGTACAAGCAAATCACACAATATTTCAATGGATTTATTTTATTTTCGTATTTTCACCCAGGGGTACGTGGCATGCCGAGAGAAAACCCACCCTTTTATCTCTAAGTTTAGCCAGCCAATCACGAAGTGACACAACATTGCATGTAATTTGAAATTTAATTAAAAATGAAATATTGATCCAACAACTAAGATCAATCAATATTCATTTATTAACTACTCTTAATCCTGAAGTTAGATTAAGCTCAAAATTTATGGGCTTGCTCATCTTGAACTTCTCTTTCTATTTGTATCGTTGGAACATTCAGATCAAGCCTACATAGATGGGTAAAAAATAATTAATTATTGGGGGTAAAATGGTAAATTTTACCATTTAACCTAAAGTATAAAAACATAAATTTGAGGTGAGGAGATCATTCTGGAAGTGCCTCTTTCACCGCTGTAAGACAGAGAGAAGAACCAGCCTGATCAACTGCATTTGGTATTTTTTTACTTCATTGTATTTGAATTTTAGTGAATTTTTATTATTCTTCTTGATCTTGGTTTGAAATTGTAAATTTCTTGGCTTGAGCGGCATGTACAAGCCCTTACTAGGATTAAGAGAAGTGAGTATTGAATTGATCGAACTATTCCACTTTCAAATTAAGACCAAAAAAAGAATAAAAAAGTTTAATTTCTTGGGAAGATTAGATTATAGTTATGAGATAGTAGTTAGTTAGTTTGGATTCCAGTGTCACCAAAACAAACTAAAACCAATTTTTTCTCTTAATCCCTCTACTTGAATCCTTTGATCCTTTTTATTGGATCAAAGAAGTCGATTTAGAGAATCACAAATTCTTTTATTCTTCCCATCTCCTCTGCCCTCCTTTCTAAATTCTCCATATAATTAGGATAATTTCATCTTCATTGAAGATTAAATAAACCCTAATTAGGGCAAAGATGAATCAATTGGTTAAATAATTGAATTGCCTTACTAGCCTCCCTTGGACGATCCCTATACTCATCATTATACATCTTAAGTTTAGGGATTTATAAATTTTATTGCATAAGCTCAAATCAACAATGATAAGGGATTAATATTGGATAATTCACCCCTATTTTTGGCTTATCAGGAAGTGTTCTTTGCAGAAAATGTAAGACTTCATGGTGTTCTAAGACAATCGTCTCAGATCTGGACTGGAAGTATTTTAGTTACTTATTGATGTAACATGAGTGCCGCGATCTAGCAGCTCGTGTCACACCACAGGGGAACAACGTGATTGCGTGATGTGAATGTGAATATATGATGCACAGTTTAAATCCAAAAAAAAAAGTACGAGAGAAGACAGATAGATATGAGACGATAGGCAGGTAGACGACACGAGGGGTCGTGTCACGGATGGGCTCCCACTGACCCTTGTGATCAGTTCAAAGGCTGACAGAGAGGGGGACGATCAACTCTTGTGAGAGTCCACGTCCGTTACCATGAACGCCACTGATTCAACACCAACAAAGGAAAATCCTAACATAGGGTAGATGCAAATTATATAATGCGTACAAAACTCTCGAGGCAATGAAGCAGCCGGAGACCGACACTAAAAGAAATAATAATATCGTAAGAGGGGAAGAGGGTGACTTGATCGGCTCGGACTGGACGTTGAGGCATACTGTAGTCTGCTCCGGTGAGCAGAGACGATTTGGAGCCATGGGGGAGGGGGGGTCTAGTCGTAGTCAACAATTCAATGGTTGTCGCACACAGGCGGGGTGATTGAGGCCACCGATGGAACCGTATAGTGATGCCCCGTTGACCAAGGGAGGACGACGTTGACCAGACAGGAAGCACGACCGATGAAACCAAGGTGGTGAAAAGTGGTGGAGTGCAGACTTATAAGGTGCGGTAGATGAAGGTCGGTCCCTAGTCGGCCTCGAGAGGTCCACGGTTGGCTCGAACATCAACACACTTGCCTAGCAGTTTTAAATGGGCATGGCGGCAACGATGGTCAACACCGTGGGTGTGTGAGCATCAGGTGTGAGCACTCACAGGTTGGCGTGCGGTAGAGGGGAGACTGATGAAGGTGTCACCCAGGGACGAGTGCGAGCTAGGGGAGAATCACCGGGCAGGGTCACCGATTGTAGCTTCACAAGTCGTAGGGCACAACGGAGTTGTTCTTGAGGCTTCCCATCGACTCAAGTAGTTTTTGGTCATAGCGGGGTCGCTAGAGTTTTGGTACCCGCGATAGGGACGTCGTCGCACCACTTGATGAGTAATATTTTGGCAGGGGATAATCAGAAAAGTCAGCCGTCCGCGCTGGGCGGAGTCGCTGGGTTCATCAGGGCTCGCTAGTGGGGGGGACGAGGTTTGACGAGCGACCACAGTAAGACCGTGGGGTCTAGGGTCAGTTTCTCAAGGCTGGAAGACTTTCTGACATATGGACTGGGTCCCAAGGGGTAGACCGTCAGTAGACGCTGACGGTAGAAGACCAGCCCCGCGGTGCAACACCGACGTTCGGTTGGGCAAAGAGGGAAGCTCCAGTACGTGTATGTGACTCTTGCAAGAGTTCGCGGGGGTTGAGTCAAGGCGTTGCCAGAATGTTGAAAGGTTTGACACCCCGGTGGTTGTGGCGAGGCCAGAACTTGCTCGACGGAACTTCCCTGGTGATGGTAACTCCATGCTCGATGGAGTAGCCCAGAGTAGATTGATGACGACCGGTGGCTTGAGTCGGTGGTCGTTGATAACATGAATTTTTAGTAGCTTAATATGACCATATTTACATGTTTATTTGCATCGAATAAATCATATATGCATGTTATCAAGCTTAAAATGATTAAATTCATTTTAGAATGATATTATGAGATTTCTATATTTTATGTATTTTTGTATGAATTTTAGAATACATTTTGGGTTTTTTCTAATAGCCCAGGTGACGTGGACCAATCAGAAAAGGCGGTCTTTTTTAGCAATAAATGCATTTCGTGGCTCGAGAAAGAGATGATTAAAATATTATTATTTCTCTCTCCTTGGATTAGTCAACAATGACGGTCGGGAGACGAGGTAGCACCATAGAGTGCCACGTGTACACGTGGGACACACATGTACACATGGCACATACATGTCATTATATTGGTTTATAAGAGGCTGACATGTGGCATGATGAGAGCCATCGATCATTGATGATGAGGAGGAATCTCAGCCAATCATCACATTTAATGCCTAAAAGAGACAAATTCCTAACCGAATGACGTGACGGCGATGACGAGTGATAAGCATGAATTTGTCATTGCATACATGCATTAAAATGCCTATTTTAGATGATGAATTATGATCAAAACATCCAATTATGTTTTTTTAACATGAAAAACCGCATTTATGTGAATTAAGTGTTTTCTCATCTCTACACGCATCATTTAATGCATATTTGTCTGTTTATTTCTATAAACTAGCCCCATTTGACTTCTCTGAAGTCAAATGGTTCATTCTCACACTTCCAATGAGAATTTGGATGCAAGGGATAGGTAATTTGCTACGGAATAGACGCAACGATGATGAAGGACCCGACACGCCATTGACTTCGAAGCATAACTAATCAAGTTAGTAAACATTTAAAGGATCATCCAACTCTATTAGGATGATCCACACATTTAAGAAGTGAACCGATCGATGCCCTCTCGTTAGGGAATTGACCTGTGGACCACGTCCACCCCATATTTAGGGTTAAGTTCATTTTGAGATAAATCCTAATTACACTAATTTGAATTTTAAGTGATCACAGACCATCCGATCGCGATGATCACGATCGGACAGTCCACATTTAAGCCGATTTTTGAAGTTTAAGAGAATGGACACTGTCGCATCCAATCAGAGCACGACACAAGTCCCATCTTCAGTGGATCATCAGATCCACCTATCAAACGACTTATATTAACCCTAAGTAGCCCCTATAAATGCCTATATTTTCTCTCTCTTCGTGCTTTTTGTTCTCTTCTCAGCAACAGGCAATAAGAAGGTGAAGGAGAGGTTCAAGGTCCATTCTCTACATTGTTTGATGCATAGAGAGTGTTGCGGAAGCAAGAACAAGTGAAGGATCGCAATCGAAGCAAGGGAAGCATCACCTGGCCTAGGACTGGCACTCATCGGGGTTTTTGTGGAGGTTTGGATCGAAGTTTTCCTTGTATTTTCTTCCTTGGATAATGTAGGTTTTATTTTATTTTAATGTAGTGGAACTAATCACTGCAACTCAATTAGCATTCCCCAATCATTGCCCCTATCTTCTTTTCTCAATCCACTCAATCAAACCTCCTCTAAAATCCATTTAACATCATCTTTAATAGTTAATTACTTAATAATTACACTATCTTACTCCCTACCATCTTCTCAACTCCCACAATTCTCCGCTTCTCACCTAGAACCCCTTCTCATAATCACTAATAGTCATTTCTCCCCACTAAAGAAATCACCATATCTCAATACCTAGGCTCTCTGAGGATCGACCCTTAACTCCTATACTAAGTGAGGTTTACAAATTCATTGCATGATACTCGAATCACAACAATGACCTAATTAAAATACGTAAAATTTGAGTTCATCAACGAGGACGAGGAGAGGGAAATATTTGAAGTAAAGCGACAACAAGAAATCATCCAACTTCCAGGCTTAATATCTGACGATCCAAAACTCAGATGGAGCTGAAATTTTAAGGGCAGCTTCATCTTTTCATCCTCTATCCATCCATATTTTAGATGATATAAATTGAGCCCCCGGTCTTTGTAAAAAAAATCTTTAAGCTCACTTCCTCCTAGTGAGGCTGATTGAAAGAAAGTGACATTTTGAAGGTTTATCAAGTGTTCCTTGGTGTCTCTAGTGTTTGGAGAGGTTCAACAAAGAAGTGGGAAGGCTGATCTGCAGTAGGAAGATGCCTTGATCCTGGCGGAACATAGGTATCTAAGGTTAGCCTTTCACCTTACATTGAATCGATTCCAACACTCTAGTTAGTTTCACCTTCTTTCACTACCATCCTTCACCATCATCCATTCCTATCCTTCATCCTCTCCATCATCATACCTTATCATCCACTCTAACCCATTTCATATTCCATCCTACGCAGTGACGATCTCGTTACCTACCTATATCTTTCCCATTAAGCTAACATTTCTTTCTCCTTTTTCAACTTAGCATCCCTTCTCAATACCATTACATCGCTCATCGTATCCACCACCTAACATGTCGTCGTTATGACCCCATCTCGTTTCTCCATCCTCAACTATCTTAAACCTTAATTAGAAGAATCCTAACTAACCATCTCTCATCTTATCGTTCACTCTCATCACACATTCACTACCGTATACGTAAGTCTTCTCATCTTTGTGCTTCACCCAATTGAGATCATATTTTCCCTAATATCCATTCCTTGTTGAGACGACCCTTACTCGTCACTATCTAATTAAATTATCTACGAGCATAAGTTTATAAATTTATTGATTAAAATCAAATTCTCAACGACATAATATTTACCTAAATTTTGAGTTTATTAGTCGTTCGACAATGGCAACGAGTGGGAATTCTTCCCGCTCTACCGGACCACCTACAATGCAAGGAGGTTACTCCTCCATGGAGGAAGAAGATAGGGCACGAGGGAGTAACTCAAAAGAAGAAAAAACTGATAACTTCTTTTCTTTCACAAGAGGCTTTATTCAAAGATCACTACTCTATCGTGAGCCTCCACCTCTCTTCTATAGTAAAAAGAAAAAAAAGGGGCTTATTGTGCCCTAATGGGCCCCTTTAGGGGGAGAAGCTTAGAGGGCGTCCCCCCTAAAGGGTGTAAACAAAAACACATAAGACACAAAAGCGCACATGGGGGGAGGCCCGTATACTCTCAAGAGGGGGCCTCCCTACAATCAAAGGAGATGACGAGATAAGACCAAAATGACGCTCCAAGGAGGGCCCGTTGATAAGCCAAAAATAGGGGTAAATTTTGCAATTTTATAATCCCTTGTCGTTGTCGATTTTAACTTATACAATAAAATTTATATAACCCTAACTTAAGATGTATAGTGATAAGTAAAGGGTATCGTCCAAGGGAAGCTTGTAAGTTAATTCAATTGATGATCCACTTGAATAATTTGACACTAGTTAAATTTAATTTGATCTTCAACGAAGATCAAATCACCCTAATTAAATGAGAATTTAGAAAGGGAGGTAGGAGAGATGAGAAGAATAGAAGAAATATGGGCTCTATATTGAATTATTTGATCCAATTTAAAGGATCAAAGTAGTCAATTAGAGGGATTCGGAAGGAAATTTGATTGTGTTTTGGTTGGTTTTGTAGGTTTGATAATAAAGAAATAACTACACTACTAGATAGTAAAATGGGAAATTTAATCTCCTAGAAAGTTAAATCTTTTTTAATAGTTTTTCTAATGTGCACTTGGAATAGCTAGGTAAATCTCTCAATCTCAGTAAGGGCTTGTACATTTTGCTCAAGCCTAGCAGTTTAGAAGTTCAAACCAAGTTCAAGAAGAACGATAAAGAGATTCAACTAAAATATCATCCAAAGTACACTAAACATCCCAAATACAATGAAGAAAAAGGTACCAAGTAGGTTGATCCAAGCTGGAGTTCCTCTCTGTCTTGCAGCTGTGATAGAGCACCATCTAGAATGACCCCCTCCTCTGGTAATTTGGCTTTTATACTTAGGTTAAATGGTAAAAATTACCATTTTAACCCTCATTAGTAATTTTTTTTCCATCAATGTAGGACTGATCTGAATGATCCAATTTTTTAATACAGATAGAAAGAGGGGATCAAGACGAGCAAATCCATAAAAAAATTGTCTCAATCGGATTTCAGGATCAGAAGTTATTAATAAAGGAATTTAAACCAAATTTAGCCATTGGATTTAAATTCGTTTATTTATTGATTTCTTTTCTAACACGCCATGATGTGTCGTCTTCTCATTGGTGGATGCATTTTGATTTCATTTTGTTGGGTTTGATCTCTGAGCGCCACGTACCCCTTGGTGAAAAAAGAAAACAAAGAGAGAAGGTCAGAAAAATAAGGTTGGTACGCATTGCCATGCACCTAAGATGCGTTCTTCTCACTGCGTTAACTATTCCCAGATCGCCACATCACCGTCCATGCACGTGTGTCATACGTGCAGCACGGGCGGTGAACTTACCTCCTGTAGCACCCTATCATCAAGCGCCGTCGGATTTGCATCCGACGGCGGAGATGAGTCCACGTCGACTCCCAAAAAATCATTTGGACATTTTGCGTAAAAGTCCTTTTTAAAATATGAAATTGCCGTCTGACGCCACCCAAAAGTAATTGTGTATATGCCCTTTGCGCATTCTCTCTCCTCTGATTTCTCATAAAAACCATTAAAAAATACTAATTAATTGCACTAAAACCCTGTAATTGTTTAAATAATAGCCTTACGCCTGCATACACGACTGAGAGCTGTTTTTGAGGGCATAATTGCAACTGAAATTTACAAAAAGCCCCTCAAAGTTTGAAAATAACTTTAATACTCATTTTTGCCTGATAAATATATCCTTTTCTTAATAAAAAATGCATTTCTTCCTCAAATAAATCTCAGAAAAATCCAATAACATCCTAAAAAAATCCTATAAAATTCATTAATTCATCCCCATACTAATAAATCTCGAAATTAAATATTAAACCTGCCATTTTCATTTAAAAATAATTATTTAAAGCTCAAATAAATCCCTTAAAATTCATAAAATTAACAGAAATTTAGGAAAAAATCAGAAATCACTTGAAAAAATTATTTTCATGTAAATATATGATAACAAACCCTTTTATCTTGAAATAAAGACCGAAATTAGGGTGTTATCACCGTACACGGGGAAGGGCCTCCATAAAACCAAAAGAAGACATGAACACGAAATTAAACGACGAGAACGTAGCTTCTTAAACATGGTGGCAAAAACTCAGGTTCTTCACGTCGGCTCGGGCTCCTCCATCACTCGAGCGATGTGGCTAATGACGAGTCTGGACGTGCCCAACTATATGGTCCTCCATAACTTATGGAAGAAGTTATAGCATCACCTGGGCACCAAGCTTCAGTTCTCATCTCTGCCTTTCATCCTAAGACCATCATGCAAACAGAAATCGTCAACCGGAGCTTGGAAAACCTGTCACATTCTCTCGTACTTTATACATTTTGCCCTTTGGATCAGCTGCTACTCACGCCAAGCTTGCATCAACAACACTTGCAATCACTCCACCGACAAGAGCTCGTTCAAGATAGTTTATGGTCACCAACCTGTAAACCATTGAGCTGCAACCAATTGATGTGTCTGGAAGATCTTCCTTTATAGTTGAATCCTTGGTTGTTCTCGTTTAAGCTCTCCACACTGAAGTCACCAGTAAGATCACCTTGTCCAATCAAATGTACAAGGCCCTTGCCGACACTCATTGCTGCCCAACAGAGTTCAACAAAAGTGATCTAGTAATGATTCGCCTCCATCCCTTATGACTTCCTTGCACATACAACAAACTGTAGAGTCGAAGTGCAGGTCCTTTCAAAATTCTCAAGAAGCTAGGACCCAATGTCTATTTTTTGGACAGTCCCTCGCACTAGGGCATCAGTTCTACTTTTAATGTGTTTGACATCACACATTATCATGGTGAATTGACAGTATCCCATGTTCCTTCAGAGGAGGGCCCTTTGCTCCAACATGACCCAAAGCTGACCAACCTGCCATTTAATCAAGCTACATTGTACCCTTTTCTAAAGGAATTTTGAGACACAAGACCTAACCTGGATGATTCTTCGCCCACAAACATCTTGACCAAGTGGAGGGATCAACCCATCTCGAAAGTCACCTGGATTTCACTAAAAGATATTTTAACTCTTCCACCGTACTTGTGGGATGAGTATTTTGTAGGTGCAATGGAGCAACCGATCACGACCGTAACTTTACCAAGAAAACGAACTCTCAGTGCCCTCCCACGGCTCACCCTATCGTGGTTCAACTTCAGTACCACCCCCTAGACACTTGCATGGGAGTTGACGACGAAACTCCCGATGCAGGTACAACATTCCGTATAGAAGTGTTCGCCTGCTTCAACGATGACTCGCCTAATCGTCATCCCATGTTGGAAGTTATCCTCATTAGATCTGAGTTCAAATCTGAGATTGTAGCTCCTTGGCCAAAATCATCTCCATCATCCTGTTTTTCAACTAGAAGGAATTGATTAATGCAAGTCAAACACATCTACTCAATCATCTCCATCCATTCGTACTTCCAACCGCTATTCACCAAGAGGTACTGGCAGATTGTTTCTATGATCCTATTGCTGTAACATGACATGCCGGGATCGAGCGGCTCATGTTACACCACAAGGGAGGGTAGATAATCAGTAGAGTGGTAGGTGCAAGGTGGTCGCATTGGCGCAGGTTGGCTGCGTTGGCAATTGTGGCAGGGTGAGGGCTGGCTAAGGCTTGCTACATGCAAAGGAAGATATGCATCGGTGGCATCAGCGACGTCTGTTCTTCCTGCGGTGGGATGTACTTCGTGGGAGTGAACTGGCGACGACGGGTCATACGACGAGCATCTCCAATGATGCTACTCTAGGAAATAGTAGCGGCGGGGCATGAGGTGGTGCAAAGGAACAACGGGCATAGGGCAGCCATGACATTGGGTGCATGGCTGCTGTATTGGCAATGCATCGGGCTGCAGTAATGACAATGCCAGGTGTCGTTGTAGTGACATCGGCTGTGAGTGATGACTAAGGCTATTTGTAGGCAAACAGAGATAGGCGTCAGCAATGACAGCTGTTCTTCCTACAACAGGATGTACTTTGTGCCTGTTGTTCTCTAAAGTAGCCTTGAGGGAGACGTTCGTCGGACCGCGTGCCACTGCCAAGTTGTGGCACGGTGGTGCAGGTAGGCGCAGTGGTGCGGTTAGGCTCGACGACACAAGTAGGCAGGATGACGACCTATATAGCAGGTGCGACGATGGGTGCGGCGACGAGATGTGGCACAGGCATGGTGATGGGATGTGGCAGCATGCGCGGGGACAAGTTCGTGGCAGCGGGTGTGGCAGTGAGTGATGCGGCAACATGGTGTAATGGCACTGTGGTGCTAGGGTGCGGCAGCGTGGCATGGCAACGACGCATGGCGACATCGGATGCAGTGGCTACGGCAAGTGCGACGACGACAGCCACAACGGCGATGGGCGCGGTGGCGAAGGGTTTGGCGGAGGCGTGCGCGGTTAGCGTAGAGCCAGACGGCGGGCCATGCTGCAACCTGGCTGGCGATCGACGGCTACAGTTGTGACTTGCGGCTACGACCGCGAGTGGATGCGGTGATCGATGGCTATGATGGCGACTGGCAGTTGCGGCCATCGTGGTGGCCGTTGATGGCAGTCGTAGCTGGTGGCTGCAATTGCGGCCTCGATTGGTGGGATGACAGTCATGACGGGGGTGCATGGAGTGGCCGGCAGTTAGAAAACCTACGAGGCATTGATGGCGGCACCAACGAAGGTGGCTATTGTGACCTATTTTTCCTCTTGATCGCAAAGGGATATTTTTATAATTATTTCAAACCATAGAAAAACTAAAAAGAAAGATGCCAAAAATAACCTGAAAAATCTGAAGGATTACATTTTGCTAATATTTTCTTCTCTTTGCTCTTACGATGGGCACCCCCCTTCTTATTGGGGCAAATATGGGCCTTCCCCCTTGGAAATAAAGGGAAGACGGCCCAAGTAAGTGTCCTAGGGGCCCCTAATAAGAGAGAGCTCCATATACATGCGCATACACGGGCTCACACACGCACCAATAAATGTAGGACCATCTCGGGGTCCAAACATGTGCGAACAAACACAAAGAAACCAGGTCTTCAAAGCTAGATGGTCCCCCATCACCTATCTTTTTGGCAGCCAACCAATTTTTCCCAAAGATGACCATAAAAGTGCAAAGTCTCATCCACTAGCCTCTTCGCAAACCATGACCTCATAACGACAACCCCAGCTTCCTTGGGTGATGGTAATGGATGGCTCATCGTGTCGTCCACCTATAGGGGTCCTGCCATCAGTTCGTCATTGCAGAAAATGCTTTTTCAAATGGAGTTGAACTTTTATTACCCCACAAGAGGTTGTGTAGGATGTATCCTATAGCCGGCCTACATATCTGCTTTTATGGGCCTCATCGGTAGGTAAGACTTTATCTAATTAATGATCCAGACTATCCCGTTCCCTTTGGAAAATTAGATTAAACATTGTCGTGTAAGAGAGAGAATGGGAGAAGTTTTTGTTTGAAGTTACACTCTTTCTTCTTACTTTGAACTGCTATTCTTCTTTCATCGATCTAGTATTTCTTGCCCTTGGATCATCATCGTCGAACTCTCCTTTTGCGCATGTGATCACCATGTATTCATTGATGTTTATTCCTCTGAGCTCTCTCTACTCACCTCGACCTCATTCGTGACTCATCTCCTGTTCAACCCGTTGATGCATGCACTCCTCCCCTCTTTGTTTCCTATCGATTACTTCGCCAATGAGATGGCCCTTCTTGCAGATGGCTTTATGCTCATCTTCTAGAATATTTCAATCACATGCAACTATGAAAACATTGTTATTCACAGCTTGGCAGCTGTAGTTCTGGAGGGATATTTTCTAATGAGCTATCACATAAAAGGGTATTTTGACCAGCTTTTAGTTGTTTTGCAGAAATTTTCTTGTCGGCCATTTGGTCCTATTTCCATCAGACTGGCTGCTTACATCACTTTATTTATGAACACTTTTACTTGAGAATTATTGTGAAGTTTGTTTATTAGAGAATAGGGATTTCTCTGGTGATAAGGACGATGGAAATGACTATTACGGCTCTAACCTTCAACATTTATTAGCTCCTCTTGGGTTCCTCTCTCCCTTTCTTCCATACCTTATCTTCCTCCATAATCTTCCTGACATCTAACACTTGACCTCATTGACCACACACCTTCGTCTCACCCCCATAATCTCCATCTCGCCTCTCATTTTCTCCTTTATTCATATCTTCATCCATTCTCACATCTTATCCCATCTACCCTGTGAGTTCATTTTCCACACTTCACCTCCACCCCTCTCATGCTACACATCAGCATATTCTCTCGCCAACAAAATCTTTCACTCCCATTATATCTGCTTCCTAGACCTTCTCCTCTTCTCATTCACACCCATCCATGGAGCTGTAGATCAGGGTCAGTCAAGGACATTCAACATCAAAACCAAGATGTTGGCTCCCTTCTCCAAGGTACATTGTGACGCCTTAACTTTGATATAATTGTTGATTTGCTCTGAGTGCTTGTTGACCTTATGAATCCTTGTGTTAAAATTTGATTGAGTATTTTGAATCTTCTACTTCCATTAAGTTATGGATTTCATAGGTTAGACCAATGAAATAAGATGGGAGACATGTTGGCGGAACAAAAGAACATCACTCCATTACTTGATAGTCAGAGAATATACACCACAAAACTACAAAGATGCATATCTTAGCCACTTTCACATTTTTCCTTTTTCGACCATGATGGTTTGCATCTGTTTTCTGAAGATCGATTTCTGCCACTTTTTCAATCAATTCATATGCTTCATTCCTAGGTATAGGATAGAAATACCCCCCTGAAGGATTGTCTAATTTCAACTAATTAGATTCATTTAATCCATCATGAATGATCTTGACCAATTTCACATCCTCAATTCCATGACGGGGACATTTTCCACACAGACTTTGAAGCCTTTCCCAATATTCATTGAAGGTTTCATCATCATACTAATAATAAGTTTCTATGTCCCTAATGCATGCTTTAATTTTGGAAAGAGGAAATTACTTAGTAAATAATTCATTCTCAATTTCATTCCAAGTAGAAAAACTGATGAACTTTTTATACTTATCCTTGGCCTTGTCTTCCAAGGTGTGGTGAAAGTATAACATCTTCAGCTGATCAAATGTTATTCCAATTAAATTTTGAGAATCTAATAGTAAGTTGTATGAATCCATAAAGTAATATGGATTCTCTTGTGTCGTTTCGTTAAATTTGGGCAAAGATTGCAATAAGGTGTTGTCAATTTTAAATTTTACCTGTGCACCTAAGTTAGGGTGAATAGAAGTAGTCCTCCTTTCTTTCATAAGGTTGAATTCATCCATAAGGGTGTTCACAGCTCTTTGAGCTTGATGTAGAGCATTCCTCATCTCTCCTTGGTCTCCCATCTCCATATCTTGCTTTGAAGTAGATCTTTCACAGGTTTCTGGTTCTTCGACAAAAAATCTGCTTTCTATGCTTAAGCCCTCACTTGAATGTGCAGCTGGTGTGCTCTTTTGTGACCTGGTTGACACCGTTGAGTCTCACAACACACAACTAGAAACTTGGTTAAGGGAGTGAGCTCCCTTAACCAATAGTAAGGAAGGAGTAAAAGTGCATAACAAAAATTCCACCGAGATGGTCACTGTGCTCCCCGGCAAAGGTGCCAATTGATAATCTAGAAAAATAGGGTTCTAGGTTATTGACACTAAGTATCACTAACCTAGTTCTCTGTGGTTGAATGTAGAACCACAGAGAGCAACTGTACCTACTTTGAGTGCATTTAACCTAAAAACGGGTGTCTAAGAATTTTAGGAATTATATTATATTTTATTTTGATTAAATGGAGTGTGCAGGATAGTGAATTATGAATTTACCCACTTAAATGATTTTTAATGAGTTTCATAAATTCAGGAAAGTTTAGAACGTGTTTTAATGACTTTTAGGTATTTTTATTTAGTTTTATTAGATTTAATTCATTGCAATTAAATTGGGAAGAAATTTAGAATAAAATAATCGACTTGTTCTTCTTGAACAAATCTTGGTTGGAACTGAATTGTGACCAAGATTTGTAAGAATTTGTCTCTCCCCACACTTGTGGGATATTCCAAGTGTTGTGAATGGAATTAGTTGTGTTATTTGACCAAGAACACACAATCCCCACAGGGCAGGTGGTCTAGAGAGAGAAAGAACCCCTAATCTTGATTTCTATCACAAGAAATCAATATTAGTCAAGAAGGAGAAGGGTAGAGAACAAAAGAACTGGCTTACCTGGCTGGTAGGCCTCTCCTTCCGCCTCCACATGCCCTAGACGCTTCTCACTTCTTGGATCCCTTGTGATGCCATACGTCATTGGAGACGTCGTTCGGTCGGGTATTGAGATGATGCTTGGATACCGAGATAGTGTCGGACATCGCCAATGATGTCGTCTGACAGATAAATCCCTAAGGGAATGAAACTACGTGATGCGATGGGTTCTAGGTGGATGTACGTGCAGGCCCCAACTCATGGAGATTCGCCGAGCACCGAGCTCCGGGATGGGTGACTGGTGAGGGTGGCGGTGACCTTCTGACCTCCGTTGGTGCTCACATGTAACGGACGGGCTCAACCGTACATAGGAAATCGCTCAATTCGTTATTTTCTCTATATACTCTCTCACCTTATCTAACCCGAGCAATGGAGTGCAGCCAAAAATATACTGAAAGACGTAATATAACTGACGAGCAAGGGGGACGACTTACCTCGTCGAAAGCGGCGTTCGTCGTAGGTGTCTTCATTGGCGCACATGCCAGTGCGGGCAGGAAGGCGGAGGCATGCTGTTGACGAGCACGGCTTTGCTCGACTGGTGGCGATGTCGCGGCACAGGAGCGTGATACTAGAGGTTGGAGGCGAGGATGAGATCAAGTGGAGGGTGCGATGGCTTGGTGGCACTAGCAACAGGCGTTGACTGCGGATACATGCGGTGCGAGTGGCGGTGTCGGCGTAACGCAGGGCATGGTCGGCACAAGTCGCACGACGGCAGCGGTGCAAGTTGGGGCGGGAGCACTGATCGGCAGGGAGCAGCGCTAGCGGCGTTCGTGGCAGTAGCGGCTACGGTGGGCAGCTCAGACGTTGTGCGAGGCCAGCAGCAAGTGGTGGTCCACGGAGAGCAGGGTTGATGCACGATGGTCGCATTGTGGCAGGCGGCTCGGACGCAGCACATGCAGCAGCATAATGGGCACGTGAAGTGACAGCGTCCAGTGGTAGGTCAAGGTAGTGCGACCGAGAAGTAGGGAACACCCCCTCTGTCCTTCCTTCTCGCTCGTTCTCTTCCCCTCTTCCTTCTTCGTCCTCGTCCTCTTCTCCTCCTTCCCTCTTATAGGTGAGACCAACGAAGAACAATAATATTCCTTGGTTCAAAATTAACTAGCCTGATTCTAGGGCTCCATTGTGCCCCCTTATATAGGGGCTCGATGGCCCTTAGTAAGGACAGGGGAGCCCTTAGTAAGGGCTCTAGTGCCCGTACTAGGGGGGGGGGGAGGGAGGGGGTCTTATACATAGAACCCCCCTTAATACAAAATTAAAATATGTTTTTGACACGCGTTCGATGCCGCGAACACGACAACATGAAACGACACAACTGACAATGATACGAAGGTGACACGACAAACACGGGCATGACGAACATGAACACACGGACACGATAAAACACTGAACATAAGAAGCACGTGCCGAAAAAAACCAAAACGGTCGGATACACGGACGTGCTTTACCGGGGGTATTTGAACCAGGGTGTTTCACCTTCGCCTTGGCGTACCGGTCGAGCTGGACGCGAGCCAGCGGGCTGTCAATGACGATGATGCCGGCTCCGATGACATCTCTGATGGAGTAAGCTGGGGCGCTCCGTCACCTTGGCAGCTCCAATGTAGAGAGAGAGAGAGAGGATGGAATCCTTGGGAGAGGGAGTAAAGAGAGAATGATTTCTCTCTCCCACCTAGGCCTTGTCAGCTCACCTTCCACTTGGCCCTCGCTAACTCTCAGAACTCTAAAGAGAGAGAGAGATCAATAAAAGAATCTTCCCACCATTTCATTAAAATTCCAAATGAAAATTCATAATGTCTTTTACAAAGAAGTCTAAAACATTTATATGCATGCCCTATAGATAATGGATCAATTTGATGGGTGAGATTTGGGCCAAGCCCATAGGCTCATTAGTTCTCCTTCCAGAAGATCTGAATCCTTTTAAAGGGTCTTAGAGTTCCTTCTTGGGTCTTCTCTCAAGAGGGAGGCCCACTAGCCCAGTGAGATCTCCTTTGGCTCTATGAAGAATTCCTTGGTCCTTTTGTAAGAGCAATTTTCCTAGACCTGAAAAAGGGCCAATATTCTCCAAAGAAGAGATTAAATTCAACCCACTCGGCTGATTGGCCAAGTGGGTCACATTAAGTACAAAAAACTATACTTTTATAATATATGTGGCAAGCTCTATCATGATATTTCACTAAATTCACATGCTCCAAGTGTCTTCTTTTAATACACAAGAACAAGTGGCAGATGGAAAAAATGGATTTTTTTTCAATATAAATGCAAGGGATAAGACAGACATGTGTTATCATAACAAAGCCCAATGATTTAGATTATGAAGGTCAATTGTATGTATATCATGATAGAGATTAAAGTGGTACATGTATCAACATCACACAATCTGAATATTAAATACAATTTTAAAGGCTCAAAAAGTACAAACACATGGCATAATGGGAATGGTCTTTAACATGAAATGAGGGTAATTTTTTTGTGAATCCTAGTATATGGATTGAAAAGAAGATCATGATGATTAACTGAATTAAGTCATTGCAAAATATTTGGTAAATCCCAGGATGCCACTGACATGTTGACAATCTGACATGTGGATCTACAAGGAGAGAGTAAAATCTAATTACCCAAAATAATCCAACTTTGGAACACGATATATAAAACTCTATTAGGAGTTTTTGGCTTAAATTTCTCCTACTTTGGTATGTTGAATGAAATTAAGTGATTTTTACATCCATCATGTTTCCGTGGAGCTAATCATTGAAGTTAGATGGCAAAATAAAAGTGGAGGGGCTCTCCTACAACTGAAAATTGCATCTATCATAAAGGAATAAAAAGGTCTACAAAGAGCTCCTTGCACTTGTGTTGTACTCTAATCGGCATTGGTACATCCACATCTGTACTGCCCCATCCATTGATGTAAGTACTTAATTCATATCACTCAACATCACCATTTACTATGCCCGCCAATTTTTATTTTTATAAATATTTATATGCATTTATTACACATATCTATCCTAACTTTTCAGCTTCTCATCTCCCCATATTTCTTATGTATTACAAATCTATTCGCGTCCCCTAATCATCATATATTATGCCTTTCTCAGATCTCCTATAAACAGGAATGTTTAGGATAGGAATTTAAAGATATGTAATCATGGTAGTATGATATATTTGTAAGATGAGTATGATTGATCCCATAACTAATATTGCAAAGACACTTAGGAAAAATAGTGGGGTGCTCCTTTGGGAAATATTTCACTGAGCCGTACCTGATTGTAAACCAGGTAAATTCACGCCAAGGATGTGTAAGTAGCCCTTGTACTATAGATGCCAAGGACATCTCGTGCGTGAATAAAAGGTTGTGCTTTGGCTAAAACCTATGACACCATAATCATGAGACTCTCAACAGTATTAACTTGGATGAAAATACAAGTCCATGAAGATAATTGAGTAGTCAATATCAAATTATGTGCCCTTGGTTTGAGAGGATACATTCTCTAAGAAAAATGTAATGAAATCCTTGGCCTAGATAGCGAAATAATTGATAATTTATTTGGACCAGTCTAACAAGGATAACCCATTAGGGTTTATTGTTCATTGAGGTATATCAATCCAAGACTAAATTATATAAACATTAAATATAACAAATTAAATTGGTCATAAGAAAAATGTTACTGGGCTTAAAAGCTCATCAACTATATCGGTTCATGGTCCTAGAAAGCCACATAACAATTATTGGACATCAGAGGACATAGTTATAGTATAGGGATTTTTAAAAAACAAAAAACCTCTCTTGGGAAACCCCTCTGGTTTGAATGATTACCTACATCCTAAATAAAAATTATCAACTTCATAATGAAATAAATTCCAATTTGAGAAACAGCCAGATGAGTTTCCTTTGGGGCTCCTTTCAGTTTATTCTCGGAGAGATTGGAACGGTGAGAAAAAGTTCTTGAATTCCAACCAGCGTAAGGTTCAAACAAATCTTGCAGATAGAACCCATTGATCGGCTCAACTAAATCCCCAGAAACCAGGGTAAATCCATCTGGATTTTTCAGAGGTCAGAATCAAATTCAGACCTCTGAATCAAAATTTCACAATAGTCGTAATTCGGCGTACCTCCTCCGAGAGGAAGACCAATCTCATCGTCTTCCTCCTGTCGGCGGCGATGAAGGCGGTGGCGATGGCGGCGGCGGGGGAGCCGGAGGTGCTGGAGCTGCGCGAGGTCGACGACCCGGTGGCGGGCGAGGGCGAGATCTTGATCGGGGTCGCGGCCACGGCGCTCAACCGCGCGGACACGCTGCAGCGCCGGGGCTCGTACCCGCCGCCGCCCGGCGCCAGCCCATACCTCGGGCTCGAGTGCTCCGGCGTCGTCCTCGCCGTCGGCGCCGGCGTCCGCCGCTGGCAGGTCGGCGACCAGGTCTGCGCGCTGCTCGCCGGCGGCGGCTACGCCGAGAAGGTCGCCGTGCCCGCCGCGCAGGCCCTCCCCGTCCCCGCCGGCGTCGCCCTGCCCGCCGCCGCGGCGATCCCCGAGGTCGCCTGCACCGTCTGGTCCACCGCCTTCATGGCCAGTCGCCTCTCCCCCGGCGAATCCTTCCTGGTAAACCAAATTCCTCCCGATCTGCTCCCATCCCCCACCCCAAATCTCTCCTAATCGATGATTTCTGTGAAGATCCATGGCGGTTCCAGCGGGATCGGCACGTTCGCGATCCAGATCGCGAAACAGGTCGGCGCCAGGGTGTTCGTCACCGCGGGTGCTTGCTTCGTCGTCTCTCTCTTCTCCGCCGTGGAATCCGGCGATGACCTCTGGATCTGGTTGCAGGGACGCCGGAGAAGCTTGCCGCGTGCGCGGAGCTCGGAGCCGACGTCTGCATCAACTACAAGACCGAGGACTTCGCGGCTCGGGTCAAGGAGGAGACCGGAGGCAAAGGTCTTCGTTGGTTCGTTCGTTCGTTTGATCGTTATTGAAGATCGCGCTTGATCTATTGATTTGATCTTCGTCTCCGCAGGCGTGGACGTGATCCTGGACAGCATCGGCGGCTCCTACCTCCGGAAGAACCTCGAGAGCCTGGCCATGGACGGGCGGCTCTTCGTCATCGGCTTCCAAGGCGGCGCGATTGCGGAGGTCGATCTCCGGACTGTTTTCGCCAAGCGCCTCACGATCCAAGGTCAGTGTAATAGTCGGAAAGCTTGAGTCGATCGAGAAAGACGGAATTCGATGGCGGTTGATGGATCTTCGATTGCAGCGGCGGGGCTTCGATCCAGATCGGCGGAGGAGAAGGCGAGGATCGTGGCGGAGGTGGAGAAGAACGTGTGGCCGGCGATCGAGGCGGGCAAGGTGAGGCCCGTCGTCCACTGCTCCTTCCCCCTCGCCGAGGCGGCCGCCGCTCACCGTCTGATGGAGTCCAGCGCGCACGTCGGCAAGATCCTCCTCCTCCCCTGATTCAAATTCCATGGCGGGAACAGAGGAAGAAGAAGACGACGCGATTAAGGAGGATCGCCTCGCGATAAACCGCGCTCTTAATTACGTTTCAAGGAAGAAGCCTCGCGATAAACCGCGCGCTTAATTACGTTTCAAGGAAGAAGACTCGCGATCAAGGCATCCTATAAATAGTTTTTTGCTTGCTTGGGGGGTAAGTTCAGGTTCGGGCGGGAAAAACCCTAGGAAGAGCGGGGCAATGGCGCCGGCGGAGGAGCGGCGGCGGCCGGTGCGGGCGGCGGCGGCGAGGAAGCGCAGCGCCTACGACGAGGCGGCGCTGGACGAGCTCTTGCGGGAGCACATCGGCGGCGGAGACGCGGAACGGCGGCGGCGCCGCCGCAATCGGACGGCGGAGGAGCGGGAGAGGGAGACGGAGACGGAGGCGATGATCGCGCTGTCCCTGGGCTTCCCGATCGATTCTCTCACGGACGAGGAGCTCCGCGGCGGCGTTCTCCCCGCCGGCGCCGACCAGAACGCGTACATCGTCCTCCGCAACCACATCCTCGCGCTCTGGCGCGACGACGTCCGCTCCCCCCTCAGCCGCGCGCGCGTCCGCGAGTCCGTCAGCGCCGAGTACGACGCGCTCATGCGCAGGGCCTTCGACTTCCTCCTCCACCGCGGCCACATCAACTTCGGCGTGGTCCGGGCCCGGGCCGCGCCGGACCAGAGCCCGCGCGGCTCGGTGGTCGTGGTCGGCGCGGGGCTGGCCGGGCTGGCCGCGGCGGGCCAGCTGATGAGCTTCGGGTTCAAGGTCCTGGTGCTGGAAGGGAGGAGCCGGCCGGGGGGGAGAGTCTACACGCGGCGGATGAACGGCGGCGCCGTCGCGGTGGACCTCGGCGGCAGCGTGATCACGGGGATCCACGCGAACCCGCTGGGGGTCGTGGCGCGGCAGGTGGGCGCGCCGCTGCACAAGATCCGGTGGGAGAATTGCCCTCTCTACGACCCCGACGGCGCCGCCGTGGATCCCGGGCTGGACGCGGCGGCGGGCGCGGCCTTCAACCAGCTGCTGGAGAAGGCGGCGCGGGTGAGGAGCGCGGTGGGGGAGGCGGCGGCGGGGGAGATCTCGCTGGGGCGCGCGGTGGAGACGCTGCGGCGGCTGTACGGCGCGGGGCGGAGGAGGGAGGAGAGGGAGGTGCTGGAGTGGCACCTGGCGAACCTCGAGTACGCCAACGCGGGGCGGCTGGCGGAGCTGTCGCTGGCGCACTGGGACCAGGACGACCCCTACGAGATGGGCGGCGACCACTGCTTCGTCGCGGGGGGGAACGGGCGGCTGGTCCGCGCCATGGCGGAGGGCGTGCCGGTGCTCTACGGGAAGACGGTGAGCGGCGTCCGGCGCGGGGAGGGCGGCGTGGAGGTGGTGGTGGCGGGGGGGCAGCGGTTCGTGGCGGACGCGGCGCTGTGCACGGTGCCGCTGGGGGTGCTCAAGAGCGGGGGGGTCTGGTTCGAGCCGCCGCTGCCGGCGCGGAAGGCGGCGGCCATCGCCAGGCTGGGCTTCGGCGTGCTGAACAAGATCGCCATGGTCTTTGCGTACCCCTTTTGGGGCGAGGACACGGACACCTTCGGCCGCCTCAGCCGCGACTCTCGCCGCCGCGGCGAGTTCTTCCTCTTCTACTGCTACCACACCGTCGCCGGCGGCGCCGCCCTCGTCGCGCTCGTCGCCGGCGAGGCCGCCCTCGCCTTCGAGGCCGCCGATCCCGTCGCCTCCCTCCACCGCGTTCTCGCCGTCCTCCGCGGTACGCCATGCCACCCTCCTCCTTCATCTTCTTCCTTTTCTTCGTCTTCTTCTTCTTCTTCGACCTTGTTCAAGCATCTTCTTCTTCTTCGACCTTGTTCAAGCATCTTCTTCTTCTTCTTCGACCTTGTTCAAGCATCTTCTTCTTCTTCGACCTTGTTCAAGCATCTTCTTCTTCTTCTTCTTCTTCTTCGAGCTTGTTCAAGCTTCTTCTTCGAGCTTGTTCAAGTTTCTTCTTCTTAGAGCTTCTTCGTCTAGGACGAGCTACTGCTTCTGCTTATTCTAGCGGGTTGTAGGGATATTCGGGAGGAAGGGCGTGGAGGTGCCGGAGCCGATCGAGACGGCGTGCACGCGGTGGGGGAGCGACGAGCTCAGCCGGGGCTCCTACTCGCACGTCCGAGTGGGCTCGTCCGGGGAGGACTACGACGCGCTGGCGGAGGACGTCGGAGGCCGCCTCTTCTTCGCCGGCGAGGCCACCAGCCGCCACTACCCCGCCACCATGCACGGCGCCTTCCTCAGCGGCCTGCGCGAGGCCGCCAAGATCCTCCACCACCACCCCCACCTCCGACCGGCCCATCACCGAGCCGCCTCCAAGCCCGGCCCCCGCGCCGTGGCCGACCTCTTCCGGACCCCCGACTCCTCCGCCGGCTGCCTCTCCTTCGTCTTCGGCCCGTCCTCCGCCGTCGGCCTGCTCAGGATCGCCGTCCCCGTTCCCGCCGCCGCCGCCGCCGCCGCCGCCGACGGCGGCCCGACGGAGCTCCACTTGTACGCGCTGGTGTCCAGGGACCAGGCGCGGAGGCTGGCGGCGGTGGCCGCCGAGGACTCCGCCGCCGCCGCGCTGTCTGTCCTGTGTGAGGAGTTTGGGCTCAGGTTGATGGGCCTGGCCTGCCTCTGTGATGCCGGAGCTTTCTTGATCTCCGCCATCGCCGACGCGCGCAGGGGCCGGCGACGCCGCCGCCCACCGCCGCAGGAGTCGGGTATATGTCGAGCCTCTCTTCCGGATGAAATTGACCGCGACGACGCGTCCAACTCTGGCACAACACAAATGTAAAGAAGAACCCTCTTTGTGGGACATTTAATCTGATTCTTTTTGTAAATTTTGCTCTGGGAAGATCTCCGGCGGATTCCATTGGACTCTTCTTGCTTGAATTTTGGATGCGAGACTCTCTAGAGTTGGGACAATTAGGACGGACCAGTTGGTCAAACAGGTTTAGGTCCAAGGGATAAACCCAAAGTATATTATTAAATATTTATTTAACATTACTACATTTAGTAATGTTAGTACATTCAAAATTTCTACTTTGACTTTGACATTGACTAGTCAACTTCACAGGACGGGAGCGCCAGAACCAGACCGAAGTTTAGGTAAGGTTTAGGTCTTTACTAAAAACCCAGAACGGACCAGGACTGTCAAACACTATGTGAGGCTAATTGCTGATTAATAATGATTTAAGGGGGAAAGATAAATCATAAATAACATTCTGAGTAACTTTGTTATGTCTACTCTACTGCATGAATTATTCAACTTTTGCCTTAATCTATGCCTTAGAACCTAACAGTTGTGTCAGAGCTGAGTTTTGTTGAGATTGGGATGAAAAAATGACATCAAAATCACCCATAATGGGGTGCAAAAAAATATTTTTCAATTAGTTTTTGAAATCCTATTCACTCTTATAGACATGCGCGTGCGGTGTGGTGCAGAAATTCGCACCAGGTGTGCGAATTTCCGCACGCACAAATGGCCATGGGCGGTGGGCGGTGCGGTTATGTGTGCATAAACGCACCGCACACCGCACCAAATTCGCACATTTTTGAATTTTTTTAAGCGATGTTATTCAACATATAATTCATAATATATGTGTTAAACATTATAAAATATTTAATTCTAAATTAAACATTATTAAATCATATTTAAGTGGCTATTTTTTAAGCAATTTAATTAAACATTATTAAATCATAGTGTTAAAGTTTAAAACATTTAATTCATATTAAACTTTATTAAATATTTAACTCTATATTTTTTAAATTGGTAAACATTATTTAATAGTTAATTCATAATATTTGTGGTAAACATTATTAAATATTTAATTCTAAAATAAACATAATTGAATCATATTTAATTCGCTGTTTTTTAAGCAATTTTATTAAGCATTATTAAATCATAGTATTAAATTATAAAATATTTAATTCATATTGAACATTATTAAATCTTTAATTCTATATTTGTTTTAAATATTAATCATTATTTAATATTTGATTCATAATATATGTGGTAAACATTATTAAATAGTTAACTATAAATGAAACATTATTAAATCATATTTATTCGATGTTTTTTAAGCAATTTTAGTAAGCATTATTAAATCATAGTATTACATTTTAAAATATTTAATTCTTATTAAACATTACTAAATATTTAATTTTTTATTTTTTAAAGGAATATTAAACATTATTTAATATTTAATTCATAATATATGTGGTAACACTATTGAATAATTAATTCTTAGTTAAAAATAATTAAATCATATTTAATTCGCTGTTTTTAAGCAATTTTATTAAGCATTATTAAATGATAGTATTAAATTTTAAAACTACTCCTCCCCCTTCTCCTCCACCCTCTCCCTCTCCCTCTCCCTCTCCCTCTCCTCTCCCTCTCCTTCTCCTTCTCCTCTCCCTCTCCCTCTCCCTCTCCCTCTCCTCTCCCTCCCCTCTCCCTTTCCCTCTCCCTCTCCCTCTCCCTCTCCCTCTCCCTCTTCTTCTTCTTCTTCTTCTTCTTCTTCTTCTTCTTCTGCTTCTGCTTCTTCTTCTCCTTCTCCTTCTCCTTCTCCTTCTCCTTCTTCTTCTTCTTCTCCTCCTCCTCCTCCTCCTCCTTTTTCTTCTTCTTCTTCTTCCTGCTTTATTTCAAAGGCAAGGAGAATAGTAATTCTAAAGATCGAATTCACAACAACGGCTTTCAAAATTATAGAAAAGTTTCTTTAAAAAATCCTTGATTGCAATTCCAAAATATCAACAGATAAGCGATGGCACAAAATCAGGATTGGCTCTTTCATTAGAGACGTGTGAGAAGACGGCGGGCAAAGCATTCCATCCCTATAGCGATGGCACCTCCGCGCTCCGCGCCGTTGCTCATCTGTAATAAAACATCAAGAAGAATTCATTTAATGGCTCTCATGGCCATGACCCCCACGTATTGAGCGAAAGAGAGGACTCCATCAACATAAATATGAAAATGAAGATGCGGTTACCAAGAAGCTCGGAGAATCATGCTCCTCCTCTTCAAAACGACTTCGACTCGTTTCAGGTCACCTAAAGAAGTAACAGGGACAGGGACAGGGAACAGGGAAAACGAAGAAGAAGAAGAGGAGAAAAAAAAAAGTAAAAGAAGAAGAAGAGAAAAAGAAGAAGATGAAGAGAAAAGGAAGGAGGAGGAGAATAAAAAGAAGAAGAAGAAAAGAAGAAGAAGAAGCGAAGAGAGGAGAAGAAAAAGAAGAAAATGAAGAAGAAGATGCGAAGAGAGGAGTAGCAGAGAAGAAGAATACGAGAAGTAGAAGAAGAAAATGAAGAAGATGAACAAGAGAAGAAGAAATGAAGAGGAGGAGCAGAGAAAACGAAGAAGAAGAAGAGGAGAGGAAGAGAAGAAAAAAAGGAAGTAAAAGAAGAAGAAGAGAGAATAAGAAAATGAAGAAGCAGATGCAGAGAAGAATAAGAGAAGTAGGGGAAAAAAATAAAGAAGAAGAAGAAGAAGAAGAAGAAGAAGAAGAAGGAGATGAAGAGAAAAGGAAGACGGAGGAGAAGGAGAATAAGGAGAGGAAGAAGAATAGAAGACGAAGAAGAGGAGAGGAGAAGAAAAAGAAGAAAACGAAGAAGCAGATGCGAAGAGAGAAGAAAAAGAAGAAAATGAAGAAGCAGAAGCAGAGAAGAATAAGAGAAGTGGGAGAAAAAAATAAGTAGAAAAGAAGAAGAGGAGAAGAAGAGAAGAAGAAGAAGAAAATGAAGAAGATGAACAAGAGAAGAAGAAATGAAGAGGAGGAACAGGGAAAACGAAGAAGAAGAAGAGGAGAAGAAGAGAAGAAAAAAAAGAAGTAAAAGAAGAAGAAGAGAAAAAGAAGAAGAAGAAGAGAAGAAGAAGAAGAGAAGAAGCAGGAGAAGAAGAAGAAGAGAAGAAGAAGGAGATGAAGAGAAAAGGAAGAAGGAGGAGAAGGAAAATAAGGAGAAGAAGAAGAATAGAAGACTAAGAAGAGAAGAGAGGAGAAGAAAAAGAAGAAAATGGAGAAGCAGAAGCAGAGAAGAAGAATAAGAGAAGTAGGAGAAAAAAAGAAGTAGAATAGAAGAAGAGAAGAAGAGGAAAAGGAAGAAGAAGAGAAAAATTCAGTCTTGAAGAATCGATTCTTCTATCTTGAAGAATCGATTCTAACGGTGCAGTTAAAAATTCAGAGGAGAGGACTCAGCGGCGCGGTTGACCTGGGCAGCGGTGGGCAGACGACTCAGCAGGGACCAGGGGGGCGGAGAGCGACCGCAGACTCAGCAGGTGCAAGGGACGGCGGCGAGGGGGCGGGAGCCGGGAGGTGGAGGGGGCGGATCGCGGCGGAGAGGGGGGCAAGAGCGGGGAGGTGGGCGGGCTTCAAAAATTATCGCACAACGCAAAAATTTCGCACCGCACCGACCCCTATGCGATGGGCGGTGCGGTGTGCGAAATTTGTGTGCGATATTTCGCACACACGCGTCGCACTTGCGCCCAACCGCCCGAGCGCGATCCGCTCGCACGGTTTGGCGCATGTCTACACTCTTATTCATGTTACGCTGGCCCAGCATTGTGCTAGTGAGCCCACTAGAAGTAGATTGGGTTTGATACGGCTCTTCATTGGTAGGGCCCACCTGTAGGTAGCATGAGCCAGGTCAAACTAAGTCGGCTTTAGGAGGACACACCCATGTTCAAATTCATGCATAAAAGAAAGGGTGCTGATGGACAATTGTGGAAGAGATCCTTCGTGTTGATCATGTGTTTGGCCTCTTGATGTATCCGTGCAATCAATGTGATGATGGATCTTCTCTCAATCTTCTTCGGTCCACCTTATCTTCTAACCAACTAGTCACACCACAATTAGTGAGATTTTTCGAAAGATAAAAGAAAGGGGGGCCACCCAGATCTGGCTGGCATGGGGACCTAGAACGAGTGCCCCTATTTATACTTATTTTTGGAACCTTTTTTTGAAAACTCTTATAATTGAAGTATACCTATCATCCAAAAATCTTGCCAGCGTGGCCCTCTAGTCCTATGTATTAGTCGAGTCAATAACTTTAATCATTCAATGCCATTTAGGCCAAGTTTCTAGGACGTGGGGTGTTAACTTACAACTCGCTCTCCAGAAGGCACATAGTAATAAATAAAGTCTCTCGTGGAATCATTATCATCATCAATTATCATATGCTGAAATCTCATCGCACAAAAAAGTTTCGGTCTCCCATTTGGACCAATTCTGTCTCTCACTCCCGCCTCTTTCTCCTTCTCTTGCTCTCATGTTAGCTCTTCCTCCCTCTATCTGATTCTCTCTCTCTTCCTCCTTTGCTCTTCTTCTCTCTGGCTCTCCTGTTCTCTTTGTCTTGCCCTCCTGCTCTCTCTTTAACTCTATGGCTCACCCCTTCTCTCTCTCTCCCTTTATGTATGTCTGTCTCTCACTGATTCTCGCTCGTTCTCCAGCTCTCTTCTTCTCTGATTTTTGCAATAGACAGACTTATATTAGTATGTTCTATTTTTAATTTGTTTCAGTATCCTATATTCGTTTACGATATTGGCTATCGAATTATGTAAATTTCAAACATCGAGGTGCACATCCGATCCGGACAACGGACCCGAATACCGATACCGTATTATCAGTTAAAGGA
This sequence comes from Wolffia australiana, assembly GCF_029677425.1. Taxonomy (NCBI): domain Eukaryota; kingdom Viridiplantae; phylum Streptophyta; class Magnoliopsida; order Alismatales; family Araceae; genus Wolffia; species Wolffia australiana. The sequence continues at coordinate 18,287,715 of NC_135843.1, read as the reverse complement.
GAACCGATAATGGAACTCCATTATCTTTACGAAAGTTTGACGAAACAGCTACCGATATTGTTATCTGATATCCAGTTACGTGTCCTCTATCCGGTGAAGTAGGTCCCTTCGTTGGAGGGAGTCTGGCCCTCCGACCTTCCTACATCTGACATTATCCTCCATGCATGAAACTCGTGTGCTTTGAAAATGTAGGACGGAATGCTTATCCTTTCAAGCTTACTGAATGTACCTTCATTCTCCCCTCCAAAATCTCCGCAGTACTTTTGCCACAGTATGGGAAAACGAGGGAAAGATAAGATTTTTATTTAAGCCTTGTGGCCCACTATTAAATGAGAAAAAGAAAGGTACAGACACAGGGGGAGAGACAAGATCCTCATTCAATGTCAGTAGGGCCACGAAGATGGCACAGTCTTAATGGGGAGTATCGATCAAATGATTCAAATAAATGTTGCCCACATTGTTTTAAAGAAAAATGATCCTCCCTAGGTCCGAAATGTACTGGCAAAGGGGTATTTGTTTTGCTCTTCTACGAGCCGAATTTACAAACCAATATTACTGGCGTAGGCCCCTTCTTTGGGTCTGATTTTAATCCGCATTTTCTTCCTTCTGAATATATTATAATGTTCACGGGACGGATTTTCACGTGTAAATCGTCTGGAAAGTTGGAAACGTAAGACACGAAAGGACAAACAGGGAAGCAACCTGTCGCCAACTTACTCTTACCAAAATAAATCAAGGAGAAGCCCAGGCTACGAATAAACCTACCGTTGGATAAACTTAGCTTCGACCTAGCACAGCTATTGAAGATTACGAATCACAGATAGAGGACTGACCAACAGTCACAGTTTCAGGCAATTTACCATTCGAGTTCCTCTTTCTCCGTGTTTCCCTATTCCTTTGGTCAGACAATCTGAACGGCATGAAGTCCGACTACGGGTCAGAACTGAATTCACCCGAACCAGTCTGCGGTTTAAACGATTTTGCTATCTTGTTGATGGAATGGTCTTGTTTGTCCCCATCCCGTTTTTTTTATTGGCTAATTTAATGATTAATAGTAACGTGCCAAGTGGCCGGTCGGCGCTGGCAAACGCCCGCTCTTGCTATTTAGACGTTCTAGCATTCCCCATTGGCGAAAATCAACTTCGGTGAAGATATGGCAGTCCTCAAGATGCTTCACGGAGCAGTCCTTACGCTTCTCCTGTTCGTGCTCGACATCTACAGCGTTTCGGCAAGGTCAGAGCAACAGCCAGCGGTGATCATCATCGGCGCTGGCATGTCTGGTAAGTTTTGCATAATGGGTCAAAATTTCATGAACCATAGACTATGATTTAATCTTTTGATTAAACCTTGGCAGGCATCTCGGCGGCGAAGACTCTCTCCGATTCCGGCATTAAGAACATACTGATACTCGAGGCCACAAACCGCATCGGCGGGCGGATTCACAAGAAAAACTTTGCGGGCCTCAACGTGGAGATCGGAGCGAACTGGGTCGAAGGAGTTAACGGACAAGAGGTCAATCCCATATGGACTTTGGCGAACAAGCTCAAGCTTCGGACGTTTCGCTCCGACTTCAGCAATCTCTCGTCCAACGTCTACGAGTACGCCACGTCCCCTTCAAATCTTTAACTGTCTTCTACTCTTTCTTTGTGTGATGCGGTTAAGTCTTCAGGAACGGGCTGCTAAACTCCTCTACTGCTCAGAGTGTTCTGGATGACGCGGATAAAGTTGCGGAGGCCGCGTCGGAGTTTTCCAAATCTTTGTCTCCCAGCGGACAGGATGATATCTCCGTCCTGACTTTCCAGCGACTCTCGCAAAGGTAGGACAGAAGAATTCTCTAGGATCCCTCTCGCATTGATTTCTTATGGAGGAGTAAATTAATCGATATAAGAGAGTGCTGGAGTTATGAATACATACCAATGTCCGTCGGAAAGTTGAACTTGCTTGATTTCTTAGAGAAATCCCACTTAACAAGTAAACCCAGGTCTGGCCCCTATTTATGGGCAACAAGAGAACCCTAATCATGCTTAGTCTTCACTGGTCCCTCGCATAATTTTATTTCCGAAGACTCGTACTTTATTCATTGATTAAACCCCACCCTTGATGAAGTGTCTTAAATCCCAGGAATGTTGTTCATGAAACACTTCAATAGGGATTCAATGACAGCTTAAAACCTACAATTGTGTCTATTATGGAAAGAGCTACTTGACGATGAGGATTCTGCTACACTATTTGTTTGGAATTATCTGTTGGAGAACTCATTAGATTTGTGTTCGGTGGGAAACCAGCGTACCGTCGACGGCAGTCGAAATGGCGGTGGATTACTTCAATCACGATTACGAGTTCGCCGAGCCGCCGCGCGTGACTAGTCTGCAAAACACGGAGCCGCTTCCGACATTCGCAAACTACGGGGAAGATGTCTACGCCGTGGTCGACCAACGGGGCTACGAGAGCACGGTGTATCACCTGGCTTGTCAGTTCCTTGCTTCCGACAGCAATGGTAACATCATAGATCCTCGTCTTAAGCTTAACAAGGTGAGCCTCCCTCTCTCTCTCTCGTTCTCGTTCTCGTTCTCTTCTTCTTCTCTCTCTCTCTATCTGGTTCTCTTTCATTCTTGCTCTCTTGTTCTCTCGTCTTCTCGCTCGTTCTTGCTCTTTATTTTTCTCTCTCGTTCTCATTCTCTCGCTCTCTCGTTCTCTCGCTCTCTCTCTCATGTTCTCTCTCTATCTCTCTATGTCTCTCGCTCTCTCTCTCACGTTCTCTCTCTATCTCTCTATGTCTCTCGCGCTCTCTCGTTCTCTCTCTCTCTCTCTCTCTCTCTCTCCGTCTTGTCGCGTAGATGATGTGCTCTATTGTCCAGAACTTGGGAATGCGAGTTTAACTCAATGTCGTTTTCTCAATTTTGTTTGGTGTGGTGAAAACGTCAGGCGGTGAATAAAATTGAATACTCAGACAAGGGGGTTACCGTCAGCACGGAAGATGGTTCGACCTACAAGAGCGACTACGTGATGGTTTCCGCTAGCGTCGGCGTTCTTCAGTCAGATCTCATCAAGTTCAAGCCCGATTTACCCGTAAGTGATAATAAACATACTCTTACATGCAAACATTTAAGACTCAAATATTGTTTCTACTCGATATAATTATATCCGTGGCTTCCAGAGCTGGAAGATCCTCGCCATCTATCAGTTTGACATGGCGGTTTACACCAATATCTTCATCAAATTCCCGTACAAGTTCTGGCCCAGTGGGAACGGGACGGAGTTCTTCCTTTACGCCAACGAGAGAAGGGGTTACTATCCAGTCTGGCGGGTATATCTCTTTATTCCTTAGTGTTCGTTATGTTAAGTTATTATTTCATATATAGACAGTAATACATTTGCATTATAGATATAAGCTTAGGCGATCCATTATGTTAATTTGGGATCAAGATATTTCATTCAGTGGAGGAGTTAATTGTCCTGTAGAGGCTAAGTGAATCTTGAATAATGATGGGTTAAATTCAAAAGAGACTATAGAGGATAACTATGCCAATAAATAGGGGCCAGTCTTTGAGTCGCTGGTAAGGTATTTTTTTTCTTTGACATATCACATCACTCTCAAGGCTATGGATGCTGCCTGTTGACTCATAAGACTGGCTCTCAAAAAACAAGATTTCCTTGAATTAGCTATTTCCTCTCTTAAATTCACTTTCTAGCTATCACCAATATCTACAATCTACTACTATCTTTCTTTCTTCATGTGGTTAGTCCTTGAGAAATCAATGCAAGAGATCCTTAAGTTCTCTTGTTTTTCTTGTTTTCTTGTTGTTGAACTGCAGCACTTTGAGTTAGTCTATCCAGGATCCAATCTACTCCTCGCGACGGTGACGGACGAGGAGTCTAGAAGGATTGAGCAGCAGCCTGACTCGGAGACGAAGGCGGAGATCATGGAAGTTTTGAGGAGCATGTTCGGGAAGAACATACCAGAGGCGACAGACATACTTGTCCCCAAATGGTGGTCGAATCGCTTCTACAAGGGCACCTTCTCTAATTGGCCGATCGGAGTCAGCAGAGCTGAGTATGATCAGATCAGGGTAAGTCCTAATCCTAAACTTAACGACACCCGTATTGCTTGATTCTTGCTGCTCTTAATAAACCATCTTAATTTTGCATCCTTCCATCAAGACCTGGTTAAAAACCCCACAGAATCCATCAAACTATATCTTAATGTATCCTGGTGCTGCGTAACATTTTAATCTTAAGTTCCCATTTCCCGAAAAATCTTGTTTTTAGTTGTTCAGGGAGCTGAGTCTCGTTATATTATTTTTTCTGATGGATAAAGGCGCCAGTGGGAAGAGTTTACTTCACCGGGGAGCACACTAGCCAGCACTACAATGGATATGTCCACGGGGCCTATCTCTCAGGTTTCTGGAATTCTTGGGGGTTCTGCAGATTCAAAGTTGATCAATTTTCGTTTGTTCCTGAGGCGATAAAACAACTTTTCCTTTTGCAGGCGTGGATTCTGCGTTTATGTTGATTAGTTGCATCAAATATGGATCTTGCGACGTGCAGATCGACACCAAGGCTTAAGACTCTTTCCAAGAAGACTTGAAGGCGCCCATGACCAACGATGAATCTGAATAGCATTGGCCTGGTGAGTTCCGTCGGCGGAATAATAAATGATACTTCTAGGTCCGTCCAGTTTGATTGATAATAAGAAGCAGCTGCAGTAAGTTATTTTGAAAAGTTTCATCTAGGGGACTTTTTTACTTCCTCTTCCTCGAATGCTTTCGTATCAATAACTGCAGTTTTTGCATGTAAAATAACTGCAGTTAAATCTTTTATGAAATCTTATGCTAATCGTTGCTTCGAAAATAACTTGATATTTCTTAGTATTCGGAACCTGAAACACATGGGCACGGTGTCGGCTAGAGGACAGAAAATTTGAGTTTTGAAAGGATAAAAATGTTATTTTAATGCATTTTTTTTGGAATTCGAAGTAGGGAATGCTTGAGGGTCTGGAGAGAGATAGGGAGATATTTTAGAGGGAGAAATAAACATTTTTAGAGAGATAAAATGTCAAAATGAGAGGATAGAGAGAGAAAATGAAGAGATGGTGTACAGAAAGTTTGAGAGGGAATTTGAAGGTGTAGATGAAGGACATTTTTCATAAAATTTTGATGAGATGAACTGTGAATGTGGGTGAAGGTCTGGAGAGAGAAATAAAAAATTATAGAGAGAGAAAGGGCCGAAATGAGGAGATAGAGAGAGAAAATTAAGAGAGAGTGTAGAAGGAGTTTGAGATAGAATTTGAATGTGCAAATGAAGAAGATTTTTTATGAAATTATTAGGGGAGTAAATAGGGATATAGAAAAGTTTAATGAGAGAAAAAAACCTATTCTAGAGAGAGAAAGTAGAGAAAATGAGTGTTTAGAGTGGGAAAGTGATAGATTTTAAGGGTAAATGGATGAGAAATGCTGGAGAAAGTAGAAATCTAAGATCCTAAAGCCTCAAGGCAAGTTTACTGAGCCGTAAATGCTTCCTCTCAAGTATGGATCCTTATATTTTTCCAAGATCAGGCTTTTTTCAATGCAAACAAGAGACGAGATTAAGAGAAAACTTCAATAAACTTACATTAAGCATGTTGAACAATTTGGATTCTGAAAAATGCCTTGTCCTGCTGGCTACCCACTTGCTAGAGCACGTCCAGAATGAGGGAAAATGAGGGAGAAAAAGTCTAATTATACATTGGGAGAATTACTAAAATACCCCTCTGGGCATTTTCTATTCTCTATTATAGCCATTTTGCTTCTTTTTCTCCATTGGTTGAGAGCTTTGCCTTGTAATTTCTAGCTTGTTTCTTTTGTAAGGTGTTTGAAGGCCCAATAGGTAGGTCAGGTCATGGCTCAAGCCCCACTGATCTCTCTTTTAAAAGTCCACAACACCGATTCATCATTTGCAGCCGATTTTGATAATCACTAAGCTCCCAAAAATCCTCCAATTTCCTAAGAATTGTATCTTCCAATTCCTGTAAATTTCTGCACATTTGGAATTATAAAATACTCATCATTAGTCAAACTGATTGACTTCATAAAAGTCAATATAGTTAGTGAAAAATAATCATAATGTGCAAAAGTTGGAATTTCTAGCTAACGGATAAATATTTGGTTAATTCAAATAATAACATGATAAATTATAAATTAATAATACAAAAAAATTAAAAATTTATGAAAACATATGTTCATTTATCATGTTATCACCTCCCCGTAAGGGAGAGAGGCTTGGCATTTGATGGAGCACTCTTCCCTAGCAAATGGTATGTGAGATGGATGGATATCGGGCGGTGATAGGGGTGGTTTTGGCGGGTGGGAAAGGGACACCAGATAGCTAGGGGGGTTACATGGGACGGGAGCGGGGTGGGCATCAGGTGGGTCATGACTCCTAAAGATATTGACCTTCCCAATCCAAAGAAACAAATTTCATCTCGATCGAGGGTCAAACAGAAAAGTTACGACCCAAAAACCAAAAATGCGGGAGAGTGTTTGAAACATAGATAGATAGATATGCATTAAAATAATTAAATATGTGTTATCATGCTTAAGAGGCTGAAATATAATTTAAGATTGATATTCTTATTTTTAAGTGAAGTTTTATAGATTTTTGTGACATCATATTTTGAATGAAATTAATTTTACAATTCAGAATATATTTTTTGTAATTTTTTGGACTTACTCAAAGAGATATGAATTTTCTAAGTCAAAAGATATATTTATTATATTTTTATGAGTTATAATTTAATATAAAATAATTATTAAACATTTTTTCAGATGTATGATGCGCGTGCCACGTGTCGTCATTCAACTCATCAAAAGATGACTAATCATACACTTTCACAATTATTAGCTGCACTAATCATTGTGAAAAGGCAAATTATGGCATCGCAGATCCCATAATGTGCCAATCATTATTTGACATGGTGACATATTTTTCTCACAGGAGACGATGTAGAGCAACAAAAAAACAAGCCCTTTTAATCACAATAAATGCGACCAAGAATTAAGATAATGTTAGAAAAAAAGAAAGAAAATTCAATACTTGAGGCAGTACACGTGGTGCACATGTGACCACCACAAATCATAAAAAGAAGAAGAGGATAAAGTGCTGACGTGGCACACAGAAACACATGATGCAATAGATATTGATAAGGGAATATTCCTTTTTCTCTGATGTGAATGACTGCATTCACTTTAAAAAGAGATAATAGGAAGAATATTCAATGGCGTGACGTGTGGCAAAGCGACACCACGTCATGGCAATTATCGATTAATCGAAAAGTGTCTTTTTGTCCTTTTCCTTTGCAGGTACATGTGGTAGCTTTGAAACGTGCAAAAATAGAAGATGAGGTGATGTATAATATTTGGTTATTTAATGGCTCAACCCAAATAGAAGAAGCGGAAGCATTAGTGGAAGTGACAGAGAAGACATCAAGGGCAAGGCTTGCTCTAAATTCAAATCACGATCACTGATAATTGACAAGTTCGGTTGAGCTGAAATTTTCAGGGTTGCTTTGTCTTCCTCTCCTTTTTCCACTAGTGCCCTCTGATCTATAAATAGATGCATGGATCACTGTCAAAGTCATCCTTAAACTTGCTTCCTACTCATGTGGGTTTATTAAAAAACAGTGAGTTTTTGAGATCAATCAACTGATTTCTTAGTGCCTTGAGTGTATGGGAAGAAGCATTAGATAAGAGGGTAAGCAACTGGCACTTGCAAGTTACCGTGATCCTAGTAGAAAGTACGGATATATGGTAAGCATCTTCACCTTATGTTCCTATTTCTCGACATCATCGATCGTGTCATTCCATTCCGTGATCATCTTTCACCATCATACCACTTTCACATGTCTGAATAATCTCATTTCTCCATCATTGTGCCGTTCACTCACTCAATTTCGTATCTGACGCATTCACTACCTTACTCACATCACGCCTCTCATTATTCCATTTTTATTTCCGCTTTTTTTCATTTCAAGTTTGAATTGTAACTATCTACGATACTTGACTCGATATCACTATCTTGCCTAGTATCTTCACATCATTGCCTAGTATAAAATTATTTTTTCTCATTAAATACTATAGTAAGAATGTTAAGTCCTTATGCATCGTTTCATGTGGAGATGATCCATACTCATCATTAGCCAAATTTGAGATTATCAATTAGCGCCATTGCAAGAGAATGATAGCCATTAAGTATTTCAATTCATTTTTTGGTATTTTCTTGCAACCACTAATCTTGATTAGAGAAGTGCAATCAGCTCTACGAGGCCACAAGAGATATGAAGAGAAGGTACAAGTATCATCTTAATTACTCTTTAATCTTTATGATTTCTAGGACATATCTCATCATAAATGGTAGATGATTACTTAAGGAAAAAAATATGAAAGTGAAAGAGATAAAGGAGAGGCTTCGAATAATAAAAATCATCATCCTGAGGATTTTATTATAAATGAAAATATAGGAAATAGATGATGAAAGTTCAATGAATATTCTGCTCCTCTTGGATATGAACCCCTTAATAAGGTTAACGCTCCTATAATGAGGTCTCAAATTTCAAAATTGGTCATCATAAGATTCAATCTCTCTCTAACTTTCATGCTTTATCTAAGAAAGAGCTATATAAACATTCAGAATAATTTACTTTTATCTGTCAAACATTTCACTTCTTTAATATTAGGAATGAGGTCCTTGAGATGCAATTGTTTCCCTTCACTCTCTGAGATAAAGTTAGAAATTGGTTTACGGCTTTATCTGTCAGCTTTAATTCATGGAAGGAATGGAAATCACATTCATAAAAAAAATTATTCTGTTGGGAAAAAAAATTCATATCGACGAGCAATAAGAGAATTTTTTCAACGGCCTGATGAATCCTTAGGTGAATCATGGGATAAGTTAAAGTTGTTAACCCAAAAATGTCCACACCATGGGAAAGAAGATTGGGAAACTTTTCAAACTTTTTAAGCAGGATGAAGAGATCAGGATAGAAAGAAGATAGACATAGCCAGTGGAGATACATTTGTGCATAAATATCTCGATGAAGAACTTGGCATTTTAGAAATCCTAGTAGAAAATGACACGCCTTATGCTACTCTTAATCGTCATAGGAGAAATACAAACTCTAAGAGAGGTGGGATGATTGATGTGAGCGATATTGAGCCAGTTAAGTGAGTTGAACAACTAGTAAAAGTTGTTTCTGATTTAACTATGTCTACTGATATTTTATAGTCCTGATTCTTCTCATCCTTCGCAAATAGATATTTCACTTTGCTATCATTGCTCCCTCGCCGATCATGTAGAAGTAGACTGTCCATGAGCAAGTTATGGCCATCGATAGGTCCAAGATGAATAGACCTACAGCACAAAATTCTTGGAATCCTATGGACAGTGCATACCCTAAGAATGACATGCCAAGAAATGCATATTAAAATCCTCCTTCTTTTCTACAAGAACAAATAAAATTTTACCCAAGGGCCAACCACAATAACTTTCATCAAACTACTAATCCTTCGTATGATGAGTTCTACAGAATGTGAAGGAGAGGCAAGACGAGTTCTAGAGAAATGCCCTGTCATGCCTCATGCCATTGTTATTTCATTCTCACTTCACTCGCTCTTTTCAAAATCTGAATTATCACTATCTATGAACTAATCTCCTCAATTTAATATTGTTATCTCGCCTTGTATTTTCTCATTATGAGATTTTGTACTTAATTTGTATCTCTTCTCATCCCAACAATCACCATATATATATATTATATTTTTTATTGGCAAAAAACACGGTGCCGGGTACGACCAACCCCAGGGGTTGTGCCCGTAGACCGATCCATCCGTGCCCTGGACGCCATCCAGAGGATTTTTATTTATAAAGTGAAGTGTTTGTCAATGTTTATAGGCGTGGAGTGAGTATAAATATCCCAATTACACTCGGATCCGACTCGTCCGCGCCCATATTTAAGGAGAAGAAAAGATACATAAGTGATACCTCGTAGGCGCTCGGGGAAGTGTGCTCATCGTCGTCCCACCGGAGCCGCTCCGCGATGAAGATGTAGTGCGGGAGGTGTCCTCTCCTTCATCAAGTGGGATCGAGGAAGTTCGTGGTGACGGCTCTAGTCGAGGCGGGCACTGTCCACGCCTCTAGCTCCAGCATTCCGCGCAATCCTCCAATCCTGCGGGGCTGGCGTCACGAGGATGCGCCGTGTGCGGAGGGTGGGCATGCCAAGGCGATCGAGGCGATAGCATCCTCTAGATGTGGGAGGGAGCGCCTGCCAAGAATGAAAGAGAGAGGAGAGAGGAGGGGGTTCGTGCATGTACCGCGTGGTTGGCGAGGGCATCTGCTGTCTGGTTGCCCTCTCGCATCTGGTGACGAAAGCAGGCTATGCGGGAACAACACCGCATGATGTCTTGCCACGCACGACGGAGTCGCCACTGGTAGCATGTACCTAGACGAAGCATATCAACTAATATCTGTGAGTCCGATTCCACGACGATATTGTGAAGGTTGCGTTCCTCACAGAGGAGTAGACCATCACGAATCGCCATAGCCTCGGCTACTGTATTAGTTTGTATGCCATAAAAAGAAGAAAAGGGAAAGAGTATACTCCCCGTATGGTCTCTGAGGATACCTCCTCCCCCTGCTGGCCCCGGGTTCCCTTTAGCCACACCATCCACATTCAGTTTAAGAATGCCTATTGGCGATGGAAGCCAATAAACAACTCGATACTGAATGCGGGTGGGGGCGGGGGTCACCTGAATGCCGATGGAGCGAATCACCCATTTAAGAATATTAAATATTTAATCACCATTCCTTGTGGAGACGATCCACACTCATCTCTAGCTAAGATTACCAAGTGAAGAAAATATTCTATTTTATTGACAAGTCTCAAAATACCAACTTTGTCTTATAACCCAAAAATTGTGATTATCACCTAACTACTCTTTATGCATTTTTTGGTAAAAATTTTCAATTAGTCCATGTATGCACACATCTTAGTGTTCTTCATTACACAAAAAAGTCTGAACCTTTTGGTTCGTGCTCATCATGAAGGCACCTCAAACATGAAATGAAATTGCTCATTTCCCCACTTTTCTGTTGATAGAAAATAATAGAAGAGGATCATGAGATAATTATGTTATTATGAATTGGAATGCCATAACGATTTATCTTCTAATTATTTATTACAACAGTAATTTTCAAAATAAAGTATAATTTATCCCATAATAAAGTATAGTAAATGCATTTATTCAATTTACAACAATTTGTCTGATTGTTAAGATTGCTATTTTATAAATAATCATTATTAACTTCAGGAAAATTCCGTATATATTCCTTCAAATTAGTTGTATTTTTAAAATTCAAAATAACTATTCTTTGACTTGTACAAACAGTTCATTGACAAATTTAAACCATAAAAACCAGCAGATATACAAAAATATGGAAATATTACACGAGCGTATATATCAATCAATTGTAACCAATAGCATATGAAATTATAACCATTTTGACCCTTATTTTTATGTCATAACTCTCAGCTACTAACAATGTTAATTATTGACCCAAATATAGGCATCAGCTTCACAGTAAATACACAGAGTCCCCAACCATGATCATATGGAATTCCACATCATGACCCACTTCCAACCTGTTTTGAAGAACCTGTTGACAAATAGAGGATCGTTAATAAGTTATTTCCTTTCGTTATATTGTTTCTTTCTTCATTTTACTTTTTGATTTTTATCATTCTTTCTTTTTATTTCCACGTATAAAAATAAGATGATAATTATGAAGAACAAAAACATATAGAATGTCATCAAAATACATGAAGAAATTGAGATACCTGCTCAGGTCGTAGTTCTTACACTTGTGAATAATTTTTTTTATTGCTTAGATAATTACGTATTAATTAATAGAGGGAGTATTTTATGAGTTTCGATTTTTTTTAACTTCATGCATTAAATTGATCTGGGAGTAATTTTTCTGACAAACATGATGCATCTTTACTAAAGCACACCTTTAAACGTCCATCCTATCATTGACCCCACGAATATGACTTTAGAAATTTGAAAATTTCAGTTGATCAAGCACCTTTCAGAAGGATAATAATGTTTATTTTGAATTGTAAAATTTGAAATGATAAACATAGTGATTTTATCTTTTGTTCCTTTCTTGGAATAGAAAGAATAACCTTTTTATTCCATTGACAATGATAAAATTCAATTAATATTTCTAAATAATTTGATTTTTCAATCAGACAACCATTTCATTGGACCATGTTGAATACATTAAAATGACATAAATTTAAACCATGCTATATTCCAGGAAATATCATAGTAATAAGTAATTTTTTAAAGATTAATATATAGATTTGTTTTGGTTATTTTCATTTACACTGCCTTAATGAGAATTAAATATTCAATCAAGCCTAAAAACCCAAATTGAGAACTACTTGTTAAAGTTGGAGTTTTTTTGTTGAACCTAAAATAAAAAGGCTGCGATAATTATTTCCATTTACTTAGAGAAAGATAATCCATTTTAATATATTATCCCAATAAATAATTAGGAAAAATTATTATTGAGTTGTATTTTTTTCACTTATAGTATAGCATTTGAAAAGCTTTAATATAAAGTTGTATGCTTTTTGCTGATTCTTGATAACTCCATAAAATAGGAGGAAATACTGTTTTTTAAAAGCATAGTATCTAATGAGCAATAAGCTACTTCTCTAAATTTTTATTTGACATATGTATCGATGGGTCAAGACTGAAACTCTTGTCCAAAATATTTATGTCAGGAATACTATCATGTTGCATCTTTCTTCATAATATTTATTACACAATGTATAAAGACAAATCAACTAAGGATATGATTTTGGAGATAAGTAATTTCTCTCACATAAAGTAAATTAGTTAAACATTCATTTGGTAATTAAATATCAGAATTTGGCTTACTTTATTGCTTGTACATAAAGAAAAAAAAATTCTACTCGAGAAAAACCAGTTTTAGGAATTTTTTGGTGTAAACTTATCAAACGTACCACTTATTGACCTTAGTTAATAGCATGTGTTAAACATACTTACAAGTTGTTTACCTAAAAAACGAATATGATGATAGTTTTTTAATACTGACTTTGAAATTTAGGCAGTTTGGGAACTATACTATTATGCATTATTTGGATCAAATTAAGTCACAAATTTATAATACGTTGACTTAGGTGCACGACTATCAGATAAGTTAGATGATATTAGGTATATGACATATGAAAGATTAAAATTTAATGCAGATCCTGATTACTTAGTTTTATTACATATAATATCTATCATACATATATTGTATGCCACAATATCTAATACATATAAAAAGACAAAAAAATTCCCTATGAATACTGCTTATGAATTTTGTGTCGCTCTATTACATATTCACAATCAGCATTGGATAAAAGCCATTCAATGACCATCTTAATTATTCTTCATACTTCGTTTCAATTATTCTGTAGCAATAACAAGAAAGTTTTGGTTTGCACAAGTACTTCTAAAAATTAAAAACTTAATCGTTGAATATTCAAGTTTTTTTCTTTTCAATCATTGAATATTTTCATTTCACCAATATCGAAAAATTAAAATGATTAAGTCAATTTTTTATTCTATCCAAACAATCATCACTCCCTTTCAAAGGGAGGGTGGGCTTTTTCTAATTAAATATTGTCTTATTATTTTTGTCTTCATTCATTAAGTCATATATTGTAGCCTTTTTTCCATACACTTATTTCGTGATATTGAGTCTTCCATACACTCACTGGATTCAACATACTGTCTAAAATTCAAATAATAGATAAAACAACCCTGGTCTTTGAAAGTATTACAGAAATAGTAAGTATCCAATCCCAGATAATTTGGTTAATCCATGAAACGCATGTAGATTGTAGTATCATATGAATTCACTTTCAATATTTATTCTTCCTTCTCTATAAAGCACTAGAGTCCTTATAAAGTACCTTTTTATTTCATTAAATACATTAATAACTCATTATATATCTACTTTTTAGCATTTGAACTCAAAGTATGAATTCTAATGATTATTAGTATTCAAATTTTTTGTATCATACAAATATTGAAATTTGAATCCTAATGGTTATGAATTTGAATCTCACGATAAAATCATGTATTGTAAATATATTGGTATATCAATAATATGTTATTATTTATTCCTTACGTTTCTTATTGATAGAAAAATAATTTTAACAACCAATCCCCATCAATGATTATTATTTATACATAATTATTTATTTTCCATTTCCCTAATACCAAATTAAGTAAACTTTGAGAAATCACCTATAGTTATGTACTCCCGTAGAAACAAGGTTTTAATCCACATTTTTTTGTTTTATCGGTAATTATATGTAAGTATTTAAATATTTGAATCGATTTCTCCTTGGAGTCTTACATATTAAATGCTTTTAATAGAACACATTGTGCCAAAGTAAATCAACCACACTTAATTAGTAAAAATATCAATTGTAACCTATTGTCTCACTTGGTAACAATTTGGTTCTTCCCTTTCTTATGAAGCGCACCTTATTTTCTAAATTTTTTTATGTTGTCCAAGATTTTGGAACCTATTGAATGTCAAACATTGAAATGGGCATGTTAATATCTCGTGAAGAATTTCTATTTTAGGAAACATTAAGAATTTAATTTTAATATTCCTTCATTTTTTATATTTATCAAACCATTATTAAAAAATTTTATATTGAACATAATTAAAAATATGAATGTAATGATTCAAGAATAGTTTGTTTGGAGAAGATTACAAAATCAATGTAGATGAGAGTTGACCTTATTCTTTACGTATGGAAACTCAATAAAACTTGAATGGCGGTAAACCTGCCCTCCATCTGGATGGATACCATTAATCTAGAATTTTAAAGGAGTACTTGATAATCAACCCAACCTCTGATTTCCCAAAAAAAGTCAAGAAATGAGAAAAAACTCTGGAAGGGGTATTCTTGACGCTGTAATCTGTAGTATCCCTGTTATTCAACCTGCCTACTGTAAGTTTTATAGAGTTTTGTTTAATGTCTTCTATTTTGTGTTGAAAATGTCTTATTATTGTGGAATTTCAGAATCCTTACATGATAGGATTTTACGAGGGGTCAGATTATGATCAATAATGTTTTAGGAACTTTGATGCACATTTTCTTATTATTTTCCATCCACTCCCCCCCTTAATTCCATCATTTTCTATCTAAATGCATACTCCCTTTTTCTCTCTCTCTAAAAACATATTTTTTATATCTAAAATCTGATACCAATCTGTATTTTATCTTGCTATTTTCTAATAAAAACTCAATCTCTTCTTCATCCACATTCTATCTCCTTCATTATTTCTTTAATTTCTCTTTCTCTCTTGATTTCCCATGCTTTCACTCTAGATTACATTCTTTCTCATAAAAACCATCTGGAATACTTGTTTATGTATCTTGAAAATGTCAAAAGTCTTCTTTATTTTTGTCCAAAAGCCCTAAACTCAACATCTACCACATGTGCACTTGCATATTGGGTCAAGTGCCACCATGTTAAAAAGGTCTGTACTGTTGATTTATTTTATAGTATTTTCACCTACATAATTGAATGACAATTGAGAAAATTTTGGTGTCTCTTCATGAAGAAGAAAAACCTAGATCTGGGAGCTAATTATGATACTTATTTAAAGCATTTCACTAAAAAATGATGATGAATTTACTAAATATCCCCTACAATTTACTGAAACATCACACTTTGAAATATTATCTGATAAGTGGATACATGACTATCACTGACAGCCGGATTGGCAGTTTTCATTTATCCGTACCTTCAAATCAATATTATTTTTCAAACTTTATAAAAAACATTATTGTTTTTTCTATATGTAAGAAAAATTAGTTCAAGCACGAGGATGTTATTTGTTACTGTGATTCATGTGAAACAATTAAATTCATATTCTAATATCATCATTATCAATACTTTATAATTATTATGATTTATAATAATTTTTTTAAAATTCTATTTAAGAGATTCAATATATCTAGATTCATCAACTTTTAATACGATGATTTCCTTAAAATCCAAAATTAAAGCTTTATAGATGTCTTTATTACAAAAACAGGAAATAAACTTGTCCACTGAAAACTTTTCCATGGATAATATATTTAAATTAGTTGTTCAATATGGATCTCATCATATGCATTAACAGCATTTTTATCATTTCCTTGGTTAAATACATTTTTATGGGTTAAGGGAGGATAAAGGAAAATGAAAAACTCATTTTATAAAATTTCATGATGAAACTCAATATACTGGCATATAGCCTATGTGGCCAAATGTTATTGTTTAATAAGAAACGAATAGATTGTTGAATAATTCCAGTGGATTCGGTTTAACGTGGTCCATTTTTTTCAATTTTATGATGTTATGGATATATAATCATATTACTCCCTGCTATTAGATAAACTACACAGATGAAGGTTTGACCTGGTTATTTGGGACTTCATAGCTTTTGAATATTCATCAAAATGATAGTTCTGGCATTCTTACTTAGAATATTCATCTGTCAGCATTGTTTTTATTTCGTATGGTATTCTACACTCATAGACTTATGGTGTCCGTTGCGTCAAATTACTAAGCAACATAACTTGAATTGATTTGTTGGGTAGTGCAAATTCTAAACTATGAAGACTTAATCACTGATTATTCTAAATCACAAAGACTTTATCATTAAAATATCTAAATCATGGAATATCTTTAAGATCTACGCATATTTTATGCAAACAATCAGTTTTTTTGTAGGCAACTTGCATGATTTCTAATAAGATATTTGACTCCTATGGAATTTTAGTAATCTCCTCGCTCCCGAAGTCATAATAAGAACTTTCATTCATGATAGTCTTAAAACTAAAATCAACATGATAAACATTTAATAGGTCATTACCATAAACGAAATTTCAATTTTTTTATTTATGCATAGATTTTTATTTTAAAAAGTTATCTTCATAAATATTCAATGAGTTCACTTGGTAAAATTGATATGCTTTAGATGTAAGGTAAAATTGTTGTAATGCAATAAACACAGACCTACTTTTAGGCTAATGCCTGTTTTAACTAGTAATATCAATTTGCTTATGGCACAAAGGATAAGACTTTGATTTTAATCTTTTACATGCAAAAAATTTATAGATTTTACCATACTCTCATGTCAAGATATATATGTATCTGATGCATACGATGACATTTACAAAAAAGTCATAAGTAAACTGTTTTATGGTGAAACAGTGCAAGCCCTTGACCTTCAAGACTTAACGATTGCATTTTGAACTGAATGAGCTTTTAGAAAGTGATCACAATCTATATGGTTTATCTTCTGATGGAGCGCACCAACCCATTCCACCGGAGACATCTTCAGAATCCCCATTGTCGTCATTGACAGCCCCACCGGGTCGCATCCAGCTCAACCGACATGCCAAGGCGCACGTGAAGACACCCGGGTTCAAATACCCTAGGTAGAGCACGTCTGCACGTGTCCATTATGATCGTCATTGTTTCGCATTTGAACCCGACGGAACCACTACCTATTTCCTCTTGCCGTCAAAACCCTGCTCGTGCATGTGCATTGCCGGACCCGCATATGGAGATACCGGAGACTTTGTCTCCTTGCACTGTTCAGACTGGCACCGCCTTCCCCCCTCGCGTGGTTGCACTAAGGCCTCAGGACTACTGATAAGTTCAAATTTAGGGATTTTATGTCGTTGTTTTGATTCAGACTTAGCCAACAATATTTATGAAAATTTTCCACTTAAATACTCTATAATTAGTATAGGGAAACTAAGGTGTCGATCCACAAAGATGCAGAAATTTAATTTCAGATGTTTTTCTCAAGATTGGGGTGAAGACAATGATTTTAAAAGTGAAAATATAAATTGTGGGATTTTTCTAGATTTTTAGGTAGTTCTATAATTTCGTAGGATTCAAGTTAAAGCCAATATACAAAGAAAAACACAAAAAAATAATTTTACACTAATTTTCCTAATTTTTATAAACAAAATAAATCAAAAATAAATATTTTTTATAATTTTATGGAATTTAATTTACACCAAAAAACTCTAGAAATATTAAAAACGAGAGTTAGATATTTTAAGATTTTCTTTAGATGATAAACGGACTATAAATTGATCATATGAGTTTATTGGGTTTATCCTAATTTTTTTGTAATTTTAAATCCATAAAATAATTTTTTCTATTTTTTCTATTTTTTACTGATTTTGTAGCAATTTTTTAAATATTTAAAATATGCAATTTACCTACTCTTGCGATTGCCAATGGCAGAGGCGAGGGCAGCGGCGGCTATAGGTGGCGGTGCGGCGGTGGCTGATGGTGGTTTGGTGGGACCGCAGCTGCAGACCAGAGGGGCCGCAGGGCCCGGTGTGGCCCGTGTAGGGCTGGCCTTAGTGGGTCAGCCTACTAAGGTTTACCCAATTTGGCTAAGTGAAGACTTAGCCAAATGGGCTTAGCCCTTATTGGGCTTAACCCAATGGTCAGAAATTAGCTGATTTGGCTAAGTCCTGCATAGGGCTACCCTGTGCCCTGCGGTCATGTGTGCTGCCCGCGCACAAACTGGCAGCGCACGGTGGCAGCTAGAAGAGGGAAAATTTGAATTTTGAAATGATAAAAGTGATATTTTAATAAAAACAATTTTTGGATTCGAAGTGGGGAATGCTTGAGGGTCTGGAGAGAGGTAGGGAGATATTTTACAGGGAGAAATAAACATGTTTAACGAGAGAAAATGTTGAAATAAGAGGATAGAGAGAAATTAAATAGATGGTGTAGAGAGAGTTTGAGAGGGAATTTGAAGGTGTAAATGAAGGAGTGTATTTATGAAAATTTTGAAGGGATGAATTAGGGATGTGGATGAAGGTCTAGAGAGAGAAAGAATCCATTCTAGGGAGAGAAAATACCAAAATGAGGAGATAGAGAGAGAAAATGAAGAGAGAGTGTAAAAGGAGTTTGAGATAGAATTTACTGTGCAAATGAATAAGATTTTTTATGAAATAGTTAGGGGAGTAACTAGGGATATGGATGGTCTAGAGAGAGAAAAACCTATTCTATAGAGAGAAATTAGAGAAAATGAGCATTTAGAGTGGGACAATGATAGATTTTAACGGTAAATGGATGGATAATGATGGAGAAAATAGAGATCTAAGTTACAAAAACCTCAATGCAAGTCCATGAGCCCGCAATAATTCCTCTAAAGTCTGGATCCTTATATTTTACCAGGATCAGGCATTTTTCACTACAAACACGAAATGGGATTAAGAGAAAACTTCAATAAACTTACATTAAGCAGGTTGAACAACCTGGATTCTGAAAAATGCCTTGTACTTCTGGCCAGACATTTGCTACAACACGTCCAGAATGAGGGGAAATGAGGGAGAAAAAGTCTATTTATACATTGGGAGACTGATAATACCCTAAATTTGGTCTTTATTTCATGCTACTAGCACAATTTCACGCATTTAAAGAGTTTAAAATGGGGTTGTTATCATGTATTTACATAAAAATACTGTTTTCAAGTGATTCCTGATTTTTCCCTAATTTTCTGTTAATTCTATGAATTTTAAGGGATTTATTTGAGCTTTAAATAATTACTTTTGAATTAAAATGGCAAGTTTAATATTTAATTTCAAGATTTATTAGTATGGGGATCAATCAGTGAATTTTCTAGAATTTTCTAGGATTTTTTAGGATGTTATTGGATTTTTCTGAGATTTATTTGAGGAAGAAATGCATTTTTTCTAAGAAAAAAAGATATATTTATAAGAAAAAAATGAGTATTAAGATTATTTTCAATCTTTGAAGGGCTTTTCGTAAATTTTTGTTGCAATGATGCCCTCAAAAACAGCTCTCGTTCGTGGTTGCAGGTGTAAACATATCATTTAAATTATTCTAGGGTTTTATTGCAATTATTTAATATTTGTTTTAATGTTTTTAGGAGAAACCAGAGGAGAGAGAATGTGCAAGGGGTATATACACAATTATTTTTTGGCAGCGTCGGGCAGCAATTTTACGTTTTAAAAAAGGATTTATGTGTAAAATGACAGGGCGATCTCTGTTGGCGACGACGTGGCCTCATCACAGCCGTCGGATGAGGATCCGACAGCGGTTAGTGATAGCGGCCACTTGGCGGTAAGTTTACCGCCCGTCCGGCGCATGCGAAGTGCATGCACGGGTGGTGACGTGGCAAGCTACGAGTGGATGTTGCAGTGAACAAACATAGCTTAGGTGCTTGGCGAAATTTACGGCGCTTATTTTTCTCACCTTTTCTCTTTCTTTTTTATTTTTGCCAGGGGGTACGTGGCGCAACGAGAACGCACCTGCCTGAAGAAGTTGAAAGGTCAGCCAGTGAGAGCACGACACCTCAGCGAGCGGTTTAAAAGAAAAAAATTATAAATAAATGATTTAAATCCAATGGTTAATATTGGTTTAAATTCATTTATTCATAACTTTTGATCCAAAAGTCCGATCGAGATGAATTTTTTATGGATTTGCTCGTCTTGATCCCCTCTTTCTATTTGTATTTCTGGATAATTTCAACCCTACATTGATAGATAAAAATTAATTACTAATTAGGAGTAAAATGGTAATTTTTACCATTCAACCTAAGTATAAAAGCCGAATTTCGAGAGGAGGGGTTCATTCTTGATGGTGCTCTATCACAGCTGCAAGACAGAGAGGAGCTCCAGCTTGGATAAACCTATTTGGTACTTTTTTCTTCTTTGTATTTGAACTTTTGGTGTATTTTGGATGTTGTTAGTTGAATTTCTTAATCTTTCTTCTTGATCCCTGTCTGAACTTCTAAATCGCTTGGCTTGAGCGTAATGTACAAGCCTTGACTAGGATTTAGAGGAGAAATCGAGAGATTTCCTAGCTATTACAAGTGCATATAAAAGAAAACTGTAAAAAAACTTATAAAAAGGGTTAACATTCTAGGATATGAAATTTTCCATTTCATTATCCAATAGAGTAGTTATTACTGAATTGTCAAACCAAAGGAACCAACCAAAACACGTCTAAATTTTCTTCTTAATCTCTCTAATTGAATTCTTTGATCCTTTCAATTGGATCAATTAATTCAACTTAAGCCCCTTATTTCATCTACTCCTCTCATCTCTTCTATCCCCCTTTCCAAATTTCTCATCTAATTAGGGTGATTTAATCTCTATTGAAGATTAAATTAATCCCAATTAGGTTCAAATTATTCAAGACAAACATCAATTGGATTCCTTACTAGCTTCCCTTGGACGACACTCGTACTTATCACTCCACATCTTCAGTATAGTTTTTATAAATTTTATTGTATAAGCTAAAGTTGACAACGACAAGGGTTTAAAATTGCATAAAATTTACCCCTATTTTTGGCTTATCAGAGACTTACTAAAATACCCTTTTGTGCATTTTCTATTGTCTTTTCCTGCCATTTTGTCTCTTTGTCTCCATTGGTTGGGAGCTTCCCCTTGTAATATTTCGCTTCTTTCTTTATAAGGCTTTTGAGAGCCCAATGGAAGGGTCAGATAGTGGCCTATCTTCTTCAAATTTCTCTTTTAAAGGGCCACAACTCCACTTGATCACTTCAAGCCTCTTTGTAGAATTACTAAGCTCACACAAATTCTCCAACTCTTTAAGAGTTACCATCTTCTCATTCCTATAAATTTCTGTAAAGGTGAAACTATAGAATACTAATCATTACTACAATTTCTTGACTTTAAAGAAGTCAAGGAGTTTAGTAAAAATAACCATAATATGCAAAAATTAGAATTTATAACTTGTGCATAAATATTTAGTTAATTAGAGTGATAACATGGTAAATTCTAAATTAATAATACTAAAACATCTAAAATCTATGAAAATATACATGCAATTATCATTGTATCAACTACCATCGCCGAGGGCTCATCACCATGGGTGTGCTGCCTCCCTAAATCACCACCCTCTGAGCGGATTGTGATCACACCGCTGCAGATTTCGTCATTGCACGTGGAAAAGCCACGTCACACGAGCGCGTCCCCACCTTCCGTGCGTGACTCCATCTCAGCACTGGGGCCTATCGGTGGTCAACCCTCATGCGACGAGCACCCGTCATTTCTGCCCTCGTGTCTAGCCTCCATACGCGTCACGTCGCATGGTCTCCGTGAATGTGGTGTGCCTGGAATTAACCTGTTGAAATTTTGTGCGTGGACCGCGGTAGCGCAAGAGCGACTCGCATTGCGGTCAACGTACACTGGATGGTGAAGATATCCTAACATCCATTGAGCAGTCCACAGCCGCATGTCGCCCAACGGCCACGCTAGCCGCCTAGGCGTTGATCACCTGGCTGATACGCTGCGACATCAGCTTGCTTGGTTGCCACGGCGATCTACGCCAGTGCATGTGTTGCGTCCATGTCACATCATTTGGAATCGCTATTGCTGCCAATGTACTTGACCTTGCTGAAGAAGTACGCGACGACTGCGCTGCACTATGGTACATCCTCCGCAACTCTTGGCCACGCCTCTACCCCACAACGGTCGCATCCTCGAGTTTTGGCCGAACCCAAGTCGTCTCTCTTGATCCACCTTTTGGCCTTGACCTTCGCCTCCTGCCGTTGGTATCACGCCCCTACACCACGAAACCGCCGCTAGTTGAGCCAAGTCGTGCCTAACCACGAAATGCCGCCACCTTCCTGGCCCCATCGGCCCATGCATCGACGACGACACCGAAGATGATCGCCGCCATCGACGAGATACATCACTCCCCTTGCTCGTTAGTTAAATTACGTCTTCCAGTATATCTTTTGACTGCACTCCACCGCGCTTAGGTTAGTTTAGGTGAGAGAATATATGGAGAAAACTACGAATTGAGTGAATTCTTTGGTACTAGTTGAGCCTGTCTGTTACATGTGAACGCAAATGGAATTATTTCGTTCAATGATGTAGTTACAGTCGTCGCTCAACGACGGTCAGAAGGTCACCGTCACCGTCACCAATCATCCACCCGAAACTCGGAGCTCGGCGAATCCCCACGAGTCGGGGCCTGCACATACATCCACCTAGGGTTCACGTGATCACGTAGTTACATATCCTTAGGAATTTACCCGTCAGACAACATCATTGACGACGTCCGACATCATCTTCTGCACCGTGATCGTATAGTAATCTGGTTAATGTTTCAACTACTTATTTCCAATGTGGGAAAAGGCTTGAAATTCACGATGCTATTTTGGACAAAGATAATAGTTTAATTGAAAGTTTGTGATGAAGGTACAATCATTCTCCAATTATTGTGACTATCTTAGAATAAATAATCTTTTTATTCACAAATGGCTCAGAGCAATATCTAGCTTTTACTCATTTGGTGTTACACTTCCTTATTTAAATTAAAGTTGTCAAGCGCGTTCTTTCTTAAAACTCAACTCCTCCAGCTGAATAGAGATTTACTTTCCAACAAACCCATTAAATAAATATTTAAATTAAAGTTGTCTTAAAAATGTTTTCTTCTTACTTGAATTTCCAGTATAATCTGTATCCATGCTCTTCCAGGGACGAATATTGCATCCCACTGTTTGATGTTATGTTGCACGAGTGATTTGGTGCTATCTGAAAGAGATCCGATCTGACTCAAGAATAAGAAGGGATGATAGGTGAAACAAGAAGAGAAGAAGAGAGGGATGAACAATCAAGATTGTTGTTTATTCCCCTCATTTAGATGATTACATTAGTTAGTATTTATATTGTCTATAGTTATTATCATAAGATACAGATAGTTCTGTTAAGATTGTAGCCGTTATAACAGATTGTAACGGCTACAACAAGACAAATGATAACCATCGGATCGTATCTATATGTATCTCTATCTGTGTGTATTCCTAACTATGTTAATCCTATCTATGTGTATTACTATCTATGTTTAATCCTATATTGAATCATGACGGCTAATCTCAATACTCTTTATTGAGTATAAGGGGTACGTGTTCAATTTTTATGAAATACTCTTTATTGATAATCTTATTTGTCCACGTTATCGCCGTACTATCTTCTGGCGAGGTGCTGACTCCTCTTCGCAATTACAGCTTCATAAGATCTTGCAGAAAGGGGAGTAAAATAGTTGCAAATTGTCTGCAATGTGACCAATCATTGTTTCGACATATGAAACAAGGGAATAAAGAGGGATCTATCGCCGACAAGTCTCTTGTTACCACATCGTCTTTGGCTGAAGGTTGATACAATATTTCTCATAATTAATCTAACACTATTTCTTAGTCCTGCCCAAAGGTTGAGATATTTTTAAGACCAGTTCTTTTGCAAGGTATCAACTTAATCCGGTGGTAAAGCAGGGGACATTAACATGGGAATCCTCCGTGACTTCACACCATTGGTGCTTTGGGCAACAAAAGTTGTTTTCAGGTAAAAAATGTGCAATTGTTTTTAAAAAGTAAAATCTATGAAGTTATATTAAGGTAATACTCCCTTTGTTCATCCTTCATTTTTGTCAGAGTTTCTTTTATTTCATTATTTCAGATAAAGATAGATGACTCGACCTTTTGACCCTTATATTTAAGTCAACCCCTTAATCACATATCTGCTAGCTCAAGCTTCATAATTGGCCGTGCGGCCGTGATCCAATTGGTCTTCTGCCACACAACGCTTCTTATCGGCTCTACCACTTAGCGGTAAACCCAGATTCCGCACCTTTGAAGTATCTTGAGAAGAGCTCGATTATGGATATTCTCTGGAGGGTCGTGATGTGATCCAAGGCCAAGGTTAAACTTGATAGAACGATAGGTTGAGTTCCTACCGAAGAATGATCAAGACTCCGGTGCCCAACGTTGAACGGACTGATTTTTCTAAGATGACGATCACGAGTCATGCGTGTCTTCGCCGGCGTATTAAACCCCAATCAAGTCCGGACGTGGTAGACCAGTTGCTATTTTTTCTAAGGACGAAATTCTCGAGATTGGGCCGATGGTGTTATTTCATTCTGAGTATTTCCCTCCCGATCGCTGTCCACGGAAGAAAGGCATCTGATTGTCCGACAAAAGATTTATGGCGGAAGAAAAAGCGAGATAGACTCATTAATCCAGGGCCCAGCCCTGATCGCAATGGATGGACTTTGCTACACCCTCATTCTCTTCTTTGAGCGGCATTTCTATGTCACATTCCGAGGACCGGGGCCAAGGACTGCTGACACTGGGCCAGAGAAGAGCCATCCATAGAGGACTAGGCGTTCTTTTTAAAAATCTAATCTTCTCTCCGTCGTAAAGATTCACTTTCCAACAAGCCCATCAACTAAATATTTATTTTGTGTTAAAGTTTAATCTTGACTATGGATTTCCAGAATGATGGGTATGTACGGTCTTCAAACCCGGAATGCAGCATGTTGTGTTTTGCGGCCGACTTGGGTGTTATATCTGTCTGTGTTACTACAACTTGGACAGAAGTTGCGGACTCGACAGTGAGCATAATTACTACTTTCCTGCAAGACGGGCAGCTCTGAGGAATCGTATGAAACGTGGAATAAATAGGCATTTGTCGCCCACCAATAAATGTGTATTTATTTCCATTGCAGATGGGCTTCGGGGGAAGAAAAATCGAAGGCTTAAAGACTGAAAGATCCGTGACGGGCCATTCTTCGCGGGAAAGATTTCACCGGTCAGCCAGCGGAAAGACTGAGCTTTCGTAGACAAAGACACAGCTTTAAAATCCGAATAGAAAATATCTTCCAAGGTTATAATCCTCAAGACTTTAATCCATTTGTTCTGTATAGAAGCGCGCCTGAAGTAAATAATGAACATCGCCGTCAGAACAACGCCGTATCCTTCACCCTGTAACCTATATATAGATATATATGGGATTCTTCCTGGGAGAGATGAGATATACTTGCAAGACTTTTGGAACACACCCAGTCTCAATGGAAAGGGTATTTTACACTCTTTTTCTCTTCATTTGCGTCGCATTCCCCTCACTCATTCCAAGTGCAGCAGCCAAAGACTTGCTGACGATGGGGGAGACATTGGGCATCGACGAAGTTCTCGTTTCTCCTAACGGGACCTTCACGATGGGCTTCTTCACGCCCGGTAAGAACACATCCTCGAGAGCGAGAAATCGTTACCTGGGCTTGTGGTACAGCAGCATCCCGGATACAATTCTATGGGTAGCCAACAGGGAACAGCCTCTTGTCGACTCCGGCGCCTTCCTTACTCTTACAGAGAACGGGAACCTCGCCTTGGTCGACGGAAACAAAAGGTCAGTCTGGTCTACAAGCGTGACAAGTGCCTCCAACGACACGGTAGCCGTGCTTATGGAGACGGGCAATCTTGTCCTTAAGCAAGGTGCTAACACATCCCTCTGGGAAAGCTTCGACTACCAAACAGACACCCTCCTCCAGGGGATGAAAGTTAAATACAACCCAACAACTTTTGAGAGCAATAAGTTGGTCGCTTGGAGGAGCGCGGATGACCCCTCTCCTGGAGATGTGTTCTTTCAGATTAAATACTATTGCATGTTCTTGTTTAATAAGACTGATATAATTTGGAGGAGCAACAGTTGGGATGGCAAAAATGTAACTTATTCGAAGAAGAGTAGCGTCGTGGATCGCGACATCGAGATCTGGGTTCATTTCTTGACGAACACAACTGATACCCTGCTAATGCATGTTCTAGCCAGTGGCTCTTTACCGGCAAAGATATCTGTTAATCCCGCAGGAACGTTGGAGATTATGGCTGTGCAGAAGTCAAAAGAAATTTGGGAGCCCTACCAGACTGCTCCGACGACTTTTTGTGAGAAGTATGGGCGATGTGGACCATGGGCAACATGCAATGATTACCAAGCCAGACCAACATCATGTGAGTGCCTATATGGGTTTATTCCCAAGAAGAAGGTAGAGTGGGATAATGGTATCTTCACTGCCGGGTGCGAAAGGAGAACTCAGCTGCAGCGTAATAACGCAGGTAACTTCAAATTGATTGATGACATCAAGGTGCCAGATAAATTTTCAGTTGGGGAAGGGAATACTGAAGCTGAATGCAGGTTGAAGTGTCTTTCTTCTTCGAATTGCACGGCCTACCTCTTTCGGAACCACTCAAGCCCTCTAACTCCGCCATGCCTTATTTGGTACGGAGATCTCCTTGATGTACGAACCCTGTATGATGGTGAAGGTCGGAATCTTTACATCCGGCTCGCAGCAAGTGAAATCGGTAAGACTCTCTTCGGTGCCACCATTTCGTTTTATTTGTTTTCATGGTTGGGCATTTTCAGGCGTAAATCAAGAAAATGAAAATAAACGAATAAATAAAGCTCGCCTTGACTGTCTGTACGTGGTGGCAGGAGAAAATGGCAAGTCAAATGAGGCCCTTCGTCCATCTCTTATATCTGCAAGTTCAGTCCTCATCATTGCAGCACTTATTTTAATCATAATGTAATGGTGAACGGCAGGAGAAACGGAACGGCCACACGATGCCTGCTGTGAACTGTTCGCTTGTTGTGAGCATGTACCCCTACCCCTTGTCATTATTCAGTTGTTATTTCTTATACGGAAAATAATATGTTTAATTTTACAAATAAGCTATCATTTAATCCCCAACTAAAGTAATCCATTTTATTTATATGGGATTAAGATAGTTTATTAAGTGTGTAGAGGCGAAGTCTATCTTGAATAATGATGGGTTAAATTCAAGAGGGAATAAAGAGGATAAGCATGCGCCTCATGCCTATAAATAAGGGCCAATCCTTGAGTCCCAGATAACGGTTTTTCTTTGAGATATCCCATTACTCCCGAGATTAAGAATACTACCTGTTGGCACTTAAGAATACCTTTCAACGTCGAAGATTTCCATGGAATCAGTTATGTCCCCTCTTAACTTAACTTTCAAGCTAAAAATAATTTTCTTCGGTCGATTATCTTTGGCTCTTGACGTGGTTCATCCTCGAGATATCAATGCAAGAGATATTTATGTTTTTTCAGTCATCACTACCCTTTTTCAAGCATGTCCCTCATTATCCGCCACTATACCAGATCCTATCACTTCACCAATTTCTTCTTAATGCACAACTTTCTATGTCCTTGTACTTATCTTCATTGTCGCTGTCACCACCACCACTCAACTCTTGGCAACACCATCCGCCACTGATGTGCCGGCTGCTACCACAACCCTATGCCTAGTCTAGCGATGGCCCCTTATGATCCACCTCTGTCAACAATCCAGCCTTGTCGTCAGCAATGCTGCTCTATTAAGACTTGTCTACTAGTTCAAAGAAATCCTCCATGGACCTAACATACCAGGGGAGTTTGACAAGGAATGTCAGTGTAAATGTAACAATAACACAACAGCTGGTATAACATAGCATTACATAACAAAACAATGCCTTATAAATGGCAAGCATAATGTAGTAGAACGGCTCGCATTATGAAAAAAAAACAGAATGGACTATAATAGATGTTTTGAATTCATTTTAAATATATTTTTGATAAATCCTTTCTGAAAATTAACAGAATAAAGGTTATAAAATGACCATCCCTTTATGTAGAGAAGGGAAAAGTTTTAATATAAAAGTTGTCTTCTAGGGGTATAAAATAATTCTGGGAGTTGCCTTTTGATCACTGCCGCCACCTGCACCCGCCATTGTCATGCCTAGACAACTACCCACACAATGTCTGCACATATCCAGCTTTTTTATATCATACATACCACTTTCTAATAGTGAGCACATCACCCCACCATCACCATCTTCCGAGTTGCATTTATACTTTTTTGACTTTTCTTGATAAATAGTACACTTTTTTTAGTATTTACAAGATGATATTAAATAAAAATTTCCAATTCAGGGATATTTAAGGGAATGATTTTTTTATGTGAATTTTTATCATCGTTCCATACAGACTCAACTTCTATTAAGAACCAATTTATTATGAATGCCGTGTGCTATAAGGGAAGGATGCCAATCACATGGTGGAAAAACACTGTTAAGAAAGGGAGATTATTCTATTAAGATGCATGGAAGAATATTTAAGACTCACAGTTCTAATAACAATGGGTGTATATCTATCTTATAAATGACACACCTCCACTCTAGTGATTATCTCCACCCGGATCACTGCACATAAAAAAAAATGTATTTTTCAAAGAAGACATTGTGGAGGGCACACTCTGGTTAGATATACTCTCTTCTATGAATTAGGCCAAAAAAGGAGTAGCAAAATTTTAATTAAGATATGTGTGCCTTGAGAGGTAACCTGTATAAAAATGTTCTAATAATAATCCTCTAGCCCCATCCATGCGATCTTTGGAGTACTCGATCATCTCTTCAACTTCTTCAATCTTCCTTACAGGAGAGAATATTTGAGACCAATAAAAGAAAATGGAGGGTGCCAAAATTTGCCTCGCATGGACACCGATAATAGGTGCCTCTCTCTATTTAGAGCTACGTTTAAATTTATTATACAATCTGTTATAATTTTGGTACATCCACCAACATGCATAGACCTCGAGTGTGTCCATCTAGGCCCATGTTTGACTCTCATTAGTATCTTTCATTCCCGAACAACATTTATTGGTCAACCTTAATTATTCACTATATTGGCATATATATATATATATTAACTATGAAATATTGAATTAATCCAATCCATGTGCGTATTTCCAGCCCATGGGATGTCAAACTATACCTTATTCTCTAGAAGATACTTGTAAAGGATCTCTCTCATGGAACATTTACCTTCACCAGTTGCTTCATATGTACAAATCATTTTATGTGTGTAAGATCTTTGAATGACTTAAGAGTATGGTTAACATTTCAAACTTATTTTGTGATTCTGGTTAATATGAATGTGGCATGTAATAATCTCAATTTTAGGGTTAAAATTCGTCGTTGGTGATTGAGATTATTCAATAAAATATATTTGACCGTACTTGAAAATACGTAGTTAGTGATGAGTACGGATCGTCTCCACAGGGAACGATGATTAAGGAATTACTTTCTTAAACTAGTGATGATCAATGAGCGATCGACAAAAACACAATTCAAGGATATGAGCGAGTGATATCGATTAAGAAGTACTTAATTTATATGTTAATTTAACTTAAATAAAAGAGTAAGTGATTGTGACGGACACGATAATGAACTATGGTATGAACGAGGATAGTGGTTGGATATGGAATGGTACGATGGCAAGGATGGAGAGATGAGAGAGTGGGGACGTAAGTAAGTGAAGTGATAAATGAAACGTTGATAAAAAAATACTATAACTATGATAACGATGATGTTGGGAGAGAAACAACGTAAGGCGAAGACACTTACCTTAGATCCTTACGTTCCGCCAGGATCACGGCGATTTGCGAGTGCCGGTAAGCTCCCCCTCTTCTCTTTTGTCTCTTCCACACACCCAAGACACCAAGAACACTCTTGATGGATCTCAAAACTCACTCTCTTTCAATCAGCCCACAAAAGTGGGAAGCAAGTTCAAGATGGTTTTTACAATGATCCAGGCCTCTATTTATAGATTAGAGGGTATGGATAGAAAGAGGAGGGGAAGATGAAAAGTTATGGCCGTTGGAAGTTGAAGCAATCCTAGCCTTTAATTTCTTCTCTCTCCTCATCAATGTCATCAGTTTGTGCCTGTTAAGAAGTCAAAGCACTTGGTATTCTGTGGCTTTTCGTATTCCGTGGCTTTTCATATTCCATGCCTTTTTGTATTCCGTGGCTTTTCATATTCCATGGCTTTTCGTATTCCGTGGCTTTTCGTATTACGCGACTTTTCATATTTCGTGCCACATGTACATGTCAAAAGGACAAAAAACAAAGAAAAAATCTCTTTCTCAATGCTGATGTGGCGGCGCATCCGCACGCCGCGTCACACTATGCCATAAAAAAAACCAAAATACTTAAAATTTCATATTAAATCAAATAAAAGCCCAAAAAATACGTATAAATATATTTTTTGAATCAGAAAAATCATATCTTTCCAAATTTAATATCCAAAAATTCCATAAAAATCATATTCTTTCTCAAAAATTATATTCTTTTAGAATATACTATTAGAAAAATCCTAAAATATAGAAAATTCAGAAATTTATTCTAAAAATAGATTTAATCATTTTAAGCTTGATAACATGCAAATATGAGTAATTTAATGCATAAAGACGCATAAATATAATAATATAAGGCACTAAAGATGCATGTTATCAGCATGACGATCATTAGAGAAGTTATACTGCAAAAGGTACACTACCCTAGAAAGTGTTTCAATGCATTTCATCCCTCAAGCCAATATCCTCTTCTATGAAGGGCATGCAATCGTATATTGGACATTCAATGACCTATATTTACATTTCATATATCTGAGTTAAGAGTTGTTTCAATCCAATAGTAAGATACTCGTAAGTCATCACAAACATAAAGTCGTTCATCTACAAGATGTGTTTTGCGTATATATATAATCGTGACGTGAATCAAACTGACTGACACACACACACACACATAATAATACAATTTAAGGATTGATGTGGAATAAATTAGTACTATATTTTCCTCACTATAACCCAAAATCTGTCCTTCTTATTTTTACACTAATGGCCACAATATCAGTCATACTTGTCATATGAATATTGATATTCTCTATAAAAAATTTGAGATTTTCCTTAATTACCATTTTAGTAAAAACATTTAAAACTTATATTTAAAGACTAGTGATCTGTGTCTTATGATATCATCATAATTGACTAAGTCATTAGATATATATAAGTTTCATTATAAACATCCCTGAATAATAATAAAGGATAAATGTTTACTATAATCATTTTCAACTTGACATATTAGTGTGATTGGCTTGAAGTCCACATGTTATAGTCAATTTCTCCCTTGTGGACTACACAACAAACCATTTTCAATAAGCGCATTATTTTGTAGTGACCATAAAGAACCATCACATAGGGGACTTCACTAATAGTGCATAATGTGGTTGTTGACAGAACCCTGTCTATCACAATATCTCTTCCAACAGTCATCTCCTTAATTAAGTGAAATCACGTTAGAATGAGTCATGACTTCTAATGAATAGTGATGTCAAGGAATCTAGATGTTGGTTTACTACCATATGGGTTCAACTAAAAACTCAAATAAGTGGAACCAACAAGGTTTAGCTCCACTCCAAAAATTATAAATAAATCAACAGTTGTCCAAAGTACATACTTTATTGTGATGATTGATGGAAATATATATGGCCTGCAAGACAATTACACATTACATATCTCCTTCCATGTTTATTACCACAATCTATTCATTATAGTGTATGTGTGATGCCTATAAGTCCATGGATACATGATCAGACTTAGTAAACTATGATGAGATTGTTATATGGACATCACTGATCATAGTCTTAGTCTGGTACCCTGCAGACTAGAAACTTGACCTATCAACTGTTTAAAATCTACCCAACCTAAATTAATCAACATGGTGATATAGTTCATTAAATTGAAATGTCAAGAAAGGTTATTGGGCCTATAGGGTTACACACAATTGGTTTTCTGTGCATCGGAAGATATATTTAAAATTTGGAAGATTTTACAAAAAAACCCATTTAGTATAATAGGGGACACCTTGGAAAAAATCCAACCACTCTAGAAATTTTCAGGGATCTTAGGATATGGTCAAGAATGATGTGATGTGATCAGAACGATGTGATGACAACAACAGAGGGGGAATGGAGCTCGTTAATGTGAAGGTGGATATTTGACATGGCATGCACCATGTGAATATATCTAGAAACTTCACATATGAGCAGCTCTACTCATCTAATTAAGTTTCCACCCAGATCAAAGCCCTAGAACCCAGAAATGAGACTATAGGGCTTTCACATGCTGTATTGCACCATTGTTGTCACAAAAAAAGAATGATTTCAGATGGAAGGAACAATGTAAAATTAAAATTCAATTTTTTAACTATATTACATCTTTAGGGACATTGGCTGTTGTAAATTATTCAGCTTCTATCATCCAGCCTACAATCATCCTCTCCATGGCATTCTTCCAGGCCATGGGCACTCCATTCAATGTGATCATGGTTCATATTGTAGGTCCCTTATCATGTGTCTAGCAGAAAATTTGAGATAGTATAGCCCTGCAGCTTAAGCTCCTTTTCTACATAAATAAATCATTAGTACCTCTGAAGTACTTAATTCTGTACTATCTAATGCTCTTCTCCCAGAGCAGCCTGAAATATGTTCATTACCTTAGAGCGAATACAATATCAGTCCTAGTACATATCAATTCAAACTTCATAGATCCGATTACCAAATCAGATAGGAGTTTTGGCATCATCGATATATCTTTAAAAATTATACAGGAATACTCCTTAGGCATTTGAAATCCATGTCTCTTTAGTATGAGACTATTTTTAGAGGTTTCAATGCTAAAATGTTTGAAACTAGAGTATATGTACATAGACTGGGTTAATCCTTTCAGATCAATGTGTATAGATATATATTCATGTGACATAGGTTGCTTCTCCTAAATCCTTGTTGGGGGACCATCCAGCCTTAAAGCCATATCTTCTATGTTTTTTCGCATGCCCAGCATGTATATGTATTTTGTCCCTAATTTGGCCCTCCCTTTTAAACTTTTGGACCTCTTCTCTTTCTCTAAGGGAGAAGGCCAATATTTCCCCTATAAGAGAGAGGGGATGTCCGTTGTAAGAAAAAGAGCCAAGTGAAAAAGAAAAGTCAAAATGTACTCTTTTGTATTATTGGGTTTAGAGATCGATCAAATTATGAATTCATAAAGAAGAAGAACAAGAAGATACGATAAAAATGATTGGCTAGCTAATTATGAATGGTAGCTAAGTTTGACAATTATGAATAATATAACTGGGCTATACAATCATGAATCAAGGATAGTTAGACCAAGTGATAGGTGAATAACAGTTAGTGATGTGTGGTAGCAAGTGGGTAAAGATAAAACAGTAAATAGAGCTACTAATATTTTTTATAGGCAGAAAATGTTTTTATTATTTTTAAGACATTTAAAGACGAAAAATGCTGAGAAAAAATAGTTTTAGTATTATAAGATCAATTGGAATTCAGATCGATACTATAATTTTTAGATAATTTTTTTTTTAACAAGATGTAAATGTAATAAAATAAAGAGTGAGGGAGAGCAATTGAGGTAATGCTTTTAATGGATGATAAATTATTACTAATTATTTGAAGTGGTACTTGGTTGATATGTTCCATAGGAAATCTAGTCATAGTATTTTAAAGAAGGTAATGAGTAAGATAAATAAGGTAAATGATATGTTAGCATTTGAGAAGATTTAAGAGATAAAAAATAAAGGGGAGGCCATTGGATTATAAGAGTAATTATAAGAAGAAATTAATATTTAGTTCTACATTAGTAGTAGATGAAGGGAGTGTATCAGTTAAGGGGGACAAGTGAATACGGTACATTACACATTGAAGGAATCATTAAGGTATTGTGTTAGTATGAAATTAGATAGAGTCAACAGAATTTTAGAGTGTTCCAATATATTTGTTTAAGTGCCTCAAAGAGGCTATTATAAGAAGTTCATCTAAAAGTCCAATTTGGATGTGAATCGATCTAGATATATGATCTTAACTAACTGCATTAAAATATAAATATATACTATAATAAGTTTAGAACAAAACCCAAGTCCCCCTGATTCTGGTAAGCAAGGACAAGGGCACTGAATTTTGCCCCCTGACTCTAGTGTACTTCATTAGCTTATCCTCCATTCTGGCATAACCTCAATCTTCATGGAGCTTCACTAGGTGTTATTTGAGCATGTACATCTGCTGGAAATCCCTCCAATGCCCCCCATATCCTAAAAAATAACAACTTAAGGGTTCAACAAGAACCTTTGTGCATCATTGATGGAACCCAACATTCCAATATGGCGTCCAGAGAACCCTAGTCTCCAGAATCAACTGGACATGTTCATGTCTAATATCCAGAATCAACTGCGGCTTGGCAAGTGAGGATGATGGCAGGGGTGGATATTCAACGGCTATGATTAAACCTCTTGATATTTTACCCTTTCATCCTCAGCAATCAACATCTCAATTCATGAATAGAGTTGGCCATCCATCTTACTTCATGGCTGTCACCACATAACAATTCCCTCCAATCTTATGTAACATGATCAGACGGCTGAGATTTTATCGATTTATACTATGAAAATTTCATGTCAAGATATATAGTAGAGCACAGGTTGGCTGGTAGCCCAATAATGATCATGCAAGACATCTTTTTAAGATCATGGCTGTTTGAGTTTGTAATCATAAATTACTTTTATTTGACCCAGTCCATGTTGCAAGATCAATCCCATATTAACAGAAATAGAAATACAAAATTGGTTATCAGTTTCAAACCAAAACCAATTTGAATTTAAAATAAACCTCTGCCTGTTTGAGCCACCAATGTTTCCTGGTTGTGGTTGTGGCTGGCTTGAGTGCCAGTTTCACAGGCTGAAGCTATAGGCTCTCTCTCTCTGCCCGCTACGTAAGACCTCATGTGCCCCGAGTTGTTTTTCTATTTTTGTTATTACACTCAAATGGTGAAACATGACTCACTTGGAAGACTGGTTAGGCTCAAACCTTATTCCAATTGTCAAATTCATAATTGAATCCAACTATGAGTCCATGGCATTCTCTATCAGATAATTTCTTAATCATAATGGAAAATCTGAGAAATATATATGCATCATAATTTAGACAAAAATTGAATTATTTTTTTGTGATTTAATGTATAATATCTTCTGGGTTATATGTTTTATAGTGTCGATAACCCCCAGGACTTTACATCATCTTCAGATGCATGTACAAGAGATCATTGGCTCCCCTAAATGGTGTAGCATCTCATACGGGATGCATCAACCATCCCTCAAGTGACTTGTGGGCATTAGAAGGCAGGCCTAGGAGCTAGATGCTAGAGATGATGCACATTTCACCAGGTGTTGCATGACCCAAGGATAGTTTTCCCTCCCAAAGGTGATAACATTATACATGCGCTCATAATTCTATTCCTTTGATATAAAAGTAAAAAATCTTGTACGTAATTGACCCTGTTGTTAACTAGATTAGTTGAATCTCTTTATAAAATATAAATATCATTTCATGCATATTTTATGTATTTAAAACAGCCCAGCTGAAGCGCAGTATTATAATATCAATTCTGAATCATCATATCAATATCATTTTATGCATATTTAGAAAAATCTTTGCACTGAAACATTCATAGGCCTTTTTTCTGTTCAATTTAGGTAATGAAAATTTATTAAAAATAAAAGATTCTACCTTACACCTATAACTCCATTTTTTAAATATCAGGACTAAGAAAAAGTAATAAAATTTCAACTGTGGCTCATTGTCCATGGACTTATTACCAGCCCTATATTTTTTAAACATTATTAAGGGAAAAAATCATTATGAATATTATTGCTGAATTCTAAACCAAATCAACTCCATAAAACCACTATATTAGGACCTTTCATGTAATCCCAAGGATTCCTTTTCTATTTTGGTTTAAAAAATTTACATGTTAAGAAATTAAATTATTCTTATCACTTGATCTTTACAATTACATTGTATAAGAATCTAAAACAAGGCTCTCCATTTGTAAATAAAAAAAAAGATTGGTCATTCTAAGAAAGGGAAAGGTTGCATCCACATGACCTATTCAACCACTCTAGAACCTAGTTGCAAATTTGAGAACTTTAAATCATCCACAGCTAAAACTGGCGGAGTCAAAGTCTCCAGTGGTGAGGGAGTTGATGGAATGCAAGAGAAACCCATGGCCCCAAATTCAAGTTACAGATCATCCTTAGTATTTAGATGATACATCTGCATCTCAAAAACATATTCGTTGTACGAGGAAAAAAAGAAACAACACAAATATATCAGAGACCTTGATAATTGTAAAGATTAGAACCAATGAAATCCTAAAAAAAAGTTAATTGCATATTTTCATACTAATGATCAGCCATTTTGGTTTACCTAACCAAAATCACCATTTTCTTTTTCCCATATAATATTTTTTTTCTATTTTTATCCATTATAGATCCATACCAACTTATTCCCTTTTCCCATTTAAACATATTTAGATTATTCTAATTTATTTAGCTAAATACATACCCTAAAAGATCAAAAGAAATGCCCCAGTGTGATTTGCCTAATGATGATCAATGATCTATAACAATTAGAATTAGTAACAATTCAATTGAAGTTTCATTACTGAGAAAAAAACCTTGGTACTCATTAAATTTATTGCACGATACTGTTGTTTTTAATATGGAATTGAAACAATAATAAATATTTATTTGTTATAGAAATAGGAAGTACAGCTTGTATGATCTTTTTCGCATAGAGAAGATATTTGAACTAGTTGTTCAAGATGAATGTTTTGAAAAGCATGTGATGTATCGTTATCATTTATCTAGTCCTATAAATTTTGATTGATCTAGTCATATAACTAATGATAAAGGAAATGATTTAAACATATGGCTAATGAATTTCATGGATAAACTAAAAATATTTAACGTTGTCTCAATTTAACATGTTTTTTCTCATAATAAATGAGAACATTGCTAACTCAGATTTTGGGGTGTATTAGTGATAAATTAATCATTAATTATAGTTATTTAGGTAATCTGAATTAAAACAAAAATATTTATAAACCTTGCTAGCCTAGGGAGAGTAAGGGTCAATCCTTAGAGAACAAAGTAATAGTTAGTGAATTTTCAGTTTAAAATATTTTTCTGGTAGATTTGTATTTATAATTTATTCTATAAAGAAAAATAACTACATTTACTTAAAGTATAATTAAGAAATTTGATATTTATTAAACTTAATCCCATAAGGAAAAATTAGATAAAATATATTTTATGGAAGTTTTAAGGATTTTTGGCATTATTTAAAATTAAACATAATTTAAAATAAATAAATTTAACGATGTTGGCTAGCTTTTCAAGACTAAACTGTGGACAAAGGTGAAAAATATAGGGATGAGGGGAAGAAATAATGATCGAATCTCTTTGTCACAGCCGCCAAGGCCCAAGGTGATCAAGACACTTCCAATTCTCCAGCAGCTCTTGCTTTAGAATGCCCCTGCTCCACCTAACTCTCACAAACGGTAAGAGGACGCAAGAACAATTGCACGCAGGCTACTAAATCTTGCATTTAGGTTGAAACAAGAGTGAATATTACACTAGTTTTTAGTCCTTCCCAAGCGTTGATACATTTCTAAGACCAAGTCCTTTTTCAAGTTCGCAACTTAATGTTGGCCTAAATCAAGGAAGGTTAACATGGGAATCCTGCTTGACTTTAGACCATATGTTCTTGGTTTCTTTTGTAAATGATTTCAAAAGGTTATATTTTAAAGATATATTTAGAATATACTCCCTAACTTAATCCTTCATTTTTCAAGTTTCTATTATTTGATTATATTAGATAAAGATGAATGACAACATATTCTCAACCTAAGTTTTAGTTCAGACTCTTATAGACATTTATGGCATCTTAAGTTTTCCAGTTTGTTTAATCTATCAGGTGACGAGGAAGCATAGACTTTCAAACGGGTATGGCTTTACTCAGACCAATGATAAACAGAACAGACTAGGTCACTGTTCGTGTAAAACATCAGTGTGTGCACATGAAATGAAGTCAACATGTGTTTCCTCAAGGAAGGAGGTGGCAAACATCCTATAAATGAAAGGAGATAGATCATCATACTGGCATCAATTCACTTAATAAGATGAGTCATTCTCAGCTAGAGCAGGAGATCGACCAGCTCACGGAGAAGAGACATCTAAGTCGGCCATCATTCCTCATCTCCTCATCTCAGACTTTATATATTCTCTATTACTTACTCATCTTATTTATGCTTTCATATGTGAACCTATTATCAAGTACCATGATTCTTGAATTTTTGGAACGTGTGGAAAGGTATAATGGTATAATCTCAAGAGTATTTCAGAAGGAGTGGTGGGTTCCTCCTTATGTAGAGGAGGAGAGAACCCTACAAGAGAGAGAGAGAGAGAGAGAGAGAGAGAGAGAGAGTATTACAGTAATACCCCTGAAGGGGGGGTTATATTCACTCACACTCCCCCTCAAGCTGGAGCGTAGATATCAAATATGCCCAGCTTGCGAGAGATGACGTCATAGGAGGTGGTGCTCAGTCCTTTGGTGAAGATGTCCGCCAACTGGTCTGATGATCCCACATGGGGAGTAGTGATGAGTCCCGCAAGTACACGATCACGAATCGCATGACACTCGATCTCAATGTGCTTCGTCCGCTCATGGAAGGTGGGATTGCTGGCGATGAAGATAGCGGCTTGATTGTCACAATACATTGGCATAGCCTCCTGCACAGGAAAATCAAGCTCGCGAAGGAGAGAGCGTATCCACAGAAGCTCCGAAGAGGCGTGCGTCATAGCGCGGTACTCAGCTTCGGCACTAGATAGGGAGACGACCCGCTGCTTCTGACTCCGCCACGTAACGAGGTTTCCACCAACAAAGGTGCAGAAGCCCGAAGTGGACTTCTGATCCCCCCGATCGGCCGCGAAGCCTGCATCCGAGTTGGCCTCCACACGCAAATGGCCATGGCGCTGGTAGAGTAGCCCCCGGCCCGGGGCATGCTTCAAGTAGGCAAGCACGCGGAGGGCAGCGTGCCAATGTATGTCCTGGGGAGCATGCATGAACTGACTGAGTAGTGCCATTGGATATGCAATGTCGGGGCGTGTAACAGTGAGGTAAATGAGCTTCCCAACTAAGCGTCGGTAAGGCTCAACATCAGTAAGTAGGGGAGAAGTAGAATCCCAGAAGCACGGTTTGATGTCGATCGGGGAACTTTGGGGTTTGCACCCGAGTAACCCCGCTTCCTCTAGCATATCCAGGACGTACTTTCGCTGATTCAGGATCAGCTTACCCAGCTGATGTGCAAACTCTATGACGAGAAAGTACTTGGGTGTACCCAAGTCCCGGATGGTTAGGTGCTGATGGAGATAATCCTTCACTTGAGCAAGACCCGCATGATCACTGCCCGTAAGTAAGATATCATCCACGTAGACCGCAAGGATGACCGTGCTAGGGGATCCGTGCCGACGAAACACAATAGGGTCCACCGTGCATGGGGTGAGGCCCAAGGCACGCACAAGTTTGCTGAACTTGGCAAACCATGCACACGGACTTTGCTTGAGGCCGTACAAAGCACGCTGTAGATGACATACCTTGCCGGCCGAGCCTGGAGTGATATATCCGGGCGGTTGCTCCATGAACACCCGCTCGGTAAGCTCCCCGTATAAAAAGGCGTTGGAAACATCCAACTGATGGAGGGGCTACCCCTGATTCACTGCAATAGAAAGAAGAAATCGAATGGAGTTCAAACGTACCACAGGAGAAAACGTCTCCTTGTAGTCGATGCCGTAGGTCTG
Source organism: Wolffia australiana (assembly GCF_029677425.1). NCBI lineage: Eukaryota > Viridiplantae > Streptophyta > Magnoliopsida > Alismatales > Araceae > Wolffia > Wolffia australiana. The sequence continues at coordinate 18,247,193 of NC_135843.1, read as the reverse complement.
GGTGAAGCCGCGTGCCACGAGACGGGCCTTGTATCGATCAACCGTGCCATCGGTGTGATACTTCACCGTGAATATCCATCTGCAGGTGACGATATTCGTATTGCGCGGACGAGGAACAAGTATCCAAATCTGACGCTTGGTGAGGGCCGCATATTCCGCATCCATAGCCGCCTTCTAGTGGGGACTGCGCAGGGCCTCCACATGGGTCCTCGGTATCGACTCGGATGTGAGGGAGAGGGCGAAGGCACGATAGGTGGGGTGAAGACGGTCATAGTGTACGTAGTTAGAGATAGGGTGAAGGGTACAAGAGCGAGTACCTTTCCGTAGAGCAATGGGGAGATGTAGGTCTGTCGGTGCCGATGCAAGGGGCGCCGAATTTGCGGACGTGGGCGAGGACCCGCCTGGTGGCTCGACAGAGTCCGGGTCTTGGGTAAGTACTGATGGAGCGAGCGGTCCCAAGTGAGGAGAAGAGGGGGAGGAGGAGGGTGACGCAAGTATTACGTCCAAGATAGGCGGAGGAGCAACGGAAGAAGGAGACGAGGGTGTCAGAGTAGACGAAGTAGGTGTAGGGGTGGACACAGACGGGGTGGTGGTGAAGTAGCGAATGGTCTCAAAGAAGGTGACGTCGGGCGATACAAGATATCTGCGCTGATCAGGAAAGTATACACGATAACCTTTCTGAGTACGAGAGTAGACAACAAAGACGCCTTTGAGGGAGTGAGGAGCTAGTTTGGACAGATTTGGGAAGTGGTCATGGACGAAGGCCACGCACCCAAACGTCCGAGGAGGCAGTGTAAAAAGCTCACGATCGGGGTGTAGGCGATGGAGAGGGACTTCACCACCTAGAGGAGAGGAAGGTAAGCGGTTAAGAAGATAGGCAGAGGTGAGGAGGGCATCCGCCCAGAGATAGTGTGGGACGCCCATCTCGATGAGGAGGGTGCGGGTCATATCCAGAAGATGACGGTGTTTCCGCTCAGCGACACCGTTCTGCTGGGAGGTGTAGGGGCAAGTGGTCTGGTGGATAATGCCGCGAGAGGAGCAAAGGTCCTGGAGGGCGGACTGAACAAACTCCAAGGCATTATCCGTGCGAAGAATTTTGGGGGTAGAGGAGTATTGAGTGGAGATCTCTTGGAGGAACTGACGAACGGAGGACAGAACGTCAGTGCGGTCATGGAGAAGGTACACCCATGATAGACGAGAGAAATCATCGACGAAGACGAAGTAGTAGCGGAAGTGGGAACGGGAGGAGACACGAGACGGTCCCCAAACATCACAATGTACGAGATCAAATGGTTTCGTACACGGAATAGAGTCACAGCGGGAATAAGAAGAACGAAAATGCTTGCCTAACTGGCAAGACTCACACTCAAAAGGAGATAATGTTAGCCACGGAAGGGCCTGTCAAAGTTTGGTAATACCAGGATGGCCCAAACGACGATGCCATTGTAGAGAAGTGTCCGACTGGGAGAGAAGACAACAAAAACCAGTCGAAGGGAGATCAGGGACAAGCTCGTAGATACCCCGGTCGGTCTCACGTCCCAAACCAATCCTCTTTCCCATCCGCAAGTCCTGAAAGGTACAGTGGTAAGGGAAAAAGGATACAGAGCAAAATAGGGATTTTGTGATAGCAGAGATAGAGAGGAGGTTAACGGGAAAATTGGGTACGTATAGAACATCTGAAAGGGGAAGGGAGGGGGTCGGTAGGGAACGGCCTTTGCCCCGAACGGGACAAACACGACCATCCGCAATGGTGACCGTCTCAGGGTGAGGAAGGCTGGCAATTTGAGAGAGGAGAGAGGAGGTACCCGACATGTGTGCAGAGGCTCCCGAGTCGATAATCCAAGGACCCGGAGAAGATGCAAGTAGAGCGGTACCTGAAGTGGAGGTCGACGCAAGGTGAGAAGTATGAGAGCCCGAGGTGCTCAAGGTATCTGTCGGAGCGCGGGTGGCAAGCATGCGGGCTAATTCCTCCCGGGAGATAGTGAGGAGGTCCGAGGTCAAGGCGGAGTCCGTCGTGCTGGAGTGGGCAACCTGGTCTGGCTTACCAAACTTCTGCCAGCATTTGTCGGAGCGATGGCCAAACTTCTGGCAATGAACGCAGGGGGGGTAGAGTTTGCCATCGCACCCGTGTCCCTTTTCTCGACCGCGACCACCGTTATCAGAGACGCGCCTGCGAGGGCGGGTCTCCGAGGAAAGGGCGGTGGAGTCGGTCAAGAGAGGGGTGGGGACGGGCCCCGGAGAGCTAACCCTCAGAGCGGTGGAGAAGGCCTCACCCAACGTCAGAAGAGTGATCGAACTCAGAATAAGACCCCGAATCTGAGCGTTGAGGGTGGGGTCGATGCCCGCCAAAAATAGTCCAACTGATGTCTCCTCGTGATAGCGACGCTGCACGGTGAGATCTGGCGTGTAGGGCTGATAGATCTCAAGTTGGTTGAGGAGAGAGCGCAGTGTGGCATAGAACTCCTGAAGGGAGCGGGTACCCTGGCGGGCGCGAAACATCCCTTCAACGATCTCCACTGTCCGACCAATGTTGGAACGATACCCGTACATACGGGCCCATTCGTCCCAAATGGCCTTGGACGGAGAGAGGAGCTGCATCGGCTCGGCAATGGTCGGAATAGCCATCTTCAGAAGCCAGGAGGTGACCGCCTGATCCTGAGTGATCCAGGTGGCAAAGCGGGGATCCTCCAGAGAGGGCGGGTCGTCGGTGAGAAAGGAGAGCCGACCATGGATCTCAAGGAACCGACAGAACCCGGCGGACCACGTGACGTAGTTCTTGCCATCAAGCAGGGTCGTCGGGCCCTGGAGCCCTGTGATAAAAGTATGAGACGGGATCGAAAGATCCAGAGATGTACCCGGATACGAAGTCAGTGGCGGAAGCGATGAGGAAGCCGACGATCCCTCGCGACGCTCCATAACAGCACGTAAGTGAGGAGGAGAGCGTCGACGGGACAATAGCCCGGTCCCGAATGCAGAGCAGCGGCCGGATGCACGGTGATGGCCGGATAGGGTCGGGAGACCGGATAGATGCGGCGGCCGGCGGCTGGACGCAAGGCAGCCGGCGGACAAGAGGGCGGCCGTGGCGGGCGACGGGCGGATCAGCGGCGGTGTCTGGCCGGCTGGGCGGAGGGCGGCCGACGGTCAGACGACGGCCGGCCGGCAGCCGGGCCGGCAGCCGGCGGCCGGCGGCAGCGGCGGCCGCGGCTGAGCAGGCGGCCGGCTGGACAGCGGCCGGCTGGGCGGGGCGGCGGCTGACGGCGGCGGCGCGGCTGGCCGTCGAGGGCGCCGGCTGGGCGGAGGCGGCCGGCGCCGCGTCGGCCGGCCGGCTGAGCGGCGGCCGGGCGGCGCGGCTGAGGACAGCCGGCGGCCGTCGTCGAGGGCGGCCGGTTGGGCGGAGGGCAGCCGGCTGGGCGGGGCGGCCAGCGGCTGGAGGCTGGCCGGCGGGAGGTCGATGGCGGCTGGAGCGGCCGCGGCTGGAGGGCGGTCGGCGGCAGCGATCTGACGACCAATCAGGACAGCGGCCGCGGCGGCGGCTGGACGGAGGGCAGCCGGCTAAACAGAGCGGCCGGCTGGATGGAGGGCGCCGGCTGACGGAGGCGCCGGCGGCTGGCCGGTCGTCGAGGGCGCGGCGATTGGGCAGGCGGCGGCCGGCTGGAGGACGGCCGGCAGCCGGTTGGTCGTCGAGGCGGCGGCTGGGCGAGGGCGGCCGGCTGGAGGGCTGGCCGACGGCCGAGGGGCGCCGGTGGACGGAGGGCAGGGCGGTTGGCCGATGCAGCGCGCCGGCGGCTAGATGTGGGGCGGCCGATGGATAGATGACGCAAGGCTGCCGGATGCAAGGCGGCGGCCGGTGGGATGTAGAGTGACGCGAGCAGAGGGCGTCGGCGATGATCTCCGGCAAGCAGCGGGCCGGAGCCGAGGAGGGGGGGGGGGGGTGGTGCAGCACCACCTAGGTCAAGAACCCTGGTGGCTCTGATACCATGTGGAAAGGTATAATGGTATAATCTCAAGAGTATTTCAGAAGGAGTGGGGGGGTTCCTCCTTATGTAGAGGAGGAAAGAACCCTACAAGAGAGAGAGAGAGAGAGAGAGAGAGAGAGAATTACAGTAATACCCCTGAAGGGGGGGTTATATTCACTCACAGAACGAAATTTCGCTTTCATGAAGTAGTGATTCTTATAAGATTAAGGTTTAAAAAAATAACAAAGCTTGTCTATCCTCAGTTTGAAATCTCGGATCTAGAAACAACACCAGAGAACTGTAAACTGATTTTGTGGTAGATCAAATTATATTTGTTAATATTCTTGAAATATTGATACAGTAAGTGGCAGCCATCTCAGCTAATATAAAAATGCCTCAATGACTACTCCTACCCTGAGAGATGTTGATCTGGAATTCGAACGACCCTTCGAGTCAGTAGCAAGTTGAAGAAAGGGGGTGGCATATGTAATCTCATTTTAAACATGGCGATCCACCTATATCCAAGGTTTCAAACTCGAATCCTGGAATAAGGGCATAAAGCACATCTTTTCTGTACATTCCTTTTCAAACAAAGACATAACACACATTCTTGTTCCCAACCTGGATGAAACAGTTTTGATCTGGCTTTTTTAGGCAGACAAGGAGTTTGGTATGAAAATCTGGGAAGATATCAAAACCAATTTTCAGAAAGGTATGGATTTTCCACCCATTGATTACATCAAAGTCTATTTGAGATCAAGCAAACTACATATGTTCATGGCTACCAAAGAGAATTTGAAGCAATCACATTGCAACATTCTTTAGTTTCACCTGAAATCAAGGAAAGTGCTTACCTTTGAGGATTACTATCTGAGATTAGCCATGAACTTTTTAAAGGCATACCCTAGAGTCTGAAGGAAAGGATGGATTCATCTATCACAGGTGAAGTAGACCTATGTGTATCATGTCAAGCCTGGAGAAGTCCTTACCCAGATTTAATGTCTCATTCATGAAATTGACAAGCAAAAACACAACTCCCACACATCATTACCAGATAAAGAATTCTCAGAGATGGTATACCCATCAACAGATCAAATTTTATACTCCGGGATATCAAGTCAATAAAATTTCAGTCAAGAAGGAGATAAAACATGATTTCCCTGAAAATTTTGGCAACCCAATCCAAAAAGATGATGCAATGATTACAGAAAGTGAGCTATTTATAGCTAGACTTAACATCAGACTAGTTATAAGGCATATTTACTCTAGTTATTTAGAAATATTGGGCCGTATCTACAGCCAACAAATAGTGGTCGTGATAGACTATGGCCCTACTAACATTTTATTGACCCATGTATCTTCCGTACATTGTCCATCCAAATGTTTGATGGATCTATATTCGATGTTATGCTGAGAGATGGATGCCTTGGATCATCACAATATATCTGCTTAAATATCTGTCAAGGAGGGCTATGTGACACTAGTACCTGGAAATTTTGATGTGGTATTTGGTGTTGATTGGCTAAAGTTCCTTGAGTGGTTTTACTCAAAGCACAATCATTTACCCTAAATATTATCTTATATATAGAAACTTATGGTTTGATGCCCTACAGTTTTTATTTTTTAACGGATTATCCACCCAAAATATCATGTGATCATAAAGCCACCCATTTTTAGGGTGTCAATTGATGGCAAGGACGCCAACATCTCATTGATGAACGCATCACCACGGTCAACTGGAGTCAACACGCATGCTTTGGACCACGGTCAACGGGAGTCAATTGAAGTCAACTCGCCACGGTCAACTAGAGTCAACCCTAAAGCCGAACGCCACAGCCGCCGACTTGCACGTCTCCACCCGCGCACGCCTCTACGCGCGTCATGACACGACGCCAAAGGCAGATCCACAACTGCCCTTTGACGTGATACGGCGCACATCTTTATTTTCTCGTCTTTACTTTCTCGTCAATTTCTCTTTCCTCCAAGGCCTATATAAAGGCCATTGTTTTCAAGAAACTCTTAGGCAATCATAATTCAAGAATCGAGTTTTGTTTAACTCTTCTTGGAGGATTGCCCAGCCTCCCTTATCCTCTACCTTCAAACCCTATCCTCCGCCGTCGTTGTCGTCGCCGCCACTGCCGTCATCGCCGTCGCGTCGCCGGTCATCGCCTCTTCCCTCTCTTCCATTTCTTTCTCCCTCTTCCCTCTCTCTTTCGTTCTCACCCTCAAGGGTCGCCCCAGACCTCCCCTGTGGTCGCCCTACCAGGCCGCCATCCTTGGCCGCACAAGGCCGCCCCCGTGACCACCCCTTGGGCGCACTCCCAGGTCGACCAGGGGCCGCCCATCTGGGTCGCCCAAGGGCCGCCCTCTAAGGTCACCCAAGGGCGCCCTAGGCCACCCCTTGGCCGCTCTCACCGGCCGCCCAGGGGCCGCCCCAGCCAGACCGCTAGGCCCGCCCAGGGCCGCCCCGTGACCGCCCCTTGGCCACCCTCCTTGGCCGCCGAAGGCCGTCCTTGGTCGCACTCCCAGGCCACCTAGGGGCCCCCCACCCAGGTCGCCCAAGGGTCCCCTCTCAAGCCACCCAAGGGCGCCCTAGGCCGCCCCTTGGCCGCCCTCACAGGCCACCCAGGGGCCGCCCCAGCCAGAGCCGCCCAATGCACGTTTCGGGCCACGCGCGCTCCGCGCGCTCTGGGTGCGCGGACCACACGGAGAGCGCGGAGCAGCACGCGCGGGCGCTGAGCGCGCGGAGCGCCGGGGCGCACGCGGAGTGCGCGGAGTGCGGCGGAGCCGTCCGACGTTTCGGGCGTCGTCTGACGAGTGCGTCGTCCGACGTTTTGGGAGCGCGCGCGGGTGTTCGCCCCGCTTGACTCTGCGACCACGACATCTGCACTCAACCAGGGCCGTTCAACGCCTGGAACGCCCAGCATCGTCCTCGTCCAGTGAGCCGCTCAACGCCCGGATTTGCCCAGCTCCGTCACGATCAGAATTTCCCGCAACCAATTCACGCACTACGGTGCCGAGGTATGGCTGAACTCTTTGGTGTCGAAGTGTTCCTCGTTCAGTGTTTTCTCGAGAAGTTTCCACTACCATCAGAATCAGATTTGGTTTGAATTTTCTACTTCTTCTCCCTCTTTCTCGAGTGTTTCCTCGCGACGCGAATTCGGGTATTGATTTCGGTGCTTAGGCATCGTCGCGGTGGGGGAAGACAGTACTCTCGCCCTCGAAAGGGTCGGAGCTGCACCACCCAATTTTCATCGGTTTTAAATCCAAATCCGGTCGTGAATTTCTGTGGATTGTTTTATCCCTCACACACCCATCCTACCCTTAGCCCGTACATCCTGTCGTCCCGCCCTTCCTCGCCTACCCCGTAGTCGTCCTACGTCACAATTAGACAATATCGGACCATACAGTTATTCACATAAGGATAAAATTGATCTAGAACTCTTGATCCAATAACTACTAGAGTATCAAGTTATTCATCATGGTCAAGTACATATTCCAGCCAAGCCTCGCTGATTAAAAGAGAGGGGGAGGTTGACAGATATGTACATAATACTGTACATCGAACAGAATCACATTTCCAAATTGATCCTCTATTACTTTCATGGATGAGCTATTGTCAGAACTGCATGAATTCATTATATTTACCAAATGAGATCAATAACCTAGATGTTATGAAATACCTATGAATGAATTAAATATCCCCAAGACAGATTTAAGAACAGATCAGTAATGCTATAAGTTAACCATCATGCCTTTAGGCCTTTCTAAAGCCCCAGCTACATTTTCTTTAGTACTGATTTTTAAAAAGGATTTTATAATGTAGACAGGTGTATCTGGCTTTGGATGTGGTACAGTACTAACACATACCTGACATCCCACGAGCTTATTTCAGTAAATAATTCCCACATACTGCAAAGTCTTAACCAGCTAGTGAATGCACGCATATAGCTGTCTTATGGGCAGTACATAAGTGAAACATTTTTTATTTTTCAGTAAGTTTTATATCCACCCAAATCACTTCACACGGAAATTTCTTAATGATAAGGGAGACATTCCATAGCAGTCCCACAAATGGATATCGAACCTTTTGGAATTTGAATATTGAGATAATATACAAGTCAGGAAGAAAACATCATATCTCATGCATTAACAATATCCCATTAATATATTTATATGAAAATCATGTCTGCCACCTATTGTCTAGAATCGTCCGAAATTATAACAAAATATTCAGAGCAATACAAAATTATGAGTCAATTAAAGATCACTTATCTCACAATAAAAGATTTATCCACTTTACTCTCTTCATCAGAACCTACTATTTTATAATAAACGTCTGGTAGTTCCAATATTTTCTTTAATAATTGTAGTGAATTTGAAATAATTACACGATGCCAAGATTTTGGAGGTCTTTGGAAGACATATAGGAGAGTATCTCAAAGATTCATCTTGCAAGCAATGAAACAATGCATCAAAGTTTATGTCTAAAAGATATGGCATTGAACTTTTTAGAAGGTGTGCCAGATTCCAGTCGGTAGAAATTGAAAGACTCATCAAATGCGCACAATTCCTATCTGTCAAGCGCCCGTACTCATCTGAAGATATTGTATAAATATTCCTCAAGTCAAATATCAGATTTCATGAAATTCCCAGATCAATTAATTCAGACAGAGGTAGCACTTCATCATATCTCTCTGGAACGAGTGACATAACATGCATGGAACAACATTACGTTTCAGATTTTCTTACCGCCCACAAACAGATGGTCAAATAAAGGTAAACAACAGGACTTTGAAATGCTACTTACGTTGTTCGGCTGATCAGTGGCTGAAATGGCTTCATAGGCCAGAATACAACAACAGTAGCTTTTTCCATACCTCGACCAAAATCTTTTAATCCGTTTCAAGGCAATATATGCAAGAGATCCACCCACACTTTTTTCCGTTATGGATCATTACCAAACCTTAAATGATTCTTTGAATCTCATGCTATCACAAAGAGACTCTATCCTATCGCAGCTTAAAGCATCATTTTCCCAAGCGCAATCTCTCATGAAAATTCACGCAGATAAGCATTATCTGGCGTAATCTAGTAGGTCTTCTGGCACACAACGCTTCTTATCGGCTCTATTACCTACCGGTAAACCCAGATTCCGCAACTTTTAGGTATCTTGAGATGAGCTCGATTGTGGGTATTCCATGGAGGATCGTGATGTGATCCAAGGCCAAGGTTACACTTGATATTGGACGATAGGGTGATTTGCTACAGAAGAATTATCAATGCTCCTGAGCCCACCATTGAACGTACTGATTTTTCATAGAGAATGATCACGAGTCATGCGTGTCTTCGCCGGCATATTAAACGCCATTGAAGTCTGAACGTGGAGGATCAGTAGCCGCCTTTTCCAGGGCCCTTATTCTCTGGATAGCGCTACCGCGGTTCCTTCGTTCCTGGTATCTCCCTGCTCATCAATGCCGTCTGGACTAGGCGATCTGTTTGAAAGGCTTTTATATACTCTCATTCTCTTCATTGTGCAGCATTTCTATGTCACATTCCGAAGACAAGGGTCAAAGACTTGTTGACGGTGGGGGAGCAGATCGGCATCGACGAACTTCTCATTTCCGCCAACGCGTTCTTTATCATACCCCATCTTCTCCCTGCGCGTAAAGCTTCACTTGCCAACAATCCCATCTTCTGAAGCTTTATTTTGTCTTGAAATTTAATATTTCTTGACTTGGAATATCCGCTGGAATAATTATCAGTCATTAGTGGACCTACAGCTGCCTGTCTTGCAGGAAAGTTTGATTATCGCCCACCGATATTTTCGTACCATATCTTCTTCCGGGGAAGAAAAAACCTAGCGTTGATAACCAATAGATTTCATGGGCCAGCGAATGGAAAGACTGAGCTTTCATTGACAAGGATCACGCACCCTATCATCGCCGGGCAATTAAAAGGCAATAACATCAGAATAAAGCCCCATTGTCGAAGGTTGTAAATCTCAACACAACGATGCACTTGCTCTGTATAGGAGAAATACGCCGTCAGAGCAACGGCGACTCCTTGTCCCTCTTAACCTTTTATATGGGTTTCTTCCTTGGACACAAAGAGATATAGTATTGCATACTATTGGGAGCCCGGCCCTGATTTCAATGGAAAGGCTATTCTACACTCTCGTTCTGATCCTTAGCGCTACGTCTCCCTCTCTCATTCCAAGTGCCGCAGCCAAAGACTTGCTGACGGTGGGGGAGACATTGGGCATCGACGAAGTTCTCGTTTCTGCCATCGGGACCTTCACGCTGGGCTTCTTCACGCCTGGAAAAAACGCATCCTCGAGAGCGAGAAATCGTTATCTGGGCTTGTGGTACAGCAGCATCCCTGATACAATTCTATGGGTAGCCAACAGAGAACAGCCTCTTGTCGACTCCGGCGCCTTCCTTACTCTTACAGGGAACGGGAACCTCGCCCTGGTCGACGGAAACAAAAGGTCAGTCTGGTCTACGAGCGTGACAAGTGCCTCCAACGACACGGTAGCCGTGCTTTTGGAGACGGGCAATCTTGTTCTTAAGCGTGGTGATAACACACCCCTCTGGGAGAGTTTTGACTACCCGGCAGATACTCTCATTCGGGGGATGGGACTTCGATTAAACGTATCAACTTTGGAGAGCAATAAGTTGGTCACTTGGAAGAGCGCGGATGACCCCTCTCCCGGAGATGTGTTCTTTCAGTCGAGAAACTACGGCCTGTTCCTGTTCAATAAGACAGAGATAATTTGGAGGAGCAACGTCTGGAATGGGAACAACAAACCATGGGTGAAGAACAATAGCGTCGTGGATGGCGTCCAGGCCATGGTTCAAGTCTCGGCCAAAACTACCGGTTTTTACATTCATCTAATCATTGAAAGTGGGTCTTTGCCGGCAAAGTTCTCAATTGACTCTGGAGGCACGTTTAGATTTATGGTTTCGCAGACATCAAGAAGTTGGCAAAACTTCCAGAATGTTCCTGACAGTTACTGTGAGAGGTATGGACGATGTGGAACATGGGCAACATGCGATGATTACACTCCCCAACCAACGTGTAAGTGTCTAGATGGGTTTATTCCCAAGAAGAAGGTTGAGTGGGATAATGGTATCTTCACTGCCGGCTGCGAAAGGAGAACTCAGCTGGAGCACAATAACGGGGACAAGTTCTTACCGATTGAGAAAATGAAGGCGCCTAATAACTTTTCAGTTGCTGCAGTGACTACTGAAGCTGAGTGCAAATCCATGTGTATTTCTTCCTCTGAATGTACGGCGTACCTCTTCCAGAATGTGAATGCGACCTCACTGGCTCCTAAATGCCTGATTTGGTCTGGAGATCTCCTTGACGTACGAACCCTGTATGATGGTGATGGTCAGAATCTCTACATCCGGCTCGCAGCAAGTGAAATCGGTAAAACTTTCTTCTGTGCAACATTTCGTGTTATTTGTTTTCATGGGTGGGCATTTTTTAATATTAAGAAAGAAATTGAAAATGGAAAGTCGATCAAGAAAGCTCGCCTCGACCGGACTTGGTGGCGGGAGAAAATGGCAAGTCAAACAAGAAGGCCCTTCGTCCATCGCTTATATCTGCCGGTGCGGTCATCCTCATTGCAGTTGTTTGTATAACTATAGTGCGGCTGAGATCACGCGGTAGTGCACTATCCGAGCATTACCCTCAAGCATTATCAGAGCTCTTCTTTAAATAGGTCTTTCTTACGAAGGGAATGAAACAGGGAGGAGCAAGATAATGAAGTTAGAAGACATAAAGTTTGCCGGAATTCATGCGGGAGCGGAGTTCTCTGATGCGCCGATGGTGGACTTCAGGAGCGTAGCATCTGCTACTAACGACTTCTCGGATGAGAACAAGCTCGGCGAAGGAGGATTTGGCTCTGTTTACAAGGTAATCTTGAATATATATTTTTTCCAGTCTTGGGCTTCGAAAGAGAGTTATCTTCGTTTATGCCAAACCTTTTATCTTCGCCTGTTACGGACACTTAAATTCAAGAAAGAGCCAAGTTAATACGAATAAATCACATTGTCAGGGGAAGCTGCCAAATGGCAACGATGTTGCTATTAAGAGGCTTTCCAAGGGATCTAAGCAGGGTCAGCGCGAGTTTGCGAACGAGGTGAAGCTCATTGCCAAGCTCCAGCACAAGAATCTCGTTCGTCTTCTGGGCTGGTGCAACGAAAAAGACGAAATGATTCTAATCTACGAATACATGCGACACAACAGCCTTGACAAACTCGTATTCGGTGCGTTTATGATCCCAAAAACGTAAACACTACATCGCTCTCATATTTCATTCCCTTGAAACAGGAAATTCTTCTAGAATTAGCTGGGAGAAACATTTCACGATCATCAAAGGGGTCGCTGATGGGCTTTTGTATCTACACCATCATTCGAGAATGCGGATCATACACAGAGATTTAAAGACGAGTAACATACTGCTCGATAATGAGATGAAACCCAAGATCTCAGACTTTGGGTTGGCCAAGATTGTTGAAATAAATCAAGCAGTAGGCAGCACGAGGAAGATTGTTGGAACATTGTGAGTTCTTTAACGGTCTGTCTCACTATGACATACATGGTATTCGGATTTATGATTCTCATTTCCTTGGCCTAATTGTTTGCAGCGGGTACATGTCGCCAGAGTACGCCCTTAACGGCGTCTTCTCTGAAAAATCTGATGTCTTCAGCTTTGGAGTGATCGTCATGGAGATCATCACTGGAAAGCGGAGCACAGGTTATTTTTCTACCAAGGATTCGCCCACTCTTATGGGAACTGTGAGTCTCCACTCTTCTTCCACTCATCTTCAAATACTCATCCCCGTTTTGATTGAATAACATTTTATCCATTATGTTATTATTAGGCATGGCAACTTTGGTGCAGTGGAAGGGCTGTGGAGCTCCTCGATCCCACCATGAAGGACACTGTCAGCGTTGCCCAAGCACTAAGGTGCATTCATATTGGGCTTCTTTGTGTTCAGGAGAATCCAGGGGACAGACCCCCCATGAACTCGGTCGTCTCCATGCTAACAGCCGAGGGCTTCAAGTTGTTACATCCGAAGAAGCCTGGTTTCTTCAGAAACGAAAAAGCCAGCGCCCATCAGCTCATAACACAAACCTGCTCCACCAACGGATACACTGAAACAATTGTTGAACCGCGTTGACTGGGAAATGGACCTGGAAACTACACTGTATGCTGTATGCCAAAGTTTTAGTAGATTTCTCTGGCATAACTTTCACATTAAAAGTTTTGTTGCAAAGAACACTATCCATCATTCTGTCGTTATTTACCACCATCTTAGAGGTGACAACCATTTTGTGTAACCCAAAAATTCCCCATGACTGAGTTGGCTTAAAGTATATTTCAAGGTCATGGGTAATTTTCTATGTCTCGTAAAATAAAAACGATGGTGCTGGTAGAAAATGTGAAATAAAATCTGGTCACTTGTTCTCTTTTAATAATGTTTGAGGTTACTTGAAGGATGACTCATTTAGCTAGTAATCACTTGAAAATTGTTAGTTATCTCATTTAGATACTGGCATCAAAGAAACCTGTTCTTACTATATAAAAAAAACAAATGGAATAAAACCGGTATAATAGAATACTTTCTATATTTTTTTTCATGCACGTTTTGAACTGCATACAAGAGAACATATGAGAAATTGGAATATTGATACATAGCACAAATATATTTCAATCAAGTACCACCCATGATAAAACATGGTGACCAAATCAAAGAGAAAATTCAATTTGGAAGTTGATGCTTTTGCCAATGGTTCAGACTGATTTCTTATTTGTGCATGTACTTTTCTGGATGTTTCAATTAACCTTTTCGTCACTTTTTTTATATCCAAAGGGATTTTAGCCTAATGTCTTAAATCATACATCATATTTCCATACTTTTAATAATCCATATGTCACATGTGCTCATCTCAGTAGTATATTTTTAGTTTTTCCTTATGCTTATGAGTTTAATTCTTTTTCGTGACCTCACATTTACAAACACTTTCACTATTTTTATCAGTTTTAATACAATTCATCAGAATAATTCATTTATGATTGTTACAAAAAATATGTACACATATAGAAATTTCTATAATATTGTAAGTTGTTGCTTGGTTACAAATGAAAATTTCAATTTTATAAAGTTAAAATATTTTGTGTTTAAACCTTTGAGAAGCAAATCATGATTTTGTGTCCGAAGTGTCTAACTATTATTGTCGGAGAGTTTATTTCAAGTTTATTATAATACCATGTTGACCTCCATCTTTTATGTTTTATACATTATTTAAAATTCATAAATACACTAAATAATTTTTCTGATTAATGATATGGCTCAGAATGAAATAATGGATCATATTAGTACGTATCATGTTAAAAATAAGTCAAACTTACATAACAATGAAAATTTTATAATGTTTCTAAAAGAATTAAATCATCACAGAACTTCATTGAGATATGTTTCTTATTTTGAATAAATTATATCTCAAATGTATAATGTATTGAGCTATATGCCTATCAATTTTCAGAAATGCTCAAACTCATTATTTATTGTCTTGACTCCTAGATGGATTCATCTAATTCTTTTCAAAAAAATTCAATTAGGTCAACTCATTCTAACCATATTAAAATTTCAAGGACTGTATAAATTGTATGAAGTACAAAAAAATTGATTTTTAGAAGTAATTTCATTAGTTTGGCACAAAGTATGCTCATTCTAACAAACAAAGCTAACTTGGACATTAAAATCAACCAATCAAACTTTTGAGTTTTTACAAAAAATTTCTGGGAACAACCTTTATAGGTCATAAAGAATTAATCTAGAAATGGTTTCACTAATCAAATGATAAAGTCTTCATGTATGTATTAAAACGATCAAATATTCATTTTTTTTCTAAAGAAAATTATAATCCTTGACGTAACCTAAACTAAATTATGTCTAGTTTCCAAAATATTTTTTGGGAATATTTGAAATTGAATGTTCTACGTTATTGTGTTTATTTAATTGATATAAATAATAAAATAAATAAATAACATAAATTTAATTTTTAGCTGAAATTTTACTTTTCTTTAATTTTGTGTGTTTTGTGATTTTGATGGTGCATGCCATCTCGAATCGTCGACGATGCCGTCCACGCCGCCAGAAAAAACCACCATCGTCGACCGCTGGGTGAAAGCATGCTCATTATCACATTTTGATTTTCATCGTCTTCTCATATTTTGTGATTTTTGGACTCGTCATTTTGTTTTCGTCGCATTGCGATACGTCCCGTATGTCCATTTTCTTCGTCATGGGGAGGGACCCCTAGTCCTTTCCCCTGTTCTTTTTATGTTTTCATTTTTCTTTTATTTTGTAATGGGGGAGCCCATTATATAAGGGCCCCCCTAATGGACCCTATTCCCCTTCGTCGACCCATTTAGGGGCCCATTTGACCTCCCCCTTTATAAGGGAAGAGGGGGGCCGCCCTAAGAATCAGACTAGGAAGAAATCGATTTGGAAGTTTTGTTCATTCGTTCTCCCCCTCCACCGAGAGATAAGAAAGAGGGGGAAGAGAAGGAGGAGAAGGCCAAAGGGAGCTGGATAGGACGCCAAGGGAGGAGGAAGGGAAGACCTCCCTCTCAATTCGTTGTCTGGGGTTTCCATCATCCACAATTCCGCCAATTCTGCCATTGCTCGATTTTCCCCAATTCCGCCGTTTCCATCGTCCATGGAGAAATTGTCAGAACGGCCATTTTCCCTTTCAACTGATCAGTGAACCCGTGCCATTCAGGCCGTGTAAAATTCATGGTGAATTTGTGACCTTGTGAGAAATTTGGTGGGTTCACCACCCTGCGTCCAGGATATTTCGTCGGAGGGTCTTGCCCATGTGAGTAATTCGTGGTCAACGGCGCACTTGCACTCTCCTACGACTTGCATTCTTCCTGGCCCGCGACAGTCCACGACGCAATTCGTCGTGACCACCACTCGTTGTTGTTTAGGAGGGTCTTGCCCCAATCGTAGAGTTGAGGATCAAGATCTCAATCGGTGCTTCTGGTTAGATCGAGGCACTGTCGATGGTGACCTTCTCTGAGATGCTGATCGGCCGGGAACATCTAGCGACCACAAAGTATCTAGCCTACGCTGGTGCCCATCTTCACCTACGAGAACCGTGGGCTGCACACTACTGACCTTCGTCGGCTCTCCGCCTAAACCATCCTGGATCTTGGCATGTTGTCGAGGAACACACCATCGATGTTGTACCGAGATCGAAAGCTCACACGAAGTGCTGTCCCTGATGAGCAGCAACCCTGCTCACCACCGACTGCCAGCCGTCTTAGGCAGTCAAATCTGCAGTCGATCAACTGCCACTGCTCGCCCTTGCTAACAACCCACCCGAGCTGACTACTGCACCGTCACTCCACCGGTCCTAGCAAGCTTGCTCGAGCCTTGCCAACACCACTGGACCCCTCAACGGACTCCTCCCTTCCGACCCCTCAGCTGCTCCTGCACCCGATGCTAGATGAGCCATCGCCAGCTCTCTGGCGCCTCTCCGCCACACCTATTCAGACCGTGGATGAACAAATCAAAATGATACACATCAGAAGACTTGAACGAATCGAATGTCATCAACAAAATCATTGAAACGAGGTACCTTTCCACATATCTCATCCGTGATTTCTTGGATCCCGGAGTGAGCCAAGTCGAGCTGCTCATGTGTGCAGCCTCTAGACATATCCACACGGTCCTTGGCACGTTGGATCTCCTCCTTCTCATTGACAAGCCCCGCTCTTTCTCCGTCGACATCGTTACGTCGTCCTGATCACATCGGGGAGGGAGCGGGAATGTTGGGAGATGGGAGAAGAAGGGAAAAGGCCCCTAAAAAATTCTGGCGTGGGTGAATTTCGTTCAGGGCCTTCCCCTATTTATATTAAGTGGGTATTTTTTTATAAAACCCCAAAAACTTAAGTATATCTTCTGACGTCAAAAATACCATTTGCTTATGACCCTCTAGGCCCATGTATCAGTCTAGTTAACAACTTTAGTGGCCCAATAACCTTTATTGGCCTTCCAAATTAATTAACTATATCATCATATAGATTAATTAATGTTGGATCGATTTAACCCAATCGATAGGTCGAGACTCCGACACGTGGGTGCCAAGCTACACCTCGTGTTCTAGAAGATACAAAGGAGTGTGTATCGACTCACTCATGGAACATGTTCGTCATCAGTTACCGTATACGTATAATCCCTCATCCACTTGATGCTCCTTGGACGACTAGGGTATGGTCAACTATCAAACCCTAATTGGTCATCCGAGTTAGTACTGATGCATTCAGAAATCATCAGAGAACTCTTCTCTGATATTTCACTACCTTGGCCAAGGACTTCATCACATCATCTTCGTTGAGATGTCACCTCTTATACCGAGGGTGGACGATCCCATCTTGACTACTCAATCGTCTTCGTGAACTTCCTGATGTACCCGAACTAAGACCGTTTAGAATCCCATGATTAGATACTCGTCGGCCATACTCAAAGTAGATCCATCCATCCACAAGACGTCTTTGGTGTCCCACGTCTAAGGACCACTTACACAACTGTGATGTGAATCAACCTGATTGACAGTTCGCTATAATACCATTCAGGGATTTGTACGGATCAATTCAGTGAACTCTTTTCACTAAAGAGCACCCACTATCTATCCTTAGTGTCTCCACACCAATGGCTATGGGACCGGCCATACTCATCATATGAGTGAGGTTAGATAGTGCTATTCTATCCGAATACTTCGATGTCCTTCTCGCGTATCCTTCGAATAGGAATGTTTAGAACACATGCTTAAAGACTAGTAATCTCCGTATTACGATCTCATCAGAATTCACTAAGTCCGATCATGTATTCATGGACTTCATTATACGCATCACGCGTGCACTATAATGAATATGTTATATTTATGAACATGGAACGAGATATGGAATGTGTGATTGGCTTGCCGGCCACTTATATTTCCATCAACTCCGAACGCTGCAACCGTCGACGAACCCCTGCACGATGAGCCACGCGTCATCGAGGTACGTCGTCCTCTCCCGCTGCTCGTTTAATTATCCTTAGTAGTATAGTTTCATCTTGACTCCATCGCGCTCGGGCTAGGTAGGTGAGAGAGGTAATTGAGAGAAACTACTTCATAATCGAGTGTCCATCCATTACGTGTGTGCCCCACGGATTGATTCCCTTTGGCCATAGACGCCTTCGTCGCTCTAACGAGGTTCGAGAGGCCACCATCGCCATCACCCTACGACCTCGTCCAAGCTCGGAGCTCAGAGCTCGGAGCTCGCCACTTCCCTCGAGTCGGAGCCTACATGTACGACAAATAAGACGCATTGCATCATAGTTACATCAACCCGTTAGAGTTTTATCTGTCAAATGATGATAACGTCGACGTTTGATACCACTATCTATTTCGGTATTGTGCCATCATACTCGGTGCCGACCGGACGGCATCCTCGACTACATCCGGCATCCAATTGGTATCAGATCCAGGTTGTGGTCGCTCAAAGCACGTCTCCAGCTCTACATAGCCACCATTTCTACATCGCATCATTTTTTTTTCAACCATCTAGGTACCCTAGGGACATGGCCATCGAGATGCAATCGAGCAGTAAGGCTCAACACGGAGGTTCTACCTCCTCTCGATGTACCAAACCATCGCCTGACGAGAAAGGCCACCCCACGGCCCTCTCGAAACCCCGTCCTGCGATGCAGGTAGGCAGCCCATCACAGTCACCTTCGGAGGATGCACAGACTACACCCGCCAATGCGGGTGCCGCCCGACCGTCCGGTCCATGTGAGCTCACCCGTGCCCACCGTGGACACCGACGGTCCATGCATATCTCCCCGTAGTCACTAGGTGTTTTGTCACCAAGTGACAACAAGGATAGGGCGATGACGAGTCGTTGCCCACACAGGAAAGCTCCCGTTGACGAGGCTTCACCCCGGGCCGCCATCGCACGCGGCCAAGGAGCAAGACACGGCCAAGAAAGACCGCGCCATCAGCACCGACCTCGGGAGGACCCATCCGAGGAGGACACGTGTGTTTTGTGATTTCCTCACACTTGTTCTGTACAATTGGGTGCTTCAACCTTGATTTGGATGAAAAAAGTGGATTCTCGTAGCAGAATATTTTTTAAAAATAAAAAAAACAAATACACAATGATTGATCAAACCACCCATTCACAGATCGAACACATGATTCCTTTGATCTTCAAGTGAGAAGTGTCATGATGCTCAAGTTTTCCCCTTCAAGTGAGAAGTGTCATTCTGGTTTCTCGTAAAATTTCCAGCACGTCAAATCTTTTCCACCTTGATAAGACTCGTTCATGCTCCATCATCGCCGTTACACCATCCTATTGTTGTTGGGAATGGAGAGGAGCCATAGGGAGAAAGAACAAGAAGGGTAAGAGCCATGAACAATTCTAACATGGTTGAATTTCTTTTAAGACCCTTCCCTTTTTATACTTATTTAAAATTCTTAAAACCCCTACATTTTAAGTATATATTCTGACATCCAAAAGTTCATTTGTGTGTAACCCTCAAGGCCCAAGTATTAGTCTATTTAATCACTCCAATGGCCCAATAACCTTTATTAGCCTTAAAGATTAATTAAGTAATTACATCATCATAGATTGATAATGACTGATTTATTTAGCATAATTGATAGGTTAAGTCTCTAGCCCGTGGGGTACCAACTATACCTCATGCTTTAGAAGATAAAAAATAGTATGTATAAACTTGGTCATGGAATCTATCTGTCGTCAATTACCTTGTTCATATACTCCCCCATTGACTTGATGTTCCTAGGGTTAAATATTTATGTTGAGGCTACTATTTTATACAATAAAATTTAAAATTCTCCTTACAAGCATAGGGCAAGCACAGGTTAAATTCACATGGAGAAAGTAGTGAATAAGTGAATTTTAGATTTCATTAATATGTTTTGGATTTTTTATATCTATTTCAAAAAATCTAATTTAATGAAACAAAACTTGTACCAATATAAAAAAATTATAAAATGGTGAGAAAATATTTTTCATAGTTAACCTATATTATTCAATTTTTATATATAATTTGTCCAAAGTTCCTTAAAAAATTAAAATTGAAAGTCATATTTTTTCGTCAATTTTCAAACTCTAGTTGATTGTCCATGTCAGTACTGATGTGTTCAAAAATCATCTAATAAATAGTCTTTGATATTTCATTGCCTTGGCCAAGGACTTCATTGTATCATCTGATGGAAATATATGTGGCCAGCAAGCCAATCACACATTCCATATCTCGTTCCATGTTCATAAATATAACATATTCATTATAGTGCACGTGTGATGCGTATAATGAAGTCCATGAATACATGATCGGACTTAGTGAATTCTGATGAGATCGTAATACGGAGATTACTAGTCTTTAAGCATGTGTTCTAAACATTCCTATTCGAAGGATACGCGAGAAGGACATCGAAGTATTCGGATAGAATAGCACTATCTAACCTCACTCATATGATGAGTATGGCCGGTCCCATAGCCATTGGTGTGGAGACACTAAGGATAGATAGTGGGTGCTCTTTAGTGAAAAGAGTTCACTGAACTGATCCGTACAAATCCCTGAATGGTATTATAGCGAACTGTCAATCAGGTTGATTCACATCACAGTTGTGTAAGTGGTCCTTAGACGTGGGACACCAAAGACGTCTTGTGGATGGATGGTTCTACTTTGAGTATGGCCGACGAGTATCTAATCATGGGATTCTAAACGGTCTTAGTTCGGGTACATCAGGAAGTTCACGAAGACGATTGAGTAGTCAAGATGGGATCGTCCACCCTCGGTATAAGAGGTGACATCTCAACGAAGATGATGTGATGAAGTCCTTGGCCAAGGTAGTGAAATATCAGAGAAGAGTTCTCTGATGATTTCTGAATGCATCAGTACTTACTCGGATGACCAATTAGGGTTTGATAGTTGACCATACCCTAGTCGTCCAAGGAGCATCAAGTGGATGAGGGATTATACGTACACGGTAACTGATGACGAACATGTTCCATGAGTGAGTCGATACACACTCCTTTGTATCTTCTAGAACACGAGGTGTAGCTTGGCACCCACGTGTCAGAGTCTCGACCTATCGATTGGGTTAAATCGATCCAACATTAATTAATCTATATGATGATATAGTTAATTAATTTGGAAGGCCAATAAAGGTTATTGGGCCACTAAAGTTGTTAACTAGACTGATACATGGGCCTAGAGGGTCATAAGCAAATGGTATTTTTGACGTCAGAAGATATACTTAAGTTTTTGGGGTTTTATAAAAAAATACCCACTTAATATAAATAGGGGAAGGCCCTGAACGAAATTCACCCAGGCCAAAATTGTTCTCCCTTCTCCCCACACCCCCTCTCCAACCCCAATGCGATTGGGATGACATAACGACGATGACGGAGGAAGAACGGGGCTCATCAATGAGAAGGAGGAGATTAGACGTGCCAAAGATTGCGTGGATACATCTAGAGGCTGCACATTTGTGTAGCTCAACTCGACTCGCTCCAGGATCTAGGAAATCATGGATGTGATCCGTGTAAAGGTACTTCATTTCATAATTTTATTGATGTCATTTGATTTCCATTCAAGCCTTCTGCTGCGGAATATTTTGATTTATTCATCCATAACAAGGCCTCTAGAACCCAATATCATTTTCATTGAGATGTCTCCTCTTATACCAAGGGCATACAATCCCATCTTGAACACTTGATCCTCTTTGTGAACTTCTCCACGCACCCAAACCAAGTTTGTTTAGAATTCCATGATTACAAACTCGTATACATAATCAAAGTATAATTGTCCATCTAGAATGTGTATTTGATGTATCTAGTCTAAGGACCACTTACACAACTATAATGTAAATAACCATGATTGATAATTTGGAATAAAATTATTCAAGAATTCATCTCAATCAATTCGGTGGACTCTTTTCTCTAATAAGCACCCACTATATATTCTTCGTTGTCTTTGTTGAGTTCTAGAGACCTTGATAAAGATAAACAATTCAAAAGGATACGTAGCATAAGCGTTTAATGAATTGTAATGTCATTGATCAAACCACAAAATGAAGAACCTATGCATGATCACTTAAGTGGAAAGTGGTACGTGGTGGCTCATGAAAGGACAGGTTTCATGTGAATCAATAGTGAGGAGTGAGGCGAATCATGAGATGCTAGTGATCGGAGCTTCTCAAATCAGATTGGACGGTGATGATGTGTGGCAGATGGCGTGTGTGTGCAATGAAGCGCATACATATAAGAGAGAGGGAGGTCATTTTCTCTCTTTGACTAACGATGTGGCCTTATTGCAGTTGTCCCTTTGATGCATCATGCCCATCTGATGGCCATCATGTGTCTGATCCTCTGGGTTGCACATATTTCTCTCTATTCACTCTCTCTCTCTCTTCATTCTAAGTGGGAGATGTGTCCCGTCCTGGTTGATCATCCAATAAAAATGGTAATTGGATGGCCAGGAAGGGCCACGATCACCCTATACGTTTGTTCATCAAAAGTGTGAACAGGATCCTCTTTTCGCTTACTAAAGTTATGATTTGGTGGTTGGTGCATGTATTTTTCATGCAAAGGAGCAATCATTGGTGATTTCCCAAGCATTCCTTGGGCAAAAAAAACCCTCGGAATGTTCAGAGTCATCGTCAAAATCGAGGGAGTTGATTGGAACAGCATGAGGTTGAACCTGAAGTAAAAGAGGAAGGAAATCAATATCTCAAGGCCTCTTGAATCATTCTAATTGCACATTAAGGTTAGCTCTATGCTTGACAAAAAATTCCTAGCTAAGACATAGTGTAATTTTGTTTTTAAAATCAAATTTAGCTTTGAATTTTCAAATTTCAACCCCAAGTTCATGTCTGAAATTTCAATCTTTGATTTCTTTTCCAATTTGGATCTGATTCATGCAATTTAGGATCCATTGGAAAGCTATTACTGCACTCTTTATAATTTCAGCCTGATTTTTTTCTTCTAACGTCACTTCGTTTAATTCTCTAGAATTATCATTCAAACACCTGAATAAAACCCCTGATTCTCCATGGATTCAACCTTGACTAACTATTGTGCTGTGTTCTAATCACTATTCAATCAAGTTTTAGTATAATTCTAAAGATGTGAGAATTTGTGTTTAAACTCAACTGTATATTTGTGCTCGTCAAGAATTGGGAATGGAGAATTTTCCCCTATGCTTGACCTTTTGGTTTTAAGAATTCTGGTATTAGGAATGAAGGATTGCCCTTTTCGGCCATCACTACCCAACCAGAGAATGGACATACAATGCAACCTACAAATTGAAGAGGTTCTATAGTCAGTATATTACCCCTCGGTGTCAAAGTCATCCTTGGGGTGATCTTGTAGTTCCTACAAGGTAGAGATGATGTGACCAGACCATGGACTTAACTTTGTAATGTCAGATTTTTTCAAATGGTTGAAGGGAGATAGTACATCAATATGTTCACAATTGCCACCTGGATCTTCTTCCCCTGGGATGCGAGATGGGAGTAACCCTATGAGAGTATCCAACTCCACTTAAGGTCGATTTGTGATCCATACCAGATTTGAAAATTTTCCCATCCTACCTGCTCCATATTCTTGACAACATGTATTTGTCTCAATAGAGTCTTTCAGTGGTCTGTTTCAGTCATCTTCCCCATTACTTAGAAATTTTCTGCCAACCACATCTCACTCATAAGAAAATACGCCACATTAATATATAAGCCTCTCCATTGACATGTAAATCTCTGGTAGTATATGTTCATGAAGTTGATGATATATTATCATTACAAGCTGCACAATTTTATATCCAACCCATAACCACCACAATCCAATTGCAATAACAAAGTTCTATTAATTGCCCCATTTCCCTACATGCCAAGATAGCATGCATAAAGTATGGCTTAGTAAAAAATGAGAAGCCTGTATCCATAGAAATTGTCTATTATACGTGGCATGATATAGAATCTTCCTAGATTAATGCCAAAGCAGTTAATGTGACAGATTTTAAATTTGTTGGCAATAGTTTATGATGGTTCAAATCCAGATTGATAAAAGTGAGAGCATTTGCAGCTATATCAGCATGGGCATTCCATGTTGGTGGATGAACCCGATGCCACTATCTTCTGACAATAATATAATGAGGTGCATGCAACTTGGGTGATGAATCAGCTCCTGGCTGAACATATACTATCAGAGATGTAAATGTCAAAGTAGAGGCTTATATCTTAGTGTGGTTTATTTTCTTATGAGGAGTGAAACATGGTTGGCAGAATTTTTTTCTGGTGGGAGATATCCGCAACATAGCAGATTCATCAAATATAATATGTCTTCCATTAGTGGTTTTTTTAGTGTAACATAGAAGATTCCATGAAAATGGCACCAACTGATACACTAAATAAAATTAGGTTCTCCAATGCCATCAATGTCAATGAGATGAGATAGAGAGACAAAGAAAATAGTGAGGTAATAATTTGATAGTTAATATTTATAAAGATTAAGAAGATTAATATGAAACATAGAATATGGGAGATTGTGATGTGAGAGAGAGAGAGTGTGTGTGTGAAGATGGAGTGAAGAGATAATGATGGGAATTAGAAGGTGGATAAGGATACCCGTGCGTGTAAAGGGGTGTAAATACTTGTGAATATTTAGTGATGGCAGAATGACAAAGCTAGTTGGTATAGAGAGATTTAATAGGTGATGAATGTGAGGGAAAACTGTGTGATGAGAGATGGAGATTGATCTTAACTTATAAGAACGATGAAGAAGGAATAATGTGAGGCATTCTCGTTCTAGGGATGGATCATTGTTCTGACTGTAGCTTTAATGCCAACCAAGAACAATTTCAAGTATCCAATGTAACCCAAGAGCCCAAGATCACCCACTGCCCACGCCTGTCGCATAGCTGCTGTCAAGCGCAGGAGAAACAATATAGGGTATTTTTGCACTTAAAACGTCAAAAAAATGTTAAAATCCCTCAATGTTTACAATTCATTTCTAGCCATTCCAACATTGACTAGAAAAATGTCAAAAAATCTCTAACATTGACTAGAAAAATTAATGTCAAAGAAAAAAAAACTAGTCATTTCTAGTTAGTTTCTCTTTGAAATCAATTCTTAAAAAATCATTTATTTTTTGTCCTTTAATAAAATTACGAAAATAATATAATCATTTTAGTAAATTTTCTTCCAGTTTTTCGTTGAAAACATATCTAATAAAACCATAGGAAAATCCCTAAACATATTGATTTCACCTCCAAACTCGTTTCTTTCACTTCAAAGTTAATAAAAATTCCAGAAGTAAAATTCTGCCTCTTTGTGGATCGACCTCTCACTAGTCCCTATAATCCCCTCTTGTCTATTTCTACGAGTTTCTCATATTACAAGATCATTTCCGGGCATCTTTTCCAGAAAAGAATATTATCGTATGACTTCGCAAGTCTAACTCTCCCAGTCTCCCTATCTCTCGTCCCTCTCTCTCTTTCTCTCTCTTCCCTTATCCGTGTTTCTCCGGCGGCGGCGGTCCAGCAGAAGCCATGCAACAAGTATCGTCGTGGTCGACGAGCTCCGTTAAGCCTTGTCCTCGCCTCCGCCATCGCCGCGCGCTGCCCGCCGCCGCCCTCCTCCCCCGCCGCCCGCGCGCCGCCACCAACTTGGAAACGCCCATCTCGACTCCTTCCCTTCAACTCCCCAGGCCCTTCCTCCCCGAGGTCACACCTTCCCCCTCTTTCTCTATCTCTCTCTCTCTCTTTTCCTCTCTCTCTCTCTCTTCCTCTCTCTCTCTCTCTTTTTCTCTTTTTATCTCTCTCTATATATAACTCTCTCTATGTCTCTCTCTATATCTCTCTCTCTGTTTATCTCTCTCTCTATCTCTCTTTCTCTTTCCCTCTCTCTATCTATCTATCTCTATCTCTCACTACATCTCTTTTTGTCTCTCTATGTCTCTCTCTCCATATCTCTATCTATGTCTCTCTCTCCATATCTCTTTCGCTATATCTCTCTCTGTCTCTTTATCTCTATGTCTCTCTGTCTCTCTCTCTATTTCATTCCCATCTTTCCCCTATCTATCTATCTCTCTCTATTTCACTCTCCTCTTTCCTTTATCTCTATCTCTATTTCACTCTCCTCTTTCCGCTCTTTCTATCTGTCTCTCCTCTTTCTCTACACTGTCTATCTCTATCTCTCTCTTTATCTCTCTATATCTATCTCTTCTTCTCCATCTCTCTCTCCTCTTTCCCCTTTCTCTATCTTTCTATCTCTCTATCTATCTCTTCTCCTCTCATCTCTCCTCTTTCCCCTCTCTCTATCTATCTATCTCTCTCATTATCTCTCTATCTATCTCTTCTTCTCCCTCTCTCTCTCCCTCTATCAATCAATCTATTTATCTATCTCTGTATTTCTCTCCCTCCATCTCTGTCTCTCACCCTCTATCTATCTATCTCTCTCTCTCATCTTTCTCCCCTAAATCTCCCTTCTTCCCCATTCAGCATTCTTTTGATTTTATTTTTTATTTTTTTATTTTTTTGATTCCTCCAAGTTCAGGTAGAAGCTGCGGTAGACTCTCTACGGTGGGAGTTCAGGGCTGTGGACGACCTCGTCGCCCACAACTCTCTTCGCGTTCTCCGAGCCTTTCAAAACGCCAGAGTCGGATCCCACGTACGCTACCCACCCAACCTTGTTTTGCTCAATTGAAGGTATACCCACCAAGTAATTTTCACCGGAGATGCTTAAATGAATTGTCTTTTGGCTTCAGCTCTTCGGTGGGTCAACTGGGTATGGCCACGACGAGGGCGCCGGTCGAGAAGCACTTGATGCCGTCTTTGCCGAGATCGTAGGCGCCGAAGCGGCGATCGTTCGATCTCAGGTTCGTGCTCTGGCTGACCCAATTTGTAGTTGAGATTGTAAGATTCAAGCGCTTACCAACTGTTTTAAAAGCTATAGCTTATAGCAAAGGCGCTACTTTTCCTCTTAAAATATTATGCAGTGGGATTTGTCATTAAAAAATTCCCTTTCAAGACTTGCCTCTATGGATCAATTTATCGTACCTAAGATTCCACCCATCAACCTGGGCTTTGATGTCACTCTGTTAAGATTCAATGGTCTAGCAATGTGTTATATTAATTTTTTCTGGGCTAGATCTTGTCTTTAATAGTCCCCTCAACGCTAGGATACTAACCCTCTATCTGGGTACTGATACCATGTTAAGATTCAAGTGCTTATTATTGTACCAAAAGCTGTTGCTTATAGCAAGGGTGCTACTTTTCGTCTTAAAACTTTTCTTGGCAATGTTATCCCTCAACCTGGGCTCAACACTTGCTTCAGAGGTTCAATGTGTTGTGCTTAGGATTCAACCCTCAACCTGGGCTTTAATTGCATGTTAAGGTTCAAGCGCCTGCCACTGTCCCAAAAGCTGTAGCTTATAGCGAGGGTGCTAATTTTTTCTATAACTTTTCTTGGCTGGGTGTTTTTCTACAGAGCCTTCTGACATTTTTTTCTTGTAGTTTTTCTCAGGTACCCATGCCATTACTTGTGCGCTGTTCGCATTTCTCCGGCCGGGTGACGAGGTGAGGGACGAACACCTGCCCGTGGACTTAGATTCATTGTCTTTAACTCTTGTCATGGTAGCTGCTGGCAGTGGCGGGAAGGCCTTATGACACGTTGGAAGAGGTGATCGGCATCAGGAATCCTCATGACAACGGCTCACTTAAGGACTTTGGCATTGATTACAGAGAAGTGCCCGTAAGACTACTCTCTGAACCCATTAGACAAGGGGGAGCAGGGGAGAGAAGAAATGATTTTTATTGGGTTTCAGCTGGGGGAAGATGGTGGGTTGGACTGGGCTGCTCTCTCTGTTGCAGTGAAGCCTCAAACAAAGTGCGCGCTGATTCAGAGGTCACGTGGGTACTCGTGGCGCCGGAGCTTGAGTGTCGCTGAGGTGGACAGGGCCATCAAAATCATCAAGGCAGGTTCTTTCTTCTTTTGTGGTTGGCAGTGAAATGAATTGCCAAATGTTTAACCTTGTGACTCGGCAGATGCAAAAACCAGACTGCATGGTCATGGTAGATAACTGCTATGGCGAATTTGTGGAGATATCGGAGCCTCCTTCGGTGGTAACTCTCCATCAATCATCATCATCATCATTTTCATCGTTGTCATCAGGATCATCTTTATCATCATTTTCCGTGTCATTATCTACATCATCATCGTCATTTTCTTCATCATCATCATCTCCTTCTTCTTCTCCATCTCTGAGCCTCCTTCATTGGTAACTTCCCATCAATCATTTTTTTTTAAAACCAACTTCCCATCAATCATCATCATCTAGGAGCCTCCTTTAGAGGTAATCCCCATCAATCATTGTCATCATCATCATCTCAGAGTGTCCTTCAGTGGTAGCTCCCCATTAATCATCTTTGTCATCTTCATCAGTGAGCCTCCTTCAGTGGTAACTCCCTATAAATTATCAAGATTATCCTCATCTAGGAGCCTTGTTCAGTTGTAATTCCTAATCAATCATCATGATCATTATCATCTTGGAGCCTCCTTTAGTAGTAATCCCTATCAGTCACCATCATCATCATCATCATCATCATCATCATCTCGGAGTCTCCTTAAATGCTAACTTCCCATCATCATTACCATGCCTCCTCCTGTGGTAACTCCCTATCATTCATCATCATTATCATCATAGTATCTCGTCGTTGATAATTTCATCAAAAAAAAACCTCTCCATTGATATCGCCCATCTGATGACAGGGGGCAGATCTGATCGCAGGGAGTTTGATAAAGAATCCTGGAGGAACAATCGCACCATGCGGGGGGTACGTGGCAGGAAAGAAGAGGTGGGTTGAAGCTGCTGCTGCCCGGCTCTCGGCTCCAGGTCTGGGCGTTGACTGTGGGGCAATCAACGGGGCTGTGATGAGGGCCTTCTTCCAGGGTTTGTTCCTCGCGCCCCAAATGGTGGGGGAGGCGGTCAAGGTACAGAAACAAGTTAAACAGCGATCTGGTCAACTAGCTTAGCCTTCTCTTTTCTTCTTTTTGGCTTTTTACATTAGCACTCTATTTCAATATGATGAGATTGATGAGTAGATGGATCATAGCCGATCATGTATATTCTGATGGAGTTGATGAGTCAGATGGGTGATGGGTTATCTCGTTTATTCTGATAAATTCATGAGGCCATGGATGATCTGCGATCTTGTTTGTTGTTATGAAGTTGATTAGCCAATGGATGATAGGCAATCTTGATCGTTCTGATGAGGTTGATGCCTCCATGGATGATGAGCCATACGGTTCATTATCATAAATTGATCAGTCCACGGATGATGGGCGATCTTGATCATTCTGATGAGGTTGATGCCTCCATGGATGATGAGCGATCCTGTTCATTATAATAAATTGATCAGTCATTGATGATGCATGATCTTCTTCATTCTAATGACTTGATGAGTTAATGAATGAGGGCCCATCTGGTTTATGTTCATAAAATTGATGAGTTCATGGATGATGGGCTATGTTTTTCACTATGATGATGTTGGCGAGCCGATGAATGATGTGCCATCTTGTCAATTATGATGATTTGTGATAGATTTCACTAATGATGAAATAATTGGGTGTGTACATGGCAGGGAGGGCTTCTGGTTGCAGAGGTCTTGTCCGAGAGAGGGTTCGAGGTCCAGCCGGCACCTCGAGTTCCTCGCCACGACACGGTTCAGGTCTCCGGGCAACCCAATTTTGGCATTTATTTGACTTTTGTGGTCAGTGCGTTGACTTTTGGCAACTCTCTTCGTTTCAGGCAGTGAAGCTAGTGACTCGGGAGCGGCTGCTGGCCTTCTGCGAAGCGGTGCAAAGGAGTGGCCCAGTGGGCTCATTCATAAAACCTGTTGCCGGGTCAACCGCTGGATACGCCTCAGAGGTTTGACCCTTCAGTCTTACCACAGAATTGACAAATCAACTCGGAGTCTTTTCTTATGGTGCAATATTTTTTGTAAATAAAACTAAAATTTAAAGTTCGTATTTTATTTTAATAACTAATTAAGTATTGTTTGGGGGTTTTTCATACGCTCATTAAATCTTGTGAAACAGGTCATTTTTAAAGATTCATTTTTTTACCACTGAAACAGGTCATTTTTGCGCATGGAACTTTCATTGATGGAAGTACCAGTGAGCTATCATGTGATGGCCCTCTCAGGGATCCATTTGCGGTCTTTTGTCAGGTATTTCTCTTGTTTCTTCTACATTTTGGTATAAAGATATTTTTTTTAGAAATTAAATTTCCATTCCTTATTTTCGATAGGCATGATGATTAATATGCTCTATTTTAAATGCAGGGAGGCACCCATTGGACGCAGTGGGGGCTCGTTCTCGGAGAGGTTTTGAACTCTATCTAAAGCAAAAGGAGCGCGTTTTTTTCTCTTTTTCTTGTTTTTTTAATATTTTTTTCTCATTTATTATTTTCACCAATAAATCTCATAGAGTGCTGAATCTCAATTTAAATCTTTGGAGAATAAATTACAGAATCTCTTTATGATAATGTTAAAGTGCGATACCAATAAAGTTTTAGTTATGAAAGATTATATTTTTTTCAGAAAAAACTCAAATGGGCCTGCAACCGAGTCACAATGATCAGTAACTGTCCCTTCATTAGATGCATAATTAACCCCATCGTAGAGATTAATAACACTAACAGTGGAAACATGATGATTTCCTAATTAATGACTTCTTCTGAGAAACTATCATTTTCACCAGTCATTTTGGTAACAATTAAAGGTTTTTCAGAGACGAAAATTGAGTATGGAAGACGATAAGTGGGCTAAAATGCCTTTCAATTGAATGAAAAGAATGAAATAGAAGAAAATATTTCCAGAATGAAACCAGATTGATTGCTAGATGCGTCATGATGAAGATATCTTCCCGGATGGCATTCTTCCCTGAACTTTGCCCACTCTCTGCGGAGGCCATATCACATGACTAACTCTTCCTTTAACCAGTCCCAATGGAACCTGCAAGAACACCAAGTTGAATAGCGTGAAGCAGACAAGTTTTTTGATGGAACAAAGTATGAAGAAAGTATGAAAAATATGCAAGGTCAACAGAATACTTTCATTCCAAAAAAAACAAGCAAAAAAAGACAGTATCCGTTCATAATTTCCTGCACAAACGGAAAAACAAATAGAAACAACTTTGTTTAAGAATTATAGCATGTTGTCAAGATGATATTACTCTGAAATGACACAGAAATTTCTTCAAGATGAAAGAAACTTACGGGACCAAACGTTCTAGAATCAAAACTAGAGCCGGAATTGTCTCCCTCAACCCAGCAGTGCCCCTCAGGAATCTTCACAATATCATGGGAAACTGGATTCCTGATCCAATCACCGGGCAACGCAATCAACCTCTTCACCAGCATCTGTTTATGGTTGGAAGGGCACCTGCAATTCCAACAGAAAAAAAAACCTCAATCGATTACCCAAAATAAAAAAATGAAAAAAATTGGATCAAGAACTGCGTTCGTACCTCAAAATAATCACGTCCCCGTTGGAAAATTTGTACTTGTCGAGGCACAGCTTCTCAACCAGCAATACATCGCCTGCAGCGGAATCAATAATCAGGGAAGAAATTCGAAGAACAAAACGAGGTGGGTCGGAGTGGATTCACCTCCTAGGGCTCCCGGAGAGGAATCGGAGAAGGGGACGAGGGTAGGATACATTGAAAAGCCCTTCACAGGGGAGAAGCTAAACCATCGATCGGAGATGGTGAGACCGATCAGCCCGCCGGTCGCAATTCTCTTCGAAAACCACCAAATCGAGCTCAAAGTCCTCATCTACTCCACTGTTCAAGAAAAACAACTCTCAAAACTGAGCGCTGATGAAGAACACACAGTTTCCAAAGGGAGCAGCTTAGATGACGGTTGACGGGACGGGACGGGACTGAATATGATCCGTCATTCGTCATGAAATCTGCGGTTTTGTTCTTTTTCATCAGAGTGGTGGACGGGACGGATGACGTGAACTTTAGGGTAAATTAGGGTTGAATGATGACAGTTGTGAATAGAAGGCACGAAGGCTTTCATTGTGTTTTACATTCTGAGGTCAGGACGGATGACTGGTGACGGTAACGTGGGGAACGGACGAGGGGGAGGTCATTGGTTCCCCAATGTTAGATTAAAGACGAACCCGGGTTATCGGACTCTTTTTGGGTTCCAAGTCTATGTTACTCTATCCTGGATATCAGAGACTACTAGTATACTCTGACATCGAAATGTTTGTCAATAACCTTTTTGACATTGTCGTGATAAAATTGCATGGACAAGGACGAGGCAGTTCTTTCAAATAAAAGACGATGGACAGAATGGTTTTTCGTTTTAGGGGTATTTATTTGTTCCTGGGAATAAAAACTACTCTGTCCAGAAATTCAGGATGAAATTTTCTTTCTTTTTCTTACTAAAAATTCAAGATTTAGGTGATACTTCAGTTAATTTATAATTCAATAAATTATACTTCTGTAAAATGTTATTTCATTGATTATATACTTCTACCCAAAATATTACAAGTATTTATTGTGCTTCATGACATTTTCAATAAAAAAAACTATTTATAATTGTACCTTGGAGTTTAATTAATTTGGTCTAAGGGAGGAAGATTGATGAGCACAAATAATAAGAGAAGGCTTTTATTTTTGAAATGACATAAGAGCATATGATTAAGGATCCATTAGACTAAAATGGGAGCTATAATAGAATCAGTACACTTTTGTAAGTCAATTGACTAAATTAGTTTCATGCGTCATGTGCCAGCTCTCTTAGAGACACTAGCGGGAGTGCAAACAGAAATTATTTTAATGGACCATGAACTATTACTATTTAGCACATCTTACCCAATTGTCGCAACATACATTCATTGATTTTTTCAGAAAAAATGCCCATAAATTTCAATCAATAACCAAGTGTAAATAAGGTTGTGATACAGCCACTAGCCAAGATATCAGATACAATCTCCCAAAAAACCACATATTATCTTGATTGAGAAATCTCATTATCAATTGCTCTGATGATAAGTTCAATAAACAGAAGATTGCATTCTGTCATGTTGAGGAACAAATTCATAGTGCCCAAATCTCCCCCCACGCCAATCCTAACAGTAAAGAAACCTGCAAATATTTCCTTTCATGATCTATCATAAGTCTACCTTGAAAAGATATCAAAGATTTTAAAACTGTTGGGTTATGGGGCTTTTATTAGTGCTCAAAATCATATTTCATGTAATGGAAATAATATATCAACAAAGAACTATTTTATAAAACAATAAATAATCACTTTACCTTTTTGCGAACTAATTCTTCCCTTGACTTGATCCTTGGGAGAGTCTCTTCAAGACATTCACGCATCTGGCCTCAAGACACATGCATGTGATCAATGGAAGACAGCTCTAATATTCTCTTCTTCAAATCTTGTTAAAGATATAGTAGATCTCATTACCAGCATGTCTCACTATTGGAGTGAGTGTAATGAGAAGAAAGGATGATGGGGGGAGAGGTTGTCGAGGTTTGGCTGGCATGGGTGATGGAAATATATGTGACCGGAAAGTCAATCACACATTCCATATCTCATTCCATGTTCATTAATAGAACATGTTCATTATAGTGCATGTACCATGCTTATAATGAAGTCCATGAATACATGATCGAACTTAGTTAATTATGAGGAGATCGTAATTCGGAGATCGTAATACTCATCTTTACACATGTGTTTTGAATAGTTCTATTCAAAGGATACTCAAGAAAGATATCGAAATATATAATAGTACTATGTAGCCTCACTCATACGATGAGTATGGTCGGTTCCGTAGCCATTATTGTGGAGACACTAAGGATAGATAGTGGGTGCTCTTTAGTGAAAAGAGTTCACTAAATTGATTCGTACGAATCCCTGAATGGTATTATACCGAACTGTTAATCAGGTTGATTCAAGTCACGGTTGTGTAAGTGGTCCTTAGACTTGAGACACCAAAGACGTCTTGTAGACGGACGGTTGTACTTTGGCTATGGCCAACGAGTCTCCTAGTCATGGGATTCCAAACGGTCTTAGTCTCGATGCATCAAGAAGTTCACGAAGACAGTTGAGTGGTCAAGATGGGATTGTCCACCCTCGGTATACGAGGTGACATCTCAAGGAAGATGATGCGATGAAGTCCTTGGTGAAAGTAATCAAATATCGGGAGAAGAGTTATCCAGTGATTTCCGAATGTATTAGTACTAGCTCAAATGACCGATTGGGGTTTGACTGTCGACCATACCCTAAGTCGTCCCTAGAGCATCAAATGGATGAGGGATTATACATACATGGTAACCGATGGCGAACATTTTCCATGAGTGAGTCGATACACACTCCTTTGTACCTTCTAGAGCATGAGGTGTAGCTTGGCACTCCACATGTTGGAGACTCAACCTATCAATTGGGTTAAATCAATCAGATTTTAATTAATCTATGCCCATGCATCAATCTAATTAATAACTTCAATGGTCCAATAATGTTTATTGGACATCCCTGTTGATTAATTGTATCAGTACATAAATTAACTAATGAATAATCAATTTAACCCAATCAATAGTTCAAGGTTTCAGCCTATGGGGTGCCAAGCTATGCCTTGTAATCGAAAACGTAAAGGAGGGATTGAATCCTACAATATTTAATTAAAACTTTATCATCATTAGTTATTGTATATTTATAATCCTTTATCTATTATAGACTCTCAAATTAGGTATCACTAATTGTCATGCAATAATATGTTGGTCATCTAATATTGATACATAACTAGGATCAATGGAAAACATATTCTACAATATCTCCACTACGCTATCCAGGGACTTAATGCATCTTATTCCTTGATTCAATCTCATCCTTTACCGATCATGGATGATCCTATCTTGACCACTCAATTACCTTTGTCTACTTCTTGTTAAATTTGAGCTAAGTCAAGGAAGATATTGTAGAATATGTTTTTTATTCCATTTCTCTATCTCTTAAATGGGACTCATGACACAAAGAAAAAGCTTAAGATAGGTTAGAGCATACCAATTTTAAAAGAAAAATTACAATAAAAATTATAAGAATGACATAATACCAAATATATGACATCCTTTTTATCGTAGTTGAACATAACGTTGGATACCTATAGAATTGATACAATTTCTCCATAATGGCTCTTGGGCTTATTTTCACAGTCAATCTACGAAAACAAAAAAAGTTATGTCTTTGGGCTTAATAAATAAATAACCATGGAAAAATAAGTGGAACTTGTCTCACTATATAATGGCATTTCATCAATGTCATAATCACGAGAGAATGAGTACAACTCTTTATCATGTAGCCAACAACTTAACATATTCAATATCTTATATATGTATTGATCCCACATCTCATGAAGAAGGTCATTCTACTAATGAAGGTGTTGGGATAACCTAGAAGAACTCCAACACAATCTTTGATAACCTTTTAGAGTCACGTGTTGACTTCCTTCCACCAACTCAAGGGGGTACCATCCTAGTTTCATGAATGCTTAAGTACACCTTTAATTTCACAAGTGAGATGTACAGAGGTCTTTCTCTCAATCTCTTCGAAAGGCATTTGTGATATTGTATTTATTTTTTATGACAATGAGACTATGTTTCTCCAAAGAGCACCCACTATCTGTCCTTAGTGTCACCGCACTAATAGCCACATGATCAGCTATACTTATCATATAAGTAGGATCAGCTAATGTTACTCTATCTGGATAATTCGATGTCTGTCTCGACTATCCATCGAATAGGAATATTTAGAATACATGTTTAAAGACTAGTGATCATTGTATTATGTTCTGATCATAATTCACTATGTCATTGCATGTATTCATGGACTTCCTTAGAAACATCCCACCGGAATAATAATGAACATAAATATTTTATTCAATGAACATAAACAAACATGGTAGTGTGATTGGCTTGACAACCACATAATATGCATCATCTTTTAGGGCCAAAAACTTGTTAAATAAACAATGAGTAACTGCTCTATCTCATAAATGGGACTCATGACACAAAGAAAAAAACTTAAGACAGATTAGAGCATATCATTTTTAAAAAGAAAAATTACAATAAAAATTATAACGATGACATAATACAACAAAGATGACATCCTTTTTATTGTAGTTGGACATAACGTTGGATACCTATAGAATTGATACAATTTCTCCATATTGTCTCTTGGGCTTATTTTCACAGTTAATCTACCAAAAAAATTTTCTACTGTCTTTGGGCTGAATAAATAAATAACCATGGAAAAATAAGTGGAACTTGTCTCACTAAGTAATGGCATTTCATCAATGTCATAATCACGAGAGAATGAGGAGTACAACTCTTTCTCATGTAACCAACAACTTAACATATCTTATATCTTATATATGTAATGATCCCACATCTCATGGAGAAGGATCATTCTACAAATGCTGGTGTTAGGATAACCTAGAAGAACTACAACACAATCTTTGATAACCTTTTGGAGTCACATGTGTTGGCTTCCTTCCACCAACTCAAGGGGGTATCATCCTAGTTTCATGAATGCTTAAGTACACCCTTAATTTCATAAATGAGATGTACAGAGGCCTTTCTCTCAATCTCTTCAAAAGGCATTCGTGATATTGTCTTTATTCTGTTTGACAATGAGACTATGTGAGTTGTGCTTATGTAAACCATTGCATGTGGATTTTTTAGTAAATATTAGAAAAGCAGTCTTAGATATTTGTGTGGTTGGATTGAATTTCATGCAAACCAGTTTTTTCCGCAGTGAATAGACATTGTGATGTCCTACTGGTGGAGAGGGGAGTGTAATTGGTGCTTGACTCCATTAGTTAAATGCACAAAGAGAAGAGATCTACCTACATTCCATATAAGAATAATCAATTTTGAATTTACTATACCACCTAGTGAGTAAAGTAATAATCTAAAAAAGAAAATAAGTCTGAAATTAGTAAAAAAAATGATAAAATAATTGAACCAAAATCAGAGAAAAACAAAGTAAAATATAATAACTTGGGCAAGGACATAAATAACCATAAAAATTAATCTTAAATTTAAAATTAAATATTTAATAATTAATTTATACACGAATTTAGAGAACAAAGTGAACCAGGGAAAATAAATGAACAAAAATAATTACGATACTAACAATTCAGTTAAAGAAGTGAAAATTAGAAAAACTGATGTCAGTATGAATCAGTATGAACCATTGAAAAATAAGGAAATACAGTAATTTAGATATGATTGAGAACAGTAATATTTTAGTTAAAAAATTTAAATTTCATACTGAAATTAACAATGCAGTCCCATGAAAGACAACAAAAATTTACCCTAATTAAAAAGCTATTCTCAAGTGAACTATGTATCTCTCAACGTTGAATAATGCAAAAGTGAACATAGTAAAACAAATATAAAAATTAAGAAATAATATTTTATTGAAACTGAAACTTAATCCTTAAAAATGGTGTTCAATGTATCTCTCAACAAAATTTTGAAATAAGTATACTGGAAAGTATTGAGATAACTTTAAAAAAACTGACCATAAACACAATCAATAAATTTACAATCAGATAAATTGTTTAAGATAATAAATTATGCCACTGGGAAGATAAATGAAAAATAAAATTACATTTTAATTTTTTCACCAAAATTAACAATCACATTTAGAAAAGAGCTAACATTGAATAACTACACAGATAGTTAATACAAAATTAACAATAAAATATTCAACATAAAATACTAATATAAAATAAAAGGGTTAATAGCACAAAATATCCCAAACTTTTTCAAAAATCTGAGATATAACCTAAACTTTTTTTTTGGCACGGTATATCCCAAACTCTCTAAGTCGACGCCGACATATCCCAGTGATGACATGGAATCCATCGTGGCTGCCAAGTGGATTTCCGGCCAGATTTTGACCTGGCGGAATCCACCTGGCAGCCATGATGGATTCCACATCATAACGGGGATTCCACCGGCCAGGTGTTTTCCGATAAGAGAGAGAGAGGCATTCTAGAGAGAGAGAGGCATTCTAGAGAGAGAGAGAGGAGAGAGAGAGAGGCATTCTAGAGAGAGAAAGAGAGGCGTTCTATAGAGAGAGAGAAAGGGAGAGAGAGGCATTCTAGAGGGAGAAAGAGAGGCATTCTAGAGAGAGAGAAAGGGGGAGAGAGGCATTCTAGAGAGAGAGAGAGAGAGAAGAGAAGAAGGGAACAAGCAGGGAAATGAGAGAAAACTCACAGAATCGGACATGAAAGCGCGGTCAGGGTCGTCGACGATGGGCGAGAGCGTGTCGTTGTAGTCAAGGAACAAGGCCACTCTTTTCCCCTTGGCTTTCTCGGTGATTTGCTCGAAGGCCAACAATGCAGAAGGGTACTTGAGCTGCGAAGAGAATCACCCCCATTAAGACACGAGAAACGAGAGATTCTTCAGAGATTGAAGAGGATCGAGAGAAGTTACCATCCAAAGACAATAGGCAGTTTCTGGATCGTCTTGTAGAGAGTCGGTGAAGGTGTCCTTGCAAAGCATTCTTGTGAAACCCCAACCTAGGTTAGGAGGAAGAAGATGAGATTGAGAGAAGAAGAATAATCCCATAATAGTGAAGGTACATGAGTTGGGTATATATACCCTAGGAGAGAGAAACGAGAATAAGAGGGTAATGGGCTAAACATAGAGGCCCATTACCCATACAAGATATATCTCACTAACAGCCCCCCGCAAGCGAGGTGTGGATGTCGTCCATGCCGAGCTTGGAGACAGCACGTAGCAGGAGGGGGTTGGAGAGGCCTTTGGTCAGAACATCTGCAGCCTGGTCGGCGGAAGGAACAAACTGGAGGTCAAAGATGCCCTCATCCATCCGCTCCTTGAAGAAGTAGCGGTCACGCTCCATATGCTTGATCCGACCAGTCTGGCCAGGGTTCTTGGCCAAGGCAATAGCCGACTTGTTGTCGCAGTAGAAGTGAATCGGGCCGGTATACTTGACGCAAAGTTCGCACAAGATCCCGTAGATCCACTGGCCTTCCGACGCCCCATCGGCAAGGGCATGGAATTCTGCTTCGGCGTTGGAGCAGGACACCTTGTCCTGCTTACTGCTTTTCCAGCTGACAAGGCCACCAAACACGAAGGCGCAATACCCGGTGGTGGATCGGCAGTCGACGACGGACCCAGCAAAATCAGCATCCGTATAAACCTTCACAGTCAGGTCATTGCTCCGTGGGAAGAGTAGGCCCTTCCCGGGGCAGCCTTTCAGGTATGCAAGGACCAGATTGGCGGCCTGGCGATGAATCTCATGCGGAGCGTGCATGAACTGGCTGAGAAGGTTGACGGCGAAGCTGATGTTCGGGCGAGTGTGGGTCAAATACAGAAGCTTCCCCACCAGCTGCTGGTACTGGTAGGGGTTGACCGGTGGAGAATCGCCCCCTTCGCCCAACTTCACGTTGGGATCAATGGGCGTCCGGAGAGGAGAGCAATCAGTCATGCCCATCAGTGCCAGGAGATCAACAACATACTTCTGCTGAGATAGGAAGATGAAGCGAGACGAGTAGGCAACCTCAAGGCCCAAAAAATAGTGGAGAGGGCAGAGTGCCTTAATCTCAAACTCCCGAGCAAGAGCGAGACCGAGGCGAGAGCGAGACCGGACGCCTTTGCGAAGAGCGATCGGCCAGTCAAGAGAGTCATCGTCAGCACTAGAGGGGGCCGACGGAGAGGGAGAACCAACGGGAGTAGGAGCAGAAGCAATGGAAGTGGGAGAGGACGGCCGGGCAGGAAGAAAGGACTCGTGTGGAGTGGGAAGCAAAGGAGAGGGGTTACTCGGGTCCAAAGTGGAAGATGAGAGGAGGGGACGACGAGGGAGGAATCACGTCCGTAGGGGAATGACTGGCTGGGGACGCAGCAGGAGGAAAGGGATCTAACAAAGGGGATGAGGAAACCTCGCCAAGCGGAAGGCCGGAAGAGGAGGCGGCGAAGAAAGGTTGAAACTCAGCGAAGGTGACGTTGGCAGACACGAAGAAACGACGAGTGGGAGGGTGATAGCATTTGTACCCCTTTTGGAGAGAGGAGTAGCCGACGAAGACGCACTTGAGGGCACGGGCGTCAAGCTTCGTCAAAGTGGGCGCCGTGTCGTGACGTATGCCGTGCACCCGAAGACACGAGGAAGGAGGCCCGTTCGTAATGTCACAGCTGGAAAGGCGGTCGACATACGATCGATTGGACTACAGAACTGAAGAGTCTGAGATGGTAGCCGGTTGACGAGGTGGGTGGCCGTCAAGACAGCTTCGCCCCAATATGTCCAAGGGACGGAGTAGTTCACGAGCAGAGTGCGGGCGGTAGATGTCACGTAACCAATCCGACGTTCTGCCATGCCATTCTGCTCTGGGGTGGCAACGCAGGACATCTCATGGAGAACACCACATGTAGCAAAGTACGAGGTCAGCTCCTGGTTGACGTAGTCGCGAGCGTTGTCCGAGCGGAAACGTTGAATTGGGTGGCCAAACTGAGTCTGAACCATTGTGCAGAACTGCTGAACGGTGGCGGCGACAGCGGACTTGGTAGGCAGCAAGTAAGTCCACGTGTAGCGGGTGGCTTCATCAACAAAGAGGAGAAACCAGCGGTGCCCCTTCAGACTAGGCCGCAGAGCCGGGCCCCACACATCACTGTGAACACGATACAGCGGCACCGTCGTATGGGAAGTAGATGGAGAAAATGACGAACGTCGATGTTTGGCTAACTGACATGCCTCGCAAACAACGGTCTAAAGGTCCAAGCCCATACATAAGGACGGAAGCAAACGCTGTAAAGTAGAAAACGGCGGGTGGCCGAGGCGCTGATGAGTGAGCTGAAGGCGGTTGCGGCGAGAGTCAGCCGTGGTGTGAAGGCTGCGCTGCACCATGAAACACGATCGGCCCCCATCCTCGAACAGCAGCAATCCCCGATCCCGTCTAATCGGTGTAATCTTCCGCACCTTGTTAGACAAGAAGATCCCATCAGGTTGGATGTGGAAGGAACACTGAACCGCATCAACAAGGCGTTGCGGTGATAGAAGCAAAGCTCGAAGAGATGGAACATGGAGAACGTTGGGGATGAAACCAAGACCATCCACGTGGATAGTCCCGATACCAGCCACTCGAAGACGTCCGCCCCCGGCAGTGAGGACAGCCCGGTTCCCACCATGCCTCTCATAAGATACGAACCGGTGATTGAACGGGGTCATGTGTTCCGTGGCCCCCGTATCAAGCACCCAAGTGGTATCCGACAGGAGAGGAGCGGTGAGAGCCGTATGTCCGCAATACCACGAATCAGAAGTAGAGGCAAGAGGCGCACCGAACGTCCTGAAGGAAGCCATAGGCTGAGTCTGGAGGGCGGTCATCTGCGCAGACAACCGAGCAAGATCCGCCTGTAATCGCTCCATGGTGACGGTGGCACGCCAGCCGAGGAGAGAGCCGGGCAGGGACAGCCGCAACATGAGCTTTGGCATCTTTGGCAGCTTGGAGATCAAACTGCTTCTTCCTGCACCGCCGCGTGTGGCGGCGCTTGCCGCAGAAGTACAAACCAGTTTGTCTCGCGGTCGGCAACCGAGTCCGGGAGCAGAGTGGGAAGGCACCGTGGACGCGGCAGT
This sequence comes from Wolffia australiana, assembly GCF_029677425.1. Taxonomy (NCBI): domain Eukaryota; kingdom Viridiplantae; phylum Streptophyta; class Magnoliopsida; order Alismatales; family Araceae; genus Wolffia; species Wolffia australiana. The sequence goes on along the minus strand of NC_135843.1, from coordinate 18,205,466 downwards.
AACCCGTGCGAGTCCCCGAGCGGAGACTAATGTAGTGGAGTCGGCCGGGTTCGCCATGTCGGACGATCACGGCGAAGACTGCTCTCCAGCTCAATCAGGTCCTTGACCACGGCATCAAACTCCGGGAGAGTGCCCCGGGTGTGCAAGGTGCGGCGACGCACCTCGGCATACTCCGGGTTGAGGCGATCGAGGAAGGACAAGAAGCGGAGACGAAGAGCATGACGCCAGTCCACTCCGTGCGGGTCACCAACCGGCATGTAGTAGTCAACCTCCCGCCACAGGGCATTGTGAGCCAAGCTGTAGTCCATGATGGACAGCGTCCCTTGGCGGAGAGCATTCGCACGCTCCACAAGCGAGAAGATGCGCCAGTGGTCGGCATCATGGCCACAGTACTTGTGGGCATAATCCCAAATCTCCTTCGGGGTAGTCAAGTGGAGGAACTTATCGTAGACCGAAGTAGACAGCGTGTGATTCAGCATCCAGGAGTGGATGAAATTTTGCTCAGCATCAAAGGCACCATAGTGCGGGTCGGTCGGGGCAAGCGGCGGGCATATCAAGTGTTTGTGGAGAAGCCGGCCTTTGAGTGTCGACTCCACGAACTTGATTCAGGCCAACACTGAGGAGCGCTGCGACAACACTGGAGCAGGAGGAAGAGGAGACTGATCTTCGGAGAAGGAGGTCTCTCCCGAAGTCGGCCGCGGAAGAGACGGAGCCTGCACGGGGTTCTCGGACGAGGACCCCGAGTTGACGGTAGACATGAGGGGCAGGCTGGCGGCTGCTGCTCGCGGAGAGCGGCGACGGCGCGGCGGCGGCCGAGGGCTGCGGCTGGCGGCCGCGGAGAGCGGGCGGCGGCTACGGCGCGGCCTAGGGCTGTGGCTGGCGGCCGCCGCGGAGGGCGGGCGGCGCCGCGGCTGCGGCGGTTGGCGGCTGCTGCCGCGGAGGGCGCGGCGGCCGCGGGCGGCGGCCTAGGGCTGCGGCCGACGGCTGCTGCCGCGGAGAGCGGCGGCGGCCGCGGCGCGCCTAGGGCTGCGGCCGACGGCCGCCGCGGAGAGCGGGCGGCGGCTGCGGGCGGCGGCCTAGGGCTGCGGCTGGCGGCTGCCGCTGCGGCGGGCGGCGCTACGGCGGCTGCCTAGGGCTGCGTTAGCGGCCGCCGCCGCGGAGAGCGGGCGGTGGCCGCGGCGGCGCGCCGCGGAGGGTGGGCGGCGGCCGCGGGCGGCGGCCTAGGGTCGCGGCGGCCGCTGCCTGTGGAGAGCAGTCGGCGTCAGGCGGCGGCCTAGGGCTGCGGCGTGCGAGACGGATCGCCGAAAGGGGAAAGAAGGGAGAAGCAAGGCTGGTGAGTCTCGCAAGGCATAGCGCACCGAAGCAAGGAGGAAGGTCTGGATCAAGAGCTTTGCTCTGATACCATGTGAAACCCTAACCTAGGTTAGGAGGAAGAAGATGAGATTGAGAGAAGAAGAATAATCCCATAATAGTGAAGGTACATGAGTTGGGTATATATACCCTAGGAGAGAGAAACGAGAATAAGAGGGTAATGGGCTAAACATAGAGGCCCATTACCCATACAAGATATATCTCACTAACACTTCTTCTTGGAGGGGACGAAGCGGCCATGGCGTCGAGCCATCCGTTGGATAGAACGTCGTCCAGTAGCCCTGGAGCGACTCGTTTGAGAGAGATGGGGGGAAGAGCCCCGCTTGGCCCGCGGGACGGCAAGTTCGACGGCATGATGATTCTTGGCTTGCTCAAGGGCATGGGTCGGCGATTATGTCTCTCTCTCTCTCTATAGAATGCCTCTCTCTCTATAATGCCTCTCTTTCTCTCTCTAGAATGCCTCTCTTTCTCTCACTAGAATGCCTCTCTCTCCCTTTCTCTCTCTCTAGAACGCCTCTCTCTCTCTAGAACGCCTCTCTCTCTCTCCCTAGAATGTCTCTCTCTCTCTTTTCGGAAAACACCTGGCAGGTGGAATCCCATTATGACGTGGAATCCATCGTGGCTGCCAGGTGGATTCTGCTAGGTCAAAATCTGGCCGGAAATCCACCTGGCAGCCACGATGGATTCCACGTCATCACCGGGATATGTCGGCGTCGACTTAGAGAGTTTGGGATATACTTTGCCAAAAAAAAGTTTAGGTTATATCTCAGATTTTTGAAAAAGTTTGGGATATTTTGTGCTAGTAACCCTAAAATAAAACAATGCCAGTGAGATATTTGTTGCAACTAAGAGTGCACTCCTCCCACCTAATACATCGCATACTCCTTCCACAAAATGAAATAATTGGAGGAATTCGACTAATTTTCACACATGACTTTTCCGCAAAATAATTTATTTCCCCCTAAAAAAATAGGATAAATAGAAATACAATATTAATTTTTAATAGTGGTTTTTTATATTTTACCCAATAATTTAAAAGAACACGTTTTAATGTACGTTCAGTCGGCCGTAGATCCTCTCTCCTTTCACATTCTCGAGCTCTCTCCTTATCCTGCTCGCCAATCTGCGACCGAAGAAGATTGCGATTGGTGGAGACGACGAGCTTCCTTGTTCTTCCCCGTTCAAAATCGATGCCAAAATTTCTCTGGGTTTTCCGAGAAGCCTGTTTTTTGCAGTAGTCTCTGATGCGGATTTGATCTTCGAGGGCCCTTACCGATTAGAGATTTCCTGCGACGAACTGGAACGAGTTCATACTTTTCCTAGGCAAAAAACTACTCGAACCCCTCTTTTCAGGCGATTAATCGATCGGATCAAAGTAAGTTTCAAGGCGATGAGGAAGAACGCGAGTCACCCATCTCCCAGAAATTTCAGCGACAGATGGTGGCGAATCCCCTTCTTTGGAAGCGTCCTCGTCTCCCTCACCCTCCTCCTCTCTTGGCTTCTAATCCCGCCATCGCCGTCTTCTCTGGCAAGAAACGAGCTCCGGATTGAAGAATCAGACAAGAATCTCCAAAATCAATCTGCAGAATTGAAGAGAAACGATCGATATGAGGAAAACCCAGAAGAGGAATCGCGGCCGGAGCTCGCCAGAATCGCGTATCTGATAACGGGGACGAAGGGGGACAGCCAGAGGATGAAGAGAACGCTGCGAGCGGTGTACCATCGGAAGAACCAGTACGTTCTTCATCTTGATCTTGAGGCGCCTCCGAGAGAGAGGATTGAGCTGTCGGCGTACGTGAGGGAAGACGAGGTGCTGAGCAAGGGGGAGAACGTTCAGGTGATTGCAAAGGGGAATTTGGTGACTTACAAGGGGCCGACCATGGTGGCTTGCACTCTCCACGCCATTGCTCTTCTGCTCAAGACCTCCGCCAAGTGGGACTGGTTCATCAACCTTAGCGCTTCCGACTATCCTCTCGTCACCCAAGATGGTCCGTGCCTCTCTCTCTCTCTCTCTCTCTCTCTCTCTCTCTCTCTCTCTCTCTCTCTCTCTCTCTCTCTCTCTCTCTCTCTCTCTCTCTCTCTCTCTCTCTCTCTCTCTGTATCTCTCACTCTCTCTCCCTCTCTCTATCTCTCACTCTCTCTCCCTCTCTCTATCTCTCACTCTCTCTCCCTCTCTCTATCTCTCACTCTCTCTCTCTCTCTGTATCTCGCACTCTCTCCCCTTGTACCTCTCCCTCCTGTCTCTCTCTCTCTCTCCTCCTTCCTATGTCTCCTTCTCCCTCCCTCTCTCTCTCTCTCTCCTTCTTCATATGTCTCCCTCTCCCTCTCTCTCTCTCCTTCTTCCTTTGTCTCCCTCTCCCTCCCTCTCCCTGTCTCTCTCTTCCCCCCTCTTTCTCCCTCTCCTTCCTCTTTTTTCTCGCGCTCTCCCTTTCTCTCTCTCACTTTCTTCCTCTCCCTCTCTTCCTACCTCTCTCTTATCTTTCTTTCTCTTCCTCTCTCTCCCTCTCCCGCTTCTACTTTCTCTCTCCTTCCTCTCTCTCTCTCTCTCTCTCTCTCCTTCCTCTCTCCCTCTCCTACTCACTCTCCTTCCTCCCTCTTCTCTCTCTCTCCCTCGGCCCCCTTCTCTCTCCTTTATCTCTCGCTCTCTCACCCTCTTCCTCTCCCTCTCTCTGTTTCTCTTTGGGTTTTATGTAGCTCTTTGGATTAAGGTTCTGTGATCAACCAAAAATGGAGTCAAATTCATCGTTTGCTGTCTTCTACCTATTGCTTGGAAAATAAAACACAATTAAAGCTTTCAGTTTGAGTATGAGGATAGTACCCTGTCTCTCTCTCTCTCTCTTCCTCTTTCAATCTCTCTTTAGAAATTCCATTGATTTTCTGTGGATCCTTGGGTGTAGATGCCTTTGGAGAACCCAAATGGAAACAAATTCTTGTAATTTGCTCTCCTATTTCATTTTTTTCCAACTATCTGATTGAAACATTGAAATAATCACAGTTTCCACTTTTGATTAGATGAGACAGTTCTCTCTTTCTCCTACTCTATCTATAAAAATTCCATGGATTTTCTGGGGATCCTTGGAATTATGTAACCTGTGGACGCCCAAAATGGGGACAAGGTCTCATAATTTCCTGTCTTGTATCATTATTTTTTATAATACAGTTTCCAGACTGAGTAAACGACGTTATTCCCTCTCTCTCTTCCTGCCTTATTTCGGTGTTTTAAAACAACTGGTGATTGCAAAGTAAAATAAGATCAAAGGTTCTTGTAAGAGGATACTGAATTCCACTATGTGATTCTGCAGATCTTCTTGAGGTGTTGTCTTCGCTGCCGAGGCACCTCAACTTCATCGAGCTGAGTCGTCCCTCCACCTGGAAGCTGTAAGTGTGCAGGTTCTGCCACTGCCCCTCACATCCCATAACGCCTGACAAGCTGACCAATGCAGAAACCAGAGGGCGCGGCCCATTGTCATCGACCCCGGTCTCTACCTCTCCAAGAAATTTGACCTCTTCGTCACCTCTCTGCAGCGCCCGCTCCCGGCATCCTTCGATCTCTTTACAGGCACGCCATCCAAACACCCACCTCCACCATCATCATCCTCATCATCCCTGTCGTCGTCATCATCATCATCATCATCATCATCATCCTCATCATCCTCATCCTCATTGTATTCGTCATCATAATTATCAATTATCAATTATCATCATCATGGTATGACCAATACCTGGTTTCTGATTAACTGCATGTAACATCTTGCTTATGGGCAGATCTTGCATTATCACCATCCCACTAGTAATGTCCTGTGGTCCTCCATATGTCATCACCATTATTCTCATGCAGGTGACATATGGTCTTTGGGCAGATTAAGCATCATATTCTTGAGACTATCATCGTCAAAGAAGTACTTTCTTTCTGTCAGAAAAAAATCAAAGTATTTTCTGGCTTGTGGTCAGCTTGTCATTGTCATCATCATCATCAAAGAATCAGTGCCCCTGTTGTAGATGTATCATCATTATGTGGGAATGGATTTACAGAATGGTTCATGATGAGAATGAGTTCATGGTGGGCAGGGTCGGCATGGGTGATGCTGTCAAGGGATTTTGTGGAATACTGCATAGGTGGGTGGGAGAGCCTGCCAAGGGAGGTACTCATGTACTATGCCAACTTTGTCTCGTCTCCGGAGGGCTACTTCCACACCGTCATCTGCAACTCCCCCGACTTCCGCCGCTCTGCTGTCAGCCACGACCTCCACTACATTGCCTGGGACACCCCACCCAAGCAGCACCCCCGAACGCTAGCCGCATCCGATTACTCCCGCATGCTTGCCAGTGGTGCTCCCTTCGCCCGCAAGTTCCGCCGCGACGATCCCCTCCTTGACCGTATCGACAACGACATCCTCCGCCGTCCCCCGGGCGGCACTGCTGCCCTCCGCCTGCGTTCCCTCATCCACAGTCTTGTCCTCCCTGATGGCTCCCCCCGCAACCAATCATGCTCCTGATCTTATTGTGTGAATCGCCAATTGGCATCTTCTTCTTCATCTTCTTCCTCAAGAGGTGGCCACTCTGCCGGTCCTCTTCGACGGAGGATGGCTTGGAGCAATGGGATGATAGTGAGGATGGCAAGGTTGAGGTTTCCAGTGGTCTTGAGGCTGACGCGGCCAAGCTGGCGGCTGTTCAGGGTGGCATCAACAGCAACCCGCATGCCGCGGCGGGGTCGGAACTCAGCCTTGGCAGTGCCGCCGAGAACAACCTCCCTGTCAAAGGCAAGAAGGGTCAAACCCATCGTGGCCCGGTCCTCCCGAGCAGGGAATTCCCTTCCAACCAGAGTTGTCTCCATGCCGCCGCCCCAGGCGAGTTTTCGGCTGCGGCCGATGAGCAGCCCTGCGTTGGCCCGTACCTTGGCTTGCCTGGCCACCAGGACAGAGTCCTCCAGCTTGAACCCCACCGCATGGACCCCGCCAGGGGACGCGGTCATGGCCATTCCGCAGCTGGCTGCATGGCCCCAACCAACCTTGCCAGCCGCCGCTCGAACTGTCATTACTGAGGAACCCTTTGCGGCTGCCTGCAGATCCATACTGCCGTTGAGATCAAACCAGTTAGCCAAAGACCACTGCACATTTCCCTCTGCCACCAAGCTGCAGGTCTTCTTGTCTTTGTTCAGCTGCCCGCCTAGGAAGGTGTTGCCGGGCTCACCAACCTCGACGCTGACCCCGTCGAACCCAACATCATGGTCCCAACCATGTGAGTCCAGGACCGGCCGGGCCACACACCTGTTGTCCCCCACAAGGCAGCGGTATCGATGGCTCATGCAATCTATGTCAAAACTGGGGGGAATAGCCATGTCCACTACCGCCGCCTCCGCCTGCTCCATTTCCTCTGGCTGCTCAGCAAGACCGCCACTGCCCTGCTGCCGCTGCCGCCGACGGAACTCTTCTTTGATCTGCTTCTTCAGGAGGAGTGTCTCCCGGTAGTCCAGCTCATCAAGGTAGGCATTCTGCTGTGTTTTGGAGAGCTTCTCAAATTGGGCCCTTGTCAGGGCTCGGAACGGCGGCAGGGCATCATGCTCATCATCATTATCATCATCATCATTGTCACAGTTGCAGAGCTCCTCTGCCAGGCCATCAGCTTGGCCCCGAGGCTGCAGCAGGGAGGAAAGGAGGTGGGGGAGGGAAGGCGCTCGCCCTCCACGCCGCCCCGCCCGGACGGTGTGCCGAAAATGGAACAGGGCATTGACGTCGGCGAGGACCTTCATGGAGGCGCACATAAACAGCAGCTCGGGCCGCCATGACTGAGCATGGCCATGGCTCTGACCATTCTCCACAGACAGGACAGGGACCTCCAGCCGGGCGTCTGATATCGCCTGGTTGATGCAGCGCCGGATAGAATTGGCCCGCTGGTTGGCCAGGACTTGGCGAGTCAGGGGCCCCTCAAAGACGGCGGCCGCATGGGAGAAGACCAGCACTGAATTGTACCAGATGGACGAGCCCAGCACCTCGGTGACGAGCTTCACCAAGAGGAGGTCCCCGGCGGCGGCCGTGCCGTCGAGCCGATCGCAGAAGAGAATGACATCCGGCGGAGGCCTCCTGCTGAAGAACCTTCTGATGGACAGCAGGACCCTCCGATTGTGGCGCTGGTTGCCATGGGACGAAGACGGGCGCAGGCCAGGGGTGTCGACGGCGGTGATACTGATCCCCTCGGAGGCGCCGGAGATCTCTCTGATCCGTCGGGTGGCGGGCTCGAACGCGCTGGTCTCGGCCATCGCCTCGGAGAAGATGGAGTTGATGGTGGCACTCTTGCCCGTGCCAGTCGTCCCCAGGAGGAGGATCTTGAAGGACAGGTCAAGGTCAGGCCGGCCCGCCAGCTCGAGCTCCACCGCCACGGCCCTGGCTTCGGCGATCGGCAAGCTTGGCCTTGCCCGGTCGGCATCGCCGGAGCGGATCACCTTGGCGAGGTGCAGCCTGTGTAGGACCTGCTCGAGTGTGCGGTGGCTCGGTGGTATCCCCAGACGAAGGGCCAGCCGGAGGAACTGGACCTGGATCAGCTCCACTTTGGCCAGGGGATCGCCGGAGCCATGGCAGAGCGCGGCGAGATGGTCGTAGACGCGGCGCGCGTCGGAGCTCGCGGCGGCGGTGGTGCCACGGGCCGGGGACGGCGACGGAGGCGCCCCGGCGGATGGCGTTGGCTCTGCTGCAAGAACAATTCAGGAAGCATCTACCCTTTCATTCTCTATAAATATCATGCAAATGGTTTCATCGGATTTCAGAAACGCATAAGAACTCACAAGGAAACGTAATTCAGAGCAGAATCAAGCAAAGGGGAAAGGTAATTCCGCACCTCGGTCGATGAAGCTGAGAGGCCTGACGGAGGAGAGCAAGGAGTTGGTCTCCAGCTGGCGAGAAATCCACTCCTTGAACGTCTTCATTCTCCCAAATACTCCTGCAAGAGGCGAATCCGATCAAAACCCACGTAGTAAATCGGAGAAATAACTTCGCTGAGGAGAAACCCAAATCCAAGAACATGGGTTCGATGAAAAGCGACGAAACGAGGAGATTTTCAACGGGAATATCGTCACGAACCTGAGATTTCGGAAGATGGGTGCGGAAATTGCGCGGCGTTCATGGAGATTCAAGGCGAGGTGATCCGGCGCCGCCTCGTTGGAACGCCGAAGAGGGGAAGCAACCGCGAAGGAGGAGATAGGTCGAGCGCTGTGGACGGCGTTCTCGCCACTTATTGTGGTCGTCGGAGTTTTCGCAAATTCAGGAAACTAATAAAAGCCTATAATGGGCCGGCCCACTAAGTCCAGGAAAATAAGGCCCACTAAGTCCAGGAAAATAAGGCCCACTAATCAATTATTATTTGTTTTCAAGTGACAAGTTGCCATTTTTTTATTAGGGTTTGGTTGAGTCCACCAGTAACCAAAAGGTCAAATTGGCCAGAGTGGATCCCATTGGCGATTTTTTCAAAAATAAATATGCATTAGAACTTTTATGATTGGCTTAATGAATATGCACATTTTAACAGATCTTACCAATTTTTTAAATAGGGTTTGGTGGAGTCCTAGACTAATTAAAATTTAGATTGATCCATTTTTATTTTCCCATTCTTTATTTTCCTAAGATCTTCAATTACGCCCAAATTCTTGTATAATGGCTTTAAGTAATTTGCACATTCTAATTTGTTTTCAAATGATATTTGCCGTTTTTTAATCAGGTTTCGTGGAGTCCAAGACTAATCAAAGTTTATGTTGGCCTCGTAGATCGTTTGATTTTTCCTAGTCGATCCAATTGGCCCAATTTGTGTAAATCAATATGGACAAATTCTTCTGTAATGGGCTTAATGAATCTGCACATTCTAATTTGTTTTCAAGTAATAACTTGCCATATTTTTTTAGGGTTTGGTTGAGTCCAGCACTGATCAAAATTCAGATTGGCCAGAGTAAATCGTTTGATATTTCCTAGTCGATCCAGTTGGCTTATTTAAAAGAAGGAAATATGCTCAAATTCTTATTTAAAGTTACAAATGCTCTTAGTTCTTGGAAAGACCAAGAGTATATTATTTCCTAGTCGATCCAGTTGGCTTATTTAAAAGAAGGAGATATGCTCAAATTCTTATTTAAAGTTAAAAATGCTCTTAGTTCTTGGAAAGACCAAGAGTATATTATTTCCTAGTCGATCCAGTTGGCTTATTTAAAAGAAGGAAATATTCTCAAATTCTTATTTAAAGTTAAAAATGCTCTTAGTTCTTGGAAAGACCAAGAGTATATTATTTACTAGTCGATCCAGTTGGCTTATTTAAAAGAAGGAGATATGCTCAAATTCTTATTTAAAGTTAAAAATGCTCTTAGTTCTTGGAAAGATCAAGAGTATATTATTTCCTAGTCGATCCAGTTGGCTTATTTAAAAGAAGGAAATATGCTCAAATTCTTATTTAAAGTTACAAATGTTCTTAGTTCTTGGAAAGACCAAGAGTATATTATTTGATGACTATTAATACTATACTTTTATTCCAGAATCCTGTATAGAATCCTCTGGACTTGACTTTTTCTTCATCGTTGAAAAAGACAGATTGAAAAAAATATTTTCATAAATCTTTTAAAATACGAGAACACAGAATAATCCAAAAACAAAGATACGACGTTTCTGAGACAGTTCCAACAAACTATGAATATTAATAAAAACTTTGGTCAAATCAAATCCGCAAACCTAAAGTGAATCATTCATGTACAGAGGAAGAGAAAAGAGAAGGGTCTTCTGCCTGAATGGACAGAGAGCCCTCTCGTTTTGTACGGAGAGAGAGAGAGAGAGAGAGAGAGAGAGAGAGAGAGAGAGAGAGATAAACAGGTCTGTTTCTTCTATCTTCTCAGAGGGAGAGTCCAGCGAAGAGAAGCTCAAGCTCTTCATCCTGAGAAGTGGTCCTCTGCTGGGGAAGCCAATTAAACAATGACATATTAGTTAGAAGATGATAGATTATTGAAATCTAATTAATCTTATGAAAAAAGGAAGATACAAATGTAAAAAAATGTAAAAAATGTTTTTTGTGCAAAAAAAAAGGTAAAAATGCTGATGAAAAACATGGTTCTGTCTCAAAGGAGAAGGGAGAAGATAAAAAATGTATAAAAACTTGGATTAATGTAAAAGCAATGACGACTACAGTAAATTCTTACCTTAAATAATAATATGTTGGGCAAACTCCCCAGATATAAAAAAAAAACAGTATTCCAACCACCCTTTTTCTTTTGGAGAGAAAAATAGAGAGGTAGAGAGAGTTCTATATTTTGAAACGGTGGATATGGGACATAACTCAGGAGCTTAATTTACAGAATTACCACACAAGGAGAGTATGCATGTGACCGCATCTCCTGAAAATACAAAGGCCAGCATCAACTTCCAAAAATAGGAAGATCTCAGAATGCAAGGCCCCATTCCTTGGGGCTCAATTTTTTTTATACGCTACTAACTTTGGGTGAAATAAAAAAAACTTTTGTGGCCTGTATCTAAAGGTCAAAGGAACTTTAAATTTCGGCACAGCCATTATTCTGAAATAAGGGTGACATGATAATTTACATACATAACCTAAAGTATGAACCTTTCTGAACTCCAGGTTAATCACTGATTTCGGGTGGTCTTCCCTCTTTTTCTTTTAAAAAAAAGGAATCTATGTGAACTAAAAGAAATGATTGCGACTGAATTCTTTGAGCAACCCATCATCTAGAAAATTTTAAAGTTCAGAATCATGTTTCACGCAAATAGAGACGTTCTCTCTTAAGTCTTTGATCTCTCCCAACAGATTTTAGAAGTAATGAATCATGAAACTTAAGGAAAATGTAGATAATATCGTAGAAAACTTAATTTTATGAATTGATAATATCGTAGAAAATGATAGCACATCTGAGCCATCAAAAACCTAAATCCCAAAAAATTAGATGGAATTTATCTTTTTTCAGAGATTTTAATTATCACAACATTTTAGAGGCATATACAAGAGGCCAATCAGTGATGATAGATTGAGGGACTTCATGCCAGAGAATCTAAATAAATAAATTTATCATCATATTATTTAGTGTTTAAGGAAGAATTTAAGCTTAAGGATTTTCGTGATATGCAGGTATATCAACTAGGGAGTCGAAGAAAAATATATAAAATGTAACAAGAATAATAATAATCTTGATTTTACCAGTATAATTATTTAACATGGATCCCAACTACAATAAATAGTTTGATACTTGGGCAGCCTGCTTTTTCACATTTTTTGGTGAATAACTCCTTACATTTTTTGGAATTTGATGGCACCTTCCCTAGCTCTTGTAGGGGTATCTCCCATTTTTAATCCCACCAAGAAAAGTAAACCAAGGTTCGTATCAGTTCCCTAACCTTATGTAAGAATAAACACAAAGACCCTTGATTTACGCACTTATGAGCAGCATTATTAACAAATTCTGCACGCAGAAAACTCATTGAACCCTGCTCCTTGATGAGTTTGCAAGGATTTAAAGAAACTAAGTATTGATCAGTCGAATTATACATTTGGTTACCTTGACGGACAAGAGATGCAGAAGCTTGTTGAGCACCTTCACGCGGTGGACAGCGTAGCTACTGTTCGTCGGTAATTGAGACATTCTATCCAGTTCTGCATGGACGGCAGATTTCTTTTCATCTGCGCCTTGCGCCTCCTTTACGGTATCAAGGCCTAAAGTAAAACCTTTGCTGCCCATGTCATAAAGCTCACAAGATTTGAACAGATTTGGTGCTGAAGACTATCCTTTTCAGGATATCAGGTAAGATCTGGAATAAATACTCTATGTTTCAGTGTGAATGTTTGAGATAAAAGCACAAGACTGAAAGAACAAGAACAGAACATTTCATACGACAGGTTATACATACATGCAAAACTTTCATTTTTAAACAAATTTATTCCGAAAGAAAAATAATTTTTGATCCCCTAATTACGAAGTCAACACTGGCTGGTAAGCATTAAAAGATGCGTAATTTTGAGGGATCTGTAGCCATATACCACTGAATGATATTGTTCCTAAAAATTAAACCAAGGATTCTCATGGAATAAGAGGACTATGAGATACTAGATTAAATCATTATAGTGTTCACAAACTTGCAAGCAAAAAAATTCCGACAAAGATAATTATCACATGTTGAACTAAAATAAAAAATTAAGAACCGAACCCGTCTTTCAAATTCACGACAAAAGAGTAGACATTTACACTGCGAGTCGGCGACCAACTTATCTTGGCTGCCAGCGCTATGAAACTTAATCTTATCATTGACAAGAGAGATCCTCGTTAACGAGACGAACATCGGCACATTAACAGATAATAATCTCCAATTAAACGAACAAAAAGAAGGTGACTTGACTATGCGCCTCATAGACCCAGTTTTGAAAGAAGCGATCGAGCATTACAAAAAATAGTGATCACACTCCTACACCGAGAAACTCTCCCAGGAGAGGGATTATAGATGAGCGAGAGAAAAGATCAAACGAACTCAAGATATTAGACGATACCCAGAAAAAATAAGCATCCGGGTAAGCAATCGGAGAGATTACTCACCCCAACTATACACGATGGGCAGAAACAACAACCCCTTCAACCCAGTTCGTCTGAAAATGGTCAGAATCGGACTGCTACTCCATTGAATACGAAGATGCTCCCGCTTCCTTCAACCGATGAACCGTAGATTGATCCAACGGTCAGAATCTCGTCAGATAAGGTTGATTGGACGGCTGAAAGACGGGGGAGCGGAATTCGAGGAACCCAAAACGTAGAACCTTCGAGAAAGGAAAAAACTCACACATTATATATAAAGAGGGAAAGTCCATATCAATGATATTACTATTGAACAATGTAGACATCTTACTTGATATGTCTAATTAAAAATGAATAATGTAAATTCAATCCACATAAGTCAATGTTGTATCAGCCAAAATACAATGAGGTTATACAAGAACAATCTGGCAGGGTTGATCGAGGCGGGTTGACCCAACCCAAGTTGATCAATTCGCTGACCTTTCGTTGTTGGATGGGTTGGCTTAGTAGAGCCCCTGGGCAACCCGAACCCAAATGATTCGACCTCTCGTGTGGGTTGGATTAGTAGTCCCTAGTAAGGTGATTTATAGTTTCAAAATGCGTTGGCCAACCCAAATTGACCCGACTTATGAGTCCAAGGGCTGACCCAACCCAACCCCTGGTCATCCTGCCCTCTTGTATGGATCAAATTAGTTAATGTACAGAATGACTAGGCCATCCTGACCCCATAATTGTAACTAGGGATGGGAAGTTCATTGACCATCACCTAACATACAGGCTAAAATCTATGTTCTCATTCATGTTCAGTTCGTTGGTGAACATACTGCATTTTGAAAGACCTGTATTATTTGAGGGAAAAAAGGGGTACACTGGTAGCTCGCCGAAAGGAGGAGGGCACTGATAGCTTGCCGAAGGAGGGGCTACGCCGGTAGCTCACCGAAGGGGGGTGGGGGGTCGCCTGGCACAAATGTTTAATAAAAAATAGAAAAGTACATTTCCTGCCAACCGTTCATGAACAATATTCATTAGGAATTTTCTATGTTCTTGTTTGTGCTCATTCATGATTGTTCGCACATTCACGAACAAATGAGATATTATTTCTCATCCCTAGTTGAAGCCAAATTATATTGGTGCATCAAATTATTCTGCTAAGTTATAAAAGCCGATTCTTGTGAGCTCACAAGATTGTAGGACATGCAATGAAATTAACTAAATTTACATAACTAAAAAACTTGGTAAATTTGGCGAAGCACCAAAAATACATATAGAGTATCAATTTAACAAAGTTGTTTTAGGCTAAAAATAATATGTCTAGCTTTATGAGACCACACGTAAGCATAACAAAGAAAGTCATTTGAATTTTGTTGAGTCATGGAAGCCAAAGTATCCTCAACATATTCGCATAGGCATTTCTGATCTTCTATTTATATCCAAATGTCTTTGATGACTTGACATTGATCTCACAAATTCAATTTACAACTCCTTGTGAAGCACGACAAGAAGATTTGAACACAAAAAATGTTACAAAATATAAATAAGATCTAATGTTTCATTGTATCTTTGACCTCAGGAAAAGGGGATTTCATCAGCAATAATATACAATTTCCCCAAGATGTTCAATTTGTGAGTGTGCTGTGGAAAATTATGCACAATTCGGTGTGATGCAATCAAACTTTTGGGACTTGAGGCGACTCATTCGAGGAACCAAATGGTAGTGTATTAATTATTCCTTTATGCATCTCATATGAGACAGCCGATGGCGGTAGAATCCAAAAGCCATGCCTCATGTATGGATAGTGCATGAATCATGCATGGATCGGTGTATGGACAACCCTCCTTTCATGTTCACGTGCATAGTCCTCTACAGATGAAGTAGATATGTTGAGAGGCTTAGTAATAATCATGGATGTCTTTTAAAAGATTGACATTCATAAAGAATCAAATAAGAACATATCTCTGATATTAATGATTTAAGATTACAACAAAATGGAGGGAGAACTTCAAGGGTCAAAATCATGTAAAATAGATTAGGTAAACCTATTATCTGTATCTTAGTAGACTTCTCTCTTTCTCTATTGGCACTCAAGTCTTTTCAACTGATGATCAAAATTCATTTCTACATCCTAGACTTTACTTTTTATCTAAAAACCAAACAAGATGCCTGATTATCCAGGTTTGATAAGGACAAGTCAACAATGGATGCAGGTCAGTTATAAAATAGAACTAAAATCCAATATAAAATTAGTATTCAAGAAAACCAGTTTGAATATAATTTTCCTTAATTTGGAAGAAAACATGCCATAAAAATCTGATGTATGCATCAATAGATTATATACATTATGCAATGATGATGATATAATTATGTGTTTCAAGGTCCCTTGTGTTATGCCTCATTCCTGAGATTGCATACAAGATATATAGTAATGATTGTGAGATGGGTAAAATGTGCATAAGAAATCATGAATGAGTTTTTACTTGTAAGAGGTTGTTACACCTAGAAACTTGATGGATCTCAAAGTCATTCTCTTTCACTGGTCCTTCTATGTAGGAGCAAATTCATGATGTATTTGTATATTATTCACACAACCTTTTATATATAAGAGCACCAATGAATATAGGATAGAAATGAAAAGATTACTGCCTTATATATTGTCAGATATCAAGCCAAGAATTCGGTTCATTCCGTAAGTATGGTAAATTTATCATGAATTCTTAACATCATCCCATAAGTCCTCCAGATTTTAATAAGGATAAATTATCATTGTAGATGAATTAAGGCATTGAAATTGTGATGCCGACACATGGTTGTATGGTGTGGTGCAAATAATTGCACCTGGTGTGAGAAAATTCAATCATACCTAACCCCATGTGTTAATGTATAAACTTTGAAACACATAATATGATCTCAGTGTAGACAATATGTAGATTCTTAATCATCTCCAATCAATCATAAAAGATCATGATAAATCTGTAGATGATGGAATTTAACAATCTTAAGTTTGAGTAGTTGTTTCTCTGATGGAATCTAAATGAGTACAAAGGGACTAGTTATTATGTTATTTCACTGACCTCCTCAGTGTTCTTTTATTTATTCACAATTTTCATAAATTTTGTAATTATAACCTCACATTAACCTCTTCAGTGTCCTTAAGTAAACAAGAGCTAAAAACATAAGTCAATAAAATTTCCTGAGTGACAAAGGTTTACGCAGGAAGCAACCAAGTTTCCATTAAGAAAAGGCAGATGAGATCATATGAAAAGGGGAATATGATGAAGGCAGATTAAAAATCACATAAAAGATAATGAGAAGTGGAATTATTCATATCATTACATAGAACCCAAAACAGTTGTTTCCCAATGAGAGTCATCCTCCTTTGCATTGCAATATTTTTTCACAGTTTAAAAATGTTTCCTTATAGAACAACATGGATATCATTACTAAACAGGCATTTACAAAAATATCAATTTCAGAAAAATCATGTGATTAATGATAAGATGTTAGTCTCATTCTCTTTTCATCTCACGTGAAAGTAAGGAAGAAGTTACTAAAGAAAAAAATCAAGTTATAATAAAACATCTTACCCCAAATGGATGCATTTGCATTTCTGATCCAAGATACAAACTATTACTTATTATCTAAAGTTAAAAAACTCCAAAATAAAAATGCAAAAAAGTGAAAAACCCAAAATTAGTTACATTTAAACATTAAGAAGGTAAAAAAAGTGTCTGACTATGAAAAATGTCAATAAATTAAGAAATGTTTTTGTCTAAACATAAAAAATAAGTCAAATTGCATTTGAAATCTTCTTTTTACTCATAATTCTCTCTACCCACCTTACCTTTTTCTTAAGTCCAATACATTTTTATCATCATTTCTACCAAATTGGAAATCAAGTAGTATTCTTTGAATGAAATAATTGACCTCGTCACAAGGAAAATATGCTCTAAGGTTGTGATGGTGGAAAAATATAGAGCTAATCCTTCTCAATATCTTTTAGCATTTGCAATCATAATGTCTAGTTTTCTTCCACCAATGAAGATAACCAATTTTAAAGTATCCCTTGCTGAAGTAGTTTAATATTTTTCTTCAAGCATCTTATTAACCTGCTTTCCTAATTACTCCTGTATCTTGGAATGATGGTACAAATATAGGCAGTCAAGAAATTTGAAGGTATTACATAAAGCCTGTTATGTATATTGTTACCACCCATGTCATCAATATTTTCCTCCGCTTGAATCACTGGTAATGCAGATGATCTAAAGTCTTCATGAGTGTCAAGGTACTTGGAAAGTTTCTTGAGAGAAAAACTTTTGAAGTTGTGGGGAATCATTCAGCTTTATGTTTGGATCAAGTGTTGAGGGCATGGAGTTTTATGATTGGATCAACTATATTCATATATAGAATAATTAACTCAGCAACACTTTAACCTGAACAGTAGGTTTAGTTTGTATCTTGATGGGTGTTCCATCATAGTCAAAGTACAATTGTCCGTCCACAAGGTGTCTTTGGTGTCTCAGGTCTAAGGACCATTTACACAATCATGACGTGAATCAACATAATTGACAGTTTGGTATAATATCATTCAGGGATTCGTAAGGATCACTTCAGTGAACTCTTTCCACTAAAGAGCATCCACTATCTATCCTTAGTGTCTCCACATTAATGGCTACGGGAAAGGCCATACTCATCATATGAATTAGGCTAGAAAGTGTATTCTATCGAGTATCCTTCAAAAATAAATATATAGAACACGTGCTTAAAGACTAGTGACCTCCACATTATGATATCATCATAATTCACTATGTCGGATCACGTATTCATGGACTTCATTATAAGTATCACACATGCACTATAATCAATATGTTCTATTAATGAACATAAAATGAGATATAGAATGTGTGATTTGCTTGTCAGCCATGTATATTTCCATCAGTCATCATGCTTCATTTATCCTCCTCTTAGAAAATGACACATGTGCACTACGTGTACACATTGCGCCATGTGTCATATGACAAGTGCGTGGCCATCATTTGAGCTGTCATAAGTGGTCATTAGACCTGAGACACCAAAGACATCTTTTGGACGTACAGTTGTACTTTGACTATGGCCAACAAGTCTCAAATCATGGGATTCTAAACGGTCTTAGTTCGGGTACATCAAGAAGTTCACAAAGACAATTGAGTGGTGAAATGGGATCGTCCACCCTCGGTATAAGAGGTGACAGCTCAAGGAAGACGATAGGATGAAGTCCTTGGCCAAGGCAGTGAAATATCAAAGAAGTATTCTCTGATAATTTTCAAATGCATCTGTACTAACTCGAATGAACGATTAGGGTTTGACAGTTGACCATTCCCTAACTCGTCCAGGGAGCGTCAAGTGGATGAGGGATTATACATACACGGTAATCGATGACGAACAGGTTCTATGAGTGAGTCGATACACACTTATTTGTATCTTCTAGAGCTTGAGTTGTAGCTTAGCACCCCACGTGTTGGAGACTCAACCTATCTATTTGGTTAAATCGATCCGAAATTAGTTAATCTATATGTTGATCTAGTTAATTAATTTGGAAGGCCAACTAAGGTTAGTGGGCCGCTAGAGTCATTAACTAGACTGACACATAGGCCTTGAGGGTCACATGCAAATGGTCTTTTGGATGTCGGAAGATATAGTTAAGTTTTGGGGGTTATATGAAAAATATTCACTTAGTATAAATAGGGGAAGGCCCTGAATGAAATTCATCCATGCCAGAATTGTTCAGGGGCCTTCCCTTTCTTGTCCCCTCTATCAACACCACTCTCCATTCTCGATGCGATCGGAACGACGTAACGACGACGGTGGAGGTAGAGTGGGGCTTGTCAACAAGGAGGAGGAGATTTGACGTGCCGAGGATCACGTGGATACATCTAGAGGTTGCACACTTGAGCAGCTCGACTCGTCTCACTCCGAGATCCAAGATATCATGGATGTGATCTGTGCAAAGGTACTTTGTTTCATGGTTTTAATGATATCGTCAATTCCGTTCAAGCCTTCAGTTGCGGATCGTTTTGTTTTCTTCATCTAGTCTAGGCCCCTATAACCCAAAAATTTTTGACTGGTCAAAATAAAAAAAGAAACAATCTTTTATTCTTTGCTTCTTAGTCCTCGTGCGACATTTATTGTGAAAAAAGAGTCACTTTTTCATTCATCCACGTTGCCCTACGTTGGTAAAAAGACAAATGGTAGATTTGTTATCCTCCAGTGCCATGATGGCATTGTTAATCACGATGTCATGAATTTCAGGAGCATGATTGGCTGACACCAATCATTATCTTAAATCATGGTTGGTCGACGTTTGACAAATTGAATGGCGACATGTGGCGCTTGCAATAATAAACCTGCTAAAATGTTTTCTAAAATTCATGTTTGATAAATTAAAAGCCCAAAATCAAAATAAATACGTATTTTGACTTAGAATAATATATCATTATAAATTTAATCTCAAAAAATTCCAAAAAAATATTCTCACTCAAAAATTATATTCTTTTAGTATTTGATGTCAGCAAATTCCCCACAAATACATAAAATGCAGAAAATTTATTATATCATTCCAAAAATAAATTTAATCATTTTAAGCTTGATAGCATGCAAATATAACTAATTTATTACAAATAATCATGTAAATATGGACATATTAAGATACTAAAAATGCATGTTATCACAATCCTTGTCCCTTTTTTTCTCATCATAGTCTTGAAAATTTAATTATTAGTTAATGTAGCTTGCTGATATCAATACAGATAATGCATCAAGAAATGGGTGAATGATGATGCTAATCACAAAAAAGCTAAGGGAATCAAAAGTGATTTTTCTATTAATAGACATGTTCCATATACAACCCTTAGGTCATTGTATGTTGTAATGATGCTGACACTCTCTTGAGATTAAGAGGTAATTACATTGTGATGAAGATGGTGCTTCTTATGAAGCTGACATTAATGATTCAGAAAAAATTTGCAAGGTTAAGCATAGTGATTCAAACACTACCTGACTTATGCTTTTCCCCATAGGAGACTTATTCATAGATATTTGAGCACCAACTCAGCAATGTTGAAAATAAATGGTGTCATAGAAAATCCAATTCCTATTGAACTCCAAGATCAATTCCAAGATCTGTGGATTTGCATGAATGTTAAATTTTAATAAAATATAAAATAATAAAAAATTATGTTAAAAATGTCAAGGTTACCACAAAGTCTAGGATGTGTGAAATTCAGAGACCAGACTTCTTATCTTTGAATCTTAAATCACCTTGCACCAGAAAGCATGATTCCAAGTTCTATGGACTATAATTAATGTTACAAATAAACATCCTATTGAAGAATGCTGAAAAACTGCTTGAAAATTGCTTTAGGGAGTGAATGATCTCTCTAATTTTTAGACAGAGATTTTCAAAGAGCAAGGACGAGGGAGGTTTGAAAGTAGGACTCAAAACTGTATATTTGGACTTAGAAATTTAGAAGGGCATAATGATAATTTGTCAACAATCCAATAGTCATATGTATTGATTATGATTAGACAATATGAAACAATAATCCTTTTAATTTCAAATTTTCATTTTTATTATTTTACCATAAGTTCAAAATGCCTCTAAAATGTTAAGAGTAAAAACTAGCCATTATGAAAATGATTTCTGCTTTAAAATAATCTGAAATGTTCAGGTATGTTTACTACATCATTTTACTCAAGATATCAACATTGGACAGTTATAGCTTCATGTAATAATCTTCATTAAATCATCAGTAAATTCAGCCTTAAAAACTTGAAGGTAGTAATTAGGAATTTGATGATGTTATTAAGCCAATCAAATTAGGTCAAATTTGGACAATTATTTAAATAGTGTTAAAGAATGTGTTTATCTTAATGTCACAGAAAATCCAAGTCCTAAATCAGTGATTTGACTTGTTCACCATATAGTCAAACTAAGTAGTAGTTTGATATAACTATGGATGACTAAGGACCCATTGTGCTTGATCACAACCCCTATAGAGGCATACGTTACTTTGAATTTTTTTCAAAACACATAGTAAAATTGTTTTAATAAAATTCCCTTAAAGCTTAATCTTCAAATGGACATGTTGAAAATAGGTTAAATGATTAATATCTTTAAATTTTTTAATTTCCACTAAAATGAGTATCTATTAGTGTCGACAAACTTTAAATGATTAAATCTATTTTAATAAGGACAACCTGTTTTCTTATAATTTTGGTATTTTAATGAAATACGAAAACATTATATTCCTAAAGAAAATACTTTTCTAAGTTGTAATATCTTTCAATTTTTTTCCCATGTTATATTTATAAATATTATTTTTAAAGTTGAACTATACATTTTATATTTTCAATGAATTAACATTAGATAATTTATGGAACTATTTAAGGGCCTTTATGATCTTTTTCTAGGTTTCCAAAAGTATGAGATATACTAGAAATTGAGAACATGGATTATTAATCAGATAGAAACACCAAAAATTTAGAACAATTCATCTAAAAATCATGATATCTGATGATCTATGAGTCTTGGGTTAATATTTTAAGGGTATCTTATTCTCTCTATTCTCAATTCATCCATGCTTTGTGATCTTAAAATATACCCCTTTAGAAATGTAAGATCATCTTGGGTTTTCTTCTACTTTAGCAATGTAAGATCATCTTGGAATAAACTCATTTTGAGATCCATTAAGTTTTCTTGATACCAATGGTTGATTAATTTTAGAGGGAGAAAGAGAAGTGTAGGGGGGCTCCCCCTGAAAAAAGTTACCTTGATCCCGGGATATTATGATCTGCGATGAGTCTCCTTGAAATTACTTTGTTATCTTATTCTCAACATCCATATATTATTATCCATCAATCCACATCAATTCATCTACATACATCAATCCACATTAATTAATCTACATCCATCAAACCACATGGAAATCTATGTGGTCGTTAAGCCAATCGCACATTCCATATCTCGTTCTGATGGAGCACGAGATCCCGCTCCATCAAGGATGACGCCGAAACCCCCATCGTCGCCAGCGACAGCCGCCGACTCGAGGCCCGCGAGATCGGCACGCCAAGGTGAAGGAGAAGGTATATTTATAATTTAGATTTTTGGGCCATATCCCCGTGCATGTCCTTTTTCGTTTTGTTTCGAACCCTTTTGTTATGGAGTTTTATTTGTATTTCAAGAGGAGCACCTATGATAATGGGCCCCCCTCTTATGGGCCTCTCTTAGGGGCCCATCACCATCCTTATTTAAGCTATGGAGGGGCCCCCTAAGTTCTTATGTCATACTCAAAGAAAAGTTAAGTAATTTTTGGAAATATTCCCATTAGGGAAGAAAGAAAAGAAAAAGAAAAAAAAGGGAAGAGGGGAGGAGCCGGAAGAGGAAAAGGCCGACGGCTGGCCTGCCGCCCAGCTGCCAACAAACGGCAAATCTTCCGCCAAGCACCCTATGTCGCCAGGACACGACCATACAGCTGCCCGCGCTTCGGATCATCCGGGCAATTGTCCAGATCACCGCCTGTGCGGTGATCTATTCACTCAGGCACTGATAATTCCAAATTCAGGGGTTTATGTCATTGTTTTGATTCAGACTTAAACAACAAAATTTATTAAGTTTTTCCACTTAAATACTTTATAATTAATGTAGGAAAAGTAAGGGGTCGATCCGCAGAGAAGCAAAAATTTAATTTCAAATTTTTTTGTCAAGCTTGGGGTGAAGACAATGATTTTAAAAGTAAAACAATATAATTTTTGGGATTTTTCTAGATTTTTAGGTAATTATCATAATTCCCTATGATTTCAGTTAAGCCAAAATACAAGAGAAACACAAAATCATATTTTTACACTAATTTTTCTATTTTATCTTAACAAATTAATCAGAAATAAATATTTTTAGAATATCCTGGAATTGAATTTACATAAAAAACTATAAATATCAAAAAGGATAGATAGAGATTTTTTAGAATTTTTTTAGGTGTTAAAATGACTGTAAATTGATTATATGAATTTTTGGGATTTTTACTAATTTTTTCCAAAATTTTAAATGCAGAAAATAATTTTTCTGATTTTTTTTCTGATTTTTTCTATTTTTAATAATTTTTAAATAATACAAATATAGTATTTACCTACTCCAGCGGTCGCTGGAGCGGCGGCGGCGGCGGCGGTAGAGTGGCGGCATTGACGGCAGGCCAGATGGGCCGGCGGGCCTGGTATGGCCCATATAGGGCTGGCCTTAGTGGGTCAGCCCAATATGGCTAAGTGAAGACTTAGCCAAATGGGCTTATGCCTTATTGGGCTAAACCCAATAGTCAGGACTTAGCTGATTTGGCTAAGTCCTGAACAGGGCTACCCTGTGCCCTACGGTCGTGTGCACTAGCTGCGCGCGAACCGGCAGGCAGAGGGGTGTCCCTGCCGCACGGGCACCGCACGGCACCGCACAGCACCGCACAACACTGCAGGATGGCGGCTAGAGGACAGAAATTTGAGTTTTGAAAGGATAAAAATGATATTTTAATATGATTTTTTTGGGATTCGAAGTAGGGAATGCTTGAGGATCTAGAGAGAGATAGGGAGATATGTTAGAGGGAGAAATAAATGTTTTTTGAGAGATAAATTGTCGAAATGAGAGGATAGAGAGAGAAAATGAAGAGATAGTGTAGAGAGAGTTTGAGAGGGAATTTGAAGGTGTAGATGAAGGAGCTTTTTTCTGAAATTTTGAGGTGATGAAATGTGGATATGGGTGGAGTCTAGTGAGAGAAAAAACCTATTTTAGAGAGAGACAGTAGAGAAAATGAGTGTTTAGAGTGGAAAAGTGATGGATTTTAAGGGTAAATGGATGGGAAATGATAGAGAAAGTAGAAGTCTAAGATCCTAAAGCCTCAATGCAAGTTTACTGAGCCCTCAATTTTTCCTCTCAAGTATGTATCCTTATATTTTTCCAGGATCAGGCATTTTTCAATGCAAACAAGAGACGAGATTAAGAGAAAACTTCAATAAACTTACATTAAGCAGGTTGAACAACCTGGATTCTGAAAAATGCCTTGCCCTACTGGCCAGTCACTTGCTAGAGCACATCCAGAATGAGGGAAAATGAGGGAGCAAAAGTCTATTTGTACATTGGGAGAATTACTAAAATATATCTTTGGGCATTATCTATTCTCTTTTCTTGCCATTTTGCCTCTTTTTCTCCATTGGTTGAGAGCTTTGCCTTGTAATTTCTAGTTTGTTTCTTTTGTAAGGTGTTTGAAGGACCAATAGGTAGGTCAGGTCATGGACAACCCCTCTGATCTCTCCTTTAAAAGCCCACAACACCGTTTCATCATTTGCACCCCATTTTGATAATCACTAAGCTCCCAAAAATCTTCCAATTTCCTAAGACTTGTATCTTCTAATTCTTGTAAATTTCTGCACATTTGGAAATATAAAATATTCATCAGTAATCAAACTGATTGACTTCATAGAAGTCAATGAAGTTAGTGAAAAATAATCATAATGTGCAAACGTTGGAATTTCTAGCTAATGCATAAATATTTGTTAATTCAAATAATAACATGATAAATTATAAATTAATGATACTAAAAACATCTAAAATGTATGAAAATATATGTTCATTTATCATGTTATCAACACCCCCCAACTCGATACATTTCTAGTCCCTTAGCAATGGGCCTTATATTCGCCTTTGAGAAGTCCATCCATCCTCGAAACAAAATACTCAAGTATGAAGTGTTATGAATATCAATCACATCTCTAAGTATAAATAGCTCATAAAATATTAAAGAACTAATGGTCAAGTCCTTTGTAGTGATGGAAAGAGCTAGTGGTCATTAAGAGGGAAGCTTACTTCTCTCTAGGTATGATACTATCACCATGAAAAGGTCTCACCCTCTAAAGAAAGGTGGCCCTCATCACTTAAGAGAAGTGGCCCTCATCTTACCCACATAATATCTCGCTTCCACCTGAAATTTGAAATGAGTCATTCTTCTCATCCAAGTTCTAGCACAGATTATCAAGAGTGTACCAAAGGAGTACATGTGTGGTGAGGTTAAATTCAAACATGGGTACCTATAGGTAAGGAAAAAAGGACATAGGTGAGTGACATCAACATGGGAAGGATTGGGTGAAGGGAAAATGATGGATGTCAGATTGGTATATGTTACTTAAACTATCCCACTCCCAAAGATATATGAATGAGCAGAATGCACAAGAAGAAGGTGAACAAAAATGAGGAAATGGAGTTCATCAAGAATGTGGATGAGATAGGCATGTATCCACATAAACAAAGGATTATAACAACGACCAACAAAATCATGGGAGACAAAAAATGGGAATGAAGAAATAAACAAACAAAGACCCCATGATTGTTTTTTTTTCTTTTTTTCCTTTTTTATTTTTTTTTGTTTTTTTTATTTTTGTATTCTTTTTTATTATTTTTTTCTCTTTTTTTTTCAAGGGGTGAATGACCAAGAACAATACATATGAGATCATATTCTCCAACAGAAGAAATGAAATATTTGTCTTGATAAATGCCCTAGATATGTAGGGGCAAGTGCAATTGTATAGTATTTGGACCATAAAATTGCCATTTCCTTGATAATTTGATTCTCCACACAAGAAAGCAAGTGAAACAACACAATCAAACAGGATGAATTTCTTGAAATTAAAATTCATCAATTCATCCCATGCTGGTGAGAATGAGAAGAAATAAGATGAGAAGATGTAGAAGAAATAAAGAGAGAGATAACAATGTAAATACATCATCAATAGATGGTATCACAAAGGGGAAGAGGAGAAGAAAAATTTGGGAGTTGGGCATCTTCTAAGTAACATGGAAGGTAGTTAAAAGGATAAAATCTAAGTTCACATATACATAGGTGGAAAAAGATGGGTTGTAGGTGATGAAGTAAGGTAGTACACATGGTTCGCAAATTAGCTTTAGGTGGTTCAAGGGCAGGTGATTTTGTGCTTAAGACGTGAAGAAATGACCATCTCTCCTTCCAGATGAAATTCTTTGTGATGCATATCCTTAACCAAAAAATGGGAACCAATCAATTCACTCATCACTCCCTTCCACAATGATAGTACTTCTACCCTTTGAATTCCATGTCTACTCCTCACCTTACGAGATATCCTAACCACTTAGGAACTGATCAAGAGTGTCTAGACTCATGTGTTATACCATCAAGAGATGCTTTTGATATGCTACAAGAGCCTAACTTCTCTAATCATGCCTTATGGATCATGGTTTGGACAACTTCTCAAGGTGGGGATGATTATATGGGATGTATGCATTCAAGAATAATAACATTAAAAATATTTCAATAAATGAAAAATATGATCCATTCATGCATAAAGACCTATTGCATTTTCAGTTGCACACCTAAATTAACCCCCCCTCAACTACTATATGCGTTGACCCTATGCAAATAATCATAAAACGTAGAGGGCAAAGAAAATGCAAACCGAATTGGAGTAGGTGCTGATGATCCCATTGTGGTTGGCTTCCATTGGAATAGTTGAATTCTTCTAAATTGCCATCCTGCTTAATGGACAAACTAAAAAGGAAAATAACAAAACAAGAACGGAAACAAATGGACCACGATGGCCTTAATTGTTCAAATAAAGTGAGCAAAGTTAAAAATGCATGGGTTGAAATTAAGCTAAGGAGAGGAGAGCTATGAAAAGTTCAACACTAAAAAATAGAGTATATGCATTGCCCCATGTCCAGAAGTGACCTACTAGATACCATTTCCTCAATCCCACAATTTATGAATGGATCTCCTGGGTTCCATTTCTTCCTAAGAATCTGTTTTAATAGACTAGAATTTATACTTTCAGATAATTGAATCCTCTTTTGCTTCCTAGATGGAGTGCAAATATTTTTCAAAAACTTTGAGTATGAAGGAATATTATGAATTGAATCTACCAAAGGAATAGTGATAGTGACTTCCTCAAAAAAATTAAGCAAGTGACGATCATTAAGGGAGGCTTCGGAAGGTTTCAAAACCTGGGGAAGTGGAATGGATGGTACATAATCTTTTGGATTAGGTTCTAGTGTTGCCATTTTCTCTAGGGGTTCCTCAGGATCTTCTCTCACATCATCAACATATTTATCTTCTTCTACTACATCAGGTTTATCACAAGGTTTTCTTTCAAATGGATCAGCTAATTCCTTCCCACTGCTTAATCTATAAATTCCACTTAGATGCACATGTTCATGATAGGATTCATGAGATTCAAAATTTTCACTAAAGGGAGCATATTCTGAATCATCAAAATCATGATCAATGCAAGAAATATTTCTAATATTAAGATTGCCTTGGGTTAGAAGTTGACCTGAATTTTGGATAATGTTGCCAAATTCATCAATTTTACCTTTGTTCGTCACCTCTTAAGTTCCCTTGAGAATTTTTCCCTCCTTGTCCAACATTCTCCCTCTCCAAAATCTCCATTCTAGTCTCCATTCTTCTTTGATTCTCTAGTAATTCTTCTGGCTTCAGCATTATCTGCTTCAACATATCAATCATGGAGTTAGAAGATGAATCTTGTGAATTTTAAATAAAATTGGGACAAGGGTTAGAAGAAAATTTCTGATAATTTAGATTGTTATGCTGATGATATGGACGTGGCTGGAAGTTGTTCTTCCATTCTCTGTTCCATCCGTGAATTCCATAATTGCCCCTTTGATACCAGGCTGCTTGTAAAAGATTGTTTCCCTCATATGCATTATCCTATTGAAGAGTAGGACACATATCATTAGTGTGGTCAAAAGTGTCACAAATGGAACAAAGAGTAGAATGATGTTTAGGGAGAGTCGACGAGGAAGTAAAGGTTTGGGAGGAGCTCATCATCTTCTTCATATTCTGGGCAAGCACTTCCACAACCTTACCCACTTTGCCTAAGCCCTTGTCTACCTTATCTTTCCACAAATTAGGTTCTATTGCACTAACATCAATCAACCCTCTACGTTTTGGCCCTGAAATTCTCCCACTATGACTCAGTCCTTGATGATATGCACAACTATCTGTTGATTTCTCAATAATACTAGTAGCTTCATCAATTGTTTTATCTATACAAGTACCACCACTAGCAATATCTACTCTTCCTCTCTCATGGTCATTCAACCCATCATAAAAAATCTGAACTATTTGCCAATCAGGAAGACCATGATGTGGGCATTTTCTAGTAAGGTCTTTCAATCTTTTCCATGCTTCACTAAAAGAATCAGATCCCTAGGTAAAATCTCTAATTGCTGTCCTATAGGCATTAGTCCTTCCGACTGAATAAATTTTAGTGAAGCATCTCTCCATCTCCATCTCCATCGGCACAGGACCACCGACCCTACCGTCGGTATTCCTGCATCGACAGACGTAAGACTCTGTGACGACGTTGCCAAGAGGTACCTCGCTCCTCTAGCCCGTCTATTAGTTATCTATTGTCATATACCTTTCGATTGCACTCCATCGCACTTGTGATAGAGTAGGTGAGCATATAAACAGACACGAGAGATTGCCTATCGAGCATCTATTCTAGATACGGGCCGAGCCCATCCGTTATGTGAGAGCACCAATGGATTCAGTCCGTTCGTCGCTGTTGACTTCTTCATCTCTTCAACGAGGGTCAGGAGGTCACCACCACCGCCATTGGTTGCCCGCCCCGGAGCATGGAGCCCGCCAAACCCCACGAGTCGAGGCTTGCACGTACACTCACCTAGGATTGCATCACATCACGTTGACGCATCTCCATAGGTCCACACTGACGGACGACGTCATCGACGACGTTCGCGTTAAACTCGGTATCCAAGCATCACCTCAGTACCCCCCTTGCGATGACATCTGCAACGTCGTCCTACATCACGTTCCATGTTCATTAATAAAAAATATTTATTATAGTGCATGTGTGATGCTTATAATGAAGTCTGGGAATATATTATCAGACTTAGTGAATTGTGATGAGATCGCAGTATAGAGATCACTAGTATTTAAATATGTGCTCTAAATATTCATATTCAAAGGATACTCAAGAAGGACATCAAAGTATCTAGATGGAATAGAACTATCTAAACTTAATCATATGATGTGTATGGTCGGTCCCGTAGCCATTAGTGTGGAGACACTAAGGATAGATAGTCGGGGCTCTTTACTGGAAAAAGTTGGTTAAATTGGTCTGTACGAATCCTTGAATGATATTATACCAAACTTTAAATCAGGTTGCTTCAAATTATGGTTGGTTAAGTGGTCTTTAGACTTGAGACACCAAAGACGTCTTGTGGATTTAAATGATGTTTTCTGGATGCATCAAGAAGTTCATAAATACTATTGAATGGTCAAGAAGAGATTGTCTGCCCTCACTATAAAGGTAGCTCAAGGAAGATGATGTGATGAAGTCCTTGACTAGGGTAGTGAAATATCAGAGAAGAGTTCTCTGATGACTTTTGAGTGCATCAGTACTAACTCAGACTATCGATTAGGGTATGATAGTTTACCATACCCTATGTTGTCCTTGTAGCATCAAGTAGATGAGAGACTATTCGTACACGACAATTGACAATGAACAAGTTCCATGAGTAAGTCGATACACACTCCTTTGTATCTTCGAGAGCATGCGGTGTAGCTTGGCACCCCATGGAATGAAGACTCAACCAATCGATTGGATTAAATCGATCTAACATTAATTAATCTATACGATGATATAGTTAATTAATTTGGAAGGCCAATAAAGGTTATTGCACTATTGGAGTCATTAACTATATTGATTCATAGGCCTAGAGGGTCATGCACAAATGGTCTTTTGGATGCCAGAAGATACACTTAAGTTTTGGGGGTCTTATAAGAAATACCCACTTAGCATAAACATGGGAAGGCCTTGAACAAAATTCACCCAAGCCAAAATTGTTGAGTGGCCTTTCCCTTGTTGTCTCTTGTCCCCATAGCTCCTCTCCATTCCCGATCTGACCGAGATGGCGCAATGACGGGGATGGAGGTTGAACAGAGCTTGTCACAATGAAGGAGGAGATTTGTTGTCTATAGGCTGCACACATGAGCAGTTTGACTTGCCTTGCTTGAGGATCAAAGACATCACAGTTGTGATCCGTGTACATGAGTTTCATTTCAATTTTTTATTGATGCCGATGTGATTCCATTTATAACTTCTGTTGCGGATCATTTGATTTGTTCATCTAGATCAAGGCCTTTAGAACCCAACATCCACTTTAATTCATACACATCCATCAATCCAAGTAAATCCATATACATCCATCAATCCATGTTAATTCATCTACATCTATCAATCCACATCAATTCATACGCATCCATCAATTCAAGTCAATCTATCCCCATCCATCCACTCATGTCTACCCATCCACATCCATCCATCCACATCTACCCATGCACATATATCCATATCATCTATGTCATCCATAAATTTCACCTATCACTATTTCATTTACCTGTCAAGATTATCCATTATTCTGACTTCTTTCAATTTTACAGCATTCTTACATATCATCCTTCTCTTCTCAATGTGTGCTTAATTTATAAAAATTTTCTTCTCATGTCCTTATGCCATTTAAAAAGTCCCCAATTCAAAAAAATTCGTTGTGGAGATGACTCGTGCTTATCAATAGCTTGCTACTTTCTTTTACGAATAAAGGTTTTGTTATTTTTTATCGATTAACTCATAAAAAATTGACACCCCATATTGGAGTTCATTACATACAAAGACCTGAAACAGAAAAACAATAACCAGATGTTGTTGGCATCTCCAATGTGGTGTAACATCTGACATAACATTTTGATTGCCATGCTAGATAAGTATTATTATCATTGATTTGATGGTTTTTCAATCCTTGGTTATGATGGATAATGACATAAGTCTCTTGTGATGGCCAGAGACATATAGTCCCGTCTCTCATCCCAGACGAAAAAAAAAACGTTTTAAAATTTTAATATATTAAAAGTATATTAAAAAACAAGTTGTTTGAAAAATCACGAGTCGTATTACGTTTAGAGTGCATTGTTTGAAAAATCGTTCATTGCACTACGTTTGCGCAATCGCCGGTGACAGCCGCTGACTCGATCCCCACCAGATCGGCACGCCAAGGCAAAGGCAAATGTACCCTAGTAACTTTGATTTTCCAGCCATATCCTTGCAACAGCCCTTTCGTTTTTTTCCCCTTCAGACCCCCCTTTTTTATTAAAAGTTTAATTGTGTTTTAAGAGGGGGGCCCTTTCCTAACAGGCTCCCCTCTTTTGGACATCCACCAGGGCCCATAACCCACCCTACGTAAGGGAAGGAGAGGGCACCCTAAGTTTTTTCCTTAGAAAGGAATATTGAATTTTTGAAGATCCCTCATTCGTAAGAAAGAGGAAGAAGAAGAAGGAAAAAGATGAAAGGAGAAGGAAGAAGGGAGGGGAGGAAGGGGAGAGAACGGAGGCACCGATGCCTCCGCCGAAAGACGCTGGCCCACTCCGTGCTTCTGTCGGAGGCCACCACCGCCGTGCCCACGCCTCCGCCGGAGGCCACCGCCACGCTTTGCGGCCTCGCCGGGCACTGTTGTTGTACCCCATGCCTCCATCGTAGGCCGCCACGCCCCGCACCTTTGTCAAACACCGTCAATGCGCCCCTCGTCATCGCTTGGCCCCGCTGCCACGCTCCATTGATAATATCAATTTTAGGGTTTTAATTTGTCGTTTGGAATTGAGATTATTCAATAAAAATATTTTTAACCTTACTTAAAAATATGTAGTTAGTGGTGAGTATAAATCGTCTCCACAGGGAACAATGATTAAGGAATTACTTTATTATACTAGTGATGATGGAAGAGGGGATCGACAAAAGCAAGAGTTGAGGATGTGAGCTGGTGATATCAATAAAAATTATGTAATGAACAGTGAGTGATTGAGATGGATATGACGATGAATGACGGTACGAACGAGGATAGTGGTTGGATATGGAGTGGTATGATGGCAAGGATGGAGAGGCGAGAAACGAGAGTAAAATAAGAGTGCAAATTCGATGATAAATCCTAATTACATTAATTATGGCGTCGGGAAAGAGACAATGTAAGGTGAGGATATTTATCTTGGATCCTTACGTTTCACCAGGATCACGTCGATTTACGAGTGCCGGTAAGCTCCCCCTCTTCTCCAATGCTTCTCCCCACACACCCAAGAAACCAAGAACACTCTTGATGGATCTCAAAACTCAATATCTTTCAATCAGCCCACAAAAGTAGGAAGAAAGTTCAAGATGATCTTTACAATGATCCAGGCCTCTATAGATCAGAGGGTATGGATAGAAAGAGGAGGGGAAGATGAAGCAATGCTGAAAATTTCAGCTCCATCGGAGTGGTAGATCAAAAGTTATGGCCGTTTGAAGTTGAAGCAATCCTAGCCTTTATTCTATTCTCTCTCCTCATCAATGTCATCTGTTTCGTGCCTGCAAAGAAGTCAAAGCACTTAGTATTCTGTGGCTTTTTGTATTCCATGGCTTTTCGTATTCCGTGGCTTTTCATATTCCGTGGCTTTTCATATTTTGTGGCTTTTCGTATTCTGTGCCACATGTACATGACAAAAGGGTGAAAAAACAAAGAAAAAAATCTTTCTTGACGCTGACATGGCGGCGCGTCAGCGCGCCACATAATCCTACGCCATAAAAAAGCCAAAATACTTAAAATTGCATATTAAATAAAATAAAATGCCAAAAAATAGGTATAAATATATATATATTTTTTACTCCGAAAACTCATATCTTTCCCAATTTAATGTCAAACAATTCCAGAAAAATCATATTCTGCCTCAAAAAATATATTCTTTTAGAATATATTGTTAGAAAAATCCCAAAAAATGCAGAAAATTCAGAAATTTTTTCTAAAATAGATTTAATCATTTTAAGCTTGATAACATGCAAGTATGAGCAATTTAATGCATAAAAATATGTAAATATAATAATATAAGGCACTAGAAATGCATGTTATCACCGACTCCTTTTCTAGGCCCCACTACCGGGCCCGTGCCTCCGCTGGATGCGGCTGTCGTGCCCTGCGCCTCTGCTGAATGCTGTTGTCGCATCGGTTTCTGCGCCAGCCAGACGCCACTGTTCTGCCGCTCGCGCTGCTGCCACACCATCACCAATCTCACTTTTGTGCCGTTACTTGAGCCGCCTCTTGTGCCGCCGTCATCACCACCATTGTCGCGCCGTTGTTGTCGCCGCCGCCGCCGCTCGTGGCATCATCATCACCATCATCGCCAAGCCGTCGTCGCACCGCCGTCGCACCATCGCACCCCGCTGTGCTGCCTCGCTGCCGCTGCCATGCCACCTCATCGTTCACGCAGACTCGCCATCCACGCCACCACCGTTCACGCTTGCGCTGCCATCGCCTACATCACTGTTGCACCGCAGCTCGCGCCACTGCCATTGTAGCAGCCGCCGCCCGCACCGCCGTTGTCATCGCGCCACCGCTACTGCCGCCTGCGCTCCGTGCCCCTGCCATCCCGTCTGCACTCCTGCGTCACCGCTCCTGAGCCACGCCATGCTGCCAGTCGAGCAACGTTGTGCCCACCTCTAACACATCTCCACCAACCCCACCGCTAGTATCCCTGCATCGACATACGTATGACTCCGAGACAACGTTGCCAAGAGGTACCTCTCTCCTCTAGCCCGTCCATTAATTATCTATTGGCGTATACCTTTTGATTGCACTTCACCGCACTTGGGATAGAGTAGGTGAGTGTATAAACGGACACGAGAGATTGCCTATCGAGAGTCTATTCTAGGTACGGGCCGAGCCCGTCTGTTACGTGAGAGCCTGCCATTAGACTCAATCCGTTTGGCACCATTGACTCCTTCGTCTCTTCGACGAGGGTCAGGAGGTCACCGCCACCGCCATTGGTTGCCCACCTTGGAGCATGGAGCCTGCCGAACCCCATGAGTTGGGGCCTGCACGTACACTCACATAGGATTGCATCACATCACGTAGACGCATCTCCATAGGTCCACACCGATGGACGATGTCTTCGACGACGTCCGCGCTAAAACCAGTATCCGAGTATCATCTCAATACCCTCGGGACGATGTCACCTACGTCGTCATGCATCACTTCTCCACCCCCTCTAGTGATGTTACACATCAGCGGATCTCTTTTTGTGCCGCCTCTCTCGTCCTCGACATCGGCATTTGCTTGTTTGATGTCCACCACTCCCGTCCTCATCATCAAAGATTTCTTCACGACCGAAGGCTTGAAGATGGTCGAGGTATGTGTGATTTCATCCAAATGAACTTTTAGCTGTATTTTTCACATTTTTTTATCTTTCAGTTAACCTAGTTCATATGTTAAAACTCTAAGTCCTAGTTTTTTCCATAAATATTTCCTATTACTTTTACACCAGGCCCAATAAGATATCAAGGACCGTGCACTAATATTCATTGTTCTAACTCAACTCAAGTTCCCTTAAGATTCCTTAAGGAAACTTAATCATTGTTTAATTAAGAGAGTCTCAACTATGATTAGTATGTTCCCTTAAAATGGATCTCAAAATGATTCCAATAGATAGTGCAATAATATGTCTTCATGATAACTGAATAGGATCTATATGGAGATCCCAATATGTATGATGGAATTTCCCAACTATGACCTCAATCAAATTCACTAATTACCTTTTTATATTATCTCAATATGCTTCTTTTGATTTCCTCAATATTGTCCTTCTAAACATCCTAATATGCCTGCATTGAATTGGCCCATTCTCCACCTTCTATTTGAGTCTTTTTTATGAATGCACAACTTCTATTCGAGTAATTTTTAACTTTTAATTGTGTTTGTCCTTCCACGATATTCCTAACATATTTTCTTACACATAAATTGGCATGTTTCCACATATTATCTTAAGAATATCTCCCAGCTGACTCTTTTTTCAATCATGCTATATCTATTAATCTCCTAAAATAAACTACAGTTTTAAGAGATTAATAACTGCAAATACGCCCACAAGTCATGCTCTGATTATGTTATGTAATGTCTCTAAAATCGTATTGGATCGAGTATTTTTGAACTTTTAAAATTGTATTTGTCCTTCCACGATATTACTAACATGTTTTCTTACACATATGTCGGCATGTTTCCATATAGTATCTTAAGAATATCTCCCAACTGGCTCTTCTTTCTATCCTACTATATATATTAATCTCTTAAAATAAACTACAGTTTCCTAGGCTAATCTCTATATTGATAATGATTTATTTTTTAGTCTTCTTATCTTCGACATACTATAATATGGATCCTATTTACGCTCTTTTAAATTAAACCTTCTTCAATCATATTTTAATATTATATTATTTGGTGTTACCTGAATTAATAAAACTCCTTACTAACAATTTAAAATAAATACTTATTTAAAATATATGATTTTCTTATCTTGTCCTGCACATGGAATTACGACGGGCATTATGCACAACTCTATTTTTTTCTTCTCTTAACTCAATTTTCTTGGATTTTAGAGTGATCTGAGCGTCATCACTGAGCACATCAGTTACGCCACCACTAAGCAGGTCAAAATATCACTCTAGCGTAGGCACCTGATCTCATGCATTTTCGTCGTCGACCCAGAAAAGGTACACTGTGGTCATTCCATAAATCTCTTAAAATTTGTTGTATGTGTTAGGTGATTAAAGTGTAATAGTTAGTCAGACTTTTTTTGGATCCTTTGATCTATAGATAGTTCAATCGGTCAAAATCTTTTGATTGATTATCAATGGTGATCACTAAATGGGATTGATAATAAAAAGAAGAAGAAATGACACTGACTGGAAGCTCTATGAGCTACTTCTTGCTCTCTAAAAGATTAAGGGATCCTATAGCGGTGTCAACTTAGCACGGATTGTTGTGGAAGTTGCATATGAATATGGCATTGAGTCAAAGCTTTGTGCCATCACTACGGACAATGCGTCTAACAACAGAACGATGTTGGCCTCCATTGTGGATCAACTGAAGACTGCAAACCCTTGATTCACTATGGGTGACACGTACCATGCATTGGCCACATACTGAAGCTCGTAGTCCAGGCCGGACTCAAGATCATTCATAATCCAGAGGCTCCAGGGAGTAATACGCTACACGTATGAGATTTCTGCCCCAACACAATGTTGGACACAGATGAATCATTCAAATCACAAGTCGACGAGTGTACAATGCCGACACTTGCACCTTTGGGACTAGATGTTTCACGCGCGGGAGCCATCGTTGATGCCATTTAGGGCTCCATGCAACAAATGGAGAAATATATCGATCTGTGCAAAATGTTTGAGCTCACAGATTCGAGCAAGATAAAGGTTGAATGCCTAACGCGCTAGAACTCCACTTTCATTATTGTTAGAGCGCACTCTTTCCTAGAGAGAGGTACTGGATAATATGGCTATGAGGTTCTTTACAACGTCGACTAAGTACTACACACTCCGTCAAGAGGACTAGTAGTTGATTGAAAAATATTTGGGCATCCTTGGCCCACTGTACGAGGGTTCTGACTTTGTCTTTTTGATGAAGAAATTTCCAATCACAGAGGTAACATCAATGGTCACGGAGCTTACGACTCACCTTGATCAGGCTATGTACAATGCAGGGGCAGCATTGGATTCTGAGCAGAGGGATGCATTGTGGTCCGCGTGTTGTGCCATGCATAGTAAGCTGATGCAGTATGCGATGGTATTTTGGAAAAATCATACGTTCGCTATGGCGGCAACATTGGATCCATTTTCTAAAATAGAGGTTGTGTATCTGTCGTGTCGCCAAGATGTGCTTTATTATCTTGGAAGACTTTTAGACTATACCTCATTTTAAAGGCCACTAAATGTGACTCGTCAGAAAGTTGACGTCCGCCATAGTATGTTTCCTCCAGACAACATTATAGGCATCCGAGCAACCATCAGCAACCACAGTCCACACCCATACAAGAACTGGATAAGTATCTCAACATCCCATACAGCGAGGAGGAGGATAATCTGTTGAGCTGGTGGAAGGATGTCGGCATGTGATACTTTCCAAACTTGACAAAAATTGCACCCCAATTTCTTGTCGTATGCCTGACTAGCGCACCAGTGGAGCAGCTTTTCTTAGTTAGTTGAAACATCACCACGTATCGAAGATCACACGTAGATGCAAAGAGCGTTGAGATGTTGATGATGTTACGGGCATGGTTCCGTCGTGTAGAGCAATACTCCTCAGACTCCAATGGTGACTATTACGATGATGACAGATCATGTGATGGTACGTTATGTTCTCTCGCTTTCTGTCCTATGTGCAATCATACGTCTTTCTCTTAGTTATCTCTATTTCATGTAACATAATAACGAGGAACAACAGGAAGACTGTCTATGGGATTACGTTGCTGCTATGTTCTAGTTGACGGATATTATGTGGCCGTCAAACCAATCACACTGCCATGTTTATTTAAGTTTATTGAATAAAATATTTGCGTTCATTATTATTCCGTGTGATGTTTATAATGAAGTCCATGAATATGTGAAATAACTTAGTGAATTATGATGAGATCATAATACCGTGATCGCTAGTCTTTAAACATGTATTCTAAATATTCTTACTCGATGGATAGTCGAGATGAACATCAAATTATCTGGATAGAATAACACTAGCTTATCCTACTTATATGATAAGTATAGCTAATCCTGTGGCTATTAGTGTGGTGACACTAAGGACATATAGTGGGTGCTCTTTGGAGAAATAGTTCACTAAATTGATTCATACGAATCCCTTAATGGTATTATACGTAAAAGTCAATCAGGTTGATTCAAGTCACGATTACATAAGTGATCCATTGACCTGAGACACCAATGCCATCTCGCGAGTGGACGACTACATTTTAACTATGCCTTACGAGCCTCTAATCATGTGATTCAAATAAGTTATAGATCGGATGTCGTAAGAAGCTTACGGAGATGATTGAGTGGTCAAGACAAGATCATCTGCCCTCGGTATAAGGGGAGATTGACCCAAGGAAGATGATGCAGAAAAATCCGTGGCCAGCTTAGTGAGGATATTGGAGAAGGCATTCTCCAATGATCCCCGTTACGCATCAGTACTAATTGAATGACAAATTAGGGTTTGATGATAAACCATACCCTAGGTAATTTGAGGGTCTCATGCGGATGATGGATTACATATACAGTAACTGATGACGGTCAAGGTTCCATGAGAGAGTTTGATACTACTTGGTATCTTCTAGAGCACGAGGTATAGCTTGGCTCCCCACGAGCTGGAAACTAAAACTATCGATTGGGTTAAATCAATTATTATTTAATTAATCTATGTGTTGATATGGTTAATTAATAAGGTTGGTCAATAATTGTTATTGGGCCACTAAAGTTATTAACTTTAATGACACATAGGCCTAGAGGGTCACACGCACAAAGGTCATAAGGGCATTGGTGGATATATTTTACTTTGTAGGATTTTTTAGAAAAACCTTAAGTGAAATATAAAGAGGGAAAGGGGTCTCATTTTAAGCACCCGTGCAAGCCTGATTTGAGAGCCCCTCCCTTTCTTCGCTCTCTTCTCCACTCATCCAAGGAAGAGTGTCTTCATGGTGAGGAGATCTTTTAGATTTTCAAGAAGAGTTGAAGAAGAAGACATGGAGATCCAAGCACTGAGTGATCGTGTGGATACTTCTTGAGGCCGGATGCATGAAAGGCTACAGAACAATCTCGGAGTAGCAAAGTCAAGGGTGGAACAAGTTCTCCAAAAGGTACATTCAATATGTTTATTTTCAAAATCGATTGTGAATCAATATACACGCTTCCGCATCTATGGAACGTGTTTTCCATGGACGAACCAAGGCACAGAACCCACCACTAATGTTCAGAGTGAGTCGTGCTAGTTCACTATGTTCATCAATGTATGCTTTGTTTAAAACAACACGGAGATGGCAATAGAACAAAGAAATTTAAATTAAACTTTTATTTTCGATATGCATTATCTTTATGTTACTATTTTCCATAAGGTGTAAAACCTTTTGCCCCATCTCTATTTGCTTCATTGTCTTGTAGAAAAATATGTCACTAATGAGTATTTTTCCATACATACACATTTCAAGGAGAATCTTCTGATTGCTGTCATTGAAAATGGGTTCCCCCCTCATTGGAACTCATTTGGATATTTTTCATAAAAATCCTAGTACAACCCTATTTTGCTATTATTCTGTAGTTTTGTTACTTTTTTATGTGCCTAATCAATTTATACAGCAATTTTCTTGCAATGAAAATAAATTTACCGATTTAATTGTCTGCATATATGTTGTTCTTTGGGTGTCGGTATGGACTGCCTAAAACTGTGAGAGATGACAAGGCCATTTTGACACCGCCATTCTACACCATGGTGAGAATGATTTTGAGTGAGCTGGATGGATGGCTGAGTGAACTCTACTCTACAGTTTGTCTTAGATTCTGAATGAACGCTGCCTATGTCTCGTCCTTCTTTGATGTGATGGATGAACGACCCATTAGCCCTACTGTGACAAACATTTTTAACTTTCTGTAAGTGTGCTTTCATTTTATGTCATGTGGACATTTCAAAGAGTCTATGAAAGAAATTTCAGCAACTTCCTATTACTAAATATCCCATTACTAAATATTTAGAGAGAAAAATAGATAAATATATGTCAAATTATGAATTTCATGCAGTTTATTTAAGTTGGGAATAACTCCATTTAATTTGATAATGGCTTATTTAAAAATTATTTTTATTGTCGATAAATATGAAGATTTATAAATGAATTTTT
The DNA here is from genome assembly GCF_029677425.1 of Wolffia australiana. Lineage (NCBI taxonomy): Eukaryota > Viridiplantae > Streptophyta > Magnoliopsida > Alismatales > Araceae > Wolffia > Wolffia australiana. The sequence goes on along the minus strand of NC_135843.1, from coordinate 18,165,748 downwards.
ACATTTCTCTGGAACTTTATTGCATTTTTGGGAATTTAGTTGAAGGATAAATTGAAAATAAAATCCTGATTTTACGCTTGTTATCAGTTAAATTATTCATTCCACGCAATTTATTCAAGCTTGGAAATACTGTAATAAAATGATAATGCCATGTCTCAAAATAAATTATATTCTTAATTAATGAGGGGATAAAATAATGAAATTTCCACATTTTGTGGAAATCCATAGAATTATTTGGCAATTTAATCGAGGAATATATGAATTTTCATTTTCTGATTTACCATAATTATCTGTTACATTATTCATTTTACGCAACCCATTTGAGCTTTGAATTACTGTACTAAAAATGATAATGGAATGTCTAAAAATAAATTTAATGTTAACTAATGTGGGGATTGATTAATGAGTTTTGACATTTTTCTAGAAATTTATTGATTTTTTTTGGAATTAAATTGACAAAGAATCGAATATTTAAATCACAAAAGGATACACCTATAAGAAAAATAAGAGTTAAAAATAATTTTGAAAATTGGAGGGACAAATTTTCAAATATTGTTGCATACATTTCCTCAAAAAAGCTCTCGGTCGCACATTTCAGGCCTAAATATCCAATAAAAATAGTTCCAATGTGTCATTGAATTAATATGGATTTTTATAGGTTTTGTAGGGAAATACGGAGGAGAGAGAAGGCATATGGACGTGTACAATTACCTTTGAGCAGTGCAAGTTTGCGTGCGTGTAAAAACAAACGGACTTCGATGCAAAATGTCATAGCGAGGCCACATGGTTAGATCTCAACTGTCAGATGTGAATCTGACAGCTTTTCGTCCCTCTCTGACCGTCCATCGTCCGTGACCTCTTGATGGTACAGTTTTTTGGTCCGACAGGACGAAAACCGTCTCGTCCATTCATCCCCGGGACGAATTTGCAAATCAGTTTTCCTACATTCTCGTGGACGGGACGATTTTTTCATCTTGGAATGAAAAAACCGTCCCGCCCACTTCCCTGAATTATAGTGATGGTTGGCAGATGTTGTGAGGCCTCAGTGACATCCTTGGGCCATTTTACAGAAAAATAATTTTTTTAGCAGCTCAAAGATAGTGAGAGTTGTCAAAGTGCCTCTACATTCTTAAGGAATTGAAGAGGTATATTGAGGCAGATCTGTAATGGTTTGTTGTGACCATTATCTATACCTTGGGTAGAAAACTGACCAGTTGGAAAGTTGCATCGGTCTAGAAAGCCAATGAGAGTATGAAGAAGAACCCATTGAATTTGCGTGGTGATGATATATAAGAACCACCCTATTGTTGTCACTCTTCACCCTTTCACCAAAGGTTAGTCTTTGGATCCTAGCTTCAATAGTGAGGCATTGGCATTTATGCGGTGAAGACTATTTGATAACATCAAATTTGGTCACTCGTATACTTCATTTTTACACTTCTTTTAGGTTAGCAATTATATTTATCCACCATTTAAGGTTGAAATGAGAAAAATCCTTAGAATTGAATGAATTTTTGTCACATCTTCTATAGAGTTTAATTTGAAATACACAACTTAGATGAATAAAATGGTGAATTGTGAATATAAATGGCAAAAAAAGGAGAATCCCAAGATGCTTCATGTACTAGAAAAGAAACCTAGGCCATGGTCGAGAGTATCTAAAGATCCCCAATATAATAAGTTCATTCTTCAAGTTTACATTTTTTGTATGAAGCAGGTGAATTTGAAATGTCTATTTCAAAATCTTGGAATGGCATAAATTTGATCCAAGATAGAAATCAAATAATGCAAGCCTTCTAAACCCCTGGCATTAAATCCAAAGATGGAAGAGTTGGGACATTTTGGTTTAGAAACTTCTTCCCTCGCCTTGTATCCTGTCTCGGATTTCTGGTCCCAACTTGTTGTTGGCTGCATAGTGCATCATATCTATTCAATACATTCTCACTTATCTAGCTTCTTTTCTTCCCATTTCCATCTTCAAATAACTTTCTCTCTTTCTCCATGAATACTTAGATCATTAATCAACCTTCTCACTCCTTTAAGTTATATCTCTTTATTTCCCTATATCATGTATAGAGTAACTAAGATGAAATCATAACAAATAATCTATCAGGTTTGGTACAGTGACCTTGAGTAAAGGGAAAGAGAGAGAGACAAGGAGAGACAGAGAGATAAATAGATAGAGAAAGACAGATAGAGAGAGATAGTGAGGGCGACTGACAGATAGAGAGATAGAGAGAGGGAGTCAAAGAAATATATACAGATTTAGTGGGAGACAGAGAAATATATATATAGACAGAGGGAAAGAGAGAAAAAAAGAGAGAGGGAAAGAGAAACAGAGACAGAAAAATACATATAGAGAGAGAGGAAAAGAGAGAAAAACAGAGAGAGAGAGAGAGAGGAAAGAGAAATGGAGACAAATAAAATAGGGTTAATAGCACGGTATGTCCCAAACTTTTTCGAAAATCTAAGATATAACCCAAACTTTTTTTTTGGCACGGTATACCAAACTCTCTAAGTGGATTTCGACATATCCCGGTTATGACGTGGAATCCACCGTGGCTGCCAGGTGGATTTCTGGCGGAATCCACCTGGGCGGAATCCACCTGGCAGCCACTGTGGATTCCACATCATAAACGGGATAGAGAGAGAGAGATGTTCTATTAACCCGTCCGAATCGAATCGCCTGGGAGAGAGAGGAAGCAAAGAACCGAGACATAGACAGAGAGAGAGAGAGGAAGTGGCCCAGATTGCCGCCAGCTCGAACTACACCCAGGCCGTGGCCCGCGACGGGTCCCTCTTCTCCTTCGACTCCAGCGCCAACTTCTGCGTCGCCCACGGCGACGCCCGCGACCAGCTCTCCCCGACCACTCCCTCTGCTGGACCGGCGTTCACGTCTCTCCGCCGCCGACGAGCACGTCATCGCCGTCGACTCCGCCGGCCGCGTGAGCCCTCCAGCCAGCCCCTGTCGTTGGTCGTCCTATCCCGGGGTTCGTTTGAGCTTCTTCGTCGCTCTGTGCAGGTCCACATGTGGGGCCGTGGGTATTACGACGCTCTCGGGCATGGGGACGAGGCCGACAAGGTCGGCCCCACCGCCGTGGCGGGCCTCGGATCTGCCTTGGCCGTGCAGGTCTGCGTGAGGAAGAGGAAGTCGTTCGTGGTGATGGACACCGGTCGCGGGCCACCTTCCCCTCTCTCTCTGTCTATGTCTCGGTTATGTGCCTCCTCTCTCTCCCGGGAGATTCGATTTGGACGGGGTAATAGAACGTCTCTCTCTCTATCCCGATTATGACGTGGAATCCACCGTGCCTGCCAGGTGGATTCCGCCGGAAATCCACCTGGCAGCCATGGTGGATTCCACGTCATAACCGGGATATGTCGAAATCCACTTAGAGAGTTTGGGGTATGCCGTGACAAAAAAAAGTTTGGGATATATCTCAGATTTTCGAAAAAGTTTGGGACATACCGTGCTATTAACCCAATAAAAATATAAATAAGGAAAAATAGAAAAACAGAGAGAGAGAAAAGAGTAAGAGGGATGTAGAAAAAAAGAGAGAGATGGAAAGGGAACGGGAACAGAGAAAAATAGAGAGAGAGGGAAGGAGAGAAAATAGAGAGAGAGAGAGAGGGAAAGAGAGAGGGAGACAGAAAAATAGAGAGAGGGAGACGGAGAAAAATAGAGAGAGGGAGGCAGAGAAAAGTATAGAGAGAATGAATGAAAGAGGGAGGGAGACAGAAATATATATATGTCGAGAGAGAAAGAGAGGGAGACAGAAAATAGAGCGAGAGGGAAAGAGAGAGAAAATAGAGACAGAGAGAAAGAGAGAGGGAGACAGAAAATTAGAGGGAGAGAAAGAGAGAGAAACATAGAGAGACAAGAAAGAGAGGGAGACAGTGAAAAATAGAGAGAGAGGGAGTGAGGGAAAGAGAGAGAAAATTAGAGATAGAGAGATAAAGAGAGAGGGAGACAGAGAAAAGTTGAGAGAGGGAGACAGAAAAGTAGAGAAAGGGAAAGAGAGAGGGATACAGAGAAAAGTAGAGAGAGAGGGAAAGATAGAGGAGACATAGAAAAATAGAGAGAGAGAGGGAGACAGAGAAAAATAGAGAGAGAGAGAGGGAGACAGAAAAATAGAGAGAGAGGGAGACAGGAAAATAGAGAGAGAGAGGGAGACAGAGAAAAAGAGAGAGGGAGACAGAGAGAAAAAGAGAGAGGGAGACAGAAAAATAGAAAGAGAGAGAGAGGGACAGAAAAATAGAGAGAGAGAGAGAGAGAGAGGAGACAGAGAAAAGTAGAGATAGAGAGGGAGACAGAAAAATAGAGAGAGAGGGAGAGGACTGGTCACCGTGTTGACCAGAGAACTCAACCCCGCGAGAACCCTCACCGCCTCACGCTTCCCGAATGAGGAGAGCAGTTGGCCGACATTTTCTTTCCCACCCCCCATTTTTTTCGTCTCTTTCCTAAATCACCTCAAACTTGCGCTATTTTTAGCAATACGTGGATTCCCCTCTGCTGCCGGGCCCACCATTTGCCACGTGGACGCGTTTTTACGCGCATGGCTCATGCAGATTAAGCTCTGTAGAGACCATGGCCGTTGGCGTGCGCGAGTGCGGTCACCACCGGTGACGCTAACATCCATTTCTACTCGCAAAGAGTTCCCCCCACGCGGCGGCGGTAACTTGACTCTGCCGGCACGTACTCGCACGTGCTCCCCCAGTGAGTCCCACTCATATAGTGAAAGACAGTTTTGCTCTCAGAGCTCCTGAGAGAAGTCGGATGCGGAACCGTCATTTACCTGAGAGAAGTCGGGCGTAGGTCCCACCTCGAGCTGTGTAACAAAGTGAAAGACATTTATACTCTCAGACCTTGTTCAATAATGAAAGGGTAAAACCGTCTGTTAAGTAAGAAATTGGCTGGAAGAAGATAAGACGTGGGTCCCCTTGGGGACGGGAAGAGATGCAAAAGACGTTTTTACCCTCAGATGGATGGGAGGGTAAAACCGTCGTTTCGTCAAGAAAATGTAAAAGGATTCAAAGGAAGTGGGTCCCGCTCGTGCGTGTAAGCGACGGATTTGAACCTCCGAAAAGACGTTTCTACCCTTACGATCCCATGGGATTCGGAAACTCGAGGTACGGAGGGTAAAAACGTCTTTCAGGGCATAATAAGCCGCGTGCTTATTGGGCGGTCACTCGAGGCATGCGCTCACCGGCGGTGCCCAGACTCCGTCAGCCGCAACGTCCCGTCGCGTGCATCCCAAACTTATTCTTTCCCTGCTACTACAAGTCGTCGTCTCTCTCTCTTCCTTCTCTCTCTAACCCTCGTCGCCGAGAGCTTCTCTCTCTTCATTCACTCTCTAATCCTTCTCTGAAAGACGGCGAAAACCTCTCTCTCTCTTCATTCTCTCTCTAACCTCTCTCTGGAAGACGGCGATAGCCTCTCTCTCTTCGTTCTCACTCTAAGCCTCCTCTGCAAGACGACGAGAGCCTCTCTCTCTCTCTCCTTCCGAGTCTATATCTCTCTAACCCGCCTCTGAAAGCCGGCAATAGCAACTCTCTCTCTCTGCGGGCCTTCGTCTGAGCCTATCTCTCTCTCTTTATCTTTCTCGCTGTGCGGGCCTTCATCCGAGTCTATCTCTCTCTAGCTCTCTCTCTATCTCTCTCATCGGGCGATGATTAGGGGTAACGGCGACGAGACGGCGGCGGAGATCCGCTAGGGCTTCGGCGCGACGGAAAGATGACGTCATCGCCGTCGCCGTCGGCGGGAGTGGCGGCGCCGCCGTCGCCGGCGCGCGCCAAGATCTGTTATAACTTGCACTGCAAGGAACAGTTGGTAGACGGGAGTTCGCCGCGCCGGCGGGGATGGCGGCTTCGCTCCGGAGAGCTCGCCGAGCTCTGCGCTCGATGCTCGTGAGTCCTCCTTTCCCGTTCTCTGATCGTCGGCCGGTAGTAGATTCCTCGCAATTTTGAGGTTTGTTCCCGGTAATTTGGTTTTTCCGGAGAAATCGGCGAGAATTGAGTAATTTGACCTCTAGATCGTGGTTGTCTTCGGCGTTTTGACTTGTTCTACTGCTGCTGCGAATCGGTTGGAAGTAATGAGATGATGATGGTGTCTTTGTTTTCTGCTGCCGTTTGTTCTGAATTTAGCGGATGAACTCGCCTTGGCTTTCTTTTGAAAATTTGAAAATTTTGAGCTCAAGATCACGATTTTTGACTTGTTATACTACTTCTGTGAATCAGTTGGAAGTAATGAGATGATGATGATATCTTTGTTTTCTGCTGCCGTTTGTTGTTTAAGACATTTGCGAGTCTGAATTTAGCGGATGAACTCGTGTCGGCTTTCTTTTGAAAATTTTGAGCTCAAGATCACGCTTGTTGTCTTCGGCTTTTTGACTTGTTACACTGCTTCTGCGAATCGGTTGGAAGTAATGAGATGATGATGATATCTTTGTTTTCTGCTGCCGTTTTTTGTTTAAGACATTTGTGAGTCCGAATTTAGCGGATGAACAGGCCTTGGCTTTCTTTTGAAAATTTGGAAATTTGGAGCTCAAGATCACGCTTGTTGTCTTCGGCTTTTTGACTTGTTATACTGCTTTATACTGCCGTTTTCTACTGCCGTTTGTTCTTTAACACATCTGTGATTTTTAATTTAACGGATGAACTCGCCCATGCTTTCTTTTGAAAATTTTGACCTCAAGATCACGCTTGTCTTCGGATTTTTGACTTGTTACATTGCTACTGTGAATCATTTGGAACGCATGAGATGACAGATTTGTGATTCTGAGATTAGCGGATAAACTCGACTTGACTTTCTTTCGGAAGTTGAGTAATTTGAAGATTTGAAAATTTTGACCTCTAGATCACGCTTGTCTTCGGCTTTTCGACTTGTCCTTCTGCTACTGTGAATCAGTTGATAGAGCTGAGATGATGATATCTTTGTTTTCTACTGCAAGTTGTTCTTTAAGACATTTGTGATTCTGACCTAGGGGATGAACTCGGCTTGGTTTTCTTTTGAAAATTGAGTAATTTGTCCTTTAGATCATGCATGTCTTCTGTGTTTGAAAATTGAGTAATTCGAAGTGGGAAAGGTTGGCACACTGTGAATCAACTGGGATTCATGAGATATCGTTTTACTTTCTACTACTAATATTTTGTTGAAACAATTGTGATTCTGAATTTTGCGGATAAACTCGCCTTGGCTTTCTTTTGAAAATTAAGCAATTTTATTTTTGGGGAAAATTGAGCAATTTGACCTCAAAATCATGCTTTCTTCAGCGTTTTGACTTGTTCGAAGTGATAGTTGAGTGGCAGTGCGAAAGGTTGACTCACTGTGAATCAAATGGAAAACATGAGATATAATACTTCTTTTATTCTGTCAGTTCTTCGTTATAAGACATAATTTTGAATTTAGCGGATTACCTGTCTGTGAAGAGACTTGAAATGATTTGAAAAATTGTTTTGCCTATGAAAAATTGTCCATGTCGCCATGTGTAGCGACATCAACAATAAAAAGCAATAACTGACATCATGAACTGTAATTTCCGCAATTTGAGCTTTAAAAGCAATGACTGATTCTTCCAAAGAAATCGCCGAAAAATGAATTCTTGACCTCAAGATCATGATTTTCTTAAGCACTTTGACTTGATCAGCTAAAGAAAGGTTGGCTCACTGTGAATCAAATGAAAACTAGAAGACGACACCTTTTTTTTCAACTTCTAATCGTTCGTTAAAACATTTGGTCTGAATTTAGCGTTATGAGTTGTTCAGTGCGTGAAAGGTTGGCACACTGTGAATCAGTCAGAGAGATGATCTTTCTCTTCAACTGCTATTTGTTCGTTTAAACACTTGTAATTATGAATTTAGCAAAACAAACTCGCCATGAAGAGGGACTTTTCTTTTGCTCGTCGTTGTAGTTCTATCTATGAACAAGGAAGCTTCTGCGAGACGTTTCATTCCGATGGTGATGGATGGAGAAAATGTGAATCATGTGGAAAGGTGACAAGTCTTTACTCATATTCAAAATATATGCGCATTACAACAGCATTTATTCATAAATCTGAATGACTTTTGCTGCTATGGCCAGAGGGTTCATTGCGGTTGCATTGTCTCTGTTACTATGTTCACGCCCCTTGATGCTGGAGGAATTGAGTGCAATGCTTGTGCCCGAAAAAACTCTATTCCTGTAAGACTAATTTCAGCATTTTAAATTGCTGATATTCTTCTTTGAATGTGATTTTTAAATATTTTTTTGATAAAGTTTTGACTTCTGTCATTATGTTTGCATGACCGGTATTGATGTCCTCTCAAAGATAAGCATCAATATCATGATTCGGGCATGAGAAGTTGCTTTTAGTATTCTCTCTCTGCGTACTACTCAAGAACTTGATATATTTGAATGACTAAATCCATACTTAATCTAGATTGTTGATTTAAGCTTCTTTTATCTGAAATGCCTTGCTATCTTTGAAAATATTCCATTTAGCAGTGGAAGTCCCTTCCGTACAAGTTTTGTCCACTACTAACTTAGTGGCTTTGAATTTCTGTCTATTTGACGGTCAGTCGTAACATCAGTGTTCTGTTCGTCAAATTTTGTTGGTATAATGAAAAGAAATTAAAATTTATTTACAAATCATTTTCACTTTATGAAGAAGCAAAGTTATGATGAGAAAGTTATACCTAATCTTCAACTATTATTAACTTATCAATTCTAGTCATAAATGGCATCTGATTTCACAATGACTTGTAATGATTCTGATACCTGTCGGTAAAAAGATTGTTTCAAGTGTGCTGAAGGTGTGTTGGCCTAAACAATGTCCAATCTTTGTTTTACATTTTTTGTATTATGTTTTTATTTGTTTTATGAAATAGTCGTAAAAGGATGCCCAAAAAGTCATAAAAATTATCCATTTGGCTCCGAGAGTGTGTACAATTATCTTCCTTTCTTGATTTTTTCGAATATACAAAGCTGTTCTTGGATCCAGGGGCCATATCTGGCTTTACAGGAAGATCAGAGTTTCTGCCTTAGGCAAGCTCTTGATCGTCCTCATTCTTCCTCTTCTTCCCTCTCTCGCTCTCTTTCTGATCTTTCCAATCGGGATTCTATAGCATCACTAGAAACTTTATTGTATTTAAAATATTTTATATTTTCCCTAACTTTTTGATTAAGTAAATATGTGTATTTTAAATGTTTGAAAAATTCTCATGCCAGTTCTCTCAGGTGCCAAATCATATGTCACAATCTTCATTCATTTTCACTCTGGGTGGTGAGAGGCTAAAGGACCCAGCTGCAAAGAACTGGGCCCAACTCAATGCCCCGAGCCCAGTTCCTGGCCAATGGCGGCAGGCATCCAACATGTGGAAAACGTTCACACAGTCAGACCTGCAGCAACGGCTCTCCTATGAATTTGACAGGCCCAGCGCTCCTGACCGGTTGACTTCTGGGCAGCGCCTTCCCCTTCCTCCCCACCACAAGAAAAAAGCTGACGACCCACCAGTCAACCGGATTCAGCTTGACAGCCACATGAACGTGAATAGCTCCTATGGATCTCCCCCAGTGTTTGGTGAGATGCAGAGAGAAGAAAGATGCCTTGTCGAAGAGACCGATCCAGTTTCCAGGAGGGACATACAGATGCAGACTTCGTTTGGCGTGTCCGGCGGAATTCATTTTGGCGCACTTCCCAATTCATCAATTGTCAAAGACGAAAGCCCCATGCATCTTGTTGGTTTGGTTTCTTCTCTTCCCAGTGATTCTAACAACGCAGGGAGAATCACACCGGCTCATTCAGTTCGACAGCAACTTACCCCCCAACTAGCCAAACAAGGTTCGCAGTCAGCTCATGTTTCTCCGGAGTTTGGCGGAGAGGCACAAGCTCAAGCAAAAACTGCAAGACCCAGGGTTGATGGCCGCTGCCGGGGTCAGTTACTTCCTCGTTACTGGCCGAGGATCACAGATCAAGAGCTGCAACAGATCTCTGGAGAGTATCCTTTTCTTTAAAAATTTAGCTTTGATAACTTATTTTTCTTGAATTTTCTAAACAATGCAAATGAAAATCAACCCAGGAAGCCTCATTGATTATTAGGTAAGTCTTAAGTCTTAAGAACATAGAAAGACACATGGTTACAGGCCCAGATAGGTGCTTGAACCCCCTCTGGAAAGATCTCTCAGTTTCTATTCCATCAAGACTTTGACTGCCTCGCCCTAGGGGAAAGGCTACAAGTATTTAAATGAAAATAACAATAAAAGCAAACATAACAAAATACCCCTGATAGGGTTGGGGATTGTGGCAGCAAACATAGGCCGGAGACTAGTGTGGCCAACGAGTAGACCATACGCATGATCTTGTGAAATGGTGTGGCTTAAAGAAACCTTTTTTCAAGATAAAAGCTGTGGGTGCCTTAACTTCCCAAGTTCGAATTCTGTTGTTACTCCCTTGTTTGAGAAAATGCTTAGTGCAAGTGATGCGGGACGAATTGGGCGCCTGGTACTTCCTAAGAAGTGTGCTGAGGTGCGTTATTGCATTACTCAAGTCAAATTGTTCTGGACTGGGGAAAGAAGTCAATGGTATTTAAAATAAAATTCTGGGAACAGGCATATTTCCCCGCAATTTCTCAGCCGGAGGGACTTCCTTTAAAAGTTCAAGATGCCAACGGTCAAGAGTGGGTATTCCAGTTTCGTTTCTGGCCTAATAACAACAGTAGAATGTATGTCTTGGAAGGGGTCACTCCTTGCATCCAGTCCATGAAATTGCAGGCCGGCGACACCGGTAACAAATCCTCTCCCTAGATATTTTTATTATTATTTCCGTGAGGTGTTTATCTCCTATGCAACTAATTGGTTCATGCAAAGCATGTTCTTTCAAGGAATTGCAACCTTTCATAGGATTGAATTCGTCTCAGTCTCTCTGAAGCTTTTATCAGAATCTAAATGTGTATTTCGCATGCGAGTTTACATAATTTCAATCCGATAATTTAGCCTCTTTTAAAGCTGTTTTACTATCCATAGGATTAATGAGTGGGAGTTGGTGTATCTCTATTTGCAGTGACATTTAGTCGAATGGACCCTGAAGGAAAGTTGGTCATGGGATACAGAAAAGCTTCAAATATTTTAAATGATCAGGTTTGTGTTCTTCATCCCGCATTAGAAACGTTACAGAATCAATATTTGGCCCAACTTTTTATCTCCAATATGGTTTAACGTTTATAATATGGTTTATTTTTTTCTTTAACTTGTTAATTTATGCAATGCATGATGTGAAAACGTAAAAATGATTCTGTAGCGTCGGTGTTTGGCTTTGATACTTTCTACAATTTCTTATACGTTCTGAACATATTTATGTGGTGTTGCAAGCAAGTTTTACTTGCCTTGAATTTAGGATTTACCGAGACTCGTAAGTACCAATTCAGAAAGTAGACAAAACAAACATGATGATTTTCTCAGTAGATGTATCAAGACTTTTACGTTATTGTTTTTTTGAAAAGAAACTTTTACGTTATTTACCCAAAACAAGGTATGCCATCGGGATGAGTGGGCGGTATTGTGTGACAAAAAATAGAAGTGATACTGGAGATTGCTATTATTTCTCCTCACGCTCACTTCAACAATGAGCTATTATTGCTAGTTAAAGAACACATAAATGTTGAAGTACACTGAAAACGTTGAAGTAATTTGAAAACCACAGATTAAGAAAGAAAAAATCCTGTTAAGACATTGATTTCATGAAACTTTGAAGTGATGTTCATTTAAGTGTATCCATGGATCTGCAGGATATCCAGGCAGCCAAAGGCGGCAGTGTGTATCCCCTGACGAAAGAATTAAACAGGAATGGCAATAAATCTGGAGAAGGCAAGAGCCACGTGGGATCAAAAGCCACTTCTTCAAAGGTGGACAAATCCTTAATGTCTCAAAATGAAAGGACTCTTTCAAAACCCTACTTGAAAGGACTCATCCACCCAAAGAGGAGAGCCAGTGCCCCCGGGTCGAAGAACAAGCGGTTGAGAATCGAAAACGAGGACTCTATTGAGCTCAAGCTGACGTGGGAAGAGGCTCAAGAGCTACTTCAACCACCCCCTAACCATAAACCATCCATCGTTGTGATCGAGGGACATGAGTTTGAGGAATACGAGGTATGGCGATCGAGGGACATGAGATATTTTGCAATTATGTCTTACTTTGGCATTTTATATTAGAAATGGAAGGTTTTATAAACCCGCCTGATTGAGATTGTAAATGCTGTTTGAACCTTTTGTTAAGTTGAGCTTTTGGGAGAAAACGTCTTATTTTCATTTTGATGATGCTAAAAATCATTATCTCTTTTATGATTCATTTTTGAAATCATGTTCCTTGTAAGAATCTTGATTGTTTGCAAAACCATGTTTCTTTGCAGACCCATGCCTCTTTGCAAATTCATGGTTCTTCGTTCGATCACAATTCTTTGTGAAACCATAATTATTTGTTCAATCATGATTCTTTCAAGAATTACGATTTTTTGCAGAAGCACAGTTCTTTTGAAAGTGATTTTTTTTGAAAAATCATGATTCTTTGAAGAATCATTGTTCTTTGAAAAATCATGATTATTTGCAAAATCACAAATCTTTTCAAAATCCCTGATGCGTTGAAAAATCCTGATACTTTGCAAAATCTTAATCTCTCTAGAGTTCATCCAGTTGGGTTGTTTTCCTGGAAGTGATAATCAACTATGCCTTTTACAATTAAATGGCAGGAGGCTCCAGTTCTCGGTCGGCAGACTGCTTTTGGAATGAACGAAGCAGGGTAATGCAGAATTCCCAAAACTTGCAATAAATTATGAATTTGTTTTCAAAAGCAGCATGTTCATTGATTTGTTTCATTTTAATATAATTTTGTTTGCAGATTACATTTTTACACAAAACTTGAAATAAGTTTGTTTTCATAGAATTATGCCATCTGTCTTCAGGTATCCTTCTCCTCCTGCCTTGGAAGCCACCTCGCCGCAGCCACCAGACCTTGCCACCGGTAGTTACCATGGTAAGGCAGCAGTTATAGTTCTGGATCGTCCTGGACGTGGACAATGGCCGGGACGGGACGAATTTCGTCCTGTCTGACGTCCAGAGTAAGTTCAGGGACGAAGGACGGGATAGTTTTTGTCCAACGATAAAAAAACCCATCCCGTCCAATCATACCGGGACGGTTTTTCGTCCCGTCCTGTCCTCCCGGGACAAATTTTTGTTTTGAAATTCGTCCCGGACGAAAAAAACCCATTATAGATTTTTAATATATTAATATAGATTTTTCTAAGTTTATTAAGGAAATATGGAGGAGAGAGAATGCAAATGGACCTACGTACAATTAATTCTGAGCGGGATCAGTTTGCACGCGCAAAAAATACAGGGACCTTGATGCAAATTGTCATAGCGAGGCCACGTGGGGAGATCTGAACAGTTGGTTGTGAATCCGGCAGTTTTTTGTGCACATCCGTCCGTCCATCGCCCGAGATCTCCGGACGGACGGTTTTTTTGTCCTACGGGATGAAAACCGTCCTGTCCGGTGATTCTCGGGACGAATTTTCGTCTCGAAATTCGTCCGTATCCTCAGACGGGACGACTTTTTTGTCCCGGGACGAAAAAATCGTCCCGTCCGCGTCCCTGAACTATATCAGCAGTGGTTGTATTCTTTATCCTGAAAGGGCAGAGTTTGATGGCAATGGTGTTGGTGGGGCAGGTGTTTTGGCAATGGCCCAAAAGAATAAAGGGAAGAGCGAGAGCGAGGCGGCGGCACTCGAGGCAGCAGAGGGGCTGGATGCGCTGGCCAACCTGGCCATCCTCGGGGAGGACCCGCTGTCTTCATCCCAGCAGCAGGCAGCAGCAGAGACGGCAGCGACAACGACGCGGCATCCGCGGCACCGTCCAGGGTGCAGCTGCATTGTGTGCATCCAGCCGCCAAGCGGCAAGGGGCCCAAGCACAAGCCGTCCTGCCAGTGCAACGTCTGCCTCACCGTCAAGCGCCGGTTCCGCACCCTCATGCTCCGCAAGGAGAAGCGGCTCTCGGAGAAGGACGCGGCTGTCGCCGGCGTCGGGGGGCTGTCGCCAATTCAGACGATGGGGCTTGAGCTTGCACCGTCGCCGCTGCCGTCGGCGGTCGCAGTGATGGCGGCAGCGGCAGCGGCAGCGGAGGAGGAGGCGGCGGGAAGGAAGGCAGTGTCACCAATGCCGCTGCCGTCGCCGATCAAGACTCCGCAGATTGACCTCAACATCCAGCCTGACCGCGAGGAGGAGCCCTCCCCTGTCTCCGACGCCGGCAGCCTCATGCGCCTCCTCCAAGACGCCGCCGCTTGACTTCCCTTTTTATCCATCTCTCTCTCTTATTCATCTCTCTTTCTCTATCTGTATCTCTCTCAATTCATATCTATCTATTTCTCTGTCTTATTCATCTCTCTCTCTATCTATCTACATGTATCTGTCTTCTGATTCTCGGCTCCGAGCCGGGGAATGGGGCTGCATGATCTTTCATTTCTTGTGTTTATTCCTTCTTCAATGAGGATTTGGAGCAAGCACAATTGAGTGGGATGTAAGAATAGAGGGTTGTATCTCTCTCTCCCTCTATCTATCTATCTATCTATCTATCTCCATACATCTGTCATCTGGTTCTGGGTCAAAGTCTGTGGATGAGCGATACATTCCCACACCGAGGCATATCGCCTTTGATGTAATTCTGGTAATGAAGTGCCTCAATTCTGTAGAGACGCAAGGGAGTTGAGGGGAAAGCAAGCAAGAGAAAGTACTCGGGATGTTGAGGAGAACAAACATGGTCAGAGAAGAGGTTGAACGGATGTAGGGATTGGCCGAGGATTAGCTGCTCGAAGATGCAGTGCGGTAGAGACAATCACGAGGACGGGGATTTTAGATGGAGTGCAGGACTCGGAGACAAGACAAGGAGCCTCCAATTGCTTAATACTTTCTGACTGCCCTCCTAAAGGGCAGGTCGCCCTATTTAAAGGGAACATCAAGGGGATTATATCCATGGGGCCGCAGGAAACTTGACAAGTTGTTTTAATGCCTTATTTTAAATGGGGATTTTGAGGAATATAGGTTGGTATCTCTCTCTCTAGTTTTATGCATTTGTCGCTCTGTCCATCTCTCCATCTAATCTCTCTGCCATCTAGAGAGCCTCCAGCCTGGATCTTCTTTTATTACCATAAAAGGCCCCAAAGAATAAATATGAATGAAAATGCATCTAATAGAGTAGGAAAATGACAAATACAACCCATAATTTTTCATGCTCTCTGCTCAACGTGAAGGGTAGAGAGAAAGGGTCTACGGCCCAGACCTGAATATTCTTGTTATTAAAAAATCAAACGAAAAATTTACAAATGTGTGAAAATGTACTCTAAAACACTCCACCAAAGTCAAAAAATAACTCATATTTTTTCTCATCCTCACACGTCTTCATCAGGAAGGTGGCTGGAGAGAGAGATAGACTACGTCATAATTATTGCACAATAAAAATGAAAATTACTCGTTGCTTCATTTTGGAGAGTAGAGAGAGAAACTAGGAGAGGGAGACACAGTCTAGCAATCTTATTATCTTTTTTTGTAGTGAAAAATTCTTACAAAATAATAGAATATTTTTCATGAATAAAAATGCACACCAAAGCACTAAAAATACAACAAAAATGTTTAGGTCAAAGAGCGAGAGAGGGACAGAGAGAGGGGGGAAAACGTTAAATATATATAGAGAAGTGAAAATACGGCAACCAATATCTCAGATGAGAAAGAGAGAGACCCAAGCCAAGATCTCCCTGGATGAGTAAAAGGTATCCCAAAACCACAGACCAAAAAGGAACCCATAAAGATGGGTGTGTGAAAGAGAGATAGAGAGAGAGAGAGAGAGAGAGAGAGAGAGAGAGAGAGAGAGAGAGAGAGAGAGAGAGAGAGAGAGAGAGAGAGAGAGAGACAGAGAGAGAGAGAGAGAGAAAGAGAAGACAAGAGAAAAGAGAGAGAAAGAAAGGAAAAAAGAGGAGAGAGAGAGAGAGAGAGAGAGAGAGAGAGAGAGAGAGAGAGAGAGAGAGAGAGAGAGAGATAGGTCAAGAGAAGAGAGACAGAAAGAAAGGAAAAGAGAGGAGAGAGAGAGAGAGAGAGAGGGAAAGAAAGGAAGAAAGAGAGAGGAGAAAGAGAAAGAGAGAGAGGGCAAGAGAAGAGAGACAGAAAGAAAGGAAAAGAGAGGAGAGAGAGAGAGAGAGAGATAGGTCAAGAGAAGAGAGACAGAAAGAAAGGAAAAGAGAGGAGAGAGAGAGAGAGAGATAGGTCAAGAGAAGAGAGACAGAAAGAAAGGAAAAGAGAGGAGAGAGAGAGAGAGAGAGAGAGAGAGAGAGAGAGAGAGAGAGAGAGAGAGAGGGCAAGAGAAGAGAGACAGAAAGAAAGGAAAAGAGAGGAGAGAGAAAGAGAAAGGAAGAGAGTAGTGAGAGAGTGACAGAGGGAGAGAGAGAGGAAAGAGTGTTGTGAGAGAGAGATAGAGGAAGAGAGAGAGACACACACACAAAGGAAGAGAGAAGGGGGAGAGAGACACACAGAGGAAGAGAGAAGAGAGAAAGATATAGAAGGGAGTGGGAGGAGATAGAGACACACACAAAGGAAGATAGAGGAGAGAAAGATATAGAGGAGAGAGAGAGAGAGAGAGATGGGGGTTGTAGAGAGGGGGCGGAGAAAGCCCCAGCACCCGGCAGTCCTTGATGTTCTTCGTCTTCGTCAGCCTACTGCACTTCCCTTTTTCGTTCCTGTAATTCTCTCAGTTTCACCTGAGACTTCTACTGTTGACCCGGTTGGTTGACCAAGTCCATGTAGTGTTTGAAGGAGTTTTGGCGCTGCAACCTCATCTCCTCATTAAACTTGTTGATGAACGCCTCCACCCTTCTGTTCAGCTCTTCTTGCCCCGGCGACGCCTCCCGCCTTATCATCCTCCCCACTGTTGCCACCGGCGACGATGTCGCCTTCCTCGTCTCCCCAATGTTCTCCCCCTTCCTCGCCGCCACCGGCGTCGTCGTCATCGTCGTCGTCCTCAGGTGCCTGCCCAGCGGCATCCCCCGCCCCTCCGTTATCGTCTTCCATGTGCTCTCAAGCGTCTCACCCTTCTTCTGTTTTGCCACCCCCAGCGGCCTCCCTGCATCACAAGTCACCATCAACGTTGACCGTTGACCAATTACCTCCCATGACTACCCCGTTGACTATTGACCATTTACTGATTTTAAGGCCGTTGACTCCAACGTCAATAATCCTCGCCCGCGAGTGAAGGTACATTTATGCATAAATATTTGGATGAAGGTCTCATCCATCAAAATTGAGAGTTGACAGTTGACCATCATCATTGACTATTGACACATTACAGCCCATGACCATCACCATTGACTGTTGACCCTTGACAGATGACAAGGACGTTGACTCAAGTCTTGCCAAGACTACGTAAATATTTGGATGAAGTTCTCAACCATCAAAATTGAGAGTTGACAGTTGACCATCATCATTGAATATTGACCCATTACCGCCCATGACCATCACCTTTGACTGTTGACCCTTGACTAGGACGTTGACTAAGACGTCACCGTCAATGACCGCCGTTGACTACGAGAGAAATGGGGTCCAGCATGGGTCTACCGTCACGTCTTCCTCACGCTGAGGATGATGTTAACGATGCCGAGCCAACTGCACGTGGAGCTACATTTATATTTGTATGAAGGTCTCACCATCAAAATTGAGAGTCGACTGTCACAGTTGACAGTAGACCATCATCATTGACTATTGACCCATTACGGCCTATGACCATCACCATGGACTGTTGACCCTTGACAGATGGCAAGGACGTTGACTCAAGTGGTCAACGTTACTGACCCAATGACTTAAGACTACCGTGGAGGTACATTTATGCATAAATATTTGGATGAAGCTCTCAACCATCAAAATTGAGAGTCGACTGTCGGAGTTGACAGTTGACCATCATCATTGACTACTGACCCATACCACCCACGGCGGATGATAAGGACGTTGACTCAAGTAGTCAACGTCCCTGACCGCCGTGGACGACGAGTGAAATAGGGCTCGGCATGTGTCAACTGCCACGTCTTCCTCGTGACAACGATGACTTTAACGACGCCGAGACTACGCCAATCGTCCGTATTCCAAGACGGAGGACGGGTTGGAAAGGAGAGAACGGGGCCTCCCGTTCCGTTCCGTTCCAGGATGACGGGAATTACCATCGGGGCTCGAACGAATACTCCTCCGGCCGCCGAAGCGCTCCGAGAGAAGGGGCTTCTCGTCGGCGATCCGACGGCTGGGCGGCGTCCAATCCGATCTTGATATCACGAAATCCTCTTCATCGCCGTCCAAGACGACCACCAATCCGTCATTTCCCGGCGATTTCCCCTTCTCTCCGCCGCCGTCGTCCCCAATTTGAAATTCCACCGCCGGCGGCGCCGCCGCGTCGGCGAGTTCTTCGGACGATCCGAGGTTATGGAAGTGAGAGGAGGCGGCGATGGAGATGATTATCCCGTTGATCAGCACGTACAGATGGGGCAGCGTCAGCCAATCCCGTGCCGCCACGTAGATCCGCGCCAACTCCATCAACACGGCCTCCGGCATCGCCGGTGACGTCAGCCGCACCGCGGCCGCCACCGCCGCCGCCGCCGCCAGCCAAACCCTCGCCGCCGCCATCTTCTTCTTCTTCTTCTTCTTCTTCTTCTTCTTCGAGAAAGAGAAAGTAAGAAGAGCTGATGAGGAGGAGATTTTGTATTTATGGGGGCGGGAAGGGGAGATCTGGGCCGTTGGATTTGATCCGGGAGGTGGGGAACGGGCCACGTGGCGATGAGCTGTCCCGGTTTGAATAAAATAATAAAATACTCGCGATGGAGCGGTCTTTGGCGGTGGGACGCCGCCGCCTTTGGATTAGCCACGTGGGCAGTCTCCAACGGTCATATTTTCTGTGGCGGCTGGGCCCACTCCCAACGTCCTTGCATTAAAGTAACCACGCCCGTTGTTTTTTTTTTTGAAAAAAAATTCTCCCAAATTATGCTGAGAAATTGATTGAGAATATTTTTTCTTCTGTTTTTCCTCTGTGGGCTCATTCTCAACGGACTTGCATTAAAGTAACCACGCCCTTTTTTAAAAAGAAAAATCCTGCTTTTTCTGCAATTATGCTAAGAAATTGATCTAGAATATGCTCATTACTCCCTTTGCGATTTGGTGTTTTTTTTCTTTTGTTTTTCCTCGTTGGGCCCGTCCCTGGTAGATGCTCCTGGGGGCTCCGCTCCGTACATGTGGTGGGCGAGGTCTCTAATACGTAGAAGCCACGGATTCAAAAGAGTAAAGTAGTGGGTGCCCTCAATGCATTGTGAGAAAAGGACGGAACAAGAGACAAAATAAGGCTTTGATTGAGCTGTAAACAGCCCTGGTTTTGGATGTCACAGCCTTATGGCTTGATGCTAGGCAGAACAATTAATTGCTAACAGTCTAAGACAGCGACTGTGTAGGGACCTATGGCTGGGCAGAATGGCAGACTGCTCATGATTCAATATCAACCATCGTATAACGACCCAAGGCTGGGCAGAACTGGTATAATGTCCATGTACATGACAGAAGGAACTCTGTTCTCAATCACACCCAAGTAGTATGCCAGTATCATGGGTTGTTGGATGCAGGTGTGAGACATATGAAGAAGATGGTTGGCATCCAAGATGCTCAAGTCATTGTTGGCCACGTGCATCTGAGGCAAATCCTGCAACGTTGAGAAAATGAAGGCATACAAAAACAAACTGCATAATTGCCAAGCATGTCGAACATTTTCTTCCCCTTTTGTATCTAGGGATGAATGGTAGTGAGTCCCCTATGCCAATTGATGAACTCAAATTTGGGAGTGTGATTTGTCCTTGATAATTGAGTTGATCAATAAAATTCATAAAACATTTAACTCCTTAAAATATAGATAGTGATGTGAATCATGTTTATATGTTTATGTAGGGAATAAAGGGGCACCTTGGATGATGTGAAATAATGATGGGTGAAATGGGAATGAACAGATGGATGTGGGTGGACGAATATGGATTGATTGATGTTGAGAAGAAGATGCCAACAAAGTATATATAACTCATTCTAAATTCTTACAATCTGCTAGAATCAAGGTATTTAACACTACAAGAGAGCCCTTCCGCTTATCTTTTGTCCGTCAATTTATATCAATAATCTTCAAAAAAAACTTGATGGATCTCAAAATCACTTTCTTTCACTTATTCTACTAATGTAAGAGAAATTCCAAGATGAATTTAAGATGAAGATAAATGTATATTTATAAATTCAAGGGTATGAATGGGTAGAGGAAATAAATACATGTCAACTCCCAAAATTTCAGCCAGGGTCTGTTTATAGATCATCAGGTGCTTTTGGGTAATATCTTTGATTGACACTGAGAAATCACATTTCTAAGCAATGGGAAATAGGAAAAACAAGTCATGATTCATCTATTAAACCCTAGAAGATCTCATCACCTTTTGGGGAAATGGAGTGGATGACACTACAAGAAGCAATATGCTCCCTCAAAATTCATTAAGAAAGATTGAAGAATTATTAGTTAGGCAGGCAGGATCAGGTTATTCTCATTGGATCCATTGGAAAAAGCTACCTAAAAGAGGAAGAAGAGAGATCCTATGGATGTGAGTGTGGTAGAGGAAGAGAGCATGGTTGAAGAAATGAAGGCAATGGATTGGGAAAGAACGAAGAATCCAAACCTTGATAGAGGTTTAAATTTAAGTGTTTCAACTGTTTAAAATTTGGGAATTTTTATTATCAATGTGCCATAGTGAGAACATCAAGAAAAAGGTGAATTTGGTCAATGTTGAGGAGAAGAGTGAGTTGGCCATGCTGATGATGTCGAAAGAACCTTTGGATCATGCATCATTTCAAGAGATCGACAGAGGTCCTCTATGGACTGACGTGTAGTACCTTGATACCATGGTTAGAAACCACATGGCTGGCATAAAAAATCTATTTTATTAGCTAGGTGATGATCAATGTGATAGTGTTTTGCTTTGGTGATGGGTCTGATGTTTATAATGAAGTCCATGCTTATTTAAGTTCATTGAATAAAATATTTATGTTCATTATTACTGCGTATGATATTTATAATGAAGTCCATGCATACGTGCAATGACTTAGTGAATTATGATGAGATCATAATACAGTGATCACTTGTCTTTAAACATGTATTTTAAATATTCCTATTCGATGTATAGTCAAGACAGACATTGAATTATCCGGAGAGAATAGCACTAGATGTTCCTACTTATACGATAAATATAACCGATCATGTGGCTATTAGTGTGGCGACACTAAGGACAAATAGTGAGTGCTCCTTGGCGAAAGAGTTCACCGAATCAATCTGTACGAATCCCTAAATGGTATTATACCTAAACGTCAATCAGGTTGATTCAAGTCACTATTGTATAAGTGATCTACTGACATGAGACACCAAGGACATCTTGTGAGTGGACGACTACATTTTGACTACGACTGACAAGCCTCTAATCATGGGATTCAAATAAGTTATAGATCAGACGTAGTACAAAGCTTACAAAGACGATTGAGTGGTCAAGACGGGATCATCCTCCCTTGGTGTAAGAGGAGATTGACTCAAGGAAGATGATGCAAAAAAATCCCTGGCCAGGGTAGTGAGGATATTGGAGAAGGTGTTCTCCAATGATCCCCGTTATGCATCGTTACTAATCGAATGAGGGATTCGGGTTTGACGATAAACCATACCCTAAGTCTTTTGAGAGTCTCTCGCGGATGATGGATTATACATATACCATAACCGATGACGGTAAAGGCTCCATAAGAGAGAGTTCAAGACTACTCAGTATCTTCTAGAGCACGATGTGTAGCTTGGCACCCCACAGGCTGGAAACTTAACCTATCAATTGGGTTAAATCGATCCTTATTTAATTAATCTATATGTTGATATAGTTAATTTATAAGGTTTTCCAATAAATATCATTGGGCCACTAAAGTTATTAACTAGAATGATACATGGGCCTCGAGGTCACACACACAAGGTCATAAGGGCATTGGTAGATAGATTTTACTTTGTAGGGTTTTTGAGAAAAAACCTTAAGTGAAATATAAATAAGGAAAGGGTCTCATTTTAAGCAGCCATGCAAGCCTGATTTGAGAGCACCTCCCTTTCTTCATTCTCTACATCAACATTCAACTAAGG
Source organism: Wolffia australiana (assembly GCF_029677425.1). Taxonomy (NCBI): domain Eukaryota; kingdom Viridiplantae; phylum Streptophyta; class Magnoliopsida; order Alismatales; family Araceae; genus Wolffia; species Wolffia australiana. The sequence goes on along the minus strand of NC_135843.1, from coordinate 18,143,529 downwards.
AGAGAATCTCTAAGGAGAGTTGAAGAAGAGGAGGTAGAGATTCAAGCGTCGAGTGATCGCGTGGATACTTCTAGAGGTCAGATGTGTGAGCGGCTTTGGAACAATCTCAAAGAGAGCATGTCAAGGGTGGAATAAGTTCTCCAAAATGAAACGTTTGATGTTTCAATTAAAGATCAATTTTGAATCGATCAACACGCTTCCACATCCATGGAAACATATTTTCCATGGACGAACCAAGACACTAAACCCAATAGGGTCAAAGGTGGAAATACAAGGCAAGATAAGCATAATACTACAGTGTGAAATGAGTATCGGACGGAGTGGAGGAGAAATGAGTATCGGACGGAGTGGAGGAGAAATGAGTATCGGACGGAGTGCCAGGGTGGAGGAGAAATGAGTCCTTGAGAGAAGAAATTATGTCCTATTTATCCCTAATTTGCACTTTAACATCTTGAGTAATCGACAGCCTGATGAATAGGGCTGGAACACTATGATGGTACATTAAAATCTAACCATCTATGACCAGCAAGTAAGATTGCTAGCTCATGTTAAGAAGACACATGGTTGGTTGTATATGTTGAAGCTAGACACTTTCAAGGGTTGTTTGGTTTTAATTGATGATTCCTCTTGAGTTTGTCACGAATGATATAGGAATATTATCTACTAGGCATTAAAGCTTATCAACAGATGGTGGATGGATTTCTCTCTCTCACTCTCTATCCTCTCTTATTCAGTTATGTCAAAGTTACAAAGAAGGAAATCATTCAATAGTTCTATTTATGCCTTCCTCAACATAAAGAGTGAAGGCACGACTTGAGTTGCTGCATGTTAACTTATGCGGTCCAATCTCTCTATTGACCTTTGGTGGTAATTATTATTTTATGTTTAGTGTTGATATTTTAGCCAACTCACTTATGTTGTCTCGTTGAAGAAAAAATTTAAGACTCTTGTCACTTTCATGAAGTTCAAGAATATTGTAAAAGGAGAGAGTAATTTGAAGGTCAAAGCTCACAAGACCCATTGAGGAGATTTTGCTTTAGTAGAATTTACACCTTACTGTGACAAGCATGGAATAAAGAGATAGTTGACGGGCCCATACTCTCCACAACAAAATGGTGTCATTGAGAGGAGGAATCAAACACTTATTTCCATTGTTATATTTTTATTGAATGGGTAAAGTTTATGGAGAGATAATGTCAACAACATCTTGAATATCATGTACTGAGTTCAAACTAGAAGCCTTGAATGAACTGAGTTATTTTATAAGGTTGTCCAATATTTATTAATGTACCATTAACGTTATTACTATATTGATAGATGGATTTAGAGGGTCACATGCATCAGATTAAAAGGACATTGGTTGATATACTTTATACATACATACATTTGTATAAAGTCCTTCAATTAAGTTTAAACATGGGGGACAGCCATTTTAGGTGCTCATGGTAGCGAGAGATTCCCCAATTTACTCTTCCAATAAAAGTCCACTTATTCCACTAGAATCCCTTGATGATGAGTTGATCAACCAGATCTTTAAGAAGGGTTGAAGACGAACGAGAGAAGATCCAGGAGTTTGATTGCATAAAATATGCCTAGAGGGGGGAATGTAAGTGGCTCAAAAGCAATTTCCTAGGGAAAAGTCAAGGGTGGAACATGTTACCTGTGAGATAATTTGATTAATCTTCCTGCTTAGATCAATTATGAATTGATTGCCTTTTCCATTACATTAAAAAAATAGTTTTCAAACTCTAAATCATAGTCTAACAACACCTATGAAGTGGGAAAGGTGTATGTGAGTAGAGATATTATCTTTGAATAAAAGGTGAAATGGGATTAGGCCATCAATAAAGTGAAGAAAAACATTAAAAAATTAGTGTATCATTCTCTCATGATTTCCAATGTCAACTGGTAGTAGTGATGGTCAGGCAAATGAGATACCTCCATTGGAGGGAATTAATGATGCATCATCTCCACACATGAAGTGAGTCATGTGCCACAGGAATGAGATCCTCTTTTCATTAATAAAGAGATCTTGCTTAGGAGTTTCAAAGGTCTACAATGAGTTTAGGAAGACAATAATTAAATTCATCTTGATCAAGAAGAGTGCCTTTTGATAGATGGGAATCAAAAAGTTTCCTACAAGCATTCGAATAGGAGATTTGGAGGTGTGCCATGCGGGAAGAGATGGACTCTACTGAGAAGGCATAGGAACTAATGAATCCACTTGAAGGCTACAAGCCAACCGGCCAATGGATTTTCAAGCTAAAAAAAAATACAAGGAGAGGTGGTGAGTGATGGAAGCAAATTGTGTAGTTATTTTTAAATTGTCACAGTAAATTGAATTTGCCTACAATCAAATAAATTTGATAAACTATATAAAATTACTCAAATGTGTACGGTGAGTAAGGTCATCTCCACAGGGACTGGCCTTTAGGGATGTTTTCAATAATTGAGTAATTTTATTTATTAAGATATAATGATAATATGAAAGATAATTAATATAAGAAGAAATAAGCAATTTGTAAGCATACGGAATATTAGTTTAACAAGCTAACTATAGACGAGAGATCAGATATTGTATGTATGTAGATGTTATGGATACTAAGAAATTTAAAGAAGTGAGATACTAGATCTTATAGTTAAAGATGGTATTAATATAGTTAGTGAAGAAGTATAGAGTACTTAATAAGAGTAATGTGTAATAAGAGGGAGGAAGAAGTAGAATCTAGAGAAGTACTTATATATATTAATAAGATAGATAGGGAGAGAATATGTAATTATCTAATTATGATATGATTAAGTAGCTAGATAGACATATTAAGAGAGAACAAAAGGGTTAGAGTAGTATTTGTATTAACTAAGAAGACATGTAAAGAGAGAGAGTATAAAGTAATTATCTAACTATAATATACTCAGTAAGAGTTTAGATAAGTATATATAGATATTAAGGAGTAACGGGGTAATGATAGTAGTTAAGAAGCATTTATATAACTATAAGGTAGACTATACTTATAGAATACTACTTATATAGGTAAGCTACTTATTATAGGATTAACATAGGTAGTTTTAGATATTTTAATATGATTTATACTTTCTATATGTTTTCTATATCATCAATTTAGTGAAATAAAGGGTGATTTAGTCGAACACCCGAGAGGAGTTCGACCAAATACCTGAAAGGAGATCAAAATGTAAGGGAGATGTGGATAATTTAATTAATTATGAGGTTTTTATGTATTTTTATATAGGTTTTATAGAATAAAATTGGGGATAAAGGTCTTATGTCGAACGCCCCTTGGATGTTTGACAGAATGCTGTAGAGAAGTCGATTATGTGATTTATATATATATTTATATTAGTTTATATTAGGAAATCAAATTAAGAATGGTATTTTCTGTCGAATGCCCATGAGGTGATCGACAGAATGCCCGTGATAAGTCGGGGTATGATACGGATGGATGTTTTTAATTTTTATAAGGTCGGTAGAAAGTAACCTATATAACTAGAGAGATATTCATCGAACACAAGAGGTGTTCGATGCAATGCCCAACAGAAAATTGTAATAGAAATTTATATCGAAATGGATGCAATCAATCATTGAACTAACTTGATTTAAACATAAACTGTTCATCAATACAATTGAAACAAGAAAGAACTGAGAACTCACCAGATGCACCCTGATTTGAAGAATGAGAGTGGCAGCGCGGAGTTTCGATTAAGGAGTTCCCTCATTCTTCTCCTCCGTCTGGGTGTGAATCCAAGCACTCCTAGCTCTTCCCTGAAACCTTCCTTGCTTTCCACAGCCTGCGGCGTTGTCATGAGGCCGCAGTCTTCTTCCAAAGGCAAAAGGGATCTTTACCGCCGTAGAGGGCTTAAGGCCGAAAGATACTTCAAATGAGCTTGAAATTTGTCTTTTAAAGGGTCTAGAGAAGTTCTCTCGACCCCTTAGTGGGGTAGGCTTGGTCCAACAACTCTGTATGGGCCTTTGGATGGGCCTATGGTCCCCTCGTCGCTGGCCTCCGCTAGCCAGCCGACGAGGAGGATGGTGGGGGGCAAAGAAGGACAAGATTGTCCCTCGGTCGTCCGTTCCTTCTTTGGTTTGGGTCAACGACTGCAATTAAATCACAGTTGTGGACCCCTTAAGATCAGTGTACCCCATCCTTTGCCACATCAGCATGCCCCGATAGTGCCTCGTTAGCTTCCTTCCTTTTGATTCGTCTGCCGAGGGTCTTACGATCCGCATCACCGCCCACCAACCAATTAGATTACCTGAAAAAGAAAAGAAAATAAAACAAATTAAATAAGCAGGCCAGACCTCATCCATGCAATCTTCTTAAAGCTGATCAAACAGACGATATTTTATTCACCTCCTAAAATAAGCCTGAAAAGACATGGACTTCGGGCTGTGTTGGCTCGAAGCCCGATCTCATTTTTCTTTTGTTTTCTTAAGATCGCAGCCCATCGGGCCGCAATCTCTTGATTACGTGGTGGCCCGACCCACTGTGAAGCCAACGTAGATCATGGGATTCAATCCCATGCCAGAAAGGTTCAAAAACTGGAACGATATATAAACTTTGATGACCCTTCTATGTTGAATTAAATCTCCGTACCTCTCGTGTACTCATACACACTTCTCTCTGTGGGCTTGAATGGGCCCTTTGATTGCAGTTTGTGTGGCTGGTTGGACTTGCCTGCCGTGCGCTCCCCTCGCCGACTATTGATGGACTTGAGCGCTCGCGATCGCCTGCCTATGGTTTGGCGCCTGGTTGGCCCGAGCTGGCCCAACAAGTCTAAATTTTTTTATACAGATATTATTAATTTTATTTCTTCCTTCAATTTTGACTTCTTCCCTGCCACAAATATTAATTTAAATACTAGATAGAGCATTAAAAAATCACATTGTCTTAAACATATTTTTATTAAGAAATTATTGAGTATGTAAAACATGTATGAAAATGATATTAAAATGTATTTTTTATCACTTGCTCTATTTAGTGCATGCAATGCAAAATTCTTATAAAATTGGAGACAATGTTGGGTTCTACAGGCCTAGGTCTGGATGGAGAAATCAATATTCTACGCAGTGAAAGACACGTAACGGAATCAAACGACATCATAAAAAAACATTAATCGAAGAACCTGTTCACGGATTGCATACGTGATTTCTTGGATCCCAGAGCGAGACGAGTCGAGCTGCTCAAGTGTGCAGCCTCTAGATGTATCCACATGGTCCTTGGCATGTCGGATCTCCTCCTTCTTGTTGACAAGCCCAGTTTTACGTCCATCATCGTCGTTACACCTTCCCAATCGCATGGGATATAGAGAGGGTGTGGGGAGAAGGGAGAAGAAGGAGAAGGGCCCTGAAAAATTCTGGCCTGGGTGAATTTCATTGAGGGTCCTCCTCTATTTATATTAAGTGGGTGCTTTTTATAAACCTCTCAAAACCTAAGTATATCTTTTGACGTTCAAAGACCATTTGCGTGTGACCCGCTAGGCCCATGACTCGAGCGGCCCAATAACCTTTATTGGCTTTCCAAATTAATTAACTATATCATCATATACATTAATTGACGTCATATTGATTTAACCAATTGATAGGTTGAGTCTCCAACACGTGGTGTGCCAAGTTACACCTCGTTCTCTAGAAGAAACAAAGGAGTGTGCATCGACTCACTCATGGAGTGTGTTTGTCATCGGTTATCGTGTACCTATAATCCCACATCCACTTGACGCTCCATGGATGACTTAGGGTGTGGTTAACTGCCATACCCTAATCGGCCATTCAAGTTAGTATTGATGCATTCAGAAACCATCAGAGAACTCTTCTCCAATATTTCATTGCCTTGGCCAAGGACTTTATCGCATTGGCTTCCTTGAGTTGTCACCTCTTATACCAAGGGTGGACGATCCCATCTTGACCACTCAATCGTCTTTATGAACTCTTTGATGTACCCGAACTAAAACTATTTAGAATCCCATGATTAGGAACACGTAGGTTATAGTCAAAGTACAACTACCGTCCACAAGACGTCTTTGGATGTCACAGGTCTGAGGACCACTTACACAATCGTGACGTGAATCAACCTGATTGACAGTTTGGTATAATACCATTCTGGGATTCGTACGGATAGTGCTATTTTATCTTGATACTTTGATGTCCCTCTTGAATATCCGTCGAATAGGAATGCTTATAACACATGCTTAAAGACTAGTGATCTCCATATTACGATCTGATCATGATTCACCAAGTCCGATCATGTATTCATGTACTTCATTATAAGCAGCCCACGTGCACTATAATGAATATGTTATATTAATGAACATGGAACGAGATGTGGAATGTGTGATTGGCTTGCCGACCACATATATTTCCATCATCTTGCACTCTTAGTCTCTCTCTCAATTCCCTCTTGATCTCTCTCTCTCTCACCCATTTTCTCTCGCTCAGCCTCTCTGACTTGCTCCTTCTTGGTCTTTGTCTCTCTCTCTCTCTCTATCAAAGCCTCTCATTCTCTCTGACTCTTGCCTGTCCTCTCTCTCTCTCTCTCTCTTTATCTATCTCTCTCATGCTCTCTCGAAAAGTCTCACTCTCTCAGACTCTTTCTTTCCCTCTCTCGTTCTCAATGTGTGTCTCTCTCTCCATCATTTTCTCTTGGTCTCTCTCTCTGTCTGTGATTCCTTATCTCTCACTTTGACTTGTTTGTGAAAGAAATATCTCTGGATCAAGAACAAGAAGATAAGAGATGATAGGATAAGGAAGAGAAGATTGATAGAAGGAAGAGAGACACCAAAATCAGTTAAGATCATGTATATTCTACGAATTATTATTACATTGGTTGGTTGAAATTTACAATGTATATATTAGCCATTATAATAGTACATTTCTAATTTAATCCTAGCCATTATAACTAAATATAAAAGCTACATTAAGATATGATCCTAGCCCTTGATATATATATCCTATCTAGGTGTAATCCTAGCCATCTATCCTTAATTGTATTCTAGCATTAAATTGATTTGAATCCTAGCCGGTAATTCTCATACTTAGTAAAGAGATACATGTTCGATTACTACTAGCTAATCTTTATTAAGAATCCTATCGGTCCAGCTGACAGTTGACTGGATGCTTGGTTTGCTGACTCACTTTACAGGTTGAACTGATTGAATCTGTTCGAACTTATCGACAATCGATTTCGATTTCCAACCTGTTCGATCAAACGTCTAGATCGATCTGGATGGCATACGGGGTTCGACCAAGGAATTCAATCAGATTGAATCGAATTGGATTTTGATCAAAATTTGATCCGTAATGTCTAAATTATTCAATTAGGTTGCCCCATCTTTTTTCCTTCACTAACAGCTGACTCGTTGGACGACTCGGCCGTTCCAGCTGACTCGGTGGATAGGTGAAGAGAAGGCAAGAGCACTTATCTAATCCCTCTATCTCTGATGCTGCATTCTCTCCTTCTCTTCCCTCAAGCCGGGCAAGAAATGCGGGTCGGATAGGGTTTATCCCTCCCCCTTTGGGCAGGGCGATTGCCTTGAAAGGTGGCGCGCTATTACACTCCTCCTCGTCTCTTTACTTTTGCATTTCCGGGTTTTCATCAATCTCTGATTCTGTTCCGCGTTTAGCTCACGGTGTTCATCTGAATCGTCGTTGCGAGTTGTCTTGATTATAATGTTTCAGTCAATCATTATTTTGTCTACTTCTGCTCGTAATCTTGAGTTTCTGGTGACAAAATTGTATTGCCCCAGTAGTTGATGCTCTCCGTTGCGCTGTTTGTGGAAATGGGTATACACCTCAAAATTTATTTTTGAGCTTGCTGCGTGGATTATGAGTTTATGGTTGGCAAATTACGTTGCGCTATGAATTGAGGCTGCCCATTTCTCTGGCTGAAGATGCGGGTTAACCCTAAAAAATGATTATTTAGATTTATTGGTAGGTTATGGGCTTCTGGTGAAGTAAATCTAAATTACACCATCAATTGAGACTTCCCATTACGCTGTTTGAGGAGATGGGTTTACCTAGAAAACGAATTTTCATCTTGTGGCATTGATCATGAGTTTATGGTCACGCGAATACATTACACCAGGAATTAAGACTGGCCATTGAGCTGTTTGAGGAAATGGGTTTACCAAAATAATATTTTTTCAGCTTTCTACTTAGATAATGAGTTTATGGTTACACGAATACGTTACACCATGAATTGTAACTGCCCATTGCGATGTTTGAGGAAATGGGTTTACCAAAAAAATGAATTTTCAGCTTTCTGCATAGATTATGATGTTTTTCTTTTAAATTTCGCGTCCAGAATTTCTGAGATGATTTCAAGCTCATTCAGTATGGCTTCGGGCATGGCCGGTGCATTGAAGCCGGTTGCCCGTTGGCCATGTGCTGCTAAACCCCAACTTGGACGTGTTTGCTCTTCCTCTTGCCGGGCTGTCTCGCCTCGAGCTCTGAGCTCTGGTGGAAGTTCCATTGATAGACTTGCCTTTTCTTGGGGAGGTACGCATTTTTCTCTTATTTTTGGATAGATTGGGGATATTGATGGTGGACCTTCTTGCCTGGAATCCAAGAAGCATCTGCAAATTTCCATTTAAAAAGTTGCCAAACAGACACTACACTTACCTGGAAGAATCAGATGTTTAAAAAAATCCTCCAGCTATCCAATACAAGTGATATTTGTTATTTTTTATGGCTGACTGTAACGTTAAGACCATTGATGTTGACGCCGACAAATCATCAACCAGTTGTCAACATCAACATCCCATGCCAACATTTGCTCTCCCGCTCAATCAACTCATGAGAAACTTAGAATAATTCCTCTTGAACCCACAGTTGTTATCCTTCTCTGGCAATGGCAGGAGCACCATCCATTAGATCTCCGTCAGTGCTGCCAGAATTCGGAGCGGGTCAACAACGGCGGCAGCGGGGCAGGGCGGCACGGGCGTCAAAGGATGTGCCGACGAGCTTCCGGTTCCCGGCGATGACAAAGAAGCCGCGGTGGTGGTGGCGGACACTGGCCTGCATCCCCTACCTGATGCCGCTGCATGAGACGTGGATGTACGCAGAGACGGCATACCACTTGCACCCCTTCCTGGAGGACCTTGAATTCCTCACGTACCCGTTCCTGGGGTTCATAGGCCGGCTGCCCAGCTGGTTCCTGATGGCCTACTTCTTTGCCGCGTACCTTGGCGTGGTGAGGAAGAAGATGTGGCCTCACTTCTTCAGGTTTCATGTGGTGATGGGGATGCTGCTGGAGATAGCGCTGCAGGTGATAGGGACGATCAGCAGGTGGATGCCGCTGGCCGTGTACTGGGGGAAGCTGGGCATGCACTTCTGGACGGCAGTGGCCTTTGCTTACCTCTTCACCGTGCTCGAGTGCATGCGCTGCGCCCTTGCTGGCATGTATGCTGACATCCCCTTCGTCTGCGATGCCGCCTACATCCAGATCCCCTATGACTAATTCATCACTGATCACATCTCCCTCCTGCTTCCATCTCTCTCTCTGTCTCTTTCTATCTATCCCCTTCTTTTAGACAAATAGATGTGGAACCTCTTTACTCGCTCACCATATCTTAGGGGGCATTTTGACTGTGATATATTCTCTCTCTCTCTCTCAACCTACTTCCATTCTCTCTCTCTCTCTCTCTCTCTCTCTCTCTCTCTCTCTCTTACCAGGGTGAAGCCATCTTCCCATTGTCCATTCTTTTATCTTGAATGTGACATGCATTGAATTTTGTCCTCATCTTCATGAGAGAAAGTCAGGCATTTATTGACCAAGGCAGAAAGTATTCAACCTAGAAAGGAGAGACTTGGAGAAACAAAGAGTTTTAAGTTTGGAAGTGACAAAAGTTACCATTTCTTCTTGAATCATAGATTCTAGCAGTAATTACGTAATTTTATTCTCAATGAGAAATATTAAGATCATTATAGATATACAATATTATGTCCTTCTCTTAGATCATTTCCCTACATGAAAATTCCACTAACTTCCAACTCTTAAATTAGGTTCTCTTTTGAAATGGCTTAACCTCAGTCTTTATTTCTCTAATCGTTTTATTCCTTTAAAATCTCACATACAATCATATTTATAAAGATTCAATACATCTCAGCTTCATTCCAGGTTCCATGGAAATGACCTCGACTCATCCACTGTGTATGTAGGCTATTAAGGCATTACTATTAATTTTGTAGTTTTGATTGAATGCGTCTTAGGCCTGAATTACACCTAAGAAACCTACTCATCAACTTTATATTTTGATGAATATCAAATGGCTGAGACTTCAGTCTTAGACTTGTTGAGCTCTCCCTTTGTATGTGAGTTCCACATGACAAGTCGCAAAGCGTTAAAACAACATCACCTGATTTTGTTTGACAGTTTTTTGAAGAATAAAAGACAAACTCACCCAGATCAGACAATATTATCAAGGATTATTATATCACAATGATGTCTCCATAGAATATAGGGAACATGAGCAACATTAGTCACAAAAAACACATGAAATATCAGTACTTAGTTGAGAGGCTCTCATACGTATTTCTACTCGATGGTTCTCAGATATATATATACATTTGATTTGAAAATTAAGATATCAGAGCTAATTTGGAAAACCATTTAGAGCAAATTTGGTAATTTGGTAAGATGAAGGCTGATTTGAAAGGGATATTTCCAAAATTAATTGTTCTATCAACCACATGAGATTAAAATTGACCATCGTACTCACAGTAAATAAATTAAGATTACTTTTATAAATATATATTTCATAAACAAACATAGAAAATAAAGATATTTTTAAAAGATAAAATCAGTCCATCACAATCGATAGAAGTAGAAGAGATGGAATAGCAAAATCATAATAGTTAAGGAGCTTGTTTGGTACTCTTGAATATAAAAAGTGTTTCTTCAATTATTCCAGTAAGACAATAAAATAACTTATCTTGAATAATGAAATAAATTTCTTTGACACACTTATTAAGAAGCACCGTTTGCAAGATTTATCTATCAATGGCATAATTCTAGCATGATGTCCAATTTTGGTTACTTTGGAGAGGACGCAGAAAGCATTGAATTGAAAAGTTACTCCTAGAAATCACATAAGTTTCTTTTACAAAGAGAAAATTAATATTTATAACAACAGTTGATTTTTATTTTCTCTACAACCCCCTTAATCATAAAAGAAGGGAGATTGAGGAGGCAGTCCCCGGAACTACAGGGTGTTGGGTCCGATGGATTTGATTAACTGTCTAAGATCAGATAATAAGTGATAGAATGAAGAAATAAATACAGAATTTATATATAAATCTGAAGATAAAATAATATCACAATGTATGGATCTGATTCTTCTTTTACTTTTCTCTGAAGGTATATCCGGCAGGGCCATCCGTTTCGCGCCTGAGGACTTGGCGAACTACATCGCCGATCTGTTTTGTGATGGCCATGGCTCGAGCGTGTACTCGCGACCAGCGTCATCCCGTGAGATGCTCCCCGGGCGCTCCCACTGAGCCTATAACTTGCACATTGAACTCATTACATGTTGTCGCCCGGCTTCTGTGGTGGCTTCGGCTTACACATATATATTTTGTTTGAATCCGTTGCATGCAAGCTTAAGGAACAGAAGGAAGATACCTGTATTCGAGAAGATCAAGTCCCCCATGGTCTCTCTAGTTCTAGCATGTACTCGCTAGTTCATTTTCAGTAGCTGCACCATTGGTTTGACCCATGTATTGGTCTGGGTAATAAATTGAGTGGTTCAATAATATGTATTAGCCTACTTAATTAATTATCTATGACAGCATATACATTTAAGCAACTAAGGATTGATAAAACCGAATAGTTAGGTTAAGCTTTCAACTGTGGGTTGACAAGCTACACCTCCTGCTCTAGAAGATACAAATTATTAAAGGAACTCTCTCATCAAACATTTATCACCATTAGTTACTAGAGATGTTGAATACTTCATTTGTAAGAGACTTCGGATTAACTCTTGGTATGGTTAGTCATCAACCACTAATATGTCATTCAACTTGGTACTGATGCATAATGTGGATCATTGGAGAACACTTTCTCTGATATCTCCAATACCATAGCTAGGCATTTAATGCATCTTCTTCCTCACATAAATCTCCTCTTACACCGAGGGCTGATGGTACCATCTTGACCACTCAATTATCTGTGTACTTCTTAGTATATCCAAGCTAAGACTCATATAAATCCCATGATTAGGAACTTGTAAGTCATTGTCAAAACATACCTATCCATCCACAAGTCGTCCTTGGTATATCAAGTCAATAGATTGCTTATGAAAATAGGACATGGATCAACCCAATTGATGTTTAGGTGTAATCCCAAATACAGATCCATTAAGGTTAAATTGAATGAACTATTTCTCTAAAGAGCACCTATCATGTGTCCTTAATTTATCTACACTAATGGCCACAAGATCAGCCATACTTATCGTATTATTAGAATAAAGAAATGTTATATTTTCCAAATAGTTCAATTTTTATCTTGAGTATCAATCGAATAGGAATATTTATAATACAAGTTTAGAGACTAGTGATCACTTTACTATAATGGTATTCATTGACTTCATTATAAAGATCAAACAACAATATTATATAATAAATATTAATTTCAATGAACCTAAAATGACATGGACACATAATATCCATCAGCATGCCAACTAATTACCTCATTTTTGGCACTTTAAACCTAGCAGGAACACATGTCCCTAAAATAATTAAAAATGTATGAAGCATTGCCAGTTTATTTATGGGCTTCGAATCATGTGGCCCCACATCTACTTGCAAGAAATGAACATGATAGATAATAATGACACAATTATTATGCCTTTTCTCACTGTTAAATCTTGTCTCCACAAGTGTACTTGCGCATTTAAAAGACACCATTTGAATCAGAGTGCATTCATTGCAAAAGATGTCTTTTTTACCATCGGTTGAGCTTTAACTTAGGTGAAAAATCATTAAAAATGTATGTAGGAAAGAGCATCACAATCATTGGCCACAGAAAATATTGATTGTTACCAATCATGTGCCATAGCCCATGATGGCTAACTCTAGCCGATCCCTGTAATTTGACAAATTAGGTTGTGCCACCTGGCAGAGCAGATTAACTAGCATTTAAAACCTTTTAAATATTTAAATAAACCCATAAATATACATATTCCAACTTAAAAAATTAGTTTCTTACTTTAACACCAGAAACTTCAATAAAAATACCAGAAAACACGTAAAAATGAAAAAAATCACTTTTAAAATAAAAACCCCTAATAGTAAATAAATAAATCCAAAATATATTTTCTAACTTTAAAATTTATTTTATTTATGAAATTGATGTCAGAAAATTATTTTAATATACCATAAAATCAAGAAAAATCATAACATCATTCTACAAATGTGATTGTTCACTTTTAGCTTTAATAACATCTATTTATGATCATTTTGATTAAATCACACGCATAAAATATGTGATATTTATATGATATATGGTATTCATGATTATCAAACATCAGGAAAATGTAACCCCATTATGGTCATATGCAAAATTGTGTACTAGATTAACCCTTTTTAGTATCCTAATAGGCAAACAATAGCATGCAAATAATGAGCGTACACTTCAGAATACCAGAAATTTGAGGTGATTAATGAAGTCTTTGAATAAAATGGAGTGATTAAGAAAATGTGTTGAATAATTGATAACATGATAAATGCATATATATTTCCATACATTTTAGATGTTTTGATATTATTAATTTAGAATTTATCATGTTATCACTTGAATTAACTAAATATTTATGCACTAGCTATAAATTCTAATTTTTTCACATTACGGTTATTTTTGACTAAAATCCTTGACTTCTTTGAAGTCAACAGATTGCAGTACTGATGAATATTATATAATATTTCACATGTGCAGAAATTTACACGAATGAGAAGATGGTAATTCTTAAACAATTGTAGAATTGTTTAGAGTTAACTGATTCTCAAAAGGGGCTTGAAAGGAGCAAAAGGTATTTTGGGCCTTCAAAAGAGATATCTGAGGGAGACGGACCACAGACTGGCATGCCCATTGGGCTCTAAAAGCCTTTCAAAGAAAGAAGCTAAACATTACAAGGGGAAGCTCTCAACCAATGGAGAAAAAGAGGTGAAATGGCAAGAAAAGATAATAGAAAATGCCCAAGGGGGTATTTAAGTAATTATTCCAATGTATAAATACACTTTTTATCCCTCATTTCCCCTCATTCTGGATGTGCTCAAATAAGTGGCTGGCCAGCAGGACAAGGCATGTTTTAAAATCCAGGTTGCTCAACCTGCTTAATGTAAGTTTATTGAAGTTTTCACTCAATCTCAACTCTTGTTTGCATTGAAAAATGCCTGATACTGGAAAAATATGAGGATCCAGAATTGAGAGGAAGCATTGAGGTCCCATTAAGCTTGCATTGAGGTTATAGGAACTTAGATTTCCATTTTCCCATCATTATCCATCCATTTTTCCTTTAAAAAATCACTTTCTCACTCTAAACACTCATTTTTATACTTCATCTCTATAAAATTGGTTCGTTCTCTATATAGACCTTAATCCACATCCCTATTTCGTCCCCCTAAAAATTTCATAAAAAATCTCTTTCATTTGCTCCTTAAAATTCCATCTCAAACTCCCTCGACCCCCTTCTTCGCTTTCTCTCTCTATCTCCTCATTTTGACATTTTATCTCTCTAAATATTTTCCCTGTCTCTCTAAAACTTCATCCATACCCCTATTTTATACCCTCAAAATTTAATAAAAAATCTCTTTCATTTACACCTTCAAATTCCATCTCAAACTCCTTCCACACTCTCTCTTCATTTTCTCTCTCTCTATATCTTAGTTTCGGTCATATTCTCTCTATAAACTCGTTTTTTTATCTCTCTAAAAATATTTCTATCTATCTCTAGATCCTCCAGCATTCCCCACTTCGAATATCAAAAAAATCTCATTAAAAATCAATTTTATCTTGTAAAAAACTCATTTTCTCCATCTTGCCGTCGCCATCGTGATGTGCGGCGCTTGTACTGCAGGGGCACCCCTCTTCCCGCCGGTCCACATGCAACCGCAGGGCACAGGAGTGCCCTGTGCAGGACTTAGCCAAATCGGGTAAGTCATGATCCTATTGGGTCTAACCCATTTGGCTAAGTCCTGACTTAGCCAAATTGGGTTGATCCTTACAGGGCTTACCCACTAAGGCCAGTACTAAAAGGGCGCACCAAGCCCGCCGGCCCATTCGGTCTGCCGCCACCGCCACTGGCGGTGATCGCTGGAGCAGGTAATTTCTCTATTTTAAAATTTAAAATTTATAAAAAAAATCAGAAAAAATCAGGAAAAGTTAGGAATTTTTTGCATTTAAAGATTCCAAAAAAATCAGGAAAATCCCTAAAATTAATATAATTGATTTCTAGAGATTTTAAGATCTAAAAAAGTTCTAAAAATCCCTAACTCTCATTTTAAATATTTCTAGTGGTTTTTCGTGTAAATTAAATTCCAGAAAATTCTAAAATATATTATTTTCGATTTCTGTTGTTTAAAAAAATTAGGAAAATTAGTTTTAAATATTTTTGGTGTTTTTTGTATTTTCGATTCAATTTAAATCATAGGAAAGTTAAATTAACTTGAAATCCAGAAAAATCCCAGAAATTTCAAGCTTGAGAAAAAATTCTGAAAATTAAATTTCTGGCTCTATGTGAAATTAAAATTTTGCCCTATATAATTATAGAGTATTCAAGTGAAAATTTTCATAAATATTTTTGGTTAAGTTTAAATTAAAAAAATGACATAAAACCCCTAAATTTGGACTTATCAATAACATGCAATTTTAACCATAATAACATTAATTTTTTATTTTGATTTTCAAAAAATCATAAATGCATTTTAGTTAAGCTTAAGAATTTAGTATTTTTAAGCTTGAAATTCTTATTTTTGCCCAATTTTCTGGTCTTTTGTCTTTCACAGAATTTTATGACATTAAATTCATAAATAAAATATTTTTAAATACAGAAAAATATTTTTTATTTATTTAAATACATTAATGGTTTATTAACCTTTTATAAAGACATTATATTGTTTTCAATTTTCTGGCTGATGATGAGTCTGGACACACTTAATTGGATGGTCCTCAATCATAAAGTCATTAACTAGACTAATACATGGGCCTAGAGGGTTACACGCAAATGGTCTTTGGACGTCGAAAGATATACACAAGTTTGGGGGATTTTTATGAATACTACTGACTTAGTATGGATAGGGGAATGCCTTGAATGAAGATCACCTAGTCTAGAATTGTTTAGATGCGATTGGGAAGGTATGACAATTACAATACAGGGTCAATGGAGATCATCACGGTGAAAGAGGAGATTTGACATGCCATGGATCACATGGATACGTCTATACGCTACATACATGAGCAGCTCAACTCGTCTCACTCGAGGATCCAAGAAATAATAGTTGTGATTCGTGCATAGGTTCCTCATTTCAAATTAAGAAGATGATTGAGTGGTCAAGATGGGATCGTCCACCCTCGGTATAATAGGTGACAGCTCAAGGAAGATGATGCGATGAAGTCCTTGGCCAAGGCAGTGAAATATCGGAGAATAGTTCTCCGATGATTTCTAAATGCATCAGTACTAACTCGGACTACTGATTAGGGTATGATAGTTTACTATACCCTATGTCATCCTTGGAGCATCAAGTAGATGAGAGATTATTCGTACACGGTAATTGATAACAAACAGGTTCCATGAGTAAGTCAATACACACTCCTTTGTATCTTCTAAAGCACGAGGTGTAGCTTGGCACCCCATGGGTTGAAGATTCAACCAATCGATTGGGTTAAATTGATCCGACGTTAATTAATATATATGATGATATAGCTAATTAATTTGGAAAGTCAATAAAGGTTATTGGGCCAATAGTGTCGTTAACTAAACTGATACATGGGCCTAGAGGGTCACACGCAAATGGTCTTTTGGACTTCGGAAGATATACTTAAGTTTTGGGAGTTTTTACGAAAAATACCCACTTAGTATAAATAGGGGAAGATCCTGAATGAAATTTACCCAGGCTAGAATTGTTCAGGGGTGTTCCCCTTCTTCTCCCTTCTCTCCACACCCCCTTTCCACTCCCGATGCAATCGGGATGACGTAACGACTATGATAGAGATTGAATGGGGCTCGCCAACGAGAAGGAGGAGATCTGACATGTCGAGGACCGCGTTCATACATCTAGAGGATGCACACCTGATTAGCTCGGCTCGTCTCGCTCTGGGATCCAAGAAATCACAGATGAATTTTGTGCACAAGTTCTTCGTTTTAATCATTTTAATGATGTCGTTTGATTCCGTTTAAGTCTTCCGTTGTGAAAAGTTTTTTATTTTTTCATCCTCATCAAGGCCTCTAGAACCCAACATTTTGGTCTCTATTGCTGCCACTACAAATCCGATTGACTCGTTGGCCTTGCCAGCAGAACCTGGAGCTTGGGGGCTCTTCTCTCCCCACTTGGCCAATACCCAAGGGACTATTGACTCCATCTTCTTGAAGTTGTGCATTGGGCCTTCCGCTGGATCTGCCGTGATCTGCTACATATTCTTCCAACGCCAAGCCATAGGTCATGCTACTTTCCCCTTATAGTAGTGTAATTATTTCTTTTAGTGTGGGTCTCTAATTGCTTGTCGCCCCTAGAGAGTTTTATACTCTAATAGGACCAGCCAGCGTTCTTGTGTTAAGTAAATTTTCTTTGACGATGTCAGATTTGTTTGTTCATGTCGACAGTGTGGACAATCTTGGATGGAGATCGTTCCCCACTCTGTCGGTCTTTGAACTGATTACAAGGATCATTGGGAGCTTGGCTGTGCCTTGACTCTACTCGGTGACGTTGACTGGGTTACACCACGGATCACCCGAACCAACGCACCTTCTTGTTAATTCTTTATTTATTTATTAACACACATCATTTCCTATTGTCACATCGCATTGCACGTTAATTTCCCCTGTGGTGTAACACAAGCCGCTCGATTTTGGCTGTTGTGTTACACCATATTGGTATCATAGCCAGATTATGCTAACCTCTGCACTTAGCACCGTCGATCGCATTTTACTCGTTTCTGCATTTTTAAATTGCATGCATTCATATTTTGAAATTCATTGTACGTGCATACATACATATATTTCCTCATCGCGTCATTCTAGATAGGGAATCCTAGACTACTATTTATATGGCCAAAGGATGGTTCAAACAAGCGGCCAATTTCGGTCCACAGTAGATGTTACATCACACGTAGAGGACACCGTCTTTGATCACAAACTCCCCGATCTTCCCTTGGAAGATCCCATGCTGGCATTTCCTTAGGTCGCTATGCTTGACTTCGTCGAGGTTGAGTCATCTCCTCGAGCCAATAGGGAATCCCCTCCGAGGTACCCTACTCCCCCTAGCGAGCTGCCGATGACCGCGACCCTACCTCGGTCGGATGACCTTGGACATACCGTATTACCCTCGGCGCCTGCGTCGACGGCGAGCTCTCACCTGGCTCCAGCATGATCAGACAACTTCGTCCAACAACCTGAGAAAGCGTCGGCCAGAGATAGCTCGAAGTCCCAGCCGCCCCTCAACGTGCCACCTCGATAGCTCGAGTAGCCAACATGCCCCTATCAGCCACGTCACACGCCATGGGGACAACAACAACGTCAACAACCGCCGAGCGGCCAATATCATCCTCCGCGACGCAATGAGGACCGATACTACTACCAGAATCGCTCACAGCACTAGCCAGAGCTGAGGTTTTACCACGAGAAGAGGCATCCGCCACAGCCGGATATTGGCCGGGAGGACCCCGTCATGATTACTAGGGCCGACCTTATGAGCTGGCTCTGGCTCAGTACCCGACACATGACGCTTACATGCTGCCATACCCGAATGGCCACCCACCAACAAGAGAGGAGCCATATTACCTAGTGGCTCCTTAGGCGAATCTGACACTGTACAGACCAGCGCCACCATATGACACCTAAGACTACTATGAAGGGCCTCATGCACCCACGACATTACTACATCTGACTTACGCGCCGGCACTAACCTACGCGCCGTCATTGACCTACACGCCACGCAACCCTTATGTTGCCTCGACGCCACCCGTCGCACCGCCGGCCGCTCCCGCAGCCTTTGTGCAATACGCGCCACCTGCCCAATACAGTCAGTATACTCAGTCGGCACCACCCGCACCAAGGATAGTCGACGTGCCATCCGGACCGCCTGCACCACAAGATTATTATCCAGCCCATCAGGTCCTGACTCCCGCACCAACCCTAGATCCACGAGATCCATACGGGCCATAGGAAACCCAGTGGCACCAGCCAGCCCATCGTCATTATGACCATGACGATAGAGACTTTCGACGGGAGGCCCATCGAGCCATGATTCAGAAGAGTGTCTGAATCGAAGTTCCCGTCTACAAGGGCACACATAATCTGAAAGACTATACAGACTGGGAATCTGATCTAGAGCAATACTTCTGATATGGGCGATGACCTTTGCGTCGCATATGCCGAAGCCAAACATGGAGGCCAGGCCAAGATATTCTAGAAGAACGAGAAGGATGTCACGAGAGATCAAGGAGATCCACCGATCACTTGGGAAATCATGCCGAGAAAGCTTAAGGATAAGTACATCCCTAAGCTCTCTATGACACGACTCCTCCTGAAGTGGATGGATCTCAAGCATGCAGACGCAAGGTAGGCAATTACATTAAGGATTTTGAGGAGTACCATATGCGCTGCCACTTTGTTGATAGCCCACATGTTCAGATTGCACTTTTTGTGCATGGCCTCCATCCCGAAATAAGAGCTAAGGTGTTGGAACAAAACCCAACATCAGTGGATCAAGCTTATAGTACAGTGGAAAGCAATGAGTTCTCCATCAAGGATACACCTTCGGTGGCGGCCCTGACTTCTCGTACTCAATCTGCCGCCACGACCACAACCATCAGATCATCCCCGACTACCGGACTGATGAGAGGGCGATGGAGGACCATCTGGCCGACTCCGCTTTGACCCGTCGCCAGCCCCGTCGCGGAACTTGAGCCGACGTGAAGAATCCACAGTTCCACTACCAGGTTTGATAAGCCGCATCGTCGTCTCGCTACATGTCCAATGTTCGGGTGCAAAATTTTATGATTTTATGTTTTCATTGTTGTTGAACTGACAAGTGGCCCCTCCTGCGCGAGTACCGGCCTCGTGAATGCGTTCCTTATTTGAATTTGCTTAGTGTCCTCTTTAGGGGAAGAAAACCTTGTTGGGTTTCTCTTCCCCTAAAGAATCCTCTTAAGGGGAGCCCAATAGGCTCCCCTTAAGAGGGGGAAGGGCCCAATAGGGCACCTTCCCCCCCCCACAACTGCAACTTCCCCAATATAAGAAGGGAAGAGCAGATGTGGAGAGGAAGTCATTGTTTATTCCAGATCTCGTTTTGTGTTCAGCAGTTATTTTTTTCTTTCATCGTGTTTGTACTGTGAAAGGAGAAGAATGAACGAAAGGGAAAAATAGAAAGCCTGGATTGTTACTTGGTGTTGACCAACACCAGATCGCACCAGTGTTCGCTTGAAGAAGTGCAGATGTCCTCTTCCAGCTTCGACCTTTCAGATTCTTCAAGGAGTGTCTTGTTCAAGAAGAAGAACATTGATCGATTGTTGCCACTCAAGGGAGTGGTTATTTCTACAATCGTGATTAAACAACGGTGCTTGTGGCTCACTTTTGGCAGAAATTTACCATACTTATTATCTGATCAACGACCTTCACCAAATTCTTCCTCATCTTTCTGAAATCGTCGTCAACAAATCCCATTCTTTAGTCCTTGGATTGTATTCTAAGCCGCGCGAATTATGATGGGAGTCGGTTGCCTTTTATTTGGGTGATCGATTCCCCAAACTACTGAAGATTGCTTGAAGACGACTCAGCGAAGTTTTATACCGTCACGTAATTTTTATGGCTGCTGTTAATGCAAAATCAGCGATGGATCGGCTCTGGGAAATCCCATATTTCTGAATGACGGTGGTGAAAATCAGTGTTGGAATTGCTCTCCTTCTTTGGGTATAACTCATGGATTTGACGAGAATCGCCACCGGCGGTAAAATTATCGTTGGCTTCAGCTCTGGCCTTCCACCATTTTGACAGACGTGAGCTGCCCATATCAACCAGTCGGGAGAACGAAGCACCTTGACAAGCAAACCCCCCCCCCCACCTGCGGAATATTCTCACCGGCTGTTTTGTGCGACCCCCTGAGTTCTGTCGTGGACTACATCACCGATCGTACCAAGTACCGATCTTTCCAAGTCCACCACCTCAGCCGCTCGATGAAAACTATCTCTGGTGACTATTCCTACTACGGTTGTGACTCAGCCAAGGAGGATTGTCACTACTCTTGAAAGTGAACCATCATCACCGAGGTCAGGTTTCCTTCCCTCTCCTCGATTTCTTTACAGTATTAGTTACCTTTTTCAGTGCCGATCTCTAAGTTGCTCAACGCCTTGAGTGATCTTAATCGAAATTTTAGGAATATCCACCTTGTTGTGTTAGAAAGATTTCTTGACAGTGTTGGATCGGATCGACTACATTGGTAGTGCGGACGCTCTTGGGCGAAGTTTATCCCCACCACGTTGCCTCTTTGAGTTAGTCACCTGGATCAATGGAAACTTGATTGTGACACCACCCGTCACGTGTTGTATAGTTGATCTGTGTCTCGGATCATTCGACGATCAACGTACTTCTCGTTATCATTTTCTCAAATCATCTTAATATTCCACATCATTAACATTGCATTTTGTGTTTATCATCTTGACGTAACACGAGGTATCAATTCCAATCGTTGTGTTACATCAGAGGGGTTCCCACTTCCCCTAGGAGCACCGCTCCTCCACTGACGATGCCCACTACGGCCCCTGGCGTCTCTTCAATTGTCTCGACTTCTCGCGTCCTGACCATGACCCGCGGGCAACTACAATGCTTCAAGTGCAAGGGATTTGGGCACCAAAGGTCTGACTACCCATCCCTACTTTTTATGGATGATAGCGGGAACCAGATCGATCCACCACTAGAGGATGATATAGAGGTTGACATCTACCTAGGCGCATGCCCCAAGAATTAGTTCTATGAGGAGCTGTTAGGGTATATCTAGATTACTCCCACTGCTCTAGCACCGATGTCACCATTAGTGAACCTCGGGATCCAGTAGAGGCTACATAACGAGTCGTCCCTGGAGTTCAGCACCCTACCTCGATCGCGCCACCCACACTACCAGCTAGGACTTCAGTGGTTCCCGTATCGGCGCCACATGCGCCCCAGGCATGTCCACCCCCAGTGACACCCAAGGTCGCATCGTCACGGACTCCTACTCTTGCGGTCATATTACCGCCTCCGAGGGCACAGTTGGCACATACCTCCGATGAACTTGTGCAGCACACTTCGATCTTCTACACCTACATTAAGATCAGGGGACACATGTGCAAGTTGATCATAGACATTGGGAGCTGCATCAATGCAGGCTCTGACTATACTGCGGCCAAGCTCGGCCTTATTTTGATGCCGCACTCGACTCCCTACATCGTATCATGGATTGATGTCTCTACTCTTTCGGTGCGATCACAGTGCCACGTACCGCTGAAGATGAGCATCTATGACAAGTGTATACTATGCGACGTCCTGCCCGTGAAGATCGACAAAATAATACTGGGATGTCCATGGCTGTACGACAATGATGTCCAACTATTGGGTCGAGCGAACAAATTTTCATTCATGTATGGTGGACGACGATTGATATGGTACCCTGTGGTACGACCATCCACTCAGTTAGCGCCAACCGTCCCAATGTCGGCTCCCTCGTCGAAGGCACCGTTGATTACCAAGGGTGCATATTTCGACGAGAGCTTGACTAGAACTGGGAAGACCTGCCCGTTTGCTTCGCTCTCACCCTAGATGTTCCCTTGGAGGAAGCACCACGAGCACCCGATGCTCCCGAGCTGAGCGAGCTCATGGCCAATTTCGGGGATGTCTTCCTCGAAGAGCTCCCCGACGAGCTCCTACCTATGCGTAGCATCTAGCACGCCATCAACTTTATTCTCGGTGCATCACTCCCGAATCTATCACATTACCAGATGGGCCTGGTAAAATACGAGGAGTTATATCGCCAGATAAAGGAACTCCTGGCCAAGGGTCTCATATGGGAGAGTCTCAGTCCATGCACCGTCCCCGCACTACTCGTGCCAAAGAAAGATGGGATGTGGCGCATGTGTTGCAACCCTGGCACCATCAATAAGATAACTGCGAAGTACCGTTTCCCGATCCCTAGAGTGTAGGGTCTGTTCAATCAAATGGCCAAAGCGACAATCGTCTCAAAGATTGACTTACGTAGTGGATATCACCAGGTTTGCATCCGACCAGGGGGACGAGTGGAAAATATCCTTCAAGATTAAGGATGGCCTTTTCCAGTGGAAGGTCATGCCATTTGGGCTTTCCAATGCCCCGAGCACGTTCCAACGTTTGATGATCGAGGTCTTACACCTGTTCATTTGTAGATTTATCATCGTTTATTTCAACAAGATACTGATCTTTAGTAGGTCCTGTGTAGATCACCTACAACACCTTCGAGAGTTGTGTGTCGTGCTGCAATGGGAGAAGCTCAACGCCCACTTGAAGAAATGTAGTTTCTTCATGGCCAAGATTTCCTTTCTCGGTTTCATCATATCAACATGTTGTGGCCTAAGCCGAAGGTTGTTCATGATGTACGCAGCTTCATGGGCTTGGCGACTTTTTACCGGAGGTTCGTTCTAGGATTTTGCAGCTTTACCGCTCCTATCACGGATCTTATCGAACTCAACAAGTTCAAGTGAATGAAGGCAGCCGACAAGGCCTTCGAGGAAATCAAGCACCGCATGACTAAAGCACATGTTCTATGATTGCCCAACTTCAACAGGGTGTTTGAAGTCGCTTGGGACTCCTCAGACGTAGGTATTGGTGGCGTCCTTAGCCAGGACAGGCACGCGGTCGAATACTTCAGCGAGAAGCTGAATGACACGAGGCGACAATATGACAATTACAATCACTCTTGTTTAGTCTCTCTGCCATTGGCGTCACTATCTCCTACCCAAGGAGTTCGTTTTTTTCTCCGAGCATAGTGCCTTGCGGTACCTGCACAACCAGAAGAAAGTCAGCGACCGACATGCCCGTCGGATCGCCTATCTATAGGACTACACGTTTGTCATCCGGCACAAGAAGGGAAAATATAGTGCCGTAGCTGACCCTCTTAGCTGAAGGCCCAATAACCTTTATTAGCCATCCAAATTAATTAACCTTTAATATCTGATCGATTTAACCCAATCAGTAGGTTGAGTCTCCAACATGTGGGTTGCCAAGCTGCACCTGCTGTAGAAGATACAAAGGAGTGTGTATCGACTAACTCATAGAACATGCTCATCAACGGCTATCATATATGTATAGTCCCTCTTCCACTTGATGCTCCTAGAACTACTTAGGGCATAGTCAACTATCATACCCTAATCAGTAGTCCGAGTTAGTATTGATGCATTTGGAAATCATTGGAGAACTCTTCTCCCAATATTTCACTACCTTGGCCAAGGACTTCATCGCATCATCTTCCTTGAGCAGTAACCTATTATACCGAGGGTGGACGATCCCATCTTGATCACTCAATCATCTTCGTGAACTTCTTGATATATCCGAACTAAGACTATTTAGAATCCCATGATTAGAGACTCGTTGGCCATAGCCAAAGTACAACCGTCCTGTCCACAAGACGTCTTTGGTGTCTCAGGTCTAAGGACCACTTACATAGCCGTGACGTGAATCAACCTGATTGACAGTTTGGTATAATAACATTCAGGGATTTGTACCGATCAATTCAGTGAACTCTTTCCACTAAAGAGCACCCACTATCTATCCTTAATGTCTCCACACTAACGGCTACAAGACCGGCCATACTCATCATATGAGTGAGGCTAGATAGTGTTATTATATCTGGATACTTCGATGTCCATCTCACGTATCCTTTGAATAGGAGTGTTTAGAAAACATGCTCAAAGACTAGTGATACCCGTATTACGATCTGATTATAATTCACCAAGTTCGATCATGTATTCATGGACTTCATTTTAAGCATCACACGTGCACTATAAATAATATGTTCTATTAATGAACATGGAAAGAGATGTGGAATGTGTGATTGGTTTGCCAGCCACATATATTTCCATCAATCTCCCACATGGACAAGATCCAATCACTCTTAGCGAATAAACCCTTTGATTTTGAGTAATGTTTAAAATACACTGAGCTAATGGCTCCGTCTATGGATCTGATATAATGTCGGTCAATAGAACACTTCCATTACATAGTTTCTTACTAAAGATGATCTTCTTAATCAAGTGAAGTGTCTTAAGAAGTTCTCTAACTTCAGATGAGACCAAGACTATTTCACTTGTGCAATAGCACCATTGGTGTCACACAACAATGGAATAAGGTTCATGATCAAATATAAATCTAGGGTTAGTGATGAACATTTCAATCACTTTTTCTCCATTTCGAAACATCAACTAAAATGATGTACCCAACTCTCGTCGTCAAGTTTTAATTTGACCTACTTGGAAACTTTCCAATAGGTTATATTTCCATACAGTATAAGCATAGCTTCAAATGTAGACTTTCTATCATTTGAATTTCATTGAGAACTTGATTTGATGTAGCCCTTGAGTTTCAATCCATCTTCTCCATGAATTAAAGTATTTCCTTTTGTCTTCTCAAGACATCAAAAACATATCTCATATTGTTTTAGTACTCATAACTATTAGAGCTTAAGCCACTTTAGGCCTCGCACATAGAATGATGTGCGTGGTTAATCTTATTATCATGGCACAATGAACCTCTCTCAGAGTTTTTCATCCCAAAACTCCTTTTGGTGATGACATCTATGTTTATGGAATTTTAGAGTAGTGATAACCTTCTTGACATATCTCTACAGATTCGTATTCTTAATACATAGGTTACTTCTCCAAAATCCCTTCATGGAGAAGATATTTGACAATCATTCTTTTATCTATTATAACATTCTTACATCATTCTCAATAAGTATAATGTACTCTACATAGAGAATATGATAATCATGATTGTATTTGTGCTCCCACTAGTCGTCATGTATACTCACCTGGCTCATTTTTCATTCTCAATGAAGACATGAGATTTGATCACTCTATCAAAGCTCATATTCTAACTTTGGAATGCCTTATTCAATCCATAATTGGATTCATGAAACTTGCACGCTTGGATGTATAATTTTAGGTTCTATCATATACAACTTCATCCATTTCTAGATTCCATAATCATAGTGTATTTCTATGGCGAGAATGATTTTAGTGGACTTTATCATGATAGTTAGTGCGAACCCTTCCTCCATCAACTTTTCCTTTGAACTATTTCAATTTGTCCATCACCATTAATCTTTATCATAAGATCCACTTACTCATAATAGGTACCATACCCTTAAGAGTGTGGAACAAGTTCCAAACTTGGTTGAGGTGTGTGGACCAAATTTCAGAATCCATATGTTCTCGCTCATTTCAAAAGTTAGAATAACCTGTTTATAAGTTAAACATCACCACCTCTTAGATAGAATATTTTGACATAACTTATTATCATAATGTCCAGCATCAAGATCGAGTTATCTTGTCCTTTTTACCAAACATATGAACTTCTTTGGTATACTTTTGATTAAGTTTAAGATTATGTCCTCATAAAAAGAGGTTATGATATTTTTGGATATGGAATTCCTCCCGAGACTACTTTAGCTCCCACTATCTTCTCATAGAAGATATGTGTCTTCCAACAAGACAATCCTTATCCAACAAAACACTTTTATTCCTTAGGACGGTAAAAGTAGTATCCAAATTTTCTAATTTGGATACCCATAAAATACATATCCCATAGTCCTCAACTCCATATTATCTGAGTTAAGCTCATCTTATGGGCTAGACTTCCCATTTGTAAACTTGGGCTTCATTATCTTTACGTAACTCTCATGGATTATAATTCACAGATTTAATGGGTAACAAGTTCAACATTTATGCAACTACAATGAGTGCATGTACCCACGAGTTCACTAGAAGTCTTAAGTTGCTTGTCATGGATTCCACTTTGTCCAAAAAAGTGTGAGTCCACCTTTTAGATGAAAAATTCATCTCATAAGTGAGTGGATGACTAATTTGAGATAGGTAACATTATCATGCATGAACTATGTGAACTTCATACTCAAGTATTATTTTCTTCGATCTCAACGAAAAGTTTGAATACTCCTTCAGGTATGTAGAAACATACATCCCCATGTATCGACTAAAATAAATCATTGACATGTTCTCCACTTTATTAGTTTGGAGACACAAGTATTTTACCCAAAATATATGGTTATCATTTAGCATATGATTCAAAATCAAATGTACTAACTATGGATTCCATGCATCCTAAGTTCTTTACCTTTTGCCGATGCTATGTATGCTCATAAAGATGAGCTTTCTTCACATAGTTCTTGCTCTTGTTAGGAGCAATACTACTTTGAGATAATGGTAAGAATCATCCACTAGAATTATTCCCTTTCTATCAATGCCGAGGCAATCAACTTATTTCTCAAATAAACAGAAATATGTTATTATCAGATGTGATGTTCTGCTTCATGCTAGGAACATGATTATCTTCCAAAGATATCATATCTCCAAAGTGACACTTGAGGTTAACTATCCATATAGTGATCATTGTAACCTTTACGATACTTCCTAGCCTCAACGTCATGATTCCTTTTCCTCAACTTTCTTCCACGTTTTAAGCAATTGAAACATCCCTATGTTTCAACTTGCTCCGAGCTATCTTAACGAGTTACTACACATATTTCCTCTTCTAGTGACCTTTCAGACCATACTGTAAATATTTATTTCTGGTTCTATCCTTGTGTGATTGGGATACCTTAACATGCGTTGTTCCTTTGTCCTTCTCAGGGACATGGAACACCTTCACATTGGTCATATTAAATAAGGTGTCTTGGGATGTTACCTTCTAAAGGTTCACCTTGATATTCTTAAGCAAGTTAAGTTTAAGTCATGAAGGAATAGAATACCGAGATCAACAATAAATTGAACAGAGAACCATTCTCCTAGTCGATATCACTTTCTTGTCATTTCAATCATCTTCAGCATATCCTCATATGCAAAGGATCCCTCGACCATGTGAGCTTTGAATAGACTCTTGGATCACACATCCATAAGTCCTCTTCTACTCTTCAAATAACAATCATATATTGTTACGTGGTCTTAGGTTCTTTGTCTTCATGCTACTTCAATAGCTAACAACTCATTGAAAGTGTATTATTTCTAGAGGCTGCACACTTGAGCAGTTCGACTCGTCTTGCTCCGGGAATCAAGAAATCACGGAGGCGATCCGGACACATGTACTTCTTTCAATAGCTTTATCAATGACGCACGATTCCATTTAAGACGTACGTTGCATGGAATCCTCGTCTTCCTCCAGATCTAGGCCTCTAAAACCCAACAAAGACTATTAGCAGCTGTCAACTAAACTGTCAGATAAGCTGAAATGCAAATGTCTGGACGAGGCTTCATCACAAGAAAGGGTGGGGTGGCTGTGGCGGCATGAATACCTCAGTGGTGGGTGTCCAGAAAGTCTACTGCATAATCACGATCCTAGGTAGCAGACTTGCGAGAAATCAAGATAATTTTTTGATATTTAAATGCTTAAAAAATGCTCAAAACCACGCATCTGATTCCCCTTTAGGCCTACATAAAAATTCAAGAATTCAAATTGCACAAAAATTCAAAAATTCAAACCGAATTGCGCAACCAAAACCACACAACAATTCAAATTTTCAAACCTCACTGCGCAACCATAACCGAGACCGTACACCACACCGAAAAGACCATCCCCACTTTAAGCTGTAGTGCACTTTTATTGCTTCTTGCAGGTTAAAAATATACAAAAATATGCACACTTGTGTACTTTCTACTTTGACTTTGACCTTGACATTATATAATCACTATAAAAAGCTTCTTGCATAGCTTCTCTCTCTCTCTCTCTCTCTCTCTCTCTCTCTCTCTTCTACAGGAGAGAAGTGCTCCTCTCCGAGCTCGCAGCTATGGAGGTGGCGCCGGACGTAGAAGCGGAAGCGGAAGAGTCGTCCATGTCAAGCTCGGAGCAGGGAAGGGAGTCTTCGATCGACGGAGATGGCAAGTCCGAAGCCCTCGCCGCCGACGAAGAACACGACGTCAATCGCCAGCCATTCTCGTGGCCGGAGTTCAGATTCGACCTTCCCCCTCGGAAAATCCACCATTTCCACAAGCAATACCGCGATAAGACGAGGATTTCGGGAAACAACTTCCTCAAAGGAGTGAAATGGTCTCCCGATGGCTCGGCCTTCCTCACCAGCTCCGACGACGACTCCCTCCGCCTCTTCTACCTGTTAGTGTCTCCCTTAATCTGCCGCTTCCCATCTCAATCGGTTGATCTGATTGGAAGCTTGGATTGCTGATCAATTTCGAGGTTTTAATCGATTTTTTCAGCCCCGAGGGCGGTGATGGCGGCGGAGTAGCGCAGGCGGAGGCAGACGTTGACCGGGAAGGTACCACCTTTGCCATTGTTCTTGAATTTAAAGACATTATCATTGAATTTTCGTCATTAATCGGTGTTCTGGGCAGATTCTTTTGAGTCTAATCTCATCGTTTGGGAGGGGGAGTCCGTCTACGACTATTGTTGGTACCCTTTCATGTCTCTTCAAGGTTAGATTCTCTGTTTTGTTTCTGAATCTATGTTTGATCGATCAATTTATGATATCCATTATCAATGCAGTCTCTAGATTGATCAGAAGATCGTTTCGATTGATCTTTGTTATTGGATCATATTGAATGATTGACGGGAGGACCTGAGATTTGAATTTGAATTGCAGACATGAATAGCTGCGTGTTTGCAAGCACTTGTAGAGACCATCCGATTCATCTGTGGGATGCTTTCTCGGGGCAGGTGCAGACTTATTTCAATTGATTCTAGTGGAAGCATGAAGAATTGTTAATGACATTGTTATTGTCAATGTCAATGTCATCAACCCTTGTTGATGGTTGACTTTGATGATGACAGACGAATTCCGGGGCGGCTAACGATGACAATTATGGGCTTTCCTAAACAGTTGATGTTGATAACATTGTCAACAACATTAGATCAAGATTTTTTCAACACCAACTTCAAGAGGATGGCCCAAATAGATGTCAACCAATCAACATTGTGTCAACGCCACCCATGGGCTGTTATCATCGATGTTGACCTTGACAATGTCATGGACAAATCATCAATACGCTGTCTTAGTTTGCCAAACCCTGTGAATAATGTTTATCGTCTGGTTGAATGTATCTGCAGCTAAGGGCCACTTACAGAGCTTATGATGCCATGGATGAGATTACAGCGGCATTGTCTGTTTCCTTCAATACCTTCGGAACCAAGTATGGGTGACCGCGCTGATTCGAGATTATTTTTTATTTATGGTGTTGCCTTAGACGTAAAATTAATTAATATTGGGATCATTTTAACTTCATGAGTTTTCATAGGATGAAGTGAATGCAGTTTTAAAAGCTAATAATCAACTGTATTGGTAGTGTTCAGCATGCCCGACGGCATTGACATGTGATGATGAGTAGATCCTGTCAGGATCTATCACTGCAAACGTAGAAACCAATTGAATTCGCCCTTTCTTCAATTCCTTGATGATCGGTTAAAGGAAATGTTGTTAACCCTCAATGAGGAGGCCAGTCTCAAGAAGGAAATACAGAATTGTAGAAGTAAGTTGAAAATAGAAGAAACTGAAATGGAGAGGATGACTGAATCTGCTCCTCGCTCACTTCCGGTTTGGGAAATATCTCCCAAAGTCCAGCGAGCCTCAGCGGCAATCAAATCTCTGTCAATGACATTTTACGGGGACTTTCCTCCTTTTTATAGATTTTGATTCCTGCTGTTAAAAGTCGTTTGATCTCACATATCCCCCATTGAGTCGCTTTGAAGTCCCTTGTACCTTAGACGTTCTTGTTCTGATGGGACCTGAGAACGTTCCTATCAGATGACGATGTTGGTGTTTCTGGTTGGAATTTTCCAATGACAGGGTCAATGTCAATGGGTGTCACCGTATTTGTCGCCGCCAGCCATCCATACTGAAAGAAAATTTCCGTCCATACAGCATTGTCATCATCAACTAGGCTATACATCTATGTGTTTTCATAGTGCGAATTGAATTCGATTTTAAAGTTAATAATCAACCTTACCAGTAGGATTTTGACTTGTGGCATCCACATTATTGTTGTTGGTTGACAGTTTTCTAATGATCTCATCAACGTCAATGCTTGGCATCAACTCTGCCGTCACCACTCAACCATTTTTTAGGAAAATTTTCATCAATATCATCTTCACTGTCAAGAAGGCGGGTTGATGTTGACAGGGTCAATATTTTTAAACGAAAATTTTACAAAGTTGACAGCTGATGTTTACTGATGGCATCAACGTCATCAGTAACCTCATCTACACCATCATCATTGTCAACCACCCTTAAATTTGTCAATGTCAACGCCACTTAATTTATTTAATTTATTCACCTTGTGGTGCTAGTGAGTCGTACCCTTGTTGGCAGAATATTCGCTGGGTACAATAAGTGCATAAGAATATTTGATGTTCACCGTCCGGGACGTGACTTTGAGCTGCACTCGACTCTGAAAGGCAATGAGGGACTCTCTGGTATGCTTCTCTTCATCTGAATAAATGTTTATCTAGGATTTTTCAAGGATTTTTTATAATTTCCTTTTCCTTATTCAGGAATTGTATCTTCAATCGGATTCTCTCCGTCGCACAATGGCCTACTGGCATTTGGTTCATTTAATCAGACAACTGCAGTGTATGCTGAAGGCAATATGGAACTTCTGTTTGTTCTTCATGGTCAAGAAGGAGGGGTTACACAGGTATGCCTAAACTCGCCCCAGATGCCTTTCTCAGTTAGAAGTTTGAACACTCAAGTTTCATTGACTGACATTTAAATCAATTGAATTCCAGGTTTTGTTTTCCAAAGATGGTAATTATTTGTACACCGGCGGTCGGAAGGTAATTAGAGATTGATGTTACCAGTTGTTTATATTCTGGTCACTTTTTTTGTTTTTTTAATTTTCTTTCATATAGTGCGCAATATTGTTAATGTGCCCTGATGAGGCCCAACAATGGGAACCCTTGTAATTGGCCTTTCTCAGACATTAGCTACCATGGCCCCAGGTGTAACCCATATAATATGGGTTATCTCATGATTATTTCATGTCTTCTTTTGAATTCTTTGTTAATTGTACATTCGCCATGGTCTTTGAAATGTGACTGTGTGATATCTTGGTTGTGTTCTATATCCTTCTGATAGATACCTGCAGGAAATCAGGAAGATCAGAAGTATGAGATGGGAAAGGCAAACAACAGAAGCAAACTACTTCAAAATATCCCACCGTTCCCAGTTAGGTTCACAACGTCTCTCACCGGGTGACAATCCCTCTCCTAGGTTTTCTTCCTCAAATATAATCCCTGCCCTAACTTCAGTTCCCGCCCTCATTAGTTGAGTGGGTGCTCTCGTGTAGCTTCAGCTTTTTACAAGAGTCGTGAAGCCACACAGGTGGCTTTTTAACTCCTCCCGTCTAACTTCTTGGACAGTGAAATTCAGAGGTTTAAACCCGTTGGATTTTTCTATCTTCCATAGAATCCAGAAAATAAATAATGTCATTTTACGAAATAATGTCACTTTTTAAAATAAATAGTATTATCTGTACTTTAATACTTTCCTCATGTTTGGACATCAAACAACCGTTGTACTTGGAAAATTATGTCAGCTTCTTCTTTTGTGTAGCCTTTTCAAATTTTTGGAAGAACATGACTAAATTGTTTACTGTATGTTTCTCCTTTTTCATATCTGGATATTTCTGATTAGAAGGGAATCCTTGGTTCAGGATCCTTATATTCTGTGCTGGGATATTCGAAATACTGCTGGCGTGGTCTACAAGTGAGTTTCGTTAAGCTTTTCCTGGATAAGAATTTCGAATCATTTTTGTAAAATCTCATTGGGAAGGAAGAGAGAGAGGGGAACAATAAAGGTAGGTAAGAAGAGAAGAACGCAGGGCAATGCCAATAAAACCAAAACTCTATTAACAGCTCTTTCAACGATGGAGGATCAGAAAATTATAAGGAAGACCCTACTTGTTACAATTTTTTTGCCTCACCTGCTGAATCTCTGATATTCATGATGGATAGAGAAAGAGTGATCATATCTCTCTCTCTTACTCCCCGCCAAGTTTATGAAATGACTGTCTTCTTTCCCTGTTGAACCGCTATGCAGGTTGTATAGGTCAGCTGAATCCACAAACCAAAGAATATCCTTCGACATCGAGCCTTGTGGAAGACATCTTGGCACTGGTGGCCAGGCATGAAAAATTCTCTTCTTCTTCTTCTCTCTCTCTATCTCCCCCTATCTATCTTTTTCTCTTTCACTCTCTCAATTTGTATCTCTCTCTCTCTCTCTAGATATATCTTCATCTTTCTCTCTTTCTCTCAATCTCTTTCTATATCTCTCTCTCTCCCTATCTCTGCCTTGATCTATCTTTTTTCTCTCTCTCTTTGTATCAAATTTTTATTATGCCAACAGGATGGTTTGGTTCACATTTACGACCTCCAAACTGGGCAATGGGTATCTGGGTTTCAAGCTGCGCATGGTAATTTGCCGTAATTTCAACAGCTCTCTCTCCGTTGACTTTTTAATCCTGATTTCTTACTGTGCCATCTCCTCCTCTCAGACACGGTCAACGGGTTCTCCTTCCACCCGTCTCTTCCTCTGGCGGCTTGCACGTCTGGGCAGCGCAGATTCAACTCCCCAGAAGATCCTGAGGAGATTATCAATCTCAGAGGTGATTATTGTCCAATCTTTTTTGCATTTTCAATCGTAACATTGACACCGTAGACTTGTATAATTTGACTTGAAAATTTTCCTCATTTGACTTGTCTAATTCGAATTATAAATTTTGTTCGGTTGACTTCCAAATTTATCCGCTGTCTCTCGTAAGTTGTCTTTTAAATTTTGTCGCGTTGGCTTTTGTGGCTTGACTTTCAAATTTTGTGGCGCTGACTTGTGTAGTAAAATTTTCTCCCTTGACTTCTGTATTTTTTCTTGGAAAGTGGAGTCCATCGAGTTGTATATTTTAACTCCTAAATTCTTCTACGTTGGCTTATAAATTTTGCCTCGTTGACTTGTGTAATTTGGCTGATGTTAGGCCGTTGACTTGTCCGAGTTTTCTTCATTTACTTGTGTAATTTGCCCGGTAAATTTCCCTTGGTTGTCTTCTCCAAGTTGACTGGCTAATTCCCTCCATTGACTTTGTAATTTGACTGTTAAATTTTGATCCGTTGGCTTTTGTAACTGGGCAGTATAATTTTGATCTGTTGACTTTTGGATTTTGACTTATAAAATTCTTACCGTTGACTTTTGCATTATTA
This sequence comes from Wolffia australiana, assembly GCF_029677425.1. Lineage (NCBI taxonomy): Eukaryota > Viridiplantae > Streptophyta > Magnoliopsida > Alismatales > Araceae > Wolffia > Wolffia australiana. The sequence goes on along the minus strand of NC_135843.1, from coordinate 18,108,885 downwards.
TGTATAAATCTTGGTTAGTTGACTTGTGCAATTTGACAGGAAAATCTTAATCCTTTGATTTGTGTAATTTGGCTGGAAAACATTAATCTTTCGACTTATTGAAGTTCCCTCCGTTGACTTTTTTTACTTTGGCTGGTAAACCTACATCAGTTGACTGGCAAATTTCCCCCTGTTTTTATTTAATATGACTTGCAATTTTTCATCCGTTGGCTTATGTAGCTGGACTCATAAAATTATACTTCGTTGATTTTTCCGTATTTTCAGTTGTAAATTATGTAACGTTGACTTATGCAATGTTATATTTTTTCTCCATTGAGTGGTGTATTTTCACTTGTAAATTTTGGTGCATGGACTTTGTTATTTTGACATAAAATAGGCTGATGCTTTGGAAACTCTTCTTTAATTGGCGCAGGGGATGAAAACTGTTCGACCGTCTGGCAGTTCTCGAGATCTCCCGACGTCGACAACCAGCATAGCCTCTCATGATACATATCTAAGGTCTAATCATTATAACCAAAATAGTCTCCAATTCCCTTTAAAATATATTTATTTGGAAATCAATCCACACTGGTTATAATGATTTGAAAGGGATTGATTTATTTGGCCAATCCAGTTTTGTAGGCATCTTGACATCAATTTGATCTGACTTTCAATTGGTCAATTTATCCATGTAAACTTAGTTCACATAGTCAATTCTAAAATTGAAGGTGCTCATTGACCAAGCTGACCAGCTTAGCATCACAAAATACTTGCACATAATCTAACCATTATAACCAAAATAATATTTTACTGTCTGCATAGAAGTTGCTTTGGCGTTAGAGTTTGGTACAGTGAAAGTTCAGTCTAGATTTTACCTAAATTTGACTAGATCATCTATTTTTAACAATTTATTTAAATTTGGGAAAGTGAAAGAGAATTTGAAAAAAATGACAGCTTATGATCTTATTGAGCGGGGCATTGATATGATATCAATGTATGATATAAATTCTTTAACCACGATTCAAAAATGCAATGAGGGTAAAAAGACTGACCTGCACAAGTTTTAACTAGTTATTCTTCGTGAAGAAGTTAATTGAAAATTGATTTAGTGAAGTTAAATACTTAAGTGAAATAAATTTGAAAATAATGTAATTTAATATTGGTAGGTGATAAACCACATTGACTGAGGCATGAATGTGTATTGGATGATGAAAAAAAAGATGAAATGCAAAACCTGTGATGAAAACGTGCAACACTATTTCTCTCGTTGGTGAATCATTATTGAATGTTTGAACATATTTTTTCATAGATGATTTAAGCTGACATTTTCATAATTGAGCATTGATATACCAAAATTATGTTTAAATAAGTCGTTTTCAGGCTCTGATTTATGCTACAAAAAAATTAAAAAAATTCTTTCCTCGAATAGGATAAGGATCGAATTCACAAGGAGCATATTATGAGAGAGTAAATTGCAATTCAAATATATTTTAAATTAATTATTTTATGTGATTTTATATCTTTTTGGATTTTAAAATATTTTTAAAGATAGGAATCAATGAAATGAAGGGAAACTAGTCAAAACTATTTTAAATAAATGAAATAAATATCTAATTTGTTTAAGATAAGTTCTAAGAATTTAGCTTGATTTTAAAGAAATTTTGCAATTTTTTATTGCAAGAAGTAAATTTTAAGTTTAAAGGGAACCTTTGGCTTCCCTTCCCCACGGCAAAATTTGCAGGTGGGTGCGTTGGCTGGCGTGCAATTTGCAGGCAGAAAAATTGGGTAGCAAGGGATAGTGGATAAAAAATGCCGTTACTTTTGCAAGAGGAGGATTTTTTAGTGCAGTTTGATGCGTTGGAAATCTTGAAGTCAAGGCTATCCGTTGTGATATTTATGTAGAGAAAATGATGAGAAAATTAAAATCTGACATTCAAGAGATGACACAAACCTTGCTGTCATTTCCCCCAAGGGCCAAGTGATGTTTTTCTCCAAGAATCTTGATCACCCTTGAACTCTCTCTCACACACTCTTGTAGGAAAATAATGAATCAAAGAAATATGTTGCACTAAGTTTCCAACATCAAGTTGGGAGCAGAAACCCAAAATGAGATACAAAGCGAGGGGAGAAGAGATTAAATAAAATTGATCTAACTCTCCCATCTATTGAATTTAATTCCAAGGTTTTAGAGCACTAGGATTAATTGATTCCTGGCCTGGATCCACATTCCCTCCTTCCCAGATTTAAAAATTGGGCTTTCAAATTTAAATTGTGGATTGATTTCACAACTCTTCCCTTTAGTTGGCCAGTTTTTAAAGAGGGTTGAATGGGCTTCTAGTGTAGGCTTCTTGTGTGTCTGGCCTCTTCTTATTATCTGGGAGATGGCTTGAGTTTTCCTTTCCTCCTATTTGTATATTAAATTCCCCATTTTGTTTACCTAAGTCTTGTATTTGAAATAAAACTCCAAGAAAATGTGAGGTTAGTCTAATAAATAAATAAAATTCATAAAAATAAATAAAATTCATAAGGAAAATAAATCATAAATTTCTCAATTTATCCTTAAATGGTGAATAAGAGTAAAAATATTTATACAATCATAATTTTATTGATGTAATTTGATGTTATCAAGCATTAAAATTGTAGTTAAAATATGTCATTTCTTAGAAAAATAACAGTAATGCCACTGATATGTTTAATGATGAGAATTGAAATAAAAAAGAATTCCAAAATGTTATGTAGTTTCCCTAATGAAAATCAATCCACATTATTTAAACTTCAAACCAAATAGCAACAAAATAAAAAGGTACAAAGCGATGTAAAAATTATGGATGAGAAGCATTTTCTCACACTACTTGTCATTGTAAGAAACCTCCTTGTCGCCACCCCCACATTGCAAAGTCATGCATTTTTGGCACATAACATAGACTGCATAAGGAAAATAACTGATAATGGATAGCTCATTACATCAACTCATTGAATAGTTGAAGTATACATTTTATAGAAATAATGATAGGCATGAGAAATGTATCAAATGTTTACAGAAGTAATTGCACTTCTATTTACACAATTAATTTTAGAAAATTATTGATTGCTCATGTACTCAGCTCCTCCAGCTCTAGTCAGAAAAAATGGCTTAGCTGGTCAGGGAGACGAAGAAGAGCAAAAGATAAGTGTGAGAGAAGGTGAGAAAGAGAGAGGGAAACTTGTGTCAGACCCACAGATTGGGAGAAGAGACTGGCCGTAGTTTCTAAACCAAGACCTAAATTAAAGGACCCAATCACCCAAATTGTTACATAGGATGAAAAACTATTCATTTGCTAATATGCCCTTATGTGATGGATGGTGATGCTGTTCGGACAATGTGACTAAGACAGGATACGGCAGTGCGTGACATGTAAGGTTTGACGGTACCAGTCCAGTCTGGGTTTTTAGCAAAGACCTAAACCTTAACTAAAGTTCTGTCCAGTTCCGGTATGTTCTTGATTGGTCCTAGTCCAGTCCGGACTGGTCCCAGTCTGGTCAGGTTGACTAGTCAATGTCAAAACGAAAGTAGAAAGTTCATGTTGATGGTTATGCTGAATATCAACATAAGCAACTTTAGAGCCGTTGTCAATGAGTATCCTTTCACCTCCAATAACTATTGGAGTGAATAGAGAAAGAAGAATGTTTGATAGAGGAAGAGATTTTGATGGGTTCTTGCAGCCCACCTTTGAAGAGTAACGCTTCTTCATAAAGTGGGTGATGCAGATGATCAAATATATTGCAGCTATAATGAGCTCAATAGAAACCATCCGGAGAGTTGGATTTAATGTTAGTTACAAAAAAATTAAATAAATATTTAATAATTTACTTCTAGTTTGGGTTTGACTCTTGGACCTAAACCTGCCAGACCGACCGGTCCACCCTCAAATGGAGGACTTATGGTCCCGGTTTGGTCCATTCTGACCGGTCCTTGGTCCTAAATTTCCAGCCCTAGAAACGTGTGACATAACGAGACAACTTTTCTTAAATTCCAGGGACACGAGACATGACAGGAGACGTGACAAACTACCCATGACAGCCCTTCCCATCACCAGTCGTCATCTGTCCCCTCCCGTCCCATCCGTCCTGTTCGGGACGTGCCGCTCCCTTCATCCGAGTTGCTCACTGAACAAACCGTTTCTAACCATTTCATACATATTTATCTAAAAAACATAGAAATTTTTTTGAACTGGCTTAGTGGGCCCCCATTGAATTTCAGTAGCCCAAATCAATTGTTGCTATTTTTTACTTAAGAAAAAAATAGTAATTTTTTTACTTAAATCAAATCCTCGAGCTTTCCAGTCATGGCGATGGCGGCAGCGACACGACGCCGATCGCCGGCCGTCGGTACAGAAGACGAGCACCCGGCAAAGAGAATGAGGCCGCTCGAGCGATCATACCCCATCGTCTCTCTGAATCCCGCGGACTGCGATCTGGGTTCTCATCGATTCCTCCTTTTTCTCCTTGCCCTAGTCTTGCTCTTTATTTCGATTCTGGAGTAAGATTTATACATTCGTCCATGCTTTTCGATTCTTGGGATTTTCTTAATCTTCTCGTTCTTGTTCAAAAAATTGGTGAAAAATCCTGCTTGTTGATGTTGTTTCCATTAATTTTCCGTCAATTATCAAGTTACCATCATCAACTATCCGTCCTGACTTCGGAACAAGAAACATAATGAATGGTTGGGGTCTTCAGGCGGAAATGGGACGAAATTTCAATACTGTGATGGATGATTGAATGAATTGCTGTCCTGTTCCTCAACGTGATCATCGTTTTGCTTGCATCAATCTGCAGATTTCAATGTCCATGGCGATGGACTGTGGGGTAGTTCTCTACATGAAGAAGGATTTGCCTACTGCTGGTCCGGCGCTCGCGCCACGGTGGGCATCACCGGAGGAAAATACTGCTTTGGCTGCAGAATTCTATCTCAACAGGATGTTAGAATGGAAGACACGCCTTCCGATCAGCAGCATCTGTGTCGAATTGGAGTCTCCAGCAGGGAAGACGAAGTGGGAAGCTTGGGAGAGACCGTCGGAAGCGGCGGATTCGGCGGCACGGGGAAGTTCTCCACAGCAGGGAGGTTTACTGATTATGGGGGGAAATTCAGCATTGGTGATACTGTCGTCTGCGCCGTCGATCTCGAGAATTCGGCTTCCGCCACCGTCGGATTCTATCTCAATGGGCTGTGGCTGGGGGAAGCTTGGAGATTCGATGCGAGGGAGCTTCTTCTTCGGAGATCGGCGCTCTTCCCGCATGTTTTGCTGAAGAATGTTGTGGTGGAGATGCAGTTCTGTGAAGGAGATGGCCTGATTATCGAAGGCGGAGGATTCAAGCCGTGGAGCTCGGCGTTGGGAGATGGGAATGCGGTTGTTGGACCCTCGTTTGCCGTCGTCAGGAATTGCGAGGTGGTGATGATGGTTGGTCTTCCTGGCTCAGGGAAGAGCACCTGGGCAGAGAAGTGGAAGGCTGATCACCCTGAGAAGAGATACATCCTCCTTGGCACCAACCTGGCTCTTGATCAGATGAAGGTTGTAGCCCTTTTCTTATTCTGCCTCTATTCCTTCTTTTTTTCAAAAATCATCCTCATCAGCTTCTTCTTCCCATTTCATCCTCAAATTCTTCTTCATTTTTCTTCTTAATCATCATCATAATCATCATTGTTATTATCATCATCTTCTTCTTCATTGTATTCTTTTTCCTCATCATCATTATTTTCTTCTTCTTCAGTGTATTCTTTTTCCTCATCATCTTCGTCTTATTCTTCATAATCTGAGCCTTCATCTCCATCATCATCATCATCATCTTTGTTTCTTGGTTCTGATCCATGCTCCATTGTAGGTGCCGGGGCTGCTGCGGAAGAGGAACTATGGAGAGCGATTTGAGAAGCTGATGGAAATGGCGACGGGGATCTTCAATACCCTGCTATCAAGGGCTGCGAGAACCCCACGAAACTACATCATTGACCAGACCAATGTCTACAAGAGCGCGCGAAAACGGAAGCTCCGCCCCTTTGCCGATTTCCGCAAGGTGTGAATAATACAAGAAAAAGCTCACTACTCTTGCATCATCCTTCATCTTCATTTTCCTTGCCCTGCAGGTTGCCGTCGTCATCTTCCCCACCTTCGCAGAACTTAAGTCCAGGTCGGACCGGCGGGCTAGAGAGATGGGAAAGGAGGTCCCTGCAGAAGCAGTCAATGAAATGATTGGTACTCTCTAGACCCACCTCCGCAACCCTAAACCCTGAACCTGGAAGATCTTATCCCTAATATTTTCAATTTGTTCCCCAGCCAACTTTGTCTTGCCTGTTAGCAGGGACATGCCTCATGCGGATGAACCCTTCGATCAGGTTTTCCTTGCCTGTGTTTTTCTAATTTCTTTGAGATAATGAAGGCTGCTTCAACTCCATAACAACTGTCTCCCTCTCCAGATCATTTTCACAGAGCTGGATCGGAGGGAATCGGCGAGGTCTCTGGAAGAAATGAAGCGAGCTGTTGGATCCTCTGTGACTTGTAGTGAGAGAAGTAGACTCTCCTCTGGCCCGGCCACTCCGCCAGGTTTTCACCAACTCTGAATTACTAGTGCCAATATCTCTCCTGCTCAATGCCTGAGAACAATAGGAAAATGAATCAAATTCTCTTCTCATCAGTAAACTGATTGTTCTTAATGATGATGATGATGACTAAAAGTGCAATAAGATGATGTGCACCCCTTCTGCGTTGGTAATATTGTTTTGTACGATGGCTATCATCGTCATCATCAGCTCCATCATCTGTAACTTGACTGAAGATGACAATATTGCCATCGTCATTGTCATCCTGGCTGCAGATGAATGACGATGATGATTTCATCATTATCTCTCGTTATCTAAGTTAACTTATCAGAGGTAGGGTCATAAGAGGCATTGGAAAAAAAATCATTGTCTTCATCATTATCCTACATGCAGAGGGGTCTGATGATGACTCATTGTCGTATCATCATCATCAGTGAACATGAATCAGTAAGATGATATTTCTTACTGCTAATGATGATGATGATGATGCCTCAAACAACAGGAAGACGATGACCATCCTCTTATCATCAGTAAGATGATTTATTAAAGACAATTCAGTAGGATGATATTTATTAATTATGATGACAGAAATGATGATGAAAATGTGCTTAATATCATTGTTGATATCATCCAATCCATCTGCGCAGTTCCTGGAGCACATCTGAGCCATCTTCATCCCCACACTCCTTTCCAGGTCTGCAGAATCCCTCGAAATAGCTTTGTCTCCCTCTTAGACTGATCTTTCATGGAAATTCTCCTGATTGGCTGCAGATGAGAGGCCCAACCGTTTGTATGGGGAACCAGTTTAGCAGTCCAGAGTTCATTCCGCGAGCTCTCATTGACCATGCAAGCCCCCCGGGTCAACGCTACGTCGATTCATTTCGAGGGTACTTGCCGCTGACCAGAGATCCTCTGTTCTTCCAGAGAGACGCCTTTCCCTCTTCCCAAGGTAGCGATTCATCAGCTAGAGAGATAGATAAGCAGATATGTATCTATATGTATAGTTAAGGCTTGTGGACAAATGACGCTCCGTCATCAGTCATCTGTCCTGACCTCAGAGTGGAAACCGAACAGAATCCTTTGTGTGTACTGTCCCATTCCGTCACTTGGTGGTTATTTACTCCAGGTTTACAACCGCCCTCCATCTGTTCGATCATTTGTTCTGTCCATTCCTCCCGACGGAAACAACACGAAACTGCAGACTGTGTGATGGATGACTGGCTGAAATGCCGTTCCGCTTGTCTTATTCCGTCATTAGTCATCTGTCCTGGAGTCTCCTATGCACTCAGATAAATGCCGAACCATCTGATTTACGGTTATTTTTCCAGATGGGAGGCCATCTCCTCGGTGGAGTTTCTCGCGTCCAGGTGGCTGGGACGACAGCGGCCACAGCTGGGATGACGGCAGGCGAAGCTGGGATATCGGCAGGCATAGCTGGGATGACGACGCACGTAGCTGGCATGATGGCCGCTATCCTCGTCGAGGGTCTTGGGACCGTTGACCTGCCTACTTGTTGACTGGTAGTTTTGTCTTGTCAAACTCCTCCTCACATCTCTCTCTAACCAAGTCCCAATCTACATGTACATGTTATGCAACTGTGTATAAAGTCTATCTATCAATTTTCTCACTGATTTAGAATAAATTGAAATATGGTTACACCACCAATTGCAAGACTGAGAGAGAGAGAGAGAGAGTAAGGAATTGGCTGTTGTGGTCTACCCGTTGACCGTTGACACTGACAGCCTATGACAACGATGACGGTCTATGCCAATTATAATGTTGACGGATGCTCAATCGTGTGGAATGCGTTTTTTTAATCATTCACTTTGGTATCTTATTGAACAAAAATGGTATAGGAGTTAGAGTACCAGGCAATAAGTTTAAGTATATTATAGGAATAAAAATATTATAAAGGTTTAAATTATAATGCAAATATACGAGAGAGCAGAATCTGAATCTGAATCTGAACGCTCCTAAAGTCGCGCCTTCATCTTCATCTGAACGCTCCTAAAGTCGCGCCTTCATCTGATGACCAGACGGCTTCCTTGACGATGACACGGGGTCTCGAACGGGCTATGATGTCGCTGTTGTTAGACGATGATTTACCTGGCGAGTGGTGGTGCTCTTCAGGCATGACTGACAGCGAAGGTTTGAGAGTCACGAACACGATTCTCTAGTTTGTGAGTTGCGGATGACGGATCATGAGTTCGTTAGCCACAAGTAGTGAACTTTCATTTTTATGAGACGAGAGTTGTCCGCAATGTCGCTGTCGACATGAATGACAATTAAGTTTAGAGACTGCACAGATGGACAGGCGTTGACGTCAATGCCTGTTGACGACGATTTCATCTTCTTAATTCTGTCATCTGTTCGTTGACATCGACGTCGTTGACGTCATCGTCACACGTCGTCGTTGTCTTTGTCGGGACGAGGCGATCCCATCGTAATGTAAATCATCGTTGACTTATGATGGGACGGGACAGGACAGAAGGCACGAAGGTCAGGACGGATGACGGTGACATTTAGCTGGAAGGAATTTCTGTATGGGCCTTTATTGGGCCTGGTATTGGAGCGAGGAAGGTGGGGCCCACTTTGAGTAAGATATATATACGTATATGAATATAAAATTTTTTTTATTCAAACTTCGAGCAACGGTTGTGGGAAGCCCGCCAGACGGAGGAAGAGAAGGGAAGATGAAGATCGGGAAGAAATCCGCGAGAAGAGATCGCGTTCCAGAGATTGGAATCGCGGTTGAAACCTCAGATCACTGGTCGTTTCTGGTCGGTTGACGGTTATCTTCAATTTCGATTTCTTCGCAAGATTGTTGGTCTGAGCGTCTTTTAATTCAAATTTCTTAGCTGTTTCTTGTCATTTTTGTCGGTTTTCTATGTTATTTGATCGAATTTGATGTGATTTTGTCCAATGCCGGCTTCCTATTTCGTAGGAGGAAATTGAAGCGCCGATGTGGGCTGACCTGAAGCTAGAGGCGGAAAAAGGGAGCCAGGATACGTGAGTTCATACAGAATCGATGAATTAATCTGTTCATCTAGTTTTGCGTTGAAGAAGGTTGTATTTACTTGTATTTTTACATTTTTTTTGTTTCTCTTTTGCTATGTTCGCAGCGACGAGGAGTGGTTCTTTATTTCTCATCCGTAAGTTATCTTCTACTTGATTAATGTAAGAAGATAAAAGCTCTGTTGGCAGGACAAAGGAAATTAATTGAATGAAAAATTATCTTTTAGTGATTTTTATCACCCGAGCTTTCCTATTAACTTTCTTTTGCGTTCTTACAGTGTTCATCAGCTGTCATCTCGCTTCCTCAAGTCTTCCATCCATGATAAAACTCAGAATAAAACGAAAGTCTGGTGCTCTCCCTGCCTACCTGAGTCCGTCTCGAGGTCAAGGGGCAAACATTACAATTCCGAGAAATCCTCTCGCAAGAAGCTCGATGTTTCACCTTCTAATCGCCATCCCATCCGGTAAATATGCATCTATTGACATTTCAGACTCATTTTTTGTGTACAATTTAACTTAATGTGACTCATTGCGTTATGAAAATTTACATCCATCTTATCGTGGGTGTGGAATATCATTGTTCTTAGGAAATTTACGGGATCTGAAGCTAAGATCTCCTTCCAGAGGAATGATGATCCTGCAAAAGCAACAAAATCAGTAAGAAACAGTTCATCCCAGACGAAATCAATGAGCAGATCTGACAGCCACAAAGCCAATTCTTCTATTTCATTGCGTAACATGAGTTTGAAGAATTCATCAATATCAGCAACTGAAACCGTGGATTTGAAGCCTATTTCTAGGGTTCATGTTACACCAGGCCGAGCAACAGAAATAAAAAAACCCACAAAGTCTACGAATAATAAACCAAGTAAAATTATCAAAGGCAGAGTGGATGGAAGCTCTGATGCTTTGAAGAGACCTGGTGGAAAGGATAAGCCAAGTAAACCCAACACCAAAGTAAAAGCTGATTCCAAGGTGATACTTTTTTTTAGAATATACAATTATATCTAAGTATTCAAATTAAAGTCCATCGTTGATGTTATCATCGTTTTGGCAGGTTTTCGACTCAAATAGATTAAGAAAGCCTCTGGCTTCTCTCAATGGGGTTACCGTAAATAAGAAACTGATAGAAATTCAGAGAAAGGACACTATCCCTGAAAAGAATTCATGTTCCAACGTACGCAAAGAAGAAATTCCGAACAAAAGAAATATTGTTACCAAGGTGTGCCCTTGCAACATAAAAATTTCCGAGTGTCCTTGCTCTCCTCTGTTTCTTAGATAATTTAAGACATTATCCTTTAATTATTATTTGAGAAAAACATTTAACATGATTTTCCCACTCAGCTGTTCTTGTCTTCTTTGACAGGGTAAGATGACCCATGGAGTGAAGGATGCCATCATACCTACAGCACCCAGAAAAATAGCCTTGGCCAAGTACATGCGATAAGTTTTCTCTTCTCTGACTTTCTTCCTTCTAAATGATATTTTCCTTGGTGCATGCTTTTGTGTACATATTATTTTGGCATACCTAGTTGATGCTTTCACAGACTTAGAACAAAAATTCGAGAAACATTTTGCAGTGTTGGGTAAAGCAGAGAAAATCATATCTCAACTGAAAGAAATTTATGAGCTTTATCTCAAGTGATAATTTTTGCCTAGTGCACGATTTTGAATTCGTATTCTTTTCACCCCAAACTGATGGATATGCCCACCCATGAAACGCTTGGCAGAATGTTGAAATATTTAATGTTTGAATTTCCTTGGGATATGTTTTCAGAATACGATGAAACAATCTGGATTTTGCTGAATTAATCTTGATAAACTTTTGCTGAAGGCCAAAATTGTTGGTTGATATGATCACAGCAAAAGAAAGATGCTTAATTAGACTGCAAAATTTGATAACCTGAAACGATTTTTGTTCATTGATCAGAAAAATATTTCAGCTGAAAAAAACAAGTCTCGTTGATTTTAGCCATATTATTCAACTTATATTCTGGGAATCATAGGAATGGTATTCTGTGCATGCATGTGGGGTAGAGGGCAGCAAGTTATCTGACCATGTTAATACCTTATTGGCTTTAAAGTAGAGAATTGTAACATAATTCTTTCATTTTGACCTTAAATATTCTTTGAAATTTGAAAAAATCTTAGTGATCTTTCAATTAATTTAGTGTTTTCTTCTAACCCAAAGATTATACTGTAGTTCTATTATTATCTTACTCCACTTGCTTCATTATACTGCTTAATTATAAACATGCGCGTCATTCAGATTTTTCAAATATGGAAATTTTGCATATGATGTGATTGAATCAAGAATTTGCCATTCGTTTTTAGTCTATGCATCTACGTTACATTTAGTTCATCATACCGAAGCATCTTTTAACAGTCAATGATTCATCAGTCAAAATTTTGTCAATGTTATTATAAATGGCAATGAGGTTCAATGACATAGACGCAATGGTTGGTGTGTATGAACCCTAGGAGAGTCAATGACAATAATGTCATTTTCAGGGATTGATAAATTTCCGCCATCTATTCATCTGGTCATGAACTTGATATCATCCGTCATTCATCAAACCCTAACAGAATTAGCCCTCGTACTCGTCCTCATGGATTTGAATAACTTAAAAGGGATGCATCCCTACCTAACAATTAGGGTTTGACGGTCCCGGTCCGGTCCGGTTTTATGGCATGGACCTAAACCGTACCTAAAGTTTGGTCAGGTTCCGGTCCGGTCTTCTTCGGTCCCGGTCCGGTTTGGTACGGAGGGTGGCAGAAGAGTAGGGGTGTGGGGGGGGGGGAAAGAGGCATTGTGCATGCGAAGCAGTGTCAATGAGCTTTGGGGCAGTTATGGAAAGGGAGATGGGGAGGGGAATGTGTAGTATGTGGGATAGGGTCCGGTCCAGTCCGGTTTCGTGGCATGGACCTAAACCTTACCTAAAGTTCGGTCCACTTCCGGTCCGGTCTTTTCTTGGTCCCGGTTCGGTCCGGTCCGACCGGTCCCCGGTCCAAAATGTCGAACCCTACTAACAATAATGACGATGAGGACAAATGAATCGTCAATCAACTCCCAACAAAACTTAGGCTGCTGGTTGGATATCACATTACCATCTCTAAGCTACTACTGATTTTTTTATGTGGTTGAAATAGTGTTCAAACAGAGTAAATTGGGGCCAGATTCCTTGCTATCTGAGTGAGGGCCTAAATGAAATAAATTTCAATCAAATATTAGAAACAAAGTTTTGAACCTTATAATATTTGTTATTTTTTTTTGGATTATAACTTGGTAGGGAAATCTAAAAAGAGAAGGTCAATTAGGTATTCAAAAATTCTATTTACCTTCTGTGTAAAGATAAGATAATAAGCATGTTACTCACAGGGAAATGTGATATATGAGATGGAATGGCACAAGGAATAATACTGGTTTTGTTCTCAGTTAAAACTGTCATATGAAAAGCAACTTCTCTCAGCCTCAATAAACATTCAACAAACGTTAATTTACATATTTTTTTTCTCTCAAAGCCATAATCCCAATCCTCAAGTCAACCTAAATACTTTCTAATCCAATTCAACTCATATCATCTTCAATTATCTGAATTCTGAATTCAGTTCACTCGAGTCTCATATACATATATATCTCCGCAATCCAAGCCAAACATCAATTATAAATGTCTAGTTTAACCCAATATCTATTATATTTAATTATGTGTGATTTTGACAATTCAACATTGGTCATCTATCTCCACATTAAAACTGTCAAATTCAAATTATATTTATTTATGTCTAAAAAATTGATTTCAAAAAGGGCATGAGTTACATAAAAATGATACATAGTACCACTGTATTAGTCTTGGTTATTATTTTTATATATATCATTGATCTCTGGTCCTTTCTTTACTTATAATGGATGTTAATCTTGGAAATCATCTACTTAATAAATGGATTAGTATCAATTACAGTTTACCTCAGTCAAAAATAGATTATAAAGAGTTATTCTATCAACATTTACCACCTCATTTTGCATTTAATGGATCTATATTTGAAGGTTTTCCCATTTATTTTAGAGTTGTATTCTTAATAATTTCAGGCATGTTTTACGTTCCACTTTGAAATCTTCTTCTCTCATTCAGATGTTAGTCCTTAGCATTCATACAATCACAAAGGCCCACATGTGAATGCATGTTATTTGTGCGAAGGTGGTATCACTTCACTAATATTAATTATGTATTTTAATCATGAACTGATCTTTATCAGGTGTATTTTTTCATTGCATACCTTAAACATTCTAAAACTCTTTATAAGATAAGAGTTGATCCACACAGAGGTACAAAAATAATTACTTCATAAAATTCTAATTTTAATACACAAAACAATTAGGTCAGGCAGAAGGATTTGATCAGGTTCAGGAGAATCCATGGATGTGAGGCAAAGGGTATTGCAGCTCTGGAAAAAATAGATCAGAGAGTAGCTGATAACACGAATTTTAGTACGTTAATATAACAAAATTTACATGTTTATTTGCATTAACTTGATTATATGTGTATGCTATCAAGCCAAAAATGATTAAGTTTTAATTTTATAAAGTATTTTTAATTTTAAAGTGTTTTTAATGGTTTTGATGGCATAAACTTATGAAAGAACATAACATTTTAGTTAGAATATGATTTTTCCTCAAATTTTTAGGCATTATATCCGAAGAGATATCAGTTTAAAATCCAGAAAATATATTTCTAATATTTTTATGAATTAATATTTATTTTTTGGAATTATTTAATGGCTCTTTAACTTTTGCAAAAAAGGAGGAGAGGAAATTTGAGGGCTGCAAATGATCTAAATTCAAATCGTAAGAACTAACGATCCAGACGGAGTTTCGGGCCAAAATTTTGATTGGAGCGTCCTTTTTCTGCCTATTTCCATCCATGTAGTTGGATCTATAAATAGATCCTTGGATTGTTGAAAAAAAATATATTTGAACTCACTCCTTCCTAGATAGTCTGATTGAGAGAGAGTGAGGATCTTGAAGGTCCATCAAGGGTGTTTTGGTGTTTTGAGTGATTGGAGAAGATAAACAAACAAGTGAAGAGGCTGATTTGCATCAGACAAGTGTCTCGATCCCAGAGGAACATAGGGATCTAAGGTTAGTCTGTTCCCTTAAAATGGTTTCTCTCTTTCACATATCTTTAGTTAGACCGATATCCTTAATCTTAATCATCATCTCATTATCATCAACATTTTCCACAATTACACCCAACCACATCCATATCCAATGTCACCCGCAATCTTGTCACCTTTGTCTCATATAAAATCCTAGATCATCTAGCCCATCATCCTCTTCTCCATGTCACAACCACCCACCTATTATTCCATCAGATCCATTAGTTAGATCATTATCATTTATTATTCCACCATTCTATTTATCCATCATCCATCCACATCCACTCACAACTATTCACCCATTTAGTCATCCTGTCTTCTTATTCATCTTCCACATCCATTATCACTTCACATTTTCATCCATCGCGCTCTCCTTTCCATTTAATATATCCACATCCTTCTATGTATTAATCTTATTATTCATATTATCCTTATAATATAATAATTATCACCCTCTCGCCACCTATCTGTATGTATCGCCTTTGATCCCTCTAAAAGCATCATTTAAAGAGTATCTAAACCTTAATATTTATTCCCTGCAGAGGTGACCCTTGATCATCAGTAACTGGTCAAATTATGTTATTTGTAAAGGTTACTAAATGATTATTTATTAACTCAAATATAGACTCCAAATTAACACCCTAAATTTGAGTTCATCAGTAGGAAGTTGACACACTTGTCAGCAGGATTCTAGTAAGTCTCTAGTGGGTAGAAATGACCAGATAACATGTGGCTCTGATGATAGATGGACAATACATTACATGGTTGTCTACTGACTTTGGCAAATCAAGGATCATGCTGTAGTGTAACAAGCAGTGGAAGTGGTATCTAGATTCAAATATTTTTAAGAGCACAAAGGAGGAAATGTACATATATATATATATTATTTGATAGTACACAATTTCTAGGGTTAATTTTATGAAATATACATGTTTTTACGCATTAACATAGTTATATATGAGTGTTGTCAAGCCTAAATAATATAATCTATTTTTTAAAGTTATATTATGGTTTGTTGGATTTTTTGGTATTCTTATGGAATTTTATGATCATATTATTAAAGGATTGATTTTTCTAAGCTAGAGTGTAATTTGATGGATTTTATGACATTAAATTCATGTTGATATAAACTTTGAGTGTCAGCAAGTTTATATGTCTATATTTTTTGGCATTAAATTTAATCTTATATCAACGTTGAAGAATTTTAGGGTTTTATTACTATCATACCAGGTGTCATCATTTTATTCGTTGAATGGGGACCAATCAGTGATTTCCATAATGATTTTTACTGCCAATCATTGTGAGAAGGTACTGTTATGGCATCACAAATAGTGATGTCATATGTCCAATCATTAATGATGAATTTTTTAATCCACAAGGGTGACATACAAATATAAAACTAAATTATTAAACCACAATATATGCGTGAAAATACCAAGAAAATAAATATTTAATTTTGATATTTTTTAAAGTTGAAAAGTCGAGGAAAGCGGGGTGGTGATGTGGCATCTTTTGATTGGCAAGAAAGGAAAAAAATATTGATGTGGTGTCATATTTCATGTCGCCAAATCACGCAATCATTAGCGCGTCATTTAATAAAATAAAAAGCGTGTTGAGGTGGCGCATGGTAACATGCTGATTAATTAATAAAATGTACTTTTGCCTTTGTCTTTCGTACGATGTGTGAGACTCTTGAAGCTTCCAACTGTGAAAGACAAGGAGGTGGCCAATCATTACAGCAGAATGTCTAGGATTTTTTATCACCAATGGACAATGAGGAAGCGACAACGTTTCAGATGAGAGAAAAAATGGATGACCGTAGTTTTTTAAGTTCAGATCTTGAAATCTAACAATGTAAAAGGTTGATTGAGCTAAAAATTTGAGGGTAACTTTTTTCATAGGGTCTTTATATCCATCCCCTCTTATCTATAAATTGAGACATGAATCTCTGTAAAAACCATTCTAAAATTTTCTTCCTACTTGTGTGGGCTATTTGAGAGAGAGAGAGTTTTTAAGATCCATCAAACTCATCGTTGGTGTCATGGGCATGTGATATGGGCAATATAGAAGAGTTGGAAGCTTACCTGCACACAAAGATCGATGCAACCCTGGCAGTACATAAGGATATATGATAAGCGTCCTCACCATACATTGGTTCTTTTCAACTTCAAAGGCTGTGTCCATCCATCCCATCATCCCATTATACCATATTGTCACATATCTATATCTAAACATTTTATTACTCTTTATGCCTTTCATGTCTACTCCTATTTTTTCATCTTACCGTCAATTCCCTTAGATAAATCCTTATTTTTATCACATATCTATCATTTGTTTACTGACTTATCCCTTTATCGTCACTCTTTTTTCACTTTTACTTGTTCATCTAATATCCTTGTTATCATGATTTGTGATAATCATCTTGATCTTATAGCTAATTATCAGCTTCTCACCTTACATTTTCTTCATCTCTCAACCCCATATTTTATATGTATGTCCCCTCATCTCACTATTCACTATTCAAAAAATATTAAATCCTTAGTTTTTATTCCCTATAAAGATGATCTGTACTCATCACCAACTATATTTACTTATTTGACTATATTTTTATATTTTATTAATTAAAATCAAAATCACTAATCACAAATTAAAGCCCTAATTTTGAGATGACCAGTGTTCTATTAAGATATTTAAGTTCACAATAAGAGGATTCAATGTTAAAAAAATTAAGATAAATGAATATGCATTTTATGTACTTCAACTAGTTTTACCAACCTGAATTTTGAAAAAGGCTTATCATTCTTGCAAGAAGCTTTTGTGGAAATTCCTGGATGAGGATAGTCATAAATTAAAGGAATAAGTAGACTTAGATCCTGATTATTAAAATGCACTTATCTATTTCCCTAGATTACTTACATGTCATCCCGTATGGATTTCCATCTATTGTGACTTTCACATTTGCTTTCTTAAGGTCCAACGTGATCCTCCTTGAGGGGGAAAGATCAGGAGAAAGATCAAGAAGTTTAGGAAGACAATTGAATGTTCAATATGGGATCATCCACCCTCGGTATTAGAGGTAACATCTCAAGGAAGATGATGCAACTACGTCCTTGGCCAAGGTAGTGAAATATCAAAGAAGAATTCTCCAATGATTTTCGAAAGCATCACAACTCGTTTGGATGACCGATTAGGGTTTGATAGTTGACCATGTTGGGTTATAGAGGCCTTGAATGGATTAAGAAATTAAAATGAGATGTCACAGAAAACATTGTGAAAATTGTATGACATTGATAAAATCATGAAACGAAGTACCTTTGCATGGATCACATCTGTGATTTCTTGGATCTTGGAGCGAGACGAGTCGAGCTGCTCAAGTGTGCAGCCTCTAGACATATCCATGCAATCCTCGACACGTCGAATCTCCTCCTTCTCATTGACGAGCCCTGTTCAATGTCCGTCATTGTTGTGACGTCGTCCCGATTGCATTGGGTATGGAGAGGGAGTGTGGGGAGAAGGGAGAAGAAGGGGAACAACCCCTGAAAAATTCTGTCCTGCGTGAATTTTGTTCGTGGCCTTCCCCTATTTATACTAAGTGGGTATTTTTCATAAAAACCCACAAAACTTAAGTATATCTTCCAACGTCCAAAAGATCATTTGCTTGTGATCCTCTAGGCCCATGTATCAGTCTAGTTAATGACTCTAATGACCCAATAACCTTTATTGGCCTTCAAAATTATTTAACAATATCATCATATAGACTAATTAATGTTAGATCAAGTTAACCCAATCAATAGGTTGAGTCTCCAACACATGGGATGCCAAGATACACCTCGTGTTCTAGAAGATACAAAGGATTGTGTATCAACTCACTTCATGCAAGATGTTCATCATCGGGTACAATGTACGCATAATCCACTTGATGCTCCTTGGATGACTTAGGGTATGGTCAACCCTAATCAATCATTCGAGTTAGCATTAATGCATTCAGAAATCATCAGAGAACTCTTCTCACAATATTTCACTACCTTGGCCAAGGACTTCATTGTATCATCTTCCTTGAGTTGTTACCTCTTATATCGAGGGTAGAAGATTTCATCTTGACCACTCAATCATCTTCGTGAACTTCTTGATGTACCTGAACTAAGACTTTATAATTCTCTCTCTTCTCTTGAAAAATCGTGATCTCTCTCTCTCTCAACTAAAAGTTCTTGAAAGTTCTGGCTGGTGGTGAGGAAATTCAAGACTGGTGGACGTCATCATCTGCATGTTTGTGATTACTGATTCTTCAAGAAAATCCTGCTTAGATTGTTCCATATCTTGTTGAAGGTTTTTGATACCAATTTCTTGAAATCAAGATACCAATTTCTTGATTTCTGTTGAAATTAATTTGAAGGTTCTTGAAATTCATTGACTTTCGTAAGTTAGAATCTAAAATCAAAATTTAAACATTCATAATTTGAAAAACTGATTTTGATCTTGGATTTCTTGATTTCTGTTGAAATTAATTTGAGGGTTCTTGAAATTCATTGACTTTCGTAAGTTAGAATCTAAAATCGAAATTTGAACATTCATAATTTGAAAAACTGAGTTTGATCTTGGATTTCGGAAATCTAAATAACAAGTTGTTTTTGGTTTCTTGATTATGCGAAATCAAACATAAAATCTAATTGAAATCTTGATTGATAAAGATTAAAGATTAAATCGCTTTTTACTACATTGTTAATTGATATAAAATTCAATTCGATTATGATGTTTGCAATTATTTGAAATCATATAACCAACTTTCTTGGACTTCTTGATTATTGAATATATTGACAGCTTTAAATCTATTTGCATTCTTTGATTAATTCAAAGTAGTTTTGAATTCGATGTCAAAATATTGGAATATTTTAGGCATCCTAATTCTAATTGATTTCAAGTAACATTCTTGAAAGTCAGTTTTCTTCAGATATAAGAAATTCAATTCGAAAATTATTCATTCATCTTGTAAACTTGAATTTGAATTTTAGATTGGATGAAATTAAATAACTATCTAAATCGATTTCTTGAATGCATTAACTCACAAATTCAAATACATTTGATATCTCCCATATATATATATATTCGATCATAATGGATATACCTATTGGATTTGAATTTATATATCTTTGTTATAACTGATCAGATTTGATACAAGTGTTTGATTTAAATTGATATCATCTAACTACATTGGATCAGAATAGATATAAGAGTTTGATTTAAAAATTGATATCATCTAACTAGATTGGATCAGAATTGATATAACTATTTTATTTGAATTGATATTTGTTAAATCACATTTAACTTGAGTAAAGACAATTGATCTTTAATATTGATTGATCTGATTGTCTGCTTTGAATATTTCTGATATTAGTAAACATCAATTGATCTCATTGGACTATCTTATTACAATTGAGCAGAATTATTATCAGTTGATATAAGTTAGATTTTGACTGCATTTGATCATATCCATTGGTAGTTGACATCAATTGACATTTGATACACGATTTGTGACTTGAAAGTGGAAAAACAGAATTTAGGAGAAAATTAGGGTTAGGAGAAAAGTTGACTTAAGGTCAACAAAGATATTGTCAGTATATTGCTTTTCAGGGAAGTGCACTAACAGGAGAAAGGTCACATTCACTTGAACACGGGATGGTGGCCTGAGACGTGAGGACTTCGTCAGCACAGAGTGGATTGAGGAGAGGCTCAGAATGTTGCTGGAAGCTGAGAAGGCACTCGATTGAGGTCGAGGAAGGCGTCGGCACCGAGCAAGTGTTTTTAGTGTGTGATTACTTGAGATCAGTGCGAGTGATTGTACATCGTGAACAGTTTTTCTCACTTTGCATTTGCCGAAGTGATTAGTGGAGTCAGGGCAACTCCTCGGGCGAGGCACGGCTGCAGTAAGGGCACATTAGTGCCCCGAAGCAGGGTAAAAATTTATTGTCCCTTGAGTGAAGTAAGAGAGAGTTAAACAAGAAATCTATATAAATAAAAGAATTAGAACTAATTCACCCCCTCTTAGTTCAACAGATTTCATCATAATTCACTAAGTTCTTCCATGTATTCATGGACTTCATTATTAGCATCACACTTGTGTTATAATGAATATGTTATATTAATGAACATGGAACCAGATGTGGAGTATGTGATTGGCTTGTCGGCCACATATATTTTCATCAGACCATACCTTAAGTCATCCTAGGAGCATCAAGTGGATGAGGGATAATATGTACACGGTGCCCAATGAGCAACATGTTCCATGAGTGAGTCAATACGCACTTTTTTATATCTTATAGAGCATGAGGTATAGCTTGGCACCCTACGTGTTGGACACTCAACCCATCGATTGGGTTAAATCGATCTAAAGTTAATTAATCTATATGATGATATAGTTAACTAATTTGGAAGGCCAATAAAGGTTATTGCTCCATTGGATTCATTAACGAGACTAATACAAGGGCCTAGAGGGTCACCTGCAAATTGTCTTTGGACGACAGAAGATACACTTAAGTTTTGGAGGGTTTATGAAAAATATCCACTTAGTATAAATAGTGGAAGGCCTTGAACAAAATTCACCTTGTCTAGACTTGTTCAGGAGCCTTCCTCTTCTTCTCCCTTCTCCCCATGACTCTTCTCCATTCTCGATGCGATCGAGATGGCATAACGATGATGACAGAGATTGTACAGAGCTTGTCAATGAGAAAGAGGAGATCCAACATGCCAAGGCTTGCGTGGATATTTCTAGAAGCTCCACACTTTACAAGCTAGACTCGTCTTGCTCTGAGACCCAATAAATCACAAATGAGATCTATGGACAGGCACTTCATTCAATGATTTTAATGATGCTTTTCTGATTCTGTTACATCTCTTCTGCTCCATGGAATCCTCGTCTTCATCGAGATCTAGGCCTGTAAAACCCAAAGAGAAATTATTATTATTATTATTATTATTATTATTATTTTCATTTTTAGACTTATGATGGGCTACATGCACTAACAAGGACGACGGGCCCCTCGATTGGTGAATCAGAAAGGAGAAAAAAGGTGAAATGGCCACCAGAATAGGTGAGTGATATGACAAGGGTGTAAAAACTTTTGGGGGTTCATAGGTGTGATTTAATTGCAGATGTTCACAACTTATCACATGAGATCCAATGCCCCGAAGCAAACATATCATCCATGCCCTTGGCCATTGATAATTCCAAAATTACAATCTATACTTGTCATTAATGTTTTTGAGATTATTCAATAAAAAAATAAACATCTACTCACTTAGTAATTTTATCTAGTGATGACTTCATATTGTATCCACATGAAACAATGTCTTAGGATTTAATATTCGTAATATAGTGGAAATCGAGAGGACATGAGATACATACTAAGTATGAAATCAGGCAATGAAAAAATGAGACAGAGATGGTTATATTGAGGGGAGAAGAGTAGTTCAGATATAGTAATAATTTGGATTCGAGAAGGCCGAGTGAACGCCAGAATGAATAATGATGATGCAAAGGGTGATGGGAATGAGGTAGAGAATGAGTCAAACACAGAAATGGATGAGTAATTATTGATTAAAAAAATGATGTGAAGGTGATAAGACATGTTTTACACAATGTGTGGAGGTGATGTGTTGGCAAAATGTGGTAGTGAAATCAATTTAAGACACCAATGATGTCAAGAAAGAACAATGTAAGTCGAATATGCTCATTGTAGATCCTTATTCTCTGTTAGGATCATGGTGATTTGGGTGTGAAAGTAAGATCCCCATCTTCTCTGTTTCTTCTTCCCACACACCCGTAACACTAAGAACATATTTGATAGATCTCTAAAACTCACTATCTTTCAATCAGACTACACGAGTAGGAAGACGGTTTAAGGATGCTTTTGACAGTGATCGTTGCCTCTATTTATAGATTGTATGGTAGGGATGAAAAGAGGGGATGAAGAGCATTTATTTCAGCTCAATCCAACCTCTGGATCTTCAGATATCACGCTTTGAAGTTGGAGCAATTCTACCCTACCATTTTTTTCTCCTCGTCATGGATGTAGACGCTTCCTCTTTTTCTATTTTTGGTTCAGTTGTCCAATCATCAGATATTAACAATTAGTGTTATTACCTCATATTCCACAATTTCACACTTCAAGAACGCCACATGTACCTGCAACTAGAAGGACAAAATTTTCTTTTTGACTCTTATTTAATCTTGATGTGGTGACATTCCCCCTGTGCCATGTCACATTCTCTTTCCTCTTCCTCTCTTTCCTAATGAATGACACGCTGACATGTGTCATTCATATCAGAAAGAGGTTAGATTCCCTGATGATTGTATGACATAGCGCGTGTTTCTGTGGACCACGTCAGATTTATATCTTTTTTTATGAACCGCCACGTTATAAGTGTGTGCCATGCTTATTGCCACACTTTTTGACTTTTCTTTTTGCACTTTTTTATTATTTTTTTCTTGATCTAAGAATTGCATTTATTGCGATTTAAACCCTTCTTTTTAAAATTTTAATGTGCATCAGATATGAGATAATGATTGTCTGATTATGGTATCATAATTTGTGATGTCATAATTGTGCCTTTCTGATTGATTAGTGCACCTAATCATAGCAGATACTCATGATTGGTCGCTATTCAACAAATCGAATGGCATCATGTGGCAGGCGCATATTCAAGCCAAAAAATATATTAATAAATCATTATAAAATAAATAATAAGTCATAAAGATATAATAAGTATATATCGACTAAGGAAATCTCATATCTCCATGAAAATAAGGTCAAATTTTCATAAAAATATAGTCCGAATTAGAAAATTTAGTTCTTTAAGAATATGATGTCAGAAAATAATAATATCATTAAATTCCTTTAAGATGTGATTAAATCCAAGAAAATAATAATATCACTATAAAAATATTTTTAATAATTTCAAGGTTGTTAACACACACTTTAAATTCTTTTAATGCATAATCGAGTGTAAACTTCCCATAGTTAACTAAATAATTTACGTGTTATCAGCTGTCATCCTCCTTCGACTAGACAGAAATTTCCAGCCAAGGGGGAACCACTGCCGGTGATCTGATGGCCTGGGAGGAGCCTAAAGGCTGATCCACTACATAGATGACAATGGGAGGTCCATCCAAAGCCTTTTAAAAGACCTTGATGGGCCCCTCATTGCCATATTTTGATCTCGATCCACGACTACAGCAGGAGAACCTTCCGATGTTGGGGCAAGCAAGAGGAGGGACAGGATAACCCTCTGACTATTCCCAACACTCAGGATGGTTCCAGATGAGCTCCAGGTCATAACCATAGCATGACAAAATGGAGGAGGGCTGTTGAGATGCATGCCAAATGGCACCCCCATCCCTAGCCGATTGAATCATTGCACTATGGTGGTGTTCTAAAACCACTTTGGTAGAAATTTTCCTTTGGGTCTTTGTTTCAATGTTAGCATTGATATCTATCCAATGGAAAATCTGATTTTCAATTTTGTTTCATAATTGGCCTCTTTGAGCCATTTTCATGAACACCTACGGGGCATCGATTGCCCCCGATTTATCTTATTTTTCTTATGTTTTACTTTATAAAAAACACTAAATGTAGTTATTCCATGTATAAAATTATGTAAACTGCATTTTAATTACTCGAAGATATTCATAAAAAATAATATAAATATGTTCCTACATTCCTCTTAGTTAATCTTCTTACTACTTCTGTCTTATCACAATCTTTCTCTCCATATACCTAGTTAATTAAAGCCTTTTAAATATTAAAGTATATCATCTTTCTAATCACTTAGGTTCTCTAAAATTAGATGATACCAATATTCCCATCTATCTCCCTTCAGCTATCATCATATAGAAATCATTATATTACATTATCTGTATATAACTAAATAATATGTCATTACTATACGTATATATATCCTATCTTGCACATAACCTAGTAGTAATTAAAATAAATAACCTTTATATATTTTCCTAATATTAGGATCTCATTATTTTTTCTAGCTTAATTAGTTTATATAACTCTTTTACTCCTTATCTTAAGATATCCCTACATTATAATATTATAAATAAAATGCATTATTTACTTAACATATCTAATATTCATAAAAAATTCAATCCTAAGAAATGATATAATTAAAACCCCATATTATAACTATCTTACCTCTTCGTTTGACTTATTCTCCATATCACTACTTCATATTATGTATTATTATATGAAATCCTAAATTATCCATTACCCTAACTCAAGTATTAGATTCACCTCTAAAATCCAGATCCTGTGGAGACGACCTCACTCCTACTATACATATTTGAGTGAGTTTTCTATAATTAGTTTTTTTATCTGACATAAGCAAATTAAATTTACAATGACACTAAAAATAACAACACAATTAGCCTATATCAATACTCCACATGAGTATTGGCCCACAGGTAGAGAGTCAGTGGTATGCAGGAGGTGGGACTAGGTGATGGATTTGTTGTAGTCATTTCTTGGCTCATCACATGATATCATGTACAGTCATGGGCAAGCATGAAAAAAAGAAGAATTTTTATCTTTCCAAATCTCCTTTGCAGACGATAGTGATGTGTAGCTAAGGTCTAAGCTTATATTGTGTTGACGAGTTAAAGGTTATGTCAAAATACTCTAGTAGTATTTAAGTAGTGGAGGGACTTTTTACTGGATGCTGATGTACAATAAATTGTTGCCAAAATCCTATAGTGACCTCACTATGAAAAAAGTGGTGTTCCATAGTCTCAATCTATAGAGAGTTGGGGCAACAATAACAATTGAGATACTTAAATAGTTGATAATGGGATTTTAAAGATTTTATGATGTATGGGATGGAATTATAAAAGTATGCTCCCTTTGGTTTTATACTAGTTAATGGGTGTAGGCTATTGGAACATATTTTGGGTTAAATTTTCTATTTTTATTACTGAAATGATTTTTCTACCCAAACATGGTAATGACATTTTACACTTTAAAATGATCTTTAAAAATAGTATTATTTGATGTGAAGTAATTTTTTATGTTTGAGACTTATGCAATAATATTTCTATACTTCCCTCAGTTTATAACAATTATAGGGTGAGAAAAGACAGTCCACATATAGGTAGCTATTCAAGAAATAAGAATTCAAAAAGTTCACAGAAGTTTTTATAAAACTTGATTTTTCTATTCATTGCACAAAAGGATAAATGTCTTTCAAATAATTGTTTATAACTTTACATGTAATCGTATATATCTTGGTTAAAATTAAATCACCGTGGTTTTTTGGTGGCATCTTGTATTGCATGGAGTGCAGAACTGCCACAAGTATGTGTGGACTTGTGTACCCAGTCAGATATTACATAGAGGAATCCTAAACATAGCCAAAAATTTTCTAAGTGTATAGAGAATCCTTTGAAAAAGATTTAGGTCAAAAGAAATTAGAATAACTTTGAATGGAGATAGAAAACTATTATCAGAGAAACTTATAATTTAATATTGATCAATTATGGCTAATGTCATATTGGCCGATTATGACTTTTAATACACAGTGTCATAGTGGGACTTTCCTCAATGATTGGCAGTTTAGTAATTGATGGAAAACTATATGAATCCAATCATGACATACAAAGGAGAGAGATAAAGTATTACTAGACCCCAAAAATAAATGCATTTAATATTTCTATAAAAATATGTTCTGAGTCTTAAATTAATTTCTCAATGAATCCATGTCAGATACATCTGTTAAAATGCCCAAATAATTATAAAAAGTTCCAAGCTTTCCAAAATTTTACATATCAATAAATGAATAAGCATTCGGTTCTCACAAATACATGAATAAACACTATATTACATCATATGAATAAATATCTGATTTCTATTATATTATTTACAACATAAATAAGTATTTAAATAAGTCACCAACTACATAATACGTACATGAAAGATTTACCCTTGTAATTTGATATTGTATTCCGATAGTTCTATCATCTTGACCATTGATGTAAGATATGTTGATAGTTATGAACTGAATTTGACGTTCAAAGCTCTTACCTATGCTTTTCACTTTATCCTAAAAGATAAATATATTAATAATTACAAAGATACTATGTACTAAATCTCATTTTTTCACCCCCAAGTTGATTTTTTTATATGCTAGAATTAATTATGAGATGCTATCAGGATGGAACACAGATTGAACGCTCATTTACTAAATTCAGAATGCTTTGAACAATGTTGAAAATTTTCATTGAGAGATTTAAGAAATAGTGCATAACTTTAAGGTTCATCAAACAATAAGGGGATGTATCAATTTCCTTTCCCTCTATCTTCAACTTAGATACCTAACTGACTTATTTTTTTCACCTAATATTTCTCTGCAGGCACTATGTCCTATACTAAAGGAATCAACCATAATTCTTCTTCAGAATTTTTTCTGTTGGAGCTTCAATTGAAAAGCACTAATAGCCAAAATATTTATTTTTTTGTGGGAGGGGATCCAAACCTCTATTATCCCAGTCCTGTATTAAAATAGTTTCCCACCCCTCCCTCCTTTTATTCTTTCTATTTTATTTGAGTATTCATACTTAGTAGGTAGATATTAACTCAATCTTAACCATTCTTGGTTGATAATTAAACAGAGAAAATTAAGAAATCTGAAAGAATATATAATTAGAAAATATTAAGTCAAATCCTTGGCACAAAAACCAATATACAATACCAAATAACCTGTGAAAATATTGAAAGTACTTATCTTATAATTTATCTAATTATTGTGAACCTTTAATTACAAAAGGGAAATCGTAATTTGAAATGTTTGGAAAATAAAATTTCAATTATTCCAGATCATGACATAGTAAATTTACAAGTCGCCAAGAAATAAGCTATCCATACAATAAAATTAATCCAAAATCAATCAAAATATCGTTCTTAATAATTTTAAAATAATGTATAGCTTTTAGTGTTTTATGCCATGATTACAATATCATTGGTAACATTATCAATGATTAATTTTTTTCAGAGGTATATCAATGTATGTTTTTTTATGCCAAAATAACAAGAAAACATAAGGTTGCATCAGTTTCTAAATCCTCTCGTCGAAATATATGTTCCCTTTATTTATTTAAAATATAATATAGTATGATAAAACAAGTTGTATGATGTGTGTACCATACAATATTGTCACATTTAAGATTCAAAACAGTGTGAGACTTGGTTGAAAATCTCAAGAAAATTTCATTAGCTATTGCTAAAATATGTATTCCTAATATTAATGTGACAAAATAGGTATATCAAAATTGCAATTGTGAAAGACTATTTATTAGAACATTTCCACTTGAAAAGGTTAAAATGTTTTAAAAAATCCATGGAAAGAATATATGGAGTCATGAATTCAGGTCTATGAAGTATGTGTTTGAGAGTGCATGTATAATTTTTCAACATAATAAATGGTAAAACCAATCAATTCCTTTGTTTATATGGTTACTTCATAAATAGTGAGATTCTTTATATAGACTGGAGCTCTTTATCCTATCCCATTTGATCAATGTTTTGGTCATTTGTACAGTTTGCACTTTTTTGCTCTACCCTAGAATTATATTGTAATAGGTCTTTTCACAATGAGAGATATCCATACAGTGGCAACATTTGAGTATGGAAGTTTCTTAGGTAGCTGACCCTGTTAGTCCATTATTTCAAGAATAGGAGTATAATACTTTTGGTTTCTTAAATACCATTTCCCCGCTTAATGGATAACATGTTGCTAACATTGGAGAATTAACTTTCATCTCAATTTAAGGTGATTGGATTTGCACCAACAAAATCAATAGAGAATAAATTTATACACAATCAATAGAGGGATATGAGAATATTTTTAATTTTTTTTTAAGTAGAAAATATTATTTTTCATTTTTTTGACTCTCTTATGTTAACTGTGAGATTATCACAAAATGAACTTTAGAATATACCAACTTGTAGCTGAAGGAAATTGTGTAACTTAAATTTATTAATCTGGCACTTTTGGCACGTTTATGTTTAGAGATTTTTATCCATCTAGGTGAATAATATTTTCATACAAACCTCAATCCATTATGGGTAGCTAGGGATTACCTGTCCCGATACCAATATGGGATTATGGAATCGGGACGGATGCTGTACTGGATACCGAAAATTAAATTTTTGGTATCCGTTTTTTTCTGATCTCTGATTATCGGATATCGGTTGCTATAGTACCGATATCGTATATCGGTATCCGTCTAGATGTCGTCATCCGTCTTAGTCTCACGTGGAGGATGACTATGTCAGATATCGGACTTGGATATCAGATTTTGATATCAAACTTAGAAAGGTTATATAAATATATAATTTAATCGTCATAGTGCAACAGTTTTGAGAGAATATACGTTGACCAGCAGTTTAGCAGTGAGCTTTCTAAATTACAAAGTAGCTCATTTAATATATACCTCTCAAACTTTTTGTTTTCTTCCATATGAGATAGCAGGATTTAGAGTTTAACATATTCTCCCATATGGAAGAAAACATAAATTTTGAGCTGTATTTACTAAACGAGATACTAATATATTTAACCTATATATTTATCACGCCTTAAATGAGGTAATAATATAGTAATCATTTATTAAAATATTATTAAAATATTTAATATATATCCTACCTCAAATATTATGTTTTCTTCCATATGGGACAATAGGATTTGGAGTTTAATGTTGAATTCCGAATCATGTTATCCCATATGGAAGAAAACAAAAAGTTTGAAAGCTATATATCATCCGATATCCAGATTATCAGACACCGTCCCCTTTTTTCCGGATATCGGGTATCAGATGTCCTATACCAGATATCGTACGGATATCGGACACAATCATAGGTAGCTTAATACTTTATGATAAACCATATAATGGGCACTCATGCCTCATTTTTGGACTGGGGGACAAATTTTTTTGACTTAAAGAAGATATATATTCATTTATTCATTGCCAAAAATAGAATGAACCCCATTTATTTTTTAACACAAACGGAAAGAGAAGGCAAGGAGATGCCGTCTATTTGTTTAAAATGATAGACATGACTCGAACATATTCCATATGGCATTAAGTGATCAAAACAAGACATAAGAAATTTGGAACTCATCATATTTTACTATTACCATTATACCAACCTCTATGACTGTAACAATAGATTTTTACTGATTGTAGATATCATTTCGAGGATGATAGGACTTGGTAAAGTTTTCAGCAATTTTGTTGATATGTATTGAGAGGAATTCCTGAAGAAAAATGTTCTAACAAATCCAGCATAAGTAATACCCCACCTTTTCTATTTAAGGTAAATATAATGGCATGAATAAACAATGTTGAAATGATCACGAACTTGTGTGACAAGTAATTCTAAATTATCATGTCATTACGACAAAAAGTGAAGGCTATCTTAAAGTACACATTATTTCTGTCAATTCATGCTATCTGGCGTAAATATGCATTAGGGGTAATCAGAAAACAAGATACTTAATTCATACTATTATCAAATTTGTGATTTTCAAGATTTTTCCTAGTGCTTCATAAAGCTTTCCAAATATAAAATCAAATCATAGGTAAATTCAAATTTTCCCTCCCTCTGTTTGTGGGTTTAAATCGAGATATCATCAATCAGCAGTTATTGTTTTAAAACCATATCTCTACCCAGGCTGATTGCCATGAATGATATAAGATGATCAGCTCATATGAACTCTCTTGAATCGAGATATCCTCAATCAGCATTTATTGTTTTAAAACCATATCTCTACCCAGGCTGATTGCCATGAATGATATAACATGATCAGCTCATATGAACTCTCTTGAAATTCCAAACACGGTTTGTGATAGGCCAAGTAAATTTGAATTAAAAAATGAGAAAACGTTATTCTTACCATGCATACAGCCTTCAATAGAAGACAAAGAGCAGCCATAAAGGGATAACAGCAGAAATGAAGGTTAGAGAGGCAGTTAAGGCTGGAGATGCAGAGATGTTGTTTCCTTGGCCGGAAGCAGTTGAGTTCACTTGATTGCATTCTAAACCTCTTTTGGAGCCCACACATGTGTTAGCGAAGAGGCCCGCCGGGTAGTTACCGTTCAGGTTAATGTAGCTGAACATGGTGGAGGCACAAGTGTTGGTGGGATCGTTCAACACATCGGCATAGGGGCAGGCAAACTTCACGAAAGCAGGACAGCACAGCTCTGGCGGGTATCTCGGGCCCTTGCACTCGGAGGTGAGGACGGTGTAATTCATGAACTCAAACGATATCGGGCAGTCTGCGTTGAATGGCAAATGTTCAGTTGATTGAAACAAGAGATCTTAACAGGGCACATCCCAGTTTGCTGGGTCATCCACAGAATGATAAATTCAATAATTATAGATTTTTTTTCAAATTTTGAACTGTGATCACTATAGATCCGGATTGTCCCGGACGAGGATGAAGGACGGGACGGGATGGATTTCGTCCCGTCCTACATCCGATGTTAGCTCAGGTACGAAGGACAGGATGGTTTTTCGTCCACCGACAAAAAAGCCGTCCCATCCAATAATCTCAGGACGGTTTTTCGTCCCGTCCAGTCCTGCCGGGACGAATTTTCGTCCTGAACAAAAAAAACCCATTTTATTTTTTTATTATAGATTCTTCTAAGTATTTTAAGGGAAATATGGAGGAGAGAGAATGCAAATGGACATATGTACAATTAATTCTGAGCGGCGTCAGTTTGCACACGCGAAAAAACACAAGGACCTTGATGCAAATTGTCATAGAAAGGCCACATGTTGAGATCTCAACCGTCGGATGTGAATCCGGCGGTTTTTCGTCCACATCCGTCCCATTCATCGTCCGATACATCCGGACGGACAGTTTTTTCGTCCCACGGGACGAAAACCGTCCCGTCCAGTGGCCCCCGGGACGAATTTTCATCCCGAAATTCGTCCGTATCCTCGGAAGGGACGATGTTTTCGTCCCGGGACGAAAAAATCGTCCCGTCCGCGTCCCTGATCTATAGTGATCACTTGCCCATGCAGTGGTCACCAACGAGGACTTCCCAGGCGGTCACCCATCCTGGTACTGCTCTCGTCCAAGCACACTTAACTTCGGAGTTCTAATGGGATCCTGTACACTAGTGTGCTGATACTAGTGTAGTTCAATAATTATAGATGGTGCTCAGAGTCCCTGGGACACAAATAAAACAGTGATCATGTTGGTGCCTTGACAAATGAGTAGGGCTTGCCATCTATGCGATCGAGGATGATGAAGGTGGCATGCTTGTTATCGTTTTGTCATTTGTCATTGTTCTCTCGTCACTCTCTCTACTTTTACTCTTTCAGATGACAAGGGGGGATGACAAGTCATCATCATCCATGTTATTTTCTTGTTTCTTAGATGATGATGATGATGATGATGATTTTGCCCACATCATTCTGAAAACCCTATCTGAGAGATTGAACAGGGGATGAATAAACTGATCGTTCATGCATAAGATAACAATGATCAGCCAGGAGAAACGATATTTTTTGAAGCAGGGTGGAAGCTGACTTCGTTCTGTCACGTGTTATGGGTGCATATGTGATGGGTAATGAGTGGATGTTTAATCTTTTCCAGTTTCCACAAGAATTCTGCGGAAATTTGAATGGAAAAATTTGGGGAGAATTTTAATTTGATTTGAATTGCTCAACAAAATGAAACCTGAAGCAGAGTACAGAGAAGGAGGAGAAGTTGATTAATTCTATTTTAGATTGCGTGTGTGATTGATAAGGAAGGGCCAAAAGAGAATGGCGACCAAGTCAAACAGAGAAAAGTAAAGACCAAAGTCACAATTGGAAACAAAGGTGCGGAGGTCAATCCTTTTTTGCTTTGACCATAAATTGAAAAGAAAACTGTTAAAATACGGTAGAAATTTGAGACTTGTCTGCAGGACGAAAATAGAAATAACTGAGTAGAAATATCATGATGGCCTGAAACAACAGAGAAGATCTTATAAAATTGAGGGAGAAAAGAGAAATAAGAGGAGATTACGGTTTAAGATTCCGTAAATAGTCCGAATCGATCATCTGCCAGGGATAGAAATTTGTAGAGAGAGCTGGGAAGGGTTATTAGCTGATTGCTGAAATTAGAGTATTGATCTTCATCGAAATGAGAGATTTAGAGGATTATTAGATGATTTTTCCGTTTCAAAAAACGATCAAAAGGGATCAAATTCAACAAAATTCGGCGCCGGAAATGAAGGAAATTTGAGAATCCAAAGCAAGGTGGAAGCCAATTCGAAGAAAAAACTCGGAATCCAAGCGTTGAAGAGACAGGACAAAATCAAAATCGAGAGAAATGGAAATTCTACTCACTCGTTTTTGCCTGGAGGAGAGTCCTCGATCTGGGCATGCTTGAAACCAGAGCACCCTCTGAAAGCCAAGAGAGAAAGATTAGAAATTGCGCAGACGAACGGATCAAAGAGCGAGAAAAGAGACTCACCGGAGATGAACCCGCTGGCCACGGCGGCACCGCCAGCGCAAGCCCAGATCACGATCATGATCATCGCCATAGCCATCCGACCCATCCTTTTTCTCTCTTCCCCTCTCTCTATCTCTCTCTAGGCAAAACGCACAGAATGGAAATATGTGCAAAAAAAGGAGAGAGAGATGATATATAGAAAAGGGAGGTTAGAGAGAGAGATGACAGCTGTACCGCCTATGATAAGCGTTATTTTTTTGACTTTGACCGGGGTCTTTACTGGGCCTAAGCCCATTTACATTTGTTTGGGTTGAGATGAAGACCCACACACCTATCCATATGTATATTTCTATTATATCCATTCATCTATCTATCTATATCCATATTTCTTCATATCCATTCATCCATCTATCTATATGCATATTTCTTTATATCCATTCATCCATCTATCTATATGGATATTTCTTCATATCCATTCATCCATCTATCTATATGGATATTTCTTCATATCCATTCATCCATCTATCTATATGGATATTTCTTCATATCCATTCATCCATCTATCTATATGTATGTTTCTTTATATCCATTCATCCATCTATATGTATATTTCTTTATATCCATTCGTCCATCTATCTATATGTATATTTCTTTATATCCATTCATCCATCTATATGTATATTTCTTTATATCCATTCGTCCATCTCTCTATATGTATATTTCTTTATTTCCATTGATTCATCTATGTATATGCATATTTCTTTATATCCATTTATCCATCTATCTATATGCATATTTCTTTATATCCATTTATCCATCTATCTATATGCATATTTCTTTATATCCATTCATCCATCTATCTATATGTATATTTCTTTATATCGATTCATCCTTCTATCTATATGTATATTTCTTTATATCCATCCATCCATCTATTTATATTGTATATTTCTTAATATCCATTCATTCATCTATCTGTATGCATATTTCTTTATATCCATTCATCCATCTATATATATGGATATTTCTTCATAATCATTCATCCATCTATCTATATGTGCAGTATTTTTGTTCTGCAGTCACAGGGCATTTCACCCTGCCATGAATTGTGGGATCAACATGGCTTGTAGGGTTTAGATCAAATCTGGATTGGATAATTTTTTGATTGAATGATGTCGGCTGCTCGTACCGTGATGATCATTCGATTTTTGATTGGCGATTTGGATTGTCGGTTTGAATTTTGGACGGGAATTTTAACTGACCTTAGCTCAAAGTATGGTTTTATTTTTTGATGTAGGTGGATTTTATCAGTGTGGCCACAACGGTGATGGCTGACACCAGGATGTGGTGGCATTTTATATGAAATTTCAAGTCTATAGAATAAATCACTTTGAATTATTCTACCATACTTCTGTTTAGTTAGTACCCTTGCGGATAGAATTCAGGTCTAGTCCAAATCTGTATAAAAAGTCTTTCATACGCTTCTCTCTTACCTTCTTCTATATACATGTATATATCAATGGGGACAATAGGATCGATAATGGCTGTTGTGAAAGACGGTTTTAGTAATATATATATATATATATATATATATATATATATATATATATATATATTAAGCGTAGTAAAAAAATTTAGGTTGTAGTGTTGATTAAAGATGTTTACTTCAATTTAAACTTTTGCAGATTGATAAAAAATGGTCATCCATGGAAATTGGGTACCATAGGAAGATTTATTTGGTTGATCATTTGTCGATTGCAATGGAATAGCAGTGACTTTTTAAGCACATAACTAATATCAGAGTCCAACATGAACAAAAAATAGTTTTATCATAAAGTGAGATTAGAGTGATATTAGTCAACCTACAAAGATTCATTTGGTTGATCATTTGTAAATTTTATTGGAGTCATTGACTTAATAGATACATACTTTCCGGGTAGAGCATAAAGTGATAAGCCAACAGAAAAACAAGAATTTCAAGAATAAAGTCATTTCATAATGATAATGGATATCCTAGGAATAGTCATTTGTTTGATTATTTCTCAATTTTAATGGAAGAGCGAGTGTAAATCATAGAGAAATAATCTAACTGAAAAAACAAGAATTCCAATAATGTAAAGTGAGAGTAAAACAGTATGGGGCCATCTAGGAATATTCCGTTGGTCGGTCTTATGAAGATTTAAATAGAAGACCCACTGACATCATTAGGACATTTGTATTGTCAGGGTCAATTATAAAGAGAAACTCAAACAGGGAACCAAGGTTTCAAACATAACGTAGGATTTTTCAATGTACTTCTAGAGCAGTGATTATATATGGTATATTGGCCGATAAGATTAAAAATTGACTAAAATACTCATTAAAGGACCATAGAAAACAAGCTTTTTTTGATTGAGCACCAAGGAAAATTGAAATATCTGGTAGATAATAAGTTGAGATGTTCCCTTCGTCGACACTTCTTCAGTTTCCACAACCAGTTAGCAGATGTGATGTAGAACAAGACAAGTGACAGCAGTACAGCAAAAATATGATGCACAATTGAAATATTGGGCATAAGATAGTTTTTAATTATGCCCAGAATGCTTGCTCCATCAGGTTTATCAGCCTCCACGGGAAAAAAAATATTCAAATTATATAAAATATTAGCTCATATTCGTTCCCATTGGAGCCAAAAACATTCAAAGTAATAGTCTAATACATGGCTTGTAATGAGAATATAGGGACATCAAGAGTAGAAGAAGAAGAGATGGTGGCTTACTTCTCTGAAAGTCAACAGAAAGAATTTTGAACTTAGAAAAAGAGCAAGAATGTTCCTTAAAAATATTTTTTGAGGGTGGGGGGGGGGGGGGGACTGGCTAATATTTATTTGTTCCACAATTTTTTGCTTGGATTGGTATTGGTGCATCTTGTTTTATAATTTTTTTTATTTTCAAAAATGTTACCTTGATAAGTCCCTTAGGTAAAGTTAATGAGAGATCATCCATCCCAAATTCCTCATGGCAGACTTGATCGTGGAGTTCCTTCTCCCAATATCAACTTCGGGAAGCCCAGTGGATGGTAATTTCCTTATTAAAGGTATTTTACTTCCTCTTCCTTATCACTTGGTTTTTTTCTTCTTCCTTTCTTTCTCTAGGATTTGACTTCATCCACCAAGTGATGATGAATCATCATTGTAATCAAAGAGGCTCCATATGTTCATCATCATTCATCAATGTCTGAGCTATGATAAACATTAAATCATCTCATCTTCGACATTATTTCCATCCAGCTTCCAAGGAACATCATTATAGTTTACAGCATCATCCATATACTCAATTAGTCATTATCATTGTTTTTTGTCCAAGCTAACCTGTTTTTGGTCTTGCTCTCAATGAGAGATTAATGGAGGGTTTCTCTATATCTATCGTACATGCGCTCAATTATGGACTCATTTATAGGTTTAAATTAGCCATTTCACATCATTAAGTTCATGAAAATAACTTACATTTTACTCAATATAGTGTAACAGTATGTCCACTATGAGAGAAATAAGTGATGATGGTAATTTGTTTTAAGAGAGATAAACATTGCATAATATATAGTTTTATAATAAGGAAGCCACATTTGTGTTCAAATGTTGAATTGGTTCTAAACTTGCCTTCAATGTGATGTGTACCTTAACCTACTGGATAATAACTTTCATCAATTTTAGAGTCCCTTGTCTCCTCCTAGCTGAAATATGGAAGGCTCATTTAGCAAAAAAGTAGTGGTCATCTTTGTGGTCAATATCACAATGCGGGAAATATCACACATAATGATGAATTTTCTACGATATTGAGGATTAATGATCACCACCTTTATAGACATATCTATCATTCACTATGATAACATCAAATATGTAGTGATAAATTATATTTATGATTTTTTTTACTATTTTTATCAATATATGCATAACAGTTATCACTTATTCATGTTGAAAATGAAATTAACACTCAATTTTTTAATTTTTTCTAACTAGTTTGGTTTAATGATTTAATAACAAACCCCACTTGGTTATCTTGAATCAAGTGGTTTTTCTCATGATTTCTTTGGAGTTTCATTGTATGAAAGGAATTAGTTGATGAGAATATAAATGATATATCAGTGAGGATGAGGTGAGGGAGCAAGAACACAATGAAGCTCATTATAGAGTAGGCCCATCTGGATCCCTCAGGGAGATTAATCCATACTAAAGGAGGGGCATATTTTCAAGGAAAAACTCAAGTGCAGTTGTTGCTTCTTTCTCGTAAAAGGGGCCTGAAAATTGACTGGACAGATTGTTAAGTCCTGGCCACACATTCAAGGTTTCTCACATTGAGAATATGGGATCCCTATTTATACACCTTTTCTGTTCCATGTTGTAAAAATCCTTGAATTTCTGTCCCACACTCTATTTTGGCACCCTTGACTGTAGTAGTGTTTCTTGGATCCAAGCTGTTTGAGTGTCACGTTGAGTGAAAAAGGGAACTAGATCATCAGATTTGGAGGAAACTAAAGAAGAGTGCATCAATAATTTATTAGAATATATTTGTGGCTCAACATGATCCTGACAAGGCAAAATACAATATCTGCACTTCTGAAAATCTGTAGCACACATATTCTATTGATTGTGGCAGAAGAAGAATATGCTATAGAGGATTTTGTCAGAAAAAGTGTGTTAGAGGATCTTGTGGGTCTCCAGGTACTTTTTTTGCAGATCTTGTCCACTTCTAGAAGTATCTATTTATGGGGCCACCAATTGCTAATAGCTTGAGGAAAAGGGCTTATGGGCTACATCATACTAGGATGTCAATTAAATGAAACTAAGAGTCATTTATCTGGAAGTCTAGAAGATACTACAATGAGGCTCTAGGCCATGATTGAATGTGTTGTCTTGAGTCGCACAAATTTATGGCCATGATCAAAGTTGTTAATGATTGGTGTCATTTAATCATTAAAATAAAATTGCTACGGCATCGCTAATAGCGATGCCATAATGCTATCAAATACTAGCTTTTCTTTAAAATCACAAGAAAGACGTGGACGAATAGAAAAAAAATACTTGATTTTTTTGCAATAAATGCGATGCTAAAGTGGCAAAAAAAAGTGTAATTAAAATATTCACTGTATTATACTTTGAAAAGTTAAGGTTTGTGGCAGTTAAACGTGGGCCTCACATGAGAAAATTTTATTGCATTTTATTTATTTTCAGGGATAGTTGGTAGCATGAAAATGGGGCACACATAATGCCATGTGATGTGGCACACAGAAACACATCTCCGCGTCACACGGTCAATATTTATTTAGCCTTTACATTTTTGTCTTTTTCACACACGAACATGTAGTGTGCCCTAAGTTGTCAATCACAAGTAACATGTAAAAACTTAGGCCAGTTATCACATTCTATGTATGTGCGGTTTAATATAAAAAATATGAAATGCAGCATAGCAGCGACAAGGACAACAAGAGAGAAATATTTGAATGAAATCAACACTAAGGAATTCCAACTTCAAGGCTTGATATACGATAACAAACATTTTAGTAGGCTAATATGACCATA
This sequence comes from Wolffia australiana, assembly GCF_029677425.1. Lineage (NCBI taxonomy): Eukaryota > Viridiplantae > Streptophyta > Magnoliopsida > Alismatales > Araceae > Wolffia > Wolffia australiana. The sequence continues at coordinate 18,070,111 of NC_135843.1, read as the reverse complement.
ATTACATAATTATTTGCATTCATTTATTCTATATGTGCGTTATCAACCCTAAAATGATTAAATATATTTATTGAATTTTAAATATTTTAATGGCTTTTATGATTTCAAAATCTGAAATAACATAATTTTCAAATTTGTATATATTTTTCACGATTTTTTTGGTATTATAATTGAAAAGATATCATTTTTAATTTCATATATATGTATATATTACTTTTGAATTAATGTCTATTTTTTGAATTATTTAATGTCTATTTGACTTTTTTGACTTCCAAAGTTGGAGGAGAGAGAAAATGGGATGGCTGAGTATGAGTCAAATCAGTTCATGAGTAAATGTTTATAAATTATTATGGATTAATTCAAATATAAACGTCAAATTAACACCCTAAAATTTGAGTCCATCAATATTTTAAAATCTAGAAGGGCGATCGAGCTGAAATTTTGAGTGTATCTTTGTCTTTCTCTCTTCCATGCATCCATATGATTGGATCTATAAAGTAAGTCTCCAAACTTTATAAAAAGTATTTTTAATCTCGCTTCCTCACCGAGATGCATATTGAAAGAGAGGTTTTGAAGGTCCATGAATGGTTTTTTTTCGTATCTTGAGTGCTTGGAGAAGGTCAATAAAGAAGTGGGAATGGTGGCCTGCATTAGGGATCAAAGATTAGCCTCCCTCCCTACATTGATCCATTTTCAACACATTCACTTGGGTATATCAATACCATTTTTCTCAACACCATCACCTTCATCTATCACACTCCATCATCATCCATCACAAACTATCATATATGTCACACATCATCTACATCGTCACAATCTCATCTAGTATTTTCTCCTCCCTTTAAAGCATACACCGTAACCGTTATCTTCTCCCATCTACATCTTCACTCATCTCCTACATCCACCATCTCTCCCTACCTCTTTGTCTCACTTCAGTCCCTTTCATCCTAATTGCATCATCTCACCCATGTCTCATCTTTGTATCGTCACACCCTAGTTAGGTACTTAATATCTACCATCTCATCTCTTCATTTCCCTCGTGTCACAACATCTAACTCCGCAAGTGTCCCTGCTTGTCCTACCCGAAGAACTTTTTACAAATAAGAAAATCCCAAAGGTGTGTTCCATACGGAGATGATCCATACTCATCCAGTATCTCGAAATTTACACGAGTATTGGTAGATTTTTTCATTAAACTCAAATAAATAACAACGTAACTTTTACCCACAACTTCAGTGGGTTAGTGGATTAGTAGGTTAGTGGGTGATTGGATTTTGATTTTTGATCATTCCTCTTGTTCTTTTCCCTCTAGTGACTTCTTCCTCTCTACTTCTCTCTTTTCTCAACATCTATATAGTGGGGTTCTGTCTCACTGCCCACACATCGTTCTATCACCAATTTTCAAGTACCTTCATTTCTCTTACTCATTATACACCCTTAATTTTATTTTATAAATAATTTGAGTTAAAAAAATCACATGTTATTTATCTTTTGTTTTATTGTTTTTTGTGGATCATATATTTCTTTGAACACATGTTTTAGGATGCGCGGCATGAGGAATTTCTTATGTGAATGTGATGCCTATTCTCCACCCTATATCCTTGTTGATTTTTCTTCTACTATTTCTCTCCAGTGGTTTCTATTTTCCTCTTTGTATTTGTCTGCTCCACTTCTCCTTTGTCACTGGGAGATTAGTGGAGGATTTATATACACATGACTCACAAGCAAAGGTCATATGAGTTGGGTGCTTGATTTTTGATGACCTCACACAAGTGGCAAACTATTTTCTGATATTCTTTATTACACCTATATATTCATTATTGTAAACACTGGGGCTTGCTCATTTACTCTAACTTATGATTAAGTATGCCAGAGAAACAAACATAGATTTAGAATGATGCATAATTGGAGGTTGAGAGAGGGGGCAAGGAAAAAAATGGAGGTAGAAAAAGTAATACGAGAGAGAGAGAGAGTATAGGTGAGCGAGTGGGAGGGAAAAAATATGAGGGATAAACTGGAGAGAGAAAATTAATGTTGAAAGTAGAAGTCCTTAGACATAGACAAGGAACGTATAGGATAAAAACCATTGAATAATGAGATGAGCGAGATATGTGAATGAGTGATGACAGACTGTAGAGAAAACATAAGGTAAAAATACATATGTGAAAAAGAAGTATAGAGGTTTAAAAAGAGATGTGAGAAAAAATTACAAGAGGCAGAAAGGGACAATGTTGATATAACCTGGGGACAAGGTAGAGACAAGGTAGGGTGTATGGAAGCTGCAAGTAATATTATAGAGATGAGAGAATATATTGATAAAAGATAAATGGGAAGATAAAAGTGAGAGGAATTGATACATGTATAAAGAGAGACTGGCGAGATGAGAGTGAAAAATTTTGTGGCAACAAGCGAAGTGAGAGGGATAAGAGAGAAAATTACAGAGGTAGAAATATAGAAGGGAACAAAAATTAAAGCTAGAAAGAGAGATGGGAGAAAAAATGTCAGACCTATATACATTTATATAGAGAGAGTGTGTGTGCGAGTGAGATTAAGAGAGAGAGAGATAGTGAGTGAGACAGAGAGAGAAAGAGTGAGGGGAGGGAGAGAGAAAGTCAGTGAGTGAGACAGAGAGAGGAGTGATGGAGACAGAGAGAGAAAGTCAGTGAGAGAGAGAGGAAGAGTGAGGGAGGGGGAGGGAGAGAGAGAGAGACAGAGAGAGAAAGAGTGAGGGAGACGGAGGGAGAGAGAGAGAGAGAGAGAGAGAAAGAAAAGAGAGAGAGAGAAAGAGAGAGAGAGAAAGAGAGAGAGAGAGAGAGAGAGAGAGAGAGAGAGAGAGAGAGAGAGAAAGAGAGAGAGAGAGAGAGAGAGAGAGAGAGAGAGAGAGAGAGAGAGAGAGAGAGAGAGAGAGAGAGAGAGAGAGAGAGAGAGAGAGAGAGAGAGAGAGAGAGAGAGAGAGAGAGAGAGAGAGAGAGAGAGAGAGAGAGAGAGAGAGAGAGAGAGAGAGAGAGAGAGAGAGAGAGAGAGAGAGAGAGAGAGACAGAGAGACAGAGAGACAGAGAGACAGAGAGACAGAGAGACAGAGAGACAGAGAGACAGAGAGACAGAGAGACAGAGAGACAGAGAGACGGAGAGAGAGAGAGACAGAGAGAGAGAGAGAGAGGGAGAGAGGGAGAGCGAGAGAGGGAGGGAGAGAGAGAGAGGGAAAGAGGGAGGGAGAGAGAGAGAGAGTGAGTGAGTCAGGGACACTTTCTTTAACAAAGCCACGTACTGGGCCTTAAATTTATTCGCATGTTAGTGCTGAGATCAGACCCAAAACTCCAATAAATTTCTGGCCGTAAGATCTTCATCCAACGGATTAAAACGTTTCCTTCTGCATATATATATTCTCCGAGCCCCTCTCAGTGATTATGCAGGGTAAAATCAGCGACGCCTCCTCTCACTTTCCTCTCCGCAGAACTTCCTTCCCTTCCAATCGAAGCGGGCTTCAATTAAGTTTCAATCTTCTTCATATGTTCTTCGCCTCCTCCCCCAAATTCTTCTAGATGTGTTTTGAATGCCTGGATCTTACTTTTATGAGCTATTTGATGTATTGGGTCGACTTAGATCTCTACCCTCTTCTACATTTTAAAATTCATGAACTGGGTTGTTTTTACATTGTTTTCTTACATTGACTCGATTTGGATTTCTGCCCTTTTTACACCTTTGAGCTTCATGGATGTATTTTTATCAATGGAGCTCAGTCATGGGGGCGACATGAGCTAATGGCGCGGTTACGTGGAGGTCATTCGATTGTTCCGTGGATGCGCCTCTAATTACCGCCGCTATATTCTGTTTAATTCTGTTTAAGTTGAATTTGATTTTGATTTTGGTCTGATTCAGTTGGCTGTGATTGCTCTGGATCGACTTACTGATTATCATTTTATGATGAGAACCGGTTAATTTTCAATCGATGAGCCGACTTATTTATCAATTTTTTTGACAACTTTTTATGATTGATGCGGCTATGATGATCAACTCTCAGCTTCAATATGCCAGTTCTGCTTCAGAGAATTCGTGATAGAAGAAGCTGCCCATTTTATCTGAGCCACTAACACCGCAATAATTGCATTTATTTAAAGTTATTAAGTTACTGCTTCTGAACTGTCAAGGATTTCAATTACCGGATATAATATGATTTTTTCATATACCACAATATGCCCAACTTTGTGCACAATGCTGAAGTTATTTTGGCAATTTTTACTCGGTTTTTACGGATATCAGTGAGATACTGTCAATAAGATGAAGTAATTTGAACAGATATAGAAATTGCATTAGTGCAGGAATATTGAGGGGCTCTTTTGAGTTGTCTGCCTAAGACTGATTCTTGACTAAAAAAGACAATTAATTGTACTTAAATGAGTAGAATGAAGAGAAACATGTCGTTACCAAGACGTTGCAGCACTGACTATCTACACTCGTTACATGCTAATACTTAGCATTGTACAGCTCAATGAATTTATTAAATCCTTTCAGTTACCCAAATTGAAGAACAAATGAGATGAGCGCAATTGATATTGGATTTAAGGGTTGCCATCCCAAATGAATAGAACACCTCCGTTTTCGTGAGGCTCTATGAACAAAAGTTGTAATATTTAATTGCTGAGTTCTTGTTTCTCGAATGACAACAAGATGTTCCTTTGAGAATTGTCAAATAAGAAATTTTAATTTCGTTTTAATAGAGGTCATATGGGCTGAGAACTATGTCATTAGTGCAAATTCAAGTTTAGCTCGTCTTCCAGAGCCTCAATCTTACCCTGTTCCCTTGTCATATTTCTAAGCCAAAGAATGTCATAGGGCACTGAATAAGAGAAGAAGGTTTTCAGGGAAATACTCCTTTCAATAAATGTTATCTTTCGGCTCTGCTTCCACTTCATAATTAAGTTCCAGTAAGTTTAAAACAGAGAAGAAAAAAACTAATGAACAAAATCAAATTTTAAACAAGTTTGTCAAGGCAAGTAAATTCCACTCCATTCTCTCAGTGCCTACAAGCCCAATCCCCATATGTCTGTAAATTCGATCCAAAATGCCTATAAATTAAATATTACTCCCATCTTTTTAAAAAATTACAATATTTAATGACTAACCTACATCTTTTTCTCGATCACTCAAATGAAACTTAAATATATTGACCAGTCCATATAGATCTACCTCATACACTCTTTTCTTCTGCGTTAGAATCTATGTATTTAATTTTATTGTACATGACAGTCGAGTGAAAGGCACATTCAATCTTTAAATTTGCTCTCTAATCTCTTCAGATTATGTCTACATCCAACTTCACCAAATCCACCTAGCCTTAATCCAATAAGTATATTAATCTACTCGCATCCAAAGATTTCTCAAATATTCTTTTAGATTGCATAAGACTTTAATAGATTAGTCCTTGCAGTTTTGAGTTAATGAATTCAGCTAAAAAAAATAGAACTCTTCTTCGCACTTTCAATTCGTGAGAGAAAAACAAATGGCCCATCAGATAATAAATAGTTATATAGTCAATTTTTTATCAAAATCCCTCCAAAAATTTCATGGCCTCCTCTATATTTTATCATCATCCATTTCTTATAGCACAATATATCAAGATTCCATGAAACTAGTAAAAATCAGGATGATGAATATGAGAATCATGAATCAGGAACAATGAGAATGTGTGAAGCCTTGAATCAGGGATACCAATGCTATAGTGTATTGTCCACGAAACATGCATCAAAATGAAAAAAGCCCAGGAAATGTAAGACAACGATGATACACAATTAAAAACATATTACTTGACATTAATAGTGGAATAAATGCAGTAATGTAACTAGAACCGGGAGTTTGTGCAGAATAAATAGTTATTGAGAGAAAAAAGTTAGTTGACCCAAGAACAAAAATATATTGCTTTTGCAGTCAATTATAGTTGGGACACATCACTCGGATGGATACAATTTTTTCCACTAGTTTAAAGCATGAAAATTCCACAAAAGTTAAGATGATAACATTAATTAAGATGTCAAATAAAAGTTTTTCCAATTATTTATTCTCTATAAAATGTACAAATACTTTTCCCTCTATGTGCATAATCATGTGTAAGGGCATTTATTTTGTGAATTTTCTAGTGATAAAGCATTAAAATTTGTTCATGCAATAAATATTTTGATTCCTAAAGAAAATACTTTTCATGTTGATAGAGACCATGATAAGCCATCCTCATTCACAAAAATTAACATATTAAAAAATAATTCCATCAATTTTTAAGAACTGAAAAAGGGAAATTATGTTTGTCAACGGCATAAAATCCATTTAGAACTTTGGGTGTTTTTGAAATATTATCGAATATAAGGAACAACCTTTATTCTTATGTTGAAAATTTCAGATGAGTAACTATATCGGTAACCAAATGTTTTTATTTAATGATTTATTAGGTGGAAATTTTGTTGGGTAGAAGGCCTGGATTGTTAATAATGATACGATGAATACAGTGTATTATTGTTAGTATGCCATACTAATTAACTATAACGTGTAACACATGCATATAACTTAAATTATCCCAAAACTATCTACAGTCACTCTCATTTTATGATGGTATGTCTGTCCTTGGAATATTATCCTCCCTGGGGTCTCGATCTAAATTAGATAATACATACTTAGCTATAAGGTAGACATGGTTGTTCTATTCTGTTCATTTAAAACAAACAAAAAATTCGCACAAAGAACTGCACAGGGCCTTGTTCTTTTTTATGTTCTTTTTTTTTAAAACGAACAAAATTTGCACATTCGAACAAAATTAGAACAACATTCGCACAAAGCGAACAAAAGAACCACACACGGGTCTGTGCGATGATCTGTTCGAATTTGTTATTGTTCTGTTCGGAAAACCGAACAGAACGAACAATTTTCACAAATTCGCACAAAAAATCTAACAAACATGTCTACTATAAGGTTACCATAAGCAAGGAAAAAATAATATCTTCTACCTTTCTCCCTACTTAAATTCACCCTCTTTTGTTTCTATTGCAATATTAAACGTCTTTATTTAATAATTCGTAAGTAATAGCATTAATTTCTCTAAAAATAAAAATATAATTTAATTATATTTTTGATATACTAAAATTATAAACTCTTCAACCTCTATTCCGTAAATTATCCATTTTGTCTCATTTCTAGAGTCCAATGTAATCTCTCAAAGGAAAATATTTATCTCCATTTATACTAACATAACTTACACTATATGAGCAGCCCAACCTATTCATCAATAAAACCACATTTTCAGATATCGTTAAATTTATCCTAATCTTAAAAGTATTTACTCGCTCCTTTTTTACATAAATTGTAACATTATCCACTTTTTCCTTTTTGTTGATTTATAGAGCCTTTGATTGAGATGATAGTGAAATGATTCATGCATTAAATGAATCTTAATGGAATTATAGTTGATGGTACTATATGTGGCTGACAAGCCTATCATACACTCCATATCTCATTTCATGTTCATTAATACAATGCATTAATTATAGTGCATAATTCATGCTTATAATGAAGTCTATGAATACATTATCCGACTTATTGAATTAAGATAAGATCGTACCATAGAGATAACCAATCTTTAAGCGTGTGTTCAAAATATTCCTATTTGAAGGATACTCCAAAAGTACATCAAAGTATCTTGATAGAATAGCTCTATCTAGCCTCACTGATATGATGAGTATGCACTAAAAACATTTTATGGACAGTTAGTTGTACTTTGACTGTGACCTTCAAGTTTCTAATCATGGCATTCTAAAAAGTCTTAGTTTTGCTGCATCAAGAAGTTTACAAAGACGATTGAAAGGTCAAGATGGGATTCCTCATCCTTAGCATAATAGAAGGTAGCTTAAGGAAGATGATACGATGAATGTTGGGTTCTGCAGGCCTTGATATGGATGAAGAAATCAAAGCGATATGGAGCGGAAGACTTTTGTGAATCTAACGTCATCGATAAAGTCATTGAACAAGGAACATGTGCACGGATCAGATATGTGATTTCTTAGATCCCACAATGAGACGAGTCGAGCTGCTCAAATATGCAACCTCTAGACGTATCCACGTGGCCTCGACATGTCGGATCTCTTCCTTCTCGTTGATGATCCCGGTTGAATCTCTGTCACCATCGTTACGCCGTCCCGATCACATCAGAAGTGGAGAAGAGTCATAGGGAGAAGGGAGAAGAAGGGGAAGGCCCCTGAAAAATTCTGGCATGGGTGAATTTTGTTCAGAGCCTTCCCCTATGCATACTAAGTGAGTATTTTTTTTAAAACCCCCTAATCTTAGGCATATCTTCTGACGTCCAAAATACCATTTGCGTGTGACCCTCGAGGCCCATGTATTAGTTTAGTTAACGGCTCCATCAGCCCAATAACCTTTATTTACTTTAAAATTAATTAAATATCATCATATATAAAAATTTATATCGGATTGATTTAACCTATTCAATAGGTCGAGTCTTCAACACGTGGGGTGTCAAGCTACACCTCGTGCTTTAAAAGATACAAAGGAGATAATATCGTCTCACTTATGGAACCTGTTTGTCATCGGTTACCATGAACGCATAATTCCTCATCCACTTTATGCTCCTAGGACAACTTAGGGTATGATCAACTTTCAAACCCTAATCGGTCATCCGAGTTAGTACTGATGTATTTGGAAATCATCAGAGAACTCTTCTTCGATATTTCATTGCCTTAGCCTAGGATTTCATCGCATCATCCTCTTTGAGCTGTCTCCTCTTATACCAAGGGTTGACGATCCCATCTTGACCACTCCGTGAACTTCTTGATGCACCTGAACTAAAATTGTTTGGAATCTCATGATTAAAAGTACGTAGGTCATAGTCAAAGTACAACTGTCCGTCCACAAGACGTCTTTGGTATCTCAGGTCTAAGGACCACTAAAACAACCATGATGTGAATCAACCTGATTGCCAGTTCGGTATAATACCATTCAGAGATTCATACAGATCAATTCAGTAAATTCTTTCCACTAAAGAGCACCCACTATCTATCTTTATTGTCTTCACATTAATGGCTACGCGAACAACCATACTCATTTTATGCATGAGGCTAGATAGTGCTATGCTATTCAGATACTTCGATGTCCTTCTCGTGTATCGCTCAAATAAGAATTCTAAGAACACATGCTTAAAGACAAGTGATCTTCGTATTATGATCTCATTATAATTCACTAATTCTGATCATGTATCCATGGACTTCCTTATAAGCATCACACATGCACTATAATGAATGTGTTCTATTAATGAATAGTGAACGAGATATGGAATGTGTGATTGGCTTGCCGGACATATATTTCCATCAATGAGGTCCTTGGCCAAGATAATGAAATATTGGAGAAGCGTTCTCTGATGATTTCCCATTGCATTAATATTAACTTTGATGATAGATTAGGTTTGACAATTGACCATTCTATAAGTTATCCTATGTAGACAATAATCAATTATGAAAAGGTTTCATGAGTGAACTAATACACACTCCTTTGTATCTTCTAGATCACGAGGTGTAGCTTGGCAACCCACGAGCTGGAGACTTGACCTATCAATTTGGTTAAATCAGTCTGACAATAATTAATCTATATGACGATATGGTAAAATAATTTGGAAGGTCACTGAAGTCATTAACTATATTGATACATCAGCCTAGAGGGTAACAAACAAATGATCTTTTGGACATCAAAATATGTACTAACATTTGGGGGTGTTTTATAAAAATACCCCATTAATATAAATAGGGGAAAACCCTAAAAAATTCACATAGGCCATAGTTATACAAGAGCTTCCCCTTCACCTCCCTTCTCCCCACAATTCCACTCCATTCCTTATGCGATTGAGCCATCATAACAAGATTGATGGAGGTTGAACATGATGGAAATATATGTGGCCGACAAGTCAATCACACATTCCACATCTCGTTCCATGTTCATTATTAGAACATATTCATTATAGTGCACGTGTGATGCGTATAATGAAGTCCATGAATACATGATCGGACTTTGCGAATTATGATGAGATCGTAATACGGAGATCACTAGTCTTTAAGCATGTGTTCTAAACATTCCTATTCAAAGGATACGCGAGAAGGACATCGAAGTATCTGGATAGAATAGCACTATCTACCCTCACTCATATGATGAGTATGGCCAGTCCCGTAGCCATTAGTGTGGCGACACTAAGGATAGATAGTGGGTGCTCTTTAGTGGAAAGAGTTCACTGAATTGATCCGTACGAATCCCTGAATGGTATTATACCGAACTGTCAATTAGGTTGATTCATGTCACGGTTGTGTAAGTGGTCCTTAGACCTGAGACACCAAAGACATCTTGTGGAAGGACGGTTGTACTTTGGCTACAGCCAACGAGTCTCTAATCATGGGATTCTAAACGGTCTTAGTTCGGGTGCATCAAGAAGTACACGAAGGCGATTGAGTGGTCAAGATGGGATCGTCAACCCTCGGTATAAGAGGTGACAACTTGAAGAAGACGATGCGATGAAGTCCTTGGCCAAGGTAGTGAAATATCGGAGAAGAGTTCTTTGATGATTTTCGAGTGCATCAGCACTAACTTGGATGACCGATTAGGGTTTGACAGTTGACCATACCCTAAATCATCCAAGGAGCGTCAAGTGGATGATGGATTATACATACACGGTAACTGATGACGAACAGGTTCCATGAGTGAGTCGATACACACTCCTTTGTATCTTCTAGGACACGAGGTGTAGCTTGGCACCCCAAGTGTCGGAGTCTCGACCTATCGATTGGGTTAAATCGATCCGACATTAATTAATCTATATAATGAAATAGTTAATTAATTTGGAAGGCCAATAAAGGTTATTGGGCCGCTGGAGTCGTTAACTAGACTGATACACGGGACTAGAGGGTCACACGCAAATGGTCTTTTGGACGTTGGAAGATATACTTAAGTTTTGGGGATTTTTATGAAAAATACCCACTTAGTATAAATAGGGGAAGGCCCTGAACGAAATTCACCCAGGTCAGAATTTTTCAGGGCCCTCTCCCCTTCTTCTCCACTCTCCTACACCCCCTCTCCATCCCTGATGTGATCAGGACAACGTAACGACGCCGACGGAGAAAGAACGGGTCTCATCAACGAGGAGGAGATCCGACGCGCCGAGGACCGCGTGGATACGTCTAGAGGCTGCACACTTGAGCAGCTCGACTCGTCTCACTCCGGGATCAAAGGAATCACGAATGAGATTCGTGCAAGGTACATCATTTTAATTATTTTTGTCGATGCCGTTCAATTCACAAAAGTCTTCGCTGCGCATCGTTTTGTATTTGTTCGTCCTTAGTGTCGCCACACTAATGGCTACGGGACTGGCCATACTCATCATATGAGTGAGGGTAGATAGTGCTATTCTATCCAGATACTTCGATGTCCTTCTCGCGTATCCTTTGATTAGGAATGCTTAGAACACATGCTTAAAGACTAGTGATCTCCGTATTACGATCTCATCATAATTCACTAAGTCTGATCATGTATTCATGGACTTCATTATACGCATCACATGTGCACTATAATGAATATGTTCTATCAATGAATATGGAAGGAGATGTGGAATGTGTGATTGGCTTGCCGGCCACATATATTTCCATCAATATTGTCATCCGTCCCATCACGTCCGGGCCGTTACATCCCGGATGTACCGTTCCCTATTCCCTTCTACCAAGGGGGAAGACCTATATTCACCCGTATGTAAAGGGGGGGGGGTACCCCTCTTTAAGAGGAAGACAGAAAAAGAAGGGAAAAATGATTTCATTTTATTTTTATTGTAGTTTTTTAGTTTTTGAGTTGTTTACAAAAATTTGCTCGCAAAATTCGGCTTTTGTGTTGAAACCCTAGCGTTTCCAGCCTCTAGCACCGCCACCTCCACCACCACCGCCATCACCGATGCAGTCCACCAGTGTGGTCGCGCCCACCCACGGCTGTAGCCCCACTACACCTGCCACAGCCACCTAGTTGCGGCCCCTGCTCTGCCACAGCCGCCTGCGATCGCAGGCCGCCCAACTGCCCGTCGTGACCGCTCCCCGCCCAACTGCCTGTTGTGACCGCTGCCCGCCCGCCTGCGCTTCTGCCCCCTCGTCCACCTCTATGTCTGCCATTATGCCTATATTTATACCCGTTGCCACATCTGTTGTCGCCCCCCCTGGCCGTTTACGCGCCCTGTTCTAGCTGCCCGGTTGCCCTACATTACCTTTGCCGCGCAATGCGTCAACCACATTTGCTGTGTTTGCTTGCCCTCACCTACGCGTGCCACCCGGCTGCCCGCCTGTGTTGCGCCTCCACACGTACACTCGCCTTACCCCGTACACGTTCTTTACTTCCGTCAATACCTCCCGAATGCTTCTCCATCATCATAGTTAGGGTAGTCATAGATAGGACTATTGTCTTGAGGGATAGGACTCTTCACGATATGCCCATGGTTGGACCATTGAGGTTGTGCACACTAGCGGTAGTAGCCATGCTCACACAATCGATCATTATCCCGACGTCCAGGTCATTGGGAGCCTCATGGCAAACCCAGGACACTCTTATAGTGGTTTATTGGTTGCCACTGTCTTCGACATCGGGTTTATACTTCTCATTGACCATTTTGCACGTGCATATGCATCATCATCATCCACCTTCATTACATTCGCCCAATTGACTTTAGAGCAATCATCAATCCTGACTCATCATTCCACATCAAATTGTCGAGGCAAACAAGGAGATTTAACGCGTCGAGGACCACATGAATTTTTCGGAGGTTGCACACTTAAGCAGATCGACATGAATCACTCAATTTATGTTTTTATTGATGTTGTTACAAGTCCATTTTAAATTTTCCATCGCGAATCAATCTAAGTTTTTCATCTAGATCAAGGCCCTAGAACCCAACAATACTGACATTCTAAAAGCTATGATAAAAATACATGCATGTATCGGATCTGTGACACATTGAGCTGTTCATCTATCCATCCTTTAGACATAATCACATGGACCCCGCCACATCTAATCTCTTCTTTTATTCTCACAAACCCTATTATCACTCTACTATAGTTTTTATGCCATTCAAATTATATTAGGAATGGAAAGGCGCTAAGGGAAAAGGGAGAAAAAGAGTGGGCACCTGAATAATTTTGTTAAGGGCATTAAATTAGTTATATTTAATAATAATTTTGTTTAGTGCATCTCCCAACGTCCAAAAGACTACTCTCTCTACCGTGCTATCCAACCGTCATGAAGTTTTACATCTATTCTTGAAATAAAGCTACAAATGAAACTATATTTAAAGTTGTACCTAGCCACACTGTGTTAAGAAGTTTTTGGATGAGCGCTTTACGTATTTATGACCATATGCAGAGCATAAATTGGAATCCTAGTTCTAAAATATTTGTCTTCATGGGTTACACCTCAAGACATATTGGTAACATGTAGGGTTTGATGGTCCCGGTACGGTCCGTACTTTTAGCAAGGACCTAAGCCTTACCTAAGGATTGGTCTGGTTCTGGTCTGCTCTCATCCGGTCCTGGTCCGGTTCCGGTCTAGACATGTTGACTAGTCAAAGTCAAAGAATAAAAAATCAAGATAAAAAAATGGTATGGACTTCTCATCAAAGAGAAAATTTATTGTAGAGTCACTTTTAAAACCAATCTTCAAAAATGAAAAGAAGAATAAAATAAAAATAGAAAAAGAAATTAAGATTGAAAGAATAAAAATTGAACAATAAAAGAAGATTAAACAAGAAGAAATGAAGATAAAAAGGAAGTAAAGAAACATAACAAGAAATAAGAAAATCAGGAGAAAGAGGAAGCGGGAAAATAGAAGGAAAAAGGTAACGAAGAATAAAAAGTAAAAGAATACTATAAAAGGAGAAGAAGAAATTATAAATTAATCATACCAAAAACATCTAAAATTTATATAAATATGCATGCATTTATTGTGTTATCAGTTTGGAGGAGAGAAAGAAAAAATGATAAAAGAAACATTCTCGAGATTGAAAGCAAGAAATGGGGACTCAGAGAGTGGGAGAGAGAGAGAATGTAAGAGAGGGATTGAACGTGCGAGAGAGAGAGAACGTAAGAGAGGGATTGAACGTGCGAGAGAGAGAGAACGTAAGAGAGGGATTGAACTTGCGAGAGAGAGAGAAAGAAAGAGAGAGATAGAACGTGAGAGAGAGAGAGAGAGAGAGAGAGAGAGAGAGAGAGAGAGAGAGAGAGAGAGAGAGAGAGAGGGAGAGAGAGAGAGAGAGAGGGGGAGAGAGAGAGAGAGAGAGAGAGAGAGAGAGAGAGAGAGAGAGAGAGAGAGAGAGAGAGAGAGAGAGAGAGAGAGAGAGAGAGAGAGAGAGAGAGAGAGAGAGAGAGAGAGAGAGAGAGAGAGAGAGAGAGAGAGAGAGAGAGAGAGAGAGAGAGAGAGAGAGAGAGAGAGAGAGAGAGAGAGAGAGAGAGAGAGAGAGAGAGAGAGAGAGAGAGAGAGAGAGAGAGAGAGAGAGAGAGAGAGAGAATGGGAGAGAGAGAATGGGAGAGAGAGAATGGGGGAGAGAGGATAAGCAAGAAAGAAAAGAGCATGCGAGAGAGAGAACGGGAGAGAGATGAGAGTATGTGGGAGAGAGAAGAACATGCGAAAGAGAGAGAACGAGAGAGAGACAGAGCATGCGAGAGAGAGAACGTGAGAGGGAGAGAGAACAGGAGAGAGATAGATTGTGTGTGAGAGAGAGATGATGGGGGAGAGAGAGAGCGTGCAAGAGAGAACCAGAGAGAGGGAAAGAGCATGAGATAGAACAAGAAAAAGAGCACGACAGTGAGAGAGAGAGCATGAGAGAGAAAACGAGAGAGGGAGGGAGAGAGAAAATGAGGGAGCCAAAGGGAGAGAGGGGGGGGGACGCGATCATTGAGAAGGTTGAGCACGACCACGCAGAAGAGGGGGGGGGGAAGAGGGGAAGCATGATAGGTGGAGAGGCGGAGTACATCCGAGGAAGGGGGAGGGAAGAGGGGAGCACAACCAGGGGAAGCGGGGATAAAAAATATTATTTTTCTTTATTATTATTATTATTTCATCCCGTCCCGGTCTGGTTTGATCATCAAACTGGAAGTGGCCTGACCAACCGACCCACCCTAAAATGGTGGACAGGAAGTCTTTGTTCTGTCTAGTCTGATTGGTCCTTGGTCCAAAAGCTCAAACCCTGGGGTGGGGGTGGGTACCCATCGAAATGGAGATAAAATTGATGCAAAAAAACAATGTGATGGTTTATCATTTTTTTAACTTGGGTACTTTGTAGTTGTTTCTAGGGTTTACTTTCTATTTACCAAATTGCCCTTCCTCTTATCATCACTTCAGGAGTGAAATTTATTAATGCCAGAAACCATCGCCGCCCTCATCGGAGAACCGGCCGCCGCCGCCAGTCTGATTGTTAGAGGAGAGGGGAGACACCAACATGCTGCCCTCCTATGCACCTCTATCGCGCGACCATCACTTGACCGCTTCCCCATGCCTGCCATCACGCGCCCTCCTTTGTGCCGCCGTTGCTTGGTCATCGCACAGCCGCTCGCATGCCGCGGTTGGGCAATTGTCACGCAGCCACCTCCATGCAGCCGCCAGTACAATCTTAATCGCTGCCCCCCTCCACGCCGGTATTGGAGTCCCACCGTGACTCACCAGAACCTCTACTGCCTACTGGAGCATCACCGTGGACGGAGCACCACAGCCAGATCAGCTCGATCGCGCGACCGCCAGTGCGCTGTGAACTTCACGCCGTCGTCGCTCGCTCGACTGCGAGTCGCCGCCTGCGCATCATCATCATGCGCTCGCTTGCACGTCTGCCTGCCTGTTCACCGCCGCCGCCACTCACCAAGACGTGGGTCTGGTCACACCGCATGCTTACCACCGCTGCTAAGTCACACGCCACCTCGCCCCCCACCACTAATCGTAAGACCGGCATTCACGCAGTCACTCGCACCGAGATTGTCACACTGGTGTGTATCGTCCCCGTCGCTCACCCCAATGCTGCACCACCAACGTTGACATGACCCACGTCTGGTTCTCATCACTACCGTCATGACTGACCAGAATCCGAGTCCCACAAGTACACTCATAATTATCCTTTTGACATTATATTATTTCTTTCAGTGCTGCCCGAACGTTTTGCATCGCCGGGGTTAGGATAGTGGTAGATAAGATTAATACTCTATGGAATAGACTTTCTATCGGGACATCCTTGGTTGGACGCGTCAAAGCTGCGCACTAGCGGTAGTAGCCGTGAATCGCACCGTTTGCTGTCAACCCGACATCTGGGTCATCGAGAGCCTTGTGGCATTCCCAGGTCTTGCTTACCATGACTTAGTGTTCATCGGTTTCCGTTGATGCCGGGTGTTGTACTGCTCATTGATTTTATCGTCGTAGTATCAATTGCATTTCACCCGCATTATTCATCTCCGCTGCACTATTGAACTACCTCTAATCCTGTGGTGTAACACGAGCCATTCGAACCCGGCATCCATCATGTTACATCACACCTAGTCATATTCATCCCATATTGGGTTGTTTAGAATGTGTCAACGGTATATAAATGCCAAAATGATATAGCCATTGAATTAAAAGAGAAGGGGAAGGACTTACCTTGAGAGCCTGCACAGGCATGACGCTACACATAACTAAGGGCTGATGTGTGATGGTGTGGCTGCCACTGCACTTGCAGCTTTGGTCCTGCCGCGGTTCCTTGGCAGCCCCTTGGGGCCACAATATTTTTAATTTTTAGTTATTTCTTCATTTATTGTATAATTTTATTTTCTTTCTAATTAATCAACGAGTTACTTATTATACTATAGTCATGCAAAATTCATTAAAAATAGGAAATATACATAATGTATGAATAAATGCATGAAATGGAATTTATCTATCCTATATCACGAAATATGTGTGTTGATTCCATTAACTGAACCTTATATACCCTTCACAAATGTTAAATTGCAAGCATGAGTTTGGATATAACTAGTTCAACCTCTTTAGAGCGCTGGACGTGAAGTGCTCATCAGATGACGCTCGAAGCCTATGCTTACGATTGTTGTCGAGGTCAAGATTACCAAGTGGTCTAGTGCTATGAGGAAAAATGATGCTTTTTTCTCATGAGCAGAGAGAAATCCTTAATATATTTATCATTCATTCATTTATGATGGATACTACTCTGTGCATTAGGATTCCCCCCAACTTGTTTTCCTCCAAGAGTTCATTGCAACAGTGTTTCCTACTTTATGCTCGATGCATGCTTCAGAGAAATTTTGAATATTGGTAAATCTGTACACTAAGTAGGTTAGGCTGTCATCATGTAGGGGAAGAGGTTCCTTACTTTCACGTAAGCATAGAATCTCTCTGTTAAATCCCATAGCACGACAAGCAATAATTACTCATTTTTCTTTGACACCTTGTTTGATTTCACATTCAACCAATAATTACTCAATCAACCAATAATAACGTATTCAACAAATTATAATTATCCATTGGAGGCTCTAGAGCTCATGGTGTTCTACTCTATAGATGCAATGATGAACTCTCACTTCATCCCTTAACTCATAAGGATCTCAGATGGCAAATTCTCCATTGAACCCTTAGTTAATTATAAATAAATACATGACTCCAATTTAAGTCTTGGAAATTCTTTAAAAAGTTGAAGTTCTTCCCCCCCTATAAAACATGCGCATACCTCAATACATAAATGTAAAGAAAAAGAAAATTAAAGTATAAGATAATTTCAAAATGTGGTTGGGTGATTGTGGAGTTGTAAGCATGACATGTTGGCACTTGCGAGATGTGCACCTTGGATTGTCATCTGAGAAGAAACCTAAAAAGAGTAAAGGGTAAAATATATAAAAAATATAATTAATAAAATTAAGTAAAACTAAACCAAACATCATCTCATGAAGTCAATGTTGGATCTAGGGGATCCTTTAGCTCTTCAAAGGGAAGAGATGTAGGCTGGGGTAGTGAGGATGACTCTAAGCAGGGCTTCAAATGTAGGCGGTTTAACTTGAGTGGCGTGCCAATTTTTGGATCTGCAATTGTGACTGTGACGCTTTCAAAGATTTTGATACTGGTGAATTGTCCATCCCATCTTGATACCAGTTTACATAGAAAAAGCTTTAGACTATAATTATAAAGACAACTTTTTGACCTTCTTGAAATGCTCATTAGTTTAGGTTCATATCATGGAAGGCCTTCATCTTGGCTTTATAGATGAGTGAATTCTCATATGCTTCAGTCCTTAGCTCCTGAAGTTTTTGTATCCGCAATAAACGCATCTTCCCTGCTACATCTGAAGAAAGATTAGGCTGTTTTACAACCCAATAAGGCGTGTTCTAATTCTACAGAAAGATGACATGCTTTCCCCAAGAACAATGTATATGGGGACATTACTTGTGGGGTCTTGTGTGCTGTCCTATAAACCCATAAAGCACCTCTGTGCTTACCATGCATGTCCTGTCAAAGTGCCACATCAGCCTGTTGGAAATAGGGCTCTTTTTTCAAAATTAAATATCTTCTTCATCACAACTCATTCTAATATGAAAATTTACTTATTTAATTATTTTCAGCTCTATTTCTATCATAATTCATAATTATCATAAAATTGAAAAATTAGTGCACATTAAGTGTCTTGAATTTATGTTTTATATCTTCAAAAAATTCTATTAAAACATGATACGATGAAATGAAAACAAGTGAAATATGCCAAAAAATGCATGAATTATCAAGTATTCATGCACTTTTAGATGTTACCAGACTTTCTTGAACATCTTATGAATAAGAATGTTTAGTGATCATATATTTAAACACTATTGATCAAGTATTATGATCTCATCATAATTCACATAGTCACTACATATGCTCATGGGATTCATTGCATACCTTTGTACCATGATCTTGAAACTTTTCCAGGACCACATTACTCCCACTATCTCATATGAAGAGAACTTCATCTTCCGTGAATCCAGCCATTATCAAAGTTTGATACCATTATAACTAATGAAATACATGGGCATAGAATTATGACATTTTAGTATGTATGGGTAAAGTTCTGAGGACTTCTATGAAAATTTCACAATATAGAAGTCTAGAAATATCTTCAAGAGAAGATCCTATGGATAAAGACATTGTGTTAATGCCTCTAGTGTGAGAATATGCCAACATATTGAAGAAAACTCTATAGTTAACCATCTGAGTATGGATTTTGAATATGTAATAGATCATAGGATCATCCCTTTTTGGTGTTTTTACTTTTTTGAATGTTTGTTTCAAAGCTTTCTGTTGGGTTTCATGTTTTGATCGATATTTCAAAGGTTTATAAGTCTTACAACACAATACTCCCTTACCCACCACAGTGAGTAGATGTATTACATTAACATTGCTACATAATAATTTATATAAGAATAAGGATAATTGAGTTTACCTTAGACTACCATCACACGATACTCCAACTTCACATGCTGAAAACTATTTTTGTCTCTTTTATGAGCTGTTTTGATCTTGGTCATCTTCTCAATTATTTTCAAAATCATTATTGACTCTTGATAACATGAAAAATAATTTATCAACTAACTATATCCTATATGTTTACTTACATTAAAATGATTATGAAGGCATGTTAACCTCTTTAAAATCAGCTCTTGATATGTTTATATGATATTATATTTTTTTGTAGTTTATAGCACATTTGGGGAAATTATCTATCTATTCATAGTTTAAATGCATGTGTTTACATGAAATATTTTTTCTATATATTCCTAATTAGTTAAGTTGATGGATTTTATCCAGCTTCAAATTACTAAGGTTAATTTAAAGATGGAAGTCTAATATTTTTTTACTTTCTGGTATTTTGGAATTTATGAAAGTAAAACCAGTTAAGAAATTTCCTTGGTGTTTTTGGGTTATTTCTAAGAAAACTAAAAATAAGTCAAATAAAATTTTAACCAGAAGAGAAATAAAAGAGAGAAGTTAGAGAAAGAAATCATGATCAAAGAAATATAAAGTGGTCAATATGGAGAAATTAATATATAGGACTAAATGATAAAAAGTGAATAAAAGTAAGACTGAAATAATCCAAAAACACCAAGGAAATTACCTAAATAGTCTTATCATCAAGGGATCTCCATCCCAAGAATTTAAAATAGAAGTCCAAGGTTCAAGTGCCAAATTCTCTCAAATTTTATGTTAAATCTTGATAACTTGTGGCCATTGGGTGGGGAAATGAATTTGGAAAAATCTCTATAAAGGTTTGATTAATCAAGATTTCTCGATGAATATATTTTCTATAGAGGAGAGTGAGTTTAAATTAGTTGATTTTTGTGCAATGGTTGAATCAAATTGAGAATCAATTATGGCGGTCCATATTTTCCCATGTGTTAATTTCCACATCGAATCATTTTATTTGCATCATCATTTTTGGATTCTTGATGAAAGTTCCTGATCATGCCACATAAAGTATTGTTTCAGAAGGACAATTGTGTAAACATATCAGTAAAGTTTAATTGCTCTTGGCCATTATAACTCATCAAATTAATGGCCAAGATGGATGTTGGATCTTTGATTCACGTGATGTTGTGATATACCCAGACCCATTTAAGTGCAGATGGAGGGCTCAGATCAGAATTGAGCCAATTGGATCCAAAGCTCATGAACATGTCACATGGCATCAAAAATAAACTTTTAATACATAAGTTATAGCTTATACAAATCAACGATAATTTGCTGAATGGCTAATGGATCGATGAATCATTGACAGATTACCGTGGGACATCATTGCACACTTATAAACCCTTAAGAATCAATTTGCATTCTCTGACTTTCCCATTCCATGGGTTCTCTTGTTGGCTTAACCAACCATTCTACTCCTCTCATGTGTTGAACACATTGTTAATAATGCAAAAATTGAGATTTGGTGATTAAAGTGATATTTGAATTGCAACCACTTGAGGGAACAAGAACTACAAGCGTGTCTGGATTTAATTCATTCAATGCATCAACAAAGTTGAGAAGCTTTAATTTCACAAATATTTTTAGATGAACTGGCTCAAACGAGAATCTCTTGAACCCAGGGATCTCCAAATCATCTATTTAATTCTATCAACATCATAATCATTGGGCAGGATGAATCATTAACTAGGTAGAACTTTTGGGATTCCCAATAGTACACGATCCCTAATCTCAATGGAAGATATATCTATATATAGAGTAGAAATGACAAGCTATTCAAAAATCTGCCATCATTTTGGGAAAAGGTGACCCCTTTTATTTCATGGCGGAAATCACTGCAATAGAAATGAAATTACTAGATTGAATTTTTGGGATTCCCAATAGTAGAAGATCCCTAATCTCAATGAAAGATTTATCTACATATAGAGCGAGAGTAGAAATGACAAAGTTATTAGAAGAAACTGCCATCGTCTTGGGAAAAGGTGACCCCTTTTATTTCATGGCCAAAATCACTGAAATAGAAAAAAAAAAATTGCAAGGGAGTTCAGACAACTACACAGTCTTGTGACAGTGTGAAACTTTTCTTAAGATAAAGTAGGCTTCGATGAAGATCTCAACCCCAACCTTCCGGAAGCCACATCTCGCTCTCCACCCTCTGTCGGCTCTCTCTCACCTTCTGCCGCCACCCCCGTCTATCTCTCTTGCCAGAACCTAAACCCCTATAGTTGTAGCGTTCTGCCATGGGATATCATGTTCTTAACTTCGTTTATTCAAAAGACTACTGCAACTACTAATTTTGGAAATTCCTTATAGTTCTTGTCTCTGATCCACTCTACAACAGTCCACGCTACAAGTTAGTAAAATCAGGGTGAGTGATATCTTGCCCTTTGTGACGGATATATCAAATGATACATTAGTTCCAAATGTCACTATGGGTCAGACTACAGTTTTGTTGTTTCATGATATTTTTGTGCAAACTTGAGATTTTGCGCAGATCAAGGAGGTAGAAGAAAAGGAGAAGAGAGAAGACAAGAGAAAGCGAAACGGCCTTGGCCGCAGATTGTGTTTAATCCCACAAGATTATTCTTCAACAATGCGTTCGTATTATCCTATTAGCTAATAGGCGTTACATAGTTAGTGACTATTTTCTTAATTGTTGCAGTTATAACAGTACACACCAACTATATTAAAATGAATTATGACCGTTGGATTAACGGCTATCTAGAGTTAATCCTAACGCTATATCAAGTCCTATCTACGTTCAATCATGGCCGTCTTTATTTGAATGACACAAATTTGCGAGAACTCCCCGATTCATTGGGCAACTTGGTGAATTTAAAACGTTTGCATGTCTCAAACACTGAACTACAGAGCTTGCCGAACACTATTGGAGGACTAGTGGAATTAGTACAGTTTGAGTTATCAAACGCAAAGTTGGAATGCTTTCCTGATACAATTGGAGCTTTAGTTAAACTACAAAGCTTAGATCTGGAGAAGACCAACTTGAAAAGCCTTCCAAGTAGCATTCGGTTGCTCAAGAATTTGAAGCATCTTTATTTGAATGACACAAATTTGCGAGAACTCCCCGATTCATTGGGCAACTAGGTGAATTTAAAACGTTTGCATGTCTCAAACACTGAACTACAGAGCTTGCCGAACACTATTGGAGGACTAGTGGAATTAGTACAGTTTGATTTATCAAACACCAAATTAGAATGTTTTCCGGAGACAATTGGAGGACTTGTAAAACTTCAATGGCTAGATGCATCCTGGACTAACTTAAAGAGTCTTGCAAGTACAATCGGATCCCTCTCAGAGTTGGAAACACTTGATTTGTGCAATACAAAGTGACGTACCCTACCTGATTCAATTGGATCTCTTAGAAAGTTGAAATTTTTAGATGTTTCATGCCCAGAACTTGAAAACCTACCAAAGACAATGGATGGACTTGTGGAGTTAAAGTTTTTGTGCTTGTTAGGGACAAAAATGAAATATCTGTTTCCATCAGTTGGGTCGTTTGCTCATTTGGAATTCCTACATATGGCAAACACACAAATACAACATTTTCCGGATGAAATCAGCACTCTAGGGAAGTTAAATGATATTGATGTTTCCAATACACAGTTGAAAACCTTGCCGGACACTATTGATAGGCTTTTGGAGTTAGAAAGGTTAAATTTATCCGGGACCCAAATAGAGAATCTTCCACCTTCGATAGGCAGTCTCGTGAAACTAAGATGGTTGAATTTATCTGGGACGAACATAGGAAGCTTACAGAGCACTATTGGATTGCTTATAAACTTGGAAGAACTTGATTTATCGAAGCCAAAAATATAGTCTCTTCCAGATTCAATTGAAAGGCTTGAACGCTTGAGTAACTTGGATGTTTCCAACACCGAATTACAGAACACGCCCAAAGTCAACCATGAAATAGGACATGCAAATATGGATCATCTTCAACTGTCACAAACAGAAGGACAGCTGAAAATTCGGTCAAGCAACAAGTTATCTTTCTTGATTCTCAAGGACAACTGAAAAGCATTTATGTAAAGTTTCATGTTAATGTTTTTACATTGCATTTGAAAATTTGAAAGTTACAAACTCTATTGAGGAGCATCCACTATGAGATGCAACTATAGAAGAATATCTCTAAATATTGATTTGCCATGTATTTCCAATGTCGATTCGTGCATAGTCAAGCATGCTCTTTTTTGAAAGATTGGGCGTTTGCAATTATTGACCCTTACATGTTCTGACCCAAAATAATACAGCTGAAGCATTGGAATAAACAAAGACATAATTAAAATATCACACAGGCGCATCCTTCTGTTTTAACTAATATTTAAGGGTATAAGCTTGAATATTCAAGGCACTGAAACATGCCATGATTCTCTATAACCTCCAATTCCCAGAATCAAGAATTTTGAGAGCAACCTTGCTTAAAAAACACGGATTCCATCTTATACAGATTTGGGTTTGGGGTCCAACTCAATGAATTGATTGGACTTGATGCCTAGATGGGAGATACTTACACGACCCCTGACCTAGTCAGAGTCAAACTTCATCTCTCTAAGTGATATCTGGATGTACTGTCCTCTTTCATCCATTACACTTGAAATTATTCCTGAATATGGTTAAAAAATATTATAAAATGAGGTATGGTTCAAGTATATTAGTTGTAAAATCACATTATAGAATAATCGGTACTTGTTCTATCCAAAGAATATATCTGACTCATGCAATCCTATCATTAGTTAACCCTGAAACAATTCAATTTTAAACCAAAAAAGTCAAGTTTTTTTCTTTAAAATAAATATTTATTGTAAATAATGACATCAAGACAGTTTTAAAGATGATTAAATGGACAATCACTTGGTGAAGTGGTGATCACCCAACGTCCATATAGGAAAGCATGCTGCCATGAGGCCCTCTGCCTCCCAAGCTTGTCCATAAAAGTCTTCCTCCCGCCAAACATTACTGCATTTTGATCAAACGATATTGTCCATAGCGCCACCGCACTCACAGATGTTAACCCTTGAGAGGCCAAAAATTTAGAGGAGAAAGAGCACAGAACAATAGGTTCTTTCAATCTTCATCTCTTATTGAGCACAAAGCGAACACCGCCAATGTATTCGAGTACATCCTTCATTGAAATATGCATGACGCGAGTCTTCTTCTCCATAGAAACGCCCCAAATAGCTACCTTCATTGGAACTTTTTTCCTCCATATAGCTTGACATGCTTGACTAATCATTTTCTCTTCCTCATGCCCCTCCTAGATCCTTGCATATGCCCGTTTTACCAAAAAAGGATCATTGAACCATTCAAAGCCATCTTTCTCTTTTTTTTATGGGAAGATATAACTTAAAGATTGTTGTATGAACATGAACTCTACCACTCTTGCCTGACAGAGAACCCTGAACCAAGAAGTTCCATGTGCTATCCCAGGAGTCCCTCACCATGGCTGCAAATCATAGCAGTAGCACATATCATCGAGGGAACTAGGTAACATAAATTACACCTGATAACTCATGATATTTCTATGTTTTCAGGACATAAATTCAATCATTTTAATGAATGTTGACATGTTTTTATGAAAAATTTCTCATTTATCTTTATGTTTGATACATGTATTAACTTTTCATAAAACTTCATTAAAACTAAGAAAAATTCATAAAAACATGATAACACTTATCTTTACTTTTGATACATGTATTAACTTTTCATAAAGTTTCATTAAAACTAAGAAAACATTGAATTAAATTTATGTATGAATCCCCTCTCATAATGAAAATGAAGTTAAATAATGTCAAAATAGGATTTAACGAGGATTAATTGGGTAACTGACGGAAGACTAAGTTGCATATCAAAAGTTATGAAAGTATTTTTCTGAAAAATTTAGATATTTTCTAGAATTTTCAGGCCTGAAAGAAAAAATTGGGCCCCATGAAGGTAGCATGATGTGTCACAATCTGGTGCATCCAGTTTTGATGGAGCAGTTATGAGAAATCAACAACCAGAAATGCTCCAAAACTTTTGATCCTGATATCAATTTTGGCTTAATTTTAATGGAGCATGACCGTAATTTTGGCTTAATCTGGTGCATCCAGTTTTGATGGAGCATGACTTTAAGTTTTCTCCAAAATTCTCATCATACTCACAGCAAAAAACATTAGTAGGTTTTAATGCTTGTTCTCCACCCTTAATCGTGTATTCTTATGTCCTTGAAAGGAGATTTAGGGTACACAATTATTGCTCACTTCATCATATTCACTCGTTTCTGTTCGTCATTCACCATTCTTATTTTCATTTTGATAATGTGAAAATCCATAATCAGGTATAATAATCTATGCCCTACGTGGTTTGACCACTTCTAGCTGCTTTACTCCATAAATAACTAATTTGAATTATAATTATTATTACATAAGATTGATAACTTGCAAATTAACATGATTAATCAATGAAGTTTACATTATATTTATGTGTTTTAATGACTATATTTATATGTTATCATATAAAATGGAAGATAAATCACTTACACTTTGATTATACTATTATTTCTTATTTTTAATCATTCTTCACATAGAATTTAACCTCATTTCAGTGAAGAAATATTTTTTACAGGGCCTTAAATACTTGGCTAAAGGTTGGTGAGGGCTTTCCTAATTTTTATGGCATTTTTCCATTTTTGTATATAATTTTTTGACCATTATATAGCCAAGAAATGATTTTTATATATTTAAATAATACATATTTAATTTATTTGGCATTTTATAATATATTTATCAAAGGACATCCACATCATTCACCCGAAAGTCGGGCGAATAAATAGATGAATTTTATTTAAATAAGAATAGAGAGAGAGAGAATGAGCATTATTGGCTCATTATGGCATCGCAAATCGCGATGCCATAACGAGCCAATCATTAGCTCATATCTGACGCGGCAACCGACACGTGCAACTTTTACTATTTATTTTTTTAAGGTCGTTACGCTAACCGAACTGGATTAAGTGGATGCAGCGTCGATTTTCCGTGTACATTAAATGCACGCGAAAATCGACGACGCATGTGGTAAAAAATTGTGGCTACTAATCTTAACGAAAATTTTTTTTTGTTCTTTTCCTTTTTTTTATTATTTCAGAGTGACGTGGAGCTTTCTCAACCATGTATAACGAGACAATCATTTCACAATGATTGTGACTTGTTCAAGCGCAGTAAAATGTGACAGCACACGATCTGAGGACGGGGAAAATGAGAAAAAGAAAGGCCAGCCATTTGAAAAATTCCATTTTTTTTAAAGATAAAAGAGATCCAACGGTGGAGATTAAGCGCCAGTAAAATGACGATATCTTGAGATCTAGAGGTCAGATTGGGCTGAAATTTTGAGGGCATGTTTGTCTTTTCCCCCTCTACATTCCCTATTGTTGGATCTTTAAATAGAGGTCTGGAAAAGGGAAAAATCCTTTTTTTGAAGCTCTCTCCAAGGATTTCGCCAGGAAGGATACAAGGGATGCTTTGGAAGTCGACAGTTCTTGATTCTGCACTCAAAGTTATAAGTTTCCAATTTGTATTTCAATCTTATTCTTGAACGATTCTAAAACACCAAGGCATGGGCAAAATGTACATGCCCTAGAAGTTGGTTTTGAATGAAATTATCTGCATTTGGATTTTGATTCAAGATATTATTTTTAATGTTTAATTCTACATTAATTTAGAACATTTATGCATTATTAGATTTTTAATTTAGGGTCGGATTTTATCTTTTCTCCAAATTCTTCACTTTCTCTCTCTAGGTTAATTTGTCTAGTTTCTCTCTCTAGATTTCAATTTTTATTGTTTGGAAATTGAATTTAATATATAAAAACCCTAAAAATAAAAAGTTGAACTATCTATCTCAAAATTAATGAAATACCCAAAAGATACAAGTGAGGATGTTTGTTTTCTAGGGTTGGTAGAAGAAGACAATTTCGATTTTTTTCCATGCTCTCATGATGTATTTTCTTGTGAATCTAATGAGTATTTAAATGAAAAATCATCTATGCCAGAAAATATTTCATTACATTCTGAAATTGAATTTAAACCCTTAACTTCGTCATTGAAGTATGCTTATTTAGGACATGCAATTCTTTTCCCGCAATTATATCATCGTGGTTATCCTCTGAACAAGAATTAGAGCTTTTAGATGTTTTATCTACTTAAAAATATGCTATAGGATGGACAATAGATGATATTAAGGGAATTAGCCCAAACATTTGTGAGCATAGAATTTTCTTAGAAGAAAATTCTAAAGCAATAAGACAACCTCAAAGGTGACTCAATCTGCACATGTTGGAGGTTGTTAAGAAAGAAATCATGAAATGGCTAAAAGCTGATTTCATATATGCCATTTCAGATAGCCCATGGGTAAGTCCTATACATGTAGTGCCTAAGAAAACAGGAATAACAGTGACAAAGGATGAGAATGGAAATGAAGTTCAAACTAGAGTGGCTTCTAGTTGGAGAGTATGCATAGATTATAGGAAGCTTAACTCGGTAACAAAGAAAGATCATTATCCATTACCATTCATTGATCAGATTCTTGAGAGACTTTCAGGTCAAAATTTTTATTGTTTCTAGATGGATATTCAGGATATAACCAAATTGAAATCAACAAAAGTGATCAGGAAAAAACAACGTTTACATGTCCAGTAGGTGCTTTTGCATTTAAAAGGATGCCTTTTGGGTTATGCAATGCACCAGCTACTTTTCAAAGATGTATGACTGCTATGTTTTCTGACTTAGTAGGGGATTGCTTAGAAATTTTTATGGATGATTTTTCAGTCTTTGGTTCATCATTTGATAGTTGTTTATCTAATTTAACCAAGGTGTTACAGATATGTGTACAGAACAATCAGGTGCTAATTTGGGAGAAGTCCCTCTTCAAGGTGGAGGAGGGAATTGTCCTAGGGCACCATAACAGCAAGGATGGACTAAAGGTGGACATGGCCAAGGTCGAGGTTATCAAGAACCTCCCCCCACCCACAACCCTAAAACAACTTAGGGGATTTCTAGGGCATGCTGGCTTCTATAGAAGATTTATTAAAGATTTTGCTAAAATTTCTAAACCTTTAACTAATTTACTTTCTAAAGATGCATTGTTTATTTTTAATGAAAATGCTAAAGTATCCTTGTTGCAGATTAAAGAGGCTTTAATTCAAGCACCAATCTTACAAGCTCCAGATTGGAGTAAACCTTTTAAAATCATGTGTGAAGCCTCTGACAGTGTAGTGGGAGCTATCTTAGGACAAAGAATTGACAAGAAGCCAGTTGTCATCTACTACGAAAGCAAAACTTTAGGAGGAGCACAGGTAAACTACTCGACAACTTAAAAAGAATTGCTAGCTTTTATTTTTGCCTTAGAAAAATTTCGCTCTTATCTGTTAGGTAGTAAAATAATTATCTTTTCAGATCATGAAGCTTTAAAGTTTTTATTAAATAAAAAATAAACCAAACCTAGATTAATACGGTGGATTTTACTTTTACAAGAATTTGATTTAGAAATAAAGGATAAACGTGGAATAGATAATAGATACAGTTACAGATCATCTTTCTAGATTATCTACAGAATTATCTATGCCTATCCATGATGATTTTTCTGATGAAAATATTTTAGAAATTCTAGGTAAAAAGCTTCCATGGTATGCTCATATTGTAAATTTTCTTGTCACAGGGTTAGTACCTAATGATTGGGATGTTAATGACAGAAAGAAGTTTTATAAAGATATTAATTGCTATTACTATGATGAACCTGAACTTTTTAAATTAGGTGTTGATCATGTGTTTAGAAGATGTGTGACTGAGGAAGAATAAATGAAGCATATTAGATGCTTGCCATTCTTCTTTATGCGGTGGACATTATGCTCCAAAATGAACTGCATTTAAAGTTTATAATTGTGGATTCTTTTGGCCAAGCTTATTTTCAGATGCTTTTAAGTTCTGCTCTAGTTGTTTAAAATGTCAAGCTGTGGTAAATATCAAAAAGAACGATAGAATGCCACTACAACCCATAATTGAAGTAGAAATCTTTGACCTATGGGGGATTTATTTTATGGGACCATTTCCAAATTCAGATGGACACGAGTACATCTTGATGGGAGTAGATTATTTCTCTATATGGGTTGAAGTAATCTCCACCAGGTCAAATAATCATAATGTAGTCCTTAAATTCATTCAACAACAATTTTTTTGCAAGTTTGGTTGTCCTAGAACAATTATTAGTGATGGAGGAAGTCATTTCAATAATTCTCAATTCAGGACCATGCTAAAGAAATATGGGGTTCAACATAGAATCACTACCCCATATCATCCACAAGCCAATGGTCAAATTGAGAATTCAAATAGAGAGATTAAGAAGATTATTAAAATGATTATTCGGCCTGATGGCAAGGATTGGTCAAGTAGATTGTATGATGCACTTTGGGCATATAGAACTGCTTACAAAATGCCCTTAGGGATGTCTCCTTATAGTGTTGTTTTTGGTAAAGCATGTCATCTTCTGGTGGAAATAGAAAACATCGAGCTTATTGGGCTATTAAAAAACTTAATCTCTCTTTAGATGCAGCAGGAAAACAACATTTATTGCAGATGCATGAACTCCAAGAGCTGAGGAATGAAGCTTATGAAAATTCAAGAATTTATAAAGCCAGGATGAAGCATTTCCATGACAAGAACATTAAACTAAGCATTTTTAGAAACATCATAAGGTATGGCTTGATAATTCAAGGTTGAAACTTTTTCCAGGGAAGTTAAATCAAGACGGGATGGGCCATTTATAATTACTGATATATATGATAATGGAGGAATTTTGATCTTTGATCCTAAGACATGGAAGGAGTTCACAGTAAATGGAATGCGATTAAAGCCGTATGTGGAAGCAGAAAATTTATCACAACCCACAACAACAATATTGTTAAACCCGATCGTGCCCACCGAACAGGAAGCACCAACCTACGATTTGGATGCTAGAAATTTTCTCTTTATTGCATTTTCATTTCACAAATAATGGGAATTAATTCCCTAGCTTTCATTTTTTCTTGTTTATTTTATTTTCAGTTTATAGCTTTTCCAGGAATAAAGAAGAAGAAGAAGCAGAATTCGCATACATAACGAGATGTCGGCTCATCCTTAGTAAGTTTTTCAAAGATCACGCCTAAGCAGGTTTACAATTCTGAAATTCTGAATTATATTTATGATACATTCCCATGCATTGAGGACATTGCATAATTTAGTGGGGGGGAGAACATTTCATGTGCTTAGGAGTGCAAACCTTTGTTTTTGTGTCATATAAATTCCATCTATAATTAAAAACCCACCTTTAGGAGACCTTCTTCATCCATGAATTCAAACTACATGTGTAGGGAAGTTTGGCTTTATATAGCAGATCATGATCATGCAAAAATAAAACAAACTTTGATTTGGATAATATGGGAGTCGATGTACAAATGGCTAGGGGATAGGAAAATCAAAGGATTGAAGCACTATGATTCAAGATGGTAGAGAGTTGAGTGAATTGAGGACCCCCACCGCGCCACCATTCACTGAGCCGATCCTACTTGAATGTTTTTATTCTTTCATTGAGTCAATCTTACTTTAGGGTGTAAGATAGGCATTTCTCCAAGTCTTTAAGCACAGAATTTCCTTTTATTGATTCTCCATCTACCTTGCCATTCCACTTGCCATTCCATTTGTTATACCATATGTCATTCCATTTGTTCAACCATGAGCCATATACCTATCCACTTTCTTGAACTTTTCTCTAACCAAACAGCCTTTCATGGATGGTAGCCATCTCCCAAACCATTCTATCTCCCTTTCCATGGAATCACCTTTATCCTATCTCTATCACCAATTCTGTCTAATTACGCCCTTCAATTTCTTATTACCTCTTCTTCTCTTCAATGATTTTACATAATGCCCTCATTAGAGTCAATGATAATTCTATTCTCTTTTCTCTTTCACAATGTTTTAGACGTTCTTTACCCCTTACAAAAAAAGAAGAAGAGAAAGTCCTCAAAGTTAAAGCAAAATCTGAGGAATTTGAAAAAAAAAGAAGAAAAAAGGGAGATTTTGTGATAGGCATTGTTAGTACATTAATTTTTTTCCAAATTATTGAATCTAATGAGGGCATCACACATAATTTCTTTATTTCTATTTCTTTCTTATTCGTCTAAGTCTTGGGAGAAGGCAACCTGAAATGATATCTCTTTGATGAAACCTTTCATGACAAATCCATTTCTTCCCCTTTGAGCATCCTATTTCTTATTGATTCTTATTCTCTTACCCATGCCATCACAATATTTGATATTCTGTGCTAACGGGGAGGCGGAGAATGTCTAGATTTTATCTTATAGTTGGAGGAAACTTAGTGGAGAATTTTAACACAAAGTAGCCGCTACCCGGAAGAGAGTGATCTTGATATGAGAGGCGAGAGGTCCACCACTTGAAGAGTGCAGTTAGGAACCTTCTGGATCATAGTGTAATATCTCGAGGGAAGTATATCTTTCTATTTCATTTCATTAGCTCTACCCAAAACCAAGAGGGATGGCACCCATATTCCTGAGAAGGTGGAATCCAAATTGTCGAGGGGAGTTTTGTTTGAGCATGTTATTGATATTCGAATACTTCATGCAGATGAATGAGGATTGATGGATGAACAAGTCATCTAAAGAAATAATGGTACATTGCTAAGGGACTAGCAATGATTGAAGTGGGGGGGTATGATAACTTGCAAATTAACATGATTAATCAATGAATTTTACATTATATTTAAGTTTTTTAATGACTATATTTGCATGTTACCATATAAAATGGAAGATAAATCACTTACACTTTGATTATACTATTATTTCTTATTTTTAATCATTGTTTACATAGAATTTAACTTCATTTCAGTGAAGAAATATTTTTTACAGGGCCTTAAATACTTGGCTAAAGATTGGTGTGGGCTTTCCTAATTTTTCTGGAATTTTTCCATTTTTGTATATAATTTTTTGACCATTATATAGCCAAGAAATGATTTTTATATATTTAAATAATACATATTTAATTTATTTGGCATTTTATAATATATTTATATATTTATCAAAGGGCATCCACGTCATTCGCCCAACATTTGGGCGAATAAATGGATGAATTTTATTTAAATAAGAATAAAGAGAGAGAGAGAATGAGCATTATTGGCTCATTATGGCATTGCAAATCGCGATGCCATAACGAGCCAATCTGGTGGCGAAGACATCGACACATCAATACCGGAAGCGCCACCACCGCCATCTGAAGTCAACGCCACTGCTGAGAACATGCCGCCATCATCACCGGACCAAGTCAACACGCCAACATCAGGCACGTCTCCACCCACGCACACCCCTTTACGTGTCTTGACACGTCGCCAAAGGCAGATCCAGAACTGCTCCCTGACGTGACATGAAACCACGTCGCTCGTCACGTCGCTCGTCACGTCGCTCGTCACATCGCTCTTCTTTATTTTATTTTTATCAACTATATTTTCTCTTTCCTCCAAGGCCTATATGTATAGGCCGATGTTCAAAGAAACAGTTAGGCAAGTCATAATTCAAGAATTGAGTTTTCTTTTAACTCTTCTTGGAAGACTTGCCCTAGCCTCCCTCTACCTCCCTCTTCTAGTTCACCGCCGCCACCGCCGTCGACACTGCCACGTCACGTCGGCAGCCGCCTCCGTCCCTCTCTCTCTCTTTCTCCTCGCCCTGCAGGTCAAAGTTCTGACCTAGATCTACCGCCAGCCCCAACGCCCACCGGTGCCGCGCACGCACGTCAGCGCCCGCAGGCGCCACGCACGTCGGCGCACGTTAGCGCTAGCGCATGCTAGCGCCGCTTGCACCGCGCACGCCAGTGCATACATGCGCCAACGCACACCAGTGCCCGCAGGCGCCGCGCACGTCGGTGCTCTTCAGCATCAATGCACGCCAGCGCCCGCAGGTTTGGTTTGATTTGATTTGATTTTCTTGGAACTTCCGCACATTCTTTCTTTGGAGAGATTTCCCCCGAACATGAATTCGTAGTATTGAATTTGGTGCTTTGGTATCGTCGCGGTGGTTGAAGATAGTACTCCCGCCCTCGACGAGGAATGGGGCTGCACCACCATTATTTCATCGGTTTTAAGTTTTTGCATTCGAACGTGTGGATTTTGCGGTCTATTTACCCCTCTATCCAAACCCGTCTCTATCCAAATCCGTCCTGCACCCTCCCATCGTCGTCATTCCCATCTCCCTAGTTGTCAGTTCCCCTAGTTATCCTGCATCACAATCATTAGCTCATATATGACGCGGCAACCGACACGTGCAACTTTTACTATTTATTTTTTTAGGTCGTTAGGGCATGCATTTAATGCACACGCTAACCAAACTGGATTAAGTGCATGCAGCGTCAATTTGCCGCGTGCATTAAATGCACGCAAAAATCAATGATGCATATGGTCAAAAATTGTGGCTACTAATCTTAACGGAAAAAATTCTTTTGTCCTTTTCCTTTTTTTTTAATTTCAGAGTGACATGGAGCTTTCTCAACCATGTATAACGAGACAATAAAATTTGAATCGAAAATTTATCCATCTTGAAGTCCAATTTAAGAATCCCTTTCTTGATTATTTAATTCCCAATTTTAATTCATAAAAATTGTCTTAAAATTTTATAATAATTAGGAAATTAATAATCCGAATTAATATGATCTTATAATTGAAATAATTCTATCTTGAGACTTTTGACTGAAATATTTAAAATCAAAATTAAGTTTCTTACTTGATTTTGATTAATTAAAAATATTAGTAAGTATAATTAAGGTTTATTAAGTGCAAAATTAATTCATCTTTGAATTAATTAGTTAAAATTGGATAAAAATTCTTACTTGTTGCCTCCCTGTGGTTAGACCCCTTGCTTGCTCTATATTCTATATTTAGTGATTAAGGGTATTTATAAATTTTATTGTATAATTCTAAACGTCAAATGAATGACATATTTATACACATTTTTAGGCTTATCAAAGATTCGTTCTTATTAGTCAAATTTATCAACCCTAAAATTGGCATATCAGAACTCCTCGCCCAGAGGGCTGCACAACAACCTCATAACTTGAATATTTGAGCATCACTGACGGGGAAATTTGTCTAGCTCCCCACCAAAATGCTGATGTCACTTTAATCGGGGTCGCTTCTGCTCTCAGTTTATTCCACCACCATAACTATCTCTCAATGTTTATATGGCGATATCGTCCCAATGGTTCATGTTCCTTTTCACCCATTTATTTAGTGGTCCCAAGTTCATGCTTTGTAAATAGAGGACAGCCAATCCTCCCAATGTGGTATGACGAATAAATAATATCCAACACCACCATTGCAATCCCGTGAATTTGTCCTGGTCCCGAGCCTTTCTACAATGAGCGCCTCATCAT
This sequence comes from Wolffia australiana, assembly GCF_029677425.1. Classification (NCBI taxonomy): domain Eukaryota; kingdom Viridiplantae; phylum Streptophyta; class Magnoliopsida; order Alismatales; family Araceae; genus Wolffia; species Wolffia australiana. The sequence goes on along the minus strand of NC_135843.1, from coordinate 18,035,129 downwards.
TCCTTCAAGTATCATTCAAATTCCCAATGGCATATTAAATAGTAGTACATGTGAAAAATGAATGGATTGAAGTACTGGCCATACTAGCACCAAATGTCCCTCTCTAGATAGAACCTTTTCTTTCCATATTTTTAAGTGCCTTTCTACCCTCTTAACAACTGGTTTCTAGTTTTCATGTGTGATAAATAGACATTTATTTATTTAACCTAATCGATGTATAATTTCTAGACATATGGTATGATATTTATATTATGCCCGTAATTCACAAAATACTAAAGCCAATGGTGAGAAAGCGATTGAACTACAGGGAGGGTGTGTGATAAATATTGATTTTAAAGGAATTTTATGGATTACAAAAGTAGATTTGGTGATAGAGTGTGAGAGAATATGTACTTAGGGGTATATGATGCATGTATATGGGTAAATGAGGTCTATAAGATCTTAATTCCTCCTTTGAGGTCTTAAGAAATTAGAATAGAGGTGGAAAACGTTGTTTAGGATGTAAGAACAAGGTAGGATGAGTAGAATGAATTATAAATAATGAAAACCATAATTATAAAGTCTAAGTGTTACCTCCTTCTTTGATGATACTCCCAAACCCTAGCATGTAAAATTTTCCTGGGGCTCAATGTGTTACAAATGACATGAAGATGGAATACAGGAGGGAAGAAACTCAGCTTTTAATAAAGACAAAAAACTTATAATGGCACTCCAAGGTCTTTTTTAACAAGGCTTGATCTAGTTCAAGGAGACAAATTAAGTACAAGAAAAACCTAATTTAGAGATCTATCTATAGGCTCATCCATGGGTCATGGGAAGAAAGGGAAGAGGTGGGTCTCCCCGACAAATTTAAGCCAAAAAAACCCATGGGATCCAAAGTTATTGCCATTTGAATTTGGAGCATTTCTAGCCATTCATTTGTTTGACTGTATCTACCAAAATAAGGAGCCACCAGAGCATGCAACATCATCTAGCCTTATGGGGCACCAACTTGATGTGTTCCACAAGAATAGAGAGCCTCCAGATTATGCCACATCACCCCTCTTTAGTGGGCCCCAATTTTGCCATTTTTAGCCTGCAAAATGCTTAGGAAATACCAAATAAATCCCAGAAAATTTCCTAACATTCAAAATTATATATCTCTTAATATAGATCCTTTTTAAATGGTATTTTCATCTACATAATACTTTTTTAAATCTAATATGCATTTAGATCATAATGATTCTATATTTACTCAATTTAATGAAAAATGTTTAAACAAAATTATCTATTTTTGGTGAAAATTACATAAAAAACCATGCTAGCATGCATATGAATGAATTATGCTTTGAAATGCATGATTACGAATGAGTTAACATGCCTAATTTTCATTATATCATTGTGTCATTCTCCTCCTCATCAAAGGTAAGCCCAAATTAGCACAGGTAGGCTTGTCAGTGTTTTCAGAGATTCTCCACACTGAGTCCCCCACTCGGAATGTTGACTTAGTCTGGACTATTTGAAGAATAGAAAAGTCCAAAAAAATAGAGTAGAGTGGAAAAATTATGTGCCTCCTCCACAAAGCTTTCTATAAATAGAGTAGTAATAGCAAGATTCTATAAGTGTAGCTTAATGTTCAGTGACCCTTTAAAGTACATGAGAGCATGTTTGCATGGTGCACATGGTGCGAGCATCCTTGACTGACACACCCCATTGTTGTTGTATTCCGCTGCCTTTTGGCATTTGTTCAGTAAGATTGAAATTGATTGCGGGGTGATTCGACAACTTTTGAGTTATTTCGGAGGTTCTTGATTGACAAAGTGATCGAAGATCAAAGGATGCACAACATAAATTGCATAAAACATACCTTGGATTAAATCCTATGCCGTGGAACCATTTCCACTTCTTGAAGAGTTCATTGAAGCCGCTCATGTGTTTGACCTCTAGAAGTATCCACACAATCCTCACAGCGTCGGATCTCTCCTGCCACTTCTTGTGTCTCACCAGAAATCTGAGAGGATCGTCTAAGGAGGAAGTGAAGAAGGAGGAGGGCTCAAGTGTTCTCTCGCAACGGTAATAATGATTTGAGCCCCACTCTTCTACTTTAACTTTAATTGAGGTTTTCACAAAACCCCAAAACTTTTAGCGTATCTTCTGGTGTTCTTGGACCATTCGTGTATGACCCTTTAGGCCCATGTATCATTCTAGTTAATGACTCAAGAAACTCAATTATACTTAATGGGCTGACCTTATCAGAAAACTACATTGACAGATAAAGGCCAATAGAAAACAATATTGGCATCTACAGAGAGTCTCTAAGGCATGGGTGTCAAGCTACACCTGATGCCCTAAAAGATATAAAGTTAATTAGTTATCTCTCTCCTAGTACCTATCCATGATTAGTTAACGCATCCGTATAGTCCCTTGTCCGCGCGAGACTTCTGGATGACTTAGGGCAAGGTTAATCTTCATGCCCTAATCCCTCAGTCCAAAAGTATTGAATGCATAATGAAGATCATTTGAGAATGACATCTCTAATATCTTCACTACCCTAGCCAGGGTTTTGACTCATCATCTTATTTGATTTAATCTCCTCTCATACCTAAGGAATACGATCCCATTTTGACCACACAATCACCTTCAAAGAATTCTTACTTTATCTGAGCTAAGATGTATTTAAGCCCCGTGATTAGGAACTCATAAGTCTTCATCAAAATACAATCGACTACCCACAAGGTGTCCTTGGTGTCTTAGTTCAAGGGACCATTTATACGAATGTAACATGAATAGCCTGATAGACATTACATATAATACCATTTAGGATTTCATACAGATCTATTCAATGAACTCTTTCTCTAAAGAGCACCCACTATTTGCCCCTAATGTCCCTACACTGATGGTTCAAGACCAACCATACTTGTCATTTAAGTAGGATCAGACAATGCTATTCTCAATGGATGTCTTGATGTTCCTTTTGAGTATCCAGTGTATTATGATCTCATTATATTCACTGAACCATTGCATGTATTCTTGGACATAATCATGTACATTACATAATGATGATAATTTATATTAGTTTATTCCGATGAGCCTAATATAAGGTACATGTGTGATTTGCTTGATGATTACATCACATCCATCAACACCTTAGCCATGTGGTCCATTGTGTGGGGAAATATCTTATTTCCTTTGATGCTTGCAGAAATCCTAGTCTATAGTATCCCATGCCTTTGTACAATCAACCTTCCACATGAACTTCTTGGTCCCAATCCTTCTCTAGGAATCTAAGATCTCTCTCACCACAACGACAATATCTACCAACATGCATCTTGATATAAATGCTAATTGGGAGGGTCCTACTATATCCCTAATCACCTCTGATGATCCATTCGCCAATACATTTGCACTGAAGAAGATGGGTTGAACAACATGATGAGTCTGAAATCCTCAATTCTTTTAGCTTTGCGGAACTTTGAGAGAAGGAATACATGTGACATTCAACCATGGCCATCATGCCCAGCCCAACCGATTCTCAAGATTCCCTATATAAGAATAGAGGTTTGTTGTCCGGTCAGGGCCCCCTCCACATTTAGAGAAGGGTCTGACCAATGTTGATTTGTGATCTACATTGAATGTGCGTGCCCCACTACACCACTTCCACCTTTCTTTCTCCCCCCTCCTAGATAAATATTGAAAATACTTATTTGATAGAATTAATGAAGTGAGACCCCCTACTATGAATCTCGATATATGATTTTTCATCCTCCTTCCATTTGCTGAAAGATATTAAAATATCGTGTTAGCTTCCTCTGCCCATAGACAAAACTACCTTGATCTCTTACTTTGGTCCATTTAGAGCTTCTTATTTTCCTTGGTGATTGCATCCCTCCACCTCCTCCATTCCTTCGCCTCTTAGTCATCTAAGTTTTTTCTCTTTCCCAAGTCATCTGATTGTTTGATCTTTTTTAGGACCTCAGTTATATTTTTCTTTATATCCTCTCTTACATGGTTTTGAAATCCCACATGGTGTTGCCTCACCTCATTAATTCTAACTGCAAGAATCTTCATATTGGATCTAAGCCGAGTTTGTATGAACTCATTTTCTCCACCTCGTCCTTGAAGTTGACTCCTATAGCTACAGTCGGTCCATTTTGAAATATGTGAACCTTCAAAACATCTCATTGCAGCACTCACAATCAGAGAATGGATCGATAGTTGATGTTGAAGTGATATCACATATACTAATAGGAACTGATATGCCAATTCCAATGAACTAAGGAACCTATCTCACGTTCATATCACATTGTGTCTCATTGTGCTCAATAAAAGAATATATCATGAGATAGACTATGATTATGAAATTTATGGAATGAGTTTTTTGTACAATGAATCTGACTTTCATGTAAATTCATGATGAGCACCATTACTATGATGTGTCCACCCGCAAATTAGAGTGTCACTGTTTCCAAGCCTCCATAGTCCATCAAATCATACCATAGATGATTAGTTGGCCTAATTGTGTCTTTTACTGCTTAATAAAAGGGTATGCAAATGATTTAGATGGTTTACAGAATAGTTTTTAAAATGTCTGCAAGATATCATAAAACCGTTGACTCCATATAATTGTGAATACCCAACGACATCCCATAGGTTTCTTTCCAGTGATATTTCTATCAATTCCCATTCGTGGTCTTTAATTAATGCACTTATTTCTCATCCATAGCTTTCTTATAAGTTGGGTTTTCCCATGCTTCCATAGGAGTTGCTGGTGTATGATGCAGGACAAAGTCACGGACGTCGTCTCCAGGGGTACCGAGGTGATGCTCGGATTCTGGGGGGAATACGCGGACATCGTCGAAGACGTCGTCCCTCGGTGCTGACCTATGGAGATGCGACTACGTGATGCGATGAAGACCCTAGGTGACGATACGTGTAGGCCCCCACTCGTGGGGTTCGCCGGACTCCTTGCTCCGGGACGGGCGATTGACGGCAGTGATAGTGACCTCCTGACCCTCGTCGAAGCGACGAAGGAGTCTACAACGCCGAACGGACTGAGTCCGTTGGTGCGCACCTAACGGACAGGCTCGGCCCATACCTAGGATAGACGCTCGACAAGCAATCTCTCGTGTCCAGTTATACTCTCACCTACTCTATCTCAAGCGCGGTGGAGTGCAATCAAAAGGGCATACGAAAAAAGATAATTAACGGGCGGCCTAGAGGAGCGAGCTACCTACCTGGCGACGTAGTCCCGGAGTCATACACTTGTCAATGCAGAGTTATCGGCGCGGGCAGGTTAGATGGAGTCGACAGCGCGGGTAGCGATGACGGTGGCACGGATGGCGGGAACGACGGCGGCGGCGCAGGCGACGTGGTGGAGTGGGCAGCGCCGACTTTGGCGTGGGGCGCAGCATGGGCGGCAGCACGGCAAGGTGCTGCAGCAATGGCACGGGAGGCAGCGCTGGCGACGGCGCAGTGAGGCGTCGCGGTGGCGCGCCGACGGCGTCACGGGCGAGGGCGTGGCAAAGCGGCACAAGCGGCAGCATTGCGAGGCATCATAGTGGAAGCGCGGTGAAGTGGCGGTGCGGGCAGTAGTGCGGGTGATGGCGTGAACAACAGCACGACAAGGCGGCGCTAGCAATGGCATAGCAAGGTGGAGGCGCAGCAAGACAACGCGGTGGCAGTGAACGCAGCAGCGCGGCGAGGCGGCATGGCAACGACACGGGCAGAGGCGCAGAGCGGCGCCTGGTAGAGCGGGCGAGGAGACCCGGGCTAGGGGCAGCAGCTGTGATGGGCCGTTGCCGTAGATGTAGCGAGAGGAAAATACGAACGCGGGGATGGGAGAAGAGGAGGAGAAAAGGCGGTGGTTTGACGGCGCGGGCGGCGCGACAACAACGGGGTCCAGCAGAGTGCGGCGGCGCGCGGGCGGCACAGCAACGACGATATCCAGTGGAGCGCGGCGGTGCGAAAAGGCGCGGAGTGGCGCGTGGTGGCACGGGGCGGTGCGCAGTGGCTCAGGACAGCACGGGACGGCGCGCGGTGGCTCGGGGTGGCACGAGGCGGCTTGCGGTGGCACGGGGCGGCTCGCAGCGGCACGGGCAGCGTGGGGCAACACGGGGGCGCGAGGCGACGCGGACCAGTGCGGGGTGGCGTGGGGTGGCGCGCGACGGCGCCGGCAACCTTCCCTCTCCTTCTTCATCTTCTCCTTCTTCTCCCTCGCTCTCTCGAACGTGGAAAGGAGGGTCCGCTTTTCAAAATTAGAACTAGACTTTTAAACTTTGACCCAGGGATTAGGGGTCCCACTCCATCCCTTATATGGGGATGGTGATGGACCCCTTGAAAGAGGACCAACATGGGGGCCCATTAGACATAAGAGCCCCCTTAAAAACACAAAAAAAAAACAAAAGGGAAGAACACAACCGAAAATAGAAATAGGGGGGGCTGAAAGGAGGGACCGTGCGGTTGATATGGCCCGAAATACGTTAAATCTGAAAAGGAAGGGGGTATCTACGCCTTCACCTTGGCATGTTGATCTGGCAGGGCTCGCGCGAGCAACTGTCACTAGCGACGACATGGGCTTCGACGTCGTTCTTGATGGAGGGGAATCTCCTTCTTCATCAGTGTACTTAAAGTTCATTTATTGTTTAGAAAGCATTAATAACCGGGTTACTATTTTTCAAATTCAAGATAGTTGACCATTTTGTACGGCATTGGCTTTGCACATGTTCTAGTTCCTTTTTATGATAGATATAGGATAAAGTGCCTCATCTTCACTCCTAATAGAATTCTTAGGTTGACCAACACATGTGGTTTGTTGATTTACTCTTTTCATTCATCGTTCATAAAGTTTTGGATAAGATGTAATCTCATGTGAGTCCCTTTTTGTCACTTATCTGATAAGCATGTAGATTACTCTCAGGTTCCCTAATTTTATTATCATCATGTTATTTGAGCGGTCTTTCTAGGAATACGCGTGTTCTGTCTTTAGTCTTTTCATCTGAAGAGTTTGATTAGGATGTAGATCATGTCCGACTATCCTAGTATGAGATGGATAGTAAATTTTGGTTTCATCAAAGGTAACATCCTTTGATACAAAGATTTTTATAGCTCTAGGGTGCATTAGTCTATACCCATTCTGTCTACTTGGATACCCTACAAACACACATGGGATTTAGGTAATTATTTATCTTCTTTAAAGTCATGTTAAAGTACATACCCTACACAAAAAAGATTTGAGGTTTCAGTCCATCTCTTAATCTTATTTCAGGAAAACTATTTTTTAAGATCTCTTTAAAACTCTTCATACCTAGAGTTTTAGAAGGAAGCTGATTTACAATAAGCATAGAAATATTACTAAAAAACTCTAGAGATTTTTATGGATATTCATTTCGATCATAAGTGTCCAACATTTATCCATTATATCCCCAACTTTCTCCTCATAAAGACCGTTATCTTGAGGAGTGTAAGGACATGTAGTTTCATGCCTTATTCATTATATAATAATAAATTATTTCAGTTACTTATTTCCAAAATGTTTTGCATTATCTGTCCTCACATCTTTAACCATGGTTCTGTATTTTCTTCTAATTTTGAGGTCTGATCATAAAGCTTTCTTTAGTTATTTTGAGGAGAATTTGTGTGATTGGAAATGAGAACCGTAACCCCACATTGAGTGATATATGCTCCACTTTTAGAGGTGATTTTCATCTCTTGAAATCTGTTTTCTCCTCAAATTACTTGGGCTACTGTATTGTCGTATGATAATTCATTTTGTCTATTGTAAAGTTAGATTTGAAGTCCTTATAATTCAGGTTTGACACCATTTAGAAAATATTATACACAATATTTTAAGGTATATTATTTTTCCATTATTGTGTAGAGTTCAACAGATGTAAATTTCACCATAAATGGCACTCAATTCATTTGCATAGGAGATGACTGATTGATTTTCTTGATGTGGTAAGAACGCCTTATTCACCAACTATGCTATCTTATTGTGATCATTTGTCTTTGAGTTAAATTTGTGCATTGCATCCCAGATTTCCTAGGTTGTCTTTGCTATTTTAATGATAGTAAAATTTTGTTGTCATGGAATTCAAAAATCCATGAATAGAAAACTTCTTATTCATATATTCATTTACTATATTTATTCGAGTCAGAATCAATCTTTCAAACCAATACATCAAATGTACCTTTTTGGGGAACTTTTTCCACCCTTGACCTGCTCTCGTTGAGATGGTTCTGAAGTCGTTCACGTGCCCAGCCTCTAGAAGTATCTACGCAATCACTGAGCGCTTGGATCTCAACTTCTTCTTCAACTCACCTTGAAAATCTCAATCTTCTCACCATGAAGAGTTTTGCCTTTACTGATTGGAGAAGAGAGTATTGTGGAGAAAGGGGGGCTCTCAAATCTGGGTGGCTTTGGTGCTTGAAATGAGTGCCCCTTCCCTAGGTTTTTTTCTCAAAAACCCATGAAGTAAAAAATATTGACCAATGCCCATATGATGTTATGCGTGTGACCCTCTAGGCCCATGTATAATTTTAGCTCATAACTCTAGTGGACCAATAACAATTATTGGTCAACCTTATTGATTAATTATTTCAACATATAGATTAATAAACTAACAATCGATTTAACCCAATCAACAGGTTAAATTTTCAGGCCGTGGTGTGCCAAGCTACACCTTGTGTTCTAGAAGATAACAAATGGTGTTTGAACTCTCTCACGAAACCTTTACCACCATTGGTTAACTAATATGTATAATCCATCATTGGCACAATACTCTCAAATGACTTAGGGAATGGTTCATCTTCAAACCCTAATCCATCATTCAATTTGTACTAATGCATAATGAGAATCATCAGAGAACGTCTTCCTTGTATGGTTGATTCTCAAACCCTAATCCATCATTTGATTAGTCTTGATGCGTAATGGGAATCATTGGAGGATGTCTTCCTTAAGCCATGGCTTTTCTGCATTACCTTCCTTGAGTCAATCTACTCTTATACTGAGGGCGGATGATCCCGTCTTGACCACACAATCACCTACGCGAGTTTCTCACTACATCTCAGCAATGACTTGTTTGAATCCCATCATTAGCGGCTCGTAAGTCGTAATCAAATGTAGTTGTCCATTCACAAGATATCCTTGGTGTCTCAAGTCAGTGGATCACTTATACAACTATGACATGAATCAATTTGATTGAAGTTTAGGTATAATACCATTCAAGGATTCATATGGATTAGTTCAGTGAACTGTTTTTCCAAAGGCACACAATCTGTTCACAATGTTGCCACACAATAGCCACAAGATCAACCATACTTATTGTATAAGTAGGATCAGTTAGTGCTATTCAATTCGAATACTTCAATGTCCATCTCGATTATCCATTGAATAATAATATTTAGCATACATGTTTAAAGCCTAGCGATCATTGTATTATGATCTCATCATAATTTTGTAGGTCATAACATGTATTCATGGACTTCATTATTATCATCACACTAGAATAATAATGAACCTATTCAATGAACTTAAATAAACATGGTGGTGTGATTGGCTTGACGGCCACATAATATCCATCACAAATTATTCTAACTAAACGAATGACACTCTTAATGACCTTGTGAGGGAATTAAGATAAGACAAGACGAATCAATAGAATGTGATCGATTAGAAAACATAGTACTGCATCGAATGCTAGTGAAATTGACAAGCTAAAGAAGAGACACCTTGGGCAAGAACCACAGATCGACCAGAAGTTGAAACGTAAAATAGATGAAAATGTTCAATATGAATGAATTGATGGTCAACTCCCAACTCAACCTTTAGTTAATCCAGGAAATTTATGCTCAATAGGTAGCTCCACTTTAGAACTTCCAACGAAAAGGAGAGACTTGGAGCCCCCTTGATATAATATGAGGCAGAGAGAACATCATTTAATAGATCTCTTCTAGATTCAGGTGCAAGTGTGAATGTGATGCCTAAAGCACTATATTATAAGTTTAAATCTGGGGATTTAGAACCCTTAATGTTAGACTTACAATTAGCAGATATATTTATTAAATAATCCCAAAAAAATAGAAGATATAATAACTTAATTCAAAAAGTGCCAATTTTCTGTAGATTTGGTTGTGGTAGACATGAAAATCATAGGAAACTTAAGCAATGCACCCATTATCCTAGCAAGACCTTTTTTAGCTACAACCAAAGCCATTACCGCATGGTGTAAAGGGACTATATCTCTAAACATGAGAGGAAAATCTATCAAATTATCCATTTTGAATGTTATAAAATATCCTAAGGACTGTAATGAAGACATTTGTTTTATTGATTTTGTTAAGGAATATAATTTTGGTTTTGATAAAATATGAATTATTTTCTATTGATTATGTAAATGCTGAAAATGAAAATTTCAAAGATATATCAAGTTTTCTCCCTCCCACTAACATTGAACTTAAACATTTACCCTCTCATTTAAAAATATGCTTTCCTAGGGCTTAGAGATACTCTCCCAGCTATAATTTCATATTTGTTAACTTTGCATCAAGAATTATCATTGATCAAGTTGTTGTCATATCATAAATCAGCATTAATATGGAGCATTGAGGATATTAAAGGAATAAGTCCTAAGACTTGCGAACATAGGATTTTTATGGGGGAAAATTCTAAACCATCAAGACAGCAAAAAAGAGATGAAACTCACACATGCTTCCAGTAATAAAAAAACAAATTCTCGAATGATTGAAAACTGGTTTTATTAATGTTATTTCAGATAGTCCTTGGGTTAGTCCTATTCTTGTAGTGCCAAAGAAATCAGGGTTAATTTTAACTAAAAATGAAACGGGGGTGGGGATTACAAAGCAGGGTAGCTTCAACTTGGAGAGTATGCATAGTCTAAAGGAAGCTAATCTCAATAATGAAAAAAGATCATTATCCCCTTCCTTTCATTGCCCAAATTCTCCAAAAATTATTTTAGAAAAAAAAATATTATTTTCTTGATGGGTATTAAAGATACAATCAAACCAAAATCAATGAAAGTGATCAACAAAACAACCTTTACTTACCCTGTTGGTACATTTGCTTTTAAAGGGATGCCATTTTATTTATGCAATGCCTCTGCTACTTTCCCAAGAGGCATGAACACTACGTTTTCAGAATGCTATCCAATGTTCTTAAAGAACTGAAAGAACTAGCAGGTGATTGTCTCAAAATATTTATGAATGATTTCTATGTCTTTGGGTCATCTTTTGATACTTGTTTAGCTAACCTTGAAAAGGTTTTACAAATCTTCCTGGAGAATCAGCGAGTGCTCATTTGAGAAAAGTCCAACTTTATGGTAGAGGAGGGCATAGTGTTGGGCCATCAAATAAGCAAGGATGGACTAGGTGGACAAAGCAACGGTGGAAGTGATTAAGAACCTACCACTGTCCACCACTCTGAAGCAACTTAGGGGCTTTGACGGTCACTCCGGCTTCTACACGAGGTTCAAAAAAGACTTTGCCCAAATCTCTTATACCCATCTACTATCAAAAAAATAATGACGCTATTTTTCTGACTGTGCAGAAGGATCCTTTTTGCTGGTTAAAGGAGCACTCATCAACGACCCTATCTTACAAGCCCTTGTATGGAACTTACCACTTGAGCTGATGTGAGATGCCTCAGACTTTGTAGTAGGAGCTGTCTTAGGTCAGAATAGAAAAAAATCCTGTGGCTATATAATATGCTAGCAAAACCTTAGGTGAGGCACAAAAAGAAACTACACAACAAGTGAGAAGGAATCGCTAGCAATAGTTTTTGCCTTAGAAAACTTTATGTGCTACTTATTGGGTACTAAAGTTATAGTTTTTTTTTCTGATCACGCAGCATCAAAATTCTTTATTTCTAAAAAGGAAACTAAACCTTGGCTTATTAGATGGATCCTACTCATGTAGGAATTTGATTTAAAAATTAAGTATGGGAAGGGAGTAAAAAATGTAGTGGCTGACCACCTATCCAGACTTTCGAATCACTCTTCCATTCCCATCTGAAAATCCTTCCCTGATGAGCATATCTTAGAAATAAGTTATCGATCTTTACCATGATATGCCCACATAGTGAACTACCTTGTTCTAGGATTAATTACAGATGACTGGGATTCAAGGATAGGAAGAAATTCTTTAGATATATTCAATTCTAATTTTATAAGGAACTCAAATTGTTTCATCTACAAATTGACCATATCTTTAGGATATGCATACCAAAAGAAGAAGAACAACATAGTGTGTTAATCTTATGCCATTCTCCGCTTTGTGGAGGACACTATGCAAGTAAGATTACTGCTTTAAATTTTCTACAAAGTGGTTTTGTTTGGCCCAATTTGTTCAAAGATGCTCTTAAATTTTGTTCTGCCTGCACGCAGTGCGAAGCAGCAATTAATGAAAGGAAGAATGACCGCATGCCACTTCAACCCATTATAGAGTTAGAGATCTTTAGTTTATGGGTAATAGATTTCATGGGACCCTTCCCAAATTCAGAGGGGTATGAATATGTCTTAGTGGATGTCAATTATATGTCTAGATGGATAGAAGCCATCCCCATTTGGAAGAATGATAACAAGGTAGTATGTAAGTTTATTCACTAAAACATATTTTCTAAGTTTGGGTGTCCTATAGCGATTATTAGTGATGGAGGAACTTGCTTAATAATTAATACTTCTGTTCCCTCTCAAAGAAACATGGAGTGCACCATAGGATTACCCCCTTACCACCTTCAGTCCAATGGACAAGTAGAAGCATCGAACCAAGAGATAAAGAAAATCATCAAACAATTATTAAGCCTGAGGGAAAAGATTGGTCGAATAGACTCTATGACGCCTTATCGGCCTATGAAAGAATATAAAAACCCACTAGGAATGTCCCCCTATTGACTCATATTTGGAAAAAGCATGCCATGTCTGGTAGAACTAGAACATAGGGATTATTGGGCCATAAAACAGTTCAATCTTTCTTTAGACACAGTCGAACCTGAGCAAATTTTACAAATCCATGAGCTCCAAGAGCTGATGAATGAAGCATTCGAGAGTTCACACATCTACAAAGCCAAGATGAAGGCCTTCCATGACAAAACTTAAACCGACAAGCATTTCAAGAAGGCTAGAGAGTTTGGCTTTACAACTCTCGACTACAGCTCTTTCCCAGAAAATTGAAGTCAAGATGGGATGTGCCATTCACTATCATTAAAATTTTCAACAGAGGCGCAGTTACAGATTGTGATCCAAAGAAAGGAGCGTTGTTTACAATAAATTGCCAAAGGTTGAAAGCATACTTGGAAACATTCTCATTGCCCCAACACATGACTATGTCCTTAGAAGAACTAATGGATCTGCCACTGTCCTGAAAGGGCAGACTTGGTTTTAATTATCCTCCCATGTTAGTTTCTTTACTTTATGATTCTCTTTTACCCTTATTTCTGTGTTTTTTTATTTTCAGATAAATGGCCCAGTAGCGCACACCACCCAAGAACTTACACAACATGTTTTCAACTTCAAAACCTCTTAATAACGCTGTTTGTAATTCTTGAACCTGAAGTTTTATTTTCTTGCATTCTTATACACAGGAGAATATGCATGATTTAGGTGGGGGGAGAGTACTTGAATGGTTCAGAATTACTAAGATCAAAGTAAAACTATACTTAATTTTTAGAAGAACCTGAAGGTTGCATGGAGTACTTGTCACCTCAGAACCTTGTGAGTAAAGGGGTAAAAGTATAGGACCCATCATTTTAACTACTAAAGAGAGGACCATGTAATCTAGGACCCCCAATGGATAGCTTAAATTGTAGAACTCTATGGGGTGGGAGTCTTGACAAGAGTTGAAGTAGTAGAGAGGGAGCGGTGGAACTAGAAGAATCAAAGTCTTGATAATAGAAGAAAGGAGAATAAGAAAGCACATAATGGGATAAGAAAAAAATCCCATATCCAACGAAGAAGCCATAAGGGTCTATTTATAGAGTTGAGAGGGAAGCGAGAGAAATGTTTCCGTCTTAACGAAGGTAAGGCGAACATCTTCATGATAACATGTTTGAATGCAGAGTCATCATGATCTTTTGACAGCACGCTGCCACTTGACACCATAGCTGTATTCATGATATGTCATTTATAGCCGTTGTCAAACATCCGAGGCGCTCGTGTTTGTACGGAAGATGGTGGTTCACAATTCCAAGGCACTGGCGTTTGTATGGAAGACAGTGGTCCAACATTCCAAGGCTCTGGCATTTGTATGGAAGACGCTGGTCCATCATTTCGAGGAATTTATGCTTGACTGTGGTTCTCTGAGGATGGATCTTCCACCTGAGAAACATGTGTTTTCATAAGCATGGAGGTGGCAGCAACAGCTGGAGAAACCCGAGGAGGATTGGCAATATGTTTGAGAAGATTAGTTGCATTAACATCCCCCCGCAAAACCAAGGTGGGAAGCACATTGACTTTTGATCAGATCCACTGAAATTGTTGCTTTGAGAGTGGTTTGGTGAGAAGATCTTCAAGTTGATCATGAGTAGATAAGAAGGAAACTTTATGAAATCCAGCTGAGACACGTTCTCTAACCAAATGAAAAGCAATTTCAATATGTTTCGTGCGAGAGTGGAACATAGGATTTTTCATAAGATAGGTGGCACCAAGGTTATTGCACCATAGCGTTGGAGATAAACCTGGATGTAAATGAACTTCAAGAAGTAAAGATTGAGATAACTGAATGCCAAATGATGTTCAGATAAGTTCAATTCCTAAAAATACTTAGATGGCCCTAGATCACGAAGAGGAAATTTACTTTGAGTGCATTAATAGTGATGGTAACTTCATTTGTATTAGATCCTAGCAGTAAGATATCATCAACATAGACGAGAAGAAATAAATGAAAGTCAGATGTTGTTTTGAAAAACAATGAAGTATCAGTTTTTGAGCTTTAAAAATTTAATTGTCATAAGAAAGTAGAAATTTTTGATGCCACATCTGGGGTGCTTGTTTTAAGCCATAGATTGATTTCTTTAGTAGACAAACATGATTAGGATATACGGTATTAATAAATCCCGGCAGTTGTTTCATATAAAATTTTCCACTTAGATCTCCATGTAAGAAAGCATCAGAAATATATAATTGTTGAATGCACCAGTTTTAGAAATAGCTACTGATAATAAAAGATGAATTGTAGTCATTTTTACTACCGGACTGAATGTGTCATGATAATCCATACCTTGAGACTGACTAAACCCTTGAGCTACTAACCTGGCTTTATATCGTTCAATAGAGCCATTAGCACAAAGTTTGGTATTAAGTACCCATCTGGGGGAATGGTAAGAAGCCATGTCTTATTTTGATGGAGTGCACTTATTTCTTCTTCCATTGCCTTTTTCCACATTGGCATTCGTAAGGCCTGAAAAACAGTAGTAGGTTCAAGTGATGAAGATAAAGAAGATTTTGTACTTACTTGCGCATGATGTGCATTGAAGGTCGAAAGAAGTCATCTTTGTTCCTGAGTAGCTGTGGAACATCAAGTAGATCATATATGTGACACATTTTAAGATGAGGTGTTGACTGATGTGTTGTTGATGTTGAATCACTTCTGTGTTCTACAAGTTGTGAAGGCGGTGGTGTGGAAGAGGAACTTATCAAGGGACTTTGTTCTGATGAAGACATAGATTTAGTTGATTCCGCATGATTATGAGATAATGAAATTGTTGATTCAGGTAGATTGTTCAGTGTAAGATTGATTGATGTATATTCTAGTCATGCAGCCCCTAAGATTCCATCAGTGGAATGAGAAGAAGAAAAAGATTGAGAGAATGGGAAAATAGATTCATCAAATATAACATCTCTTGAAATGTATAGACGATTTGTGGTGAGAGACAGACATCTATATCCTGTGTAAGGAATTATAGCCGACAAAAACACAACGTTCCGACCAAGAAGACAATTTATATTTAGTATAAGCACGAAGGTTTGGAAACCAAACCAAGCCAAAAACTTTTAAAAATGTATAATCTGGTACCTTGGAGTTACGTATCTCAAAGGGAGACTTGTTATCAAACACAGGAAAAATCATTCAGTTGATAAGATACGCAACAGTTGCAACAACATCATCACAAAATTTTTCTTGCATGGAGGCTTGTTGTAACATGCACAATGCAGTCTCTATAATATGTTGGTGGTTACATTCAGCTGTCCCATTTTGCTTCGGTGTATGGGATAGGACACTTGATGTTTAATAACACATGTCTGAAACTATTTATAAAGAGATTGAAACTCATCACACCAATCAAATTAATATACCTTTAGTTTTATAGAGAACTGTCGTTCTACAAATTGTTCCAATTGTATGAATGTAGTGAAGACGTCACTCTTGGCCATTAATGGATACAACCATGTATACCTGCTGTATTCATCAATGAACGTAACATAGTATGAATACCCAAGATAAGATTTAGTGGGCAAAGGGCCCCAAAGATCAGAATCAACAATTTGAAGCGGTAAACGAGAAGAGTATTGATTAACTGAAAATGACAGTTTTCATGCCTTGCTTAAGCAACATGACGAAGAAGTAGATGGAAATAGTGTTTAAGATAAAGGAAGTCCAAAACGTGAGATAATTTGTTTTAAAATACGAAACGCAGGATGTCCTAGGCGTAGGTGTCACACATCAGCAGTCTGCCGCTCGCCAAAAAAATGTCTGTCCCATGAGAAGAAGCTCCCCCGTCATGTGATCCTTTATATAGCACACGTTAGGGTGAAATTCAACAAATACATTGTTATATGTCTTGGGTTTATGAATAGAAAGAAGATTTTTGGATTTGTGGTGCATGGAGCATATTATGAAGATTAAGAGCATGATTTATGTTAGTTAGGGGAATAACAGAAGATCCAAGAGAAGATATGACCAAACCTGTACCATCACCTATGAAGAGCCGATCAGAGCCACCATATGGAACCCATCCGTAGAGGTTGTGAATATCAAAAGTTACATGATGCGTGGCCCCGCTATCAGGGTACCATGCAGTGGTATGCTGAGGGAGAGCTTGTGGAGGGACCATTGGACGTGCATGACCACCATGATGAGATATGTAGGCTTACGGTAGTGGAGAGTAACTCAACGTTGGTGATCCACTAGGCATTCCTGAAAACACAGATGGTCAATTTTGCGAAAAAAGATCTGCATTCAGGTGCACGGTGTCCTTTCTTGAAACATAACTAACATCTAGGGACAAATCATCCTCCATGTCCACGTCATCCTCGTCCATCTCCAGCTCTTCCAGTATAACGATATCCTTGAGTGCGGGAGGAAGGTGAGTAATGATTGAAGTTGGAGTTTGAAGCTTGACTTACATGGGCAGTCTGCACCTGGTTGGCCATTGGTGTTGAAGAGGGATACATGGGCTCATCCTCACTTCCAAAGTTGTCTAATGCCACTTCAGAGAGGAGAGCAGCAACCAAGTCATCAAACGACAAACTCTCATTTCGAGTTGTTGTACCAGTTCGAATTGAGCAAAATTTGGATCGAAGGCCACGCAGAAAAACAAACTTTGTAGTGTGCTCAGCCACAATTTTTTGAAACTCAGAGATGCATTCATCAAGGGATGAGTTCCCTTAAAGGAATGAAACCTCTTGCTTAAATCCATTATTCAAGATTTCGATGTAGACGAGAGTTCTAATGTGAGCTTATCCCAGGCCTCTCCGGCTGTGAGATAGTCGGAAACCATAGGCAGAAATTCAGCGGACATTGAAGAAATAATAGTGGAGAGTACCTGCTGATCATAGCACTTCCAAGGCATATTTTCGTCGTCGGTATCAATTTCTTCAAGAGGTGGATGCATCAGATGTCGACCAAGGCATTGGGATTTGATGATTGGAACTATCTGAATCTTCCAAAGGAGGTAGTTTGTTTTTGACAACTTGATCATCATCAATGGAGTTGAGGAGATTGTGTTGACTGGAGTGCCCATGTGTTCACAAAAAAGAAGAGAAGGCCAACTAGAGACAAGGTTGGCAGTAACACCCGCTCCTTCAGTTGAGACGCTCGCAGCTTCAGCAACCTCTGGTACCATGAGAAGAATTGAAGTAGTAGAGATAGAGCAGTGGAACTAGAAGAATCAAAGTCTTGATAAAAGAAGAAAGGAGAATAAGAAAGCACAGAAAGGGATAAGAAGAAATAAGGATCTATTTATAGAGTTGAGAGGGAAGTGAGAGAGTTGTTTCCACCTTAATGAAGGTAAGGCGAACATCTTCATGATAAGACATTTGAATGCAGAATCATCATGATCTTCTGACAGCACGCCGCCAACTGACACTATAGCTGTATTCATGATATGTCATTTATAGCCATTCTCAAACATCCAAGGCGTTGGGGTTTGTAAAGAAGATGGTGGTACAACATTTCGAGGCTCTGGCGTTTGTACGGAAGACACCGGTTCATTGTTCCGAGGCATATGTGCTTGACTACGGTTCTCTAAGGACGGATCTTCCACCTAGGAAACAAGTGTTTTCAGAAGCATGGAGGTGGAAGCAACGGCTGGAGAAATCTGAGGAGGATTGGCAGAATGTTCATGAAGATTAGTTGTGTTAACAAGTCTAACAAAATAACGAGGTAAAATGAGGAATCACTAGTTTTCATGCCATGGGATATAATGGAAAAATGAAAGATATATGCCTGAGTGAAAGTGAGGAAATCCATTGTCCCTAGCAAAGTTAGCCAAACCTACTTAGTGAAAAAAAAAAACCCACTTGAGCTCCTCTTAAGAGTTTTAGAGCCTAATTTTTAAATATCCCTTTTTATGTAGTTTTTGACCTTATTAGGTCTTTCTCCCAGATGATTTTTGTAGTCATCCATATTTGAGCTTCATTCATGATTGACTACTCTCCCAGATAATATCATGCATTACTCTACTTCTCCACACACCATTCAATCCATTGAACATGTTCAATCCACTCACCACTCCACTAAATTTCATAACTTCCCACTTCTCCACCATTAAATTTCCCAACATACTATCTCTTAAAAAATAAAAACATGTGAAATTTCGTACGAGATCATTATGCCATCCTCACTTCAGAAGGCAAATAAAGAAATTACAAAGATCAATTGTGCATAATCCTGAAAGATGAAATGCTATCCTAGCTCAAAAAAGTCTTGGAGAGACAAAACAGAGGTGGAGTTTTGAGAATTCAAGGAAAGGAAAGTGGAGATACATCCTATTCCGCCCATAATCATACCATTCACATCATCCACTTTACCATCCTCTATGCATGCATAATATGGGAAAGTAGGAAAATCATGAATGGCACATTATCTTGTTTTACTCTTAACACACTTTTTTCACATTATATAATTATGGGAGCCCTTTTAGACTCCAAAGCAGTATGTTATCTTCTTTCAGCTTCCCTATTTTGTAAAAAATACACAAGTAGAAAACACTCTTGCAATGCATACTTGGATGGAAGTGAGTTGGGGATCTTAAAAGCACCAAGCCTCCATTCAAATGTGATTGAGTGAATAAAGGTCGAGGATTTATATCTACTCATGAGAGCGTGAGAAAATCATTTTATCTCCATAGCACCAGACCATCAGATAGACTCAACATTGATAATAATCGTAAGCATAGGCATTGGGCATCCAGCGTTGAGCACTTCCCAGATCAGTACTCAAAAGAGGTCAACCTAGTAGTCGAACCGATATAATCATGGTCATACTAGTGAGTAAGATATGATGGATGGTTGCTATATTCTTATCCCCTAGCTTCTAGGATTGAACGGCGACAAGCCACCTAGGTGATTTAAGGAAATGCTAAAGAGAAACCTTAGGACATTGCTAAGGAACTAGCAATGATTTGAGTTGGGGGGTATGATAACATCTGATCTACACATGATTATCATTGATGGATTCAAGTTTATGAAAACTTGATGATTACATGTTATCATCATTTAAGGATATATTTACACATAAAATCACGAATTATGCTTGCACTCACTTTTTTGTAAAAATGATGAAAATACTTGAAGATTCTAATATAAAATAATGGACTACTGAATGCAAAATATTTCACTAAAAAGGAGTTGTAATTAGTAATAAAACTAATTTTCCACTTTTATGATATTTGTCTAAGTATCTTCAGGGGTGACATCGCCAAAAGGGTCCTTATGTCCATCAAGGTGACAAGGTGGGCGAACGTGGCAAGCGCACACAAATGGCGTGTGCAATAGCGCATGTAGGGCACCTATGTGGTGGTGAGGTTGTGCACACATGGCGCACAGAGCACACATGTGGCGCACAAGAGAGAGGGG
Organism: Wolffia australiana; assembly: GCF_029677425.1. Classification (NCBI taxonomy): domain Eukaryota; kingdom Viridiplantae; phylum Streptophyta; class Magnoliopsida; order Alismatales; family Araceae; genus Wolffia; species Wolffia australiana. The sequence goes on along the minus strand of NC_135843.1, from coordinate 18,014,844 downwards.
ATGGTCATGTTAACACTTTCAATTTTCTAGCTCTTGAACCTAAATTATTCTCCACAACCTCCGATCACGCAATTCCAAGTCTTCGAAAGAGGGATTAGGAGTGTGTGATCAAATTCTATCCTTCAATTCTTAAAATTTATCTCCATCTTTATATTTTTACAAAAAACCTTAATTAGATACCATATCTGTCTTCTCTCTGGTTCAACTCACAACTCTACTTCTTACGTTAGTGATTGAAGGTGCATCTTATTTACATTATTGTATGAGTCCAGTTTTCACAATGACTATCTTCATAGAAAAATTAACTTGACGCCATGCCAAGCAGGCTGATGTAACACGATGGTCAAAATTGACACTTCATGTCATGTCCAGTGGGTAGGCTCTAAATGCGATGTTAATGACACTGAATACTGATATGATTTTTTAAAAATAATAATAATAATAACGAAAAGTGCATCAATCGTCAGATGGCCCGAGACGCAGATCAATTGGACTACACATGATGGGTCCGCTCACGACCAAGTTCCCAATGCCATGGGAGTTCAGTTCAAACAATCTGACGAAAAATGGGGAACATATGTCATCCAAAATATCCACACCATCGAGTAACGAAACCGATGTGTCACCATCAAGAGAACTCCTATCGTAATTTTAGGGGCTAATCCTATAATTCTATAATCACTCAAGGCAGCGGAGTAATCAAAACCAGTACTGAAGAAGGTAATTAAAACTGAATAAGTAGAGGGGAGGAGGGGACGGACGTGACCTGGGGGTGCAATTTTATCATACAAGGTGCGATGATGAGAGTCGACAAGATGAAGTACGGACGAAGTGGTGGCGATTCCACAACAAATGGCTAAGTAGTTTGCCGCTTGTGAATCAAGGGGACTGGTGAGTCGGACTGTCGTGCTAGCATTGTTGAAGTCTCTGAATGTTGGGTGTGAAGCTCGATGCTTGGCCACTTATCTTGACGTCATGATTCAGCGGTCTGGAAGTAAATGTTGAAAAGGGCTTCCATGATAGCAGATCAATGTTGATAAGGCGGAAGCAGTCCGGGGAAGCAGATTGTGATCAGTCGGTGGGTAGTTTCCAAAAGGGAATTACTCTATGAGTCTGACAATGGAGATCCTGTGAGAGACCACGCCTGAACAAAGCAGATATCTCTAGGTTGATGAACGCAGAGGACGTTGTAGCTAGGCAGTAGCAGATTCGAATCAAAATTAGAGCATGCAAGGGGTGGACGGGTCGACGTCCAGCACGCAATTTCTTCCAACACCCACCACCAGTTTTTATGTCGATGGAATCTTCGAGTAGCACGATGGGTACAAGGGCGATCCGCAGATGAGAGTAGTGATATCGTTGAAGAAACTCTCAAATGATCAACCCACGACAAGCAGATTGTTCCACATCAAAAAGAAATTACCCATTGAGTTGGTGATGGCAGTTCCAACAGTGTGATGCATGTCCGAAATCATGCACGATCCCTCTACGAAGGTGGCGTGGTCAACATGGTGATGGTGATGAGAGACAGAATCGTTCATGATATAGGGTCTGATCCAGCGATTCAATCCAGTATTTGAAGCCGATAAATGAATCGATGATGTGCAGATGAATGGAGGTAACTCGGAATCTTGGTAAGGGTCAACGAAACTGTAGATCTTTGACAGAGAAGGAACCCGATGATGCCCTTTTTAAGATGAATCTACAACTGGATGCCGGACGTTCTTCTCCCAAGGAAGAAGGAATAAAGGAAAAAAATAGCAACGAAGAGAGAGACCTTTCTTCTCAAAAAAACCAACTGTCGACTCTAAAACTGAGATCTGGATTTCTTTCAAAACAAGCATGTCCCTCCCACGTTCACTCCTACCCTTTCTTTATAGAGAGGGAGCGGTAGTTATGGGAGGCCCAATTGAGCCTCTTTTAAGGGGAAAGCTTATTAGGCTTTTCCCTTAAAAGGGCTCTTTAGGGGGAGAAGAAGCCCAACATGGATTTCCTCCCCCTAAAGATGACAATTAATTTTAAAAAAAATAAAACACGTACGAGGGGGGGGGGGGTACTCACACAGGAAGGGTCTCTCGATAACCCACATATGAAAAAAGGAAGAAAAGAACATAAAGACACACGACACACTGCGAAATGATGATGTCACTTCTCAAACCTGATAGTTGAACTGTATATTCTTCATGTCGGCTCGAGCTCTGCGACGTGGCTGGCCACGGGTCGGGGCGCAATCGACTGGATGGTCCTCCATTAGAGCCCTGATGGGGTGCACATATGGCACACGTTCGTGCGTGTGTCATCACATGTGCACATGCATGTGCACGTGTGGGCACATGAGAGATGACATAGGGGGCGTGTGTGTGTGATTTGGAACATTACATATTAGCACCACTTTTAGATCCCGAATCGACGAGAATTTAGTCCATGTGGATCTAAATTCTATTGCTTATCAGATATCAACATCGCGCTGTGAGGACCGCCGATGACAAGGTGAGCTTAGTTTTTATTTGTCATTTTGTGCAGGGATAGATGGCGGGACACGTTGAAAAATCTGGGAGACAGACCTTGTGGCCATCACATCCAATGGGCGGTAATGTTGCCGATTATATTGCACTGATCTGACAGCTCAGAGTTGATCCACACTTCATGAAAACTGATCCGATCATCAACGATCAATCCGTTCATCAAAGAAGACAATCTTAAGGCCCACAATCATCCCACACTTGATACTGATTGATTGGATTGCTGAGGATCAACCCGACAATCAAACAAATGATTAAACGGCTATGAAAAATTAGAAAAATCATGAAAAATGCCCAAAAAATTTATGGCTGTAATTATTTCAGCTGTTTCCTCTCTTCCCCCTCTTCCAGAGGACTGGTGGTCATTAAATAGAGGTCTAGAGGTCAAAACATTTTTGTACTTCTTAATATCTCTTACCATTGGGTGGCCTTGTGGAACAAAACTTGGGAGTGCCATTCGTGGGTTTATGTCTTCTTGAAAACATGAGCTTTTTCCCTCCTTTGATCAGTCCTCATGTCAATTTCTACATGCAGAGCCCCAGTAAAAATTTACTGACTCATAAAGTGAGATTAATTCTTGGAAGGATCACCATAGAGAAGGTAAGTCCTAGATAAAAAAACATTAATTTGGGTTCCTCTTTATTCCATTCCATCATCTCTCATCTTACCATCATCCCCACATTCTCTCATCATTTTTTTCTCTGTTACAAGCTCTTAATCCCTGTGAGTATGAATTAAAAGGTTATAAATCCGTTACCTAAGTAGGGTTTTCATCGTAAACCCCTAATTAGAATTTTTTCATCTGAATTTCTTTATCTCTTTCATCCTATCATCCTCCCACATTTTTTAAATCATTATAATCTCTGTTATAAGTTTTTAAAACCTATGATAGGAATTAAGAACTTATAAATATAATTTACTTACATAAAAAAATCATATACACCTAGCTATATCTTCTTTCATACACCCCCACCTTATCCCCTTTCTTAATCAATCAATTGCTTTAAAAATCAATCATAATCACATATCCCTCTCCATGGTTTGACCCCTTGCTCACCATTCACACTAGTAATGAGTGAATTTAGGGTATAATATAAATTTAATGCATTAGTCTCAGAATTTCACAATTGACTAGGTTAATCAACAAAAACTTGACTCATTAATTGGCGCCCTTGCCACCGAAGGGCAATAGCACTGAGATTGAATTTTTAAAATAAATTATCCAGAGAATTAATTTTTTTACTATTTTATAACTACCAGGAATTAACCTTGTTCTTGTGCGATTGTGTTGAGGATGAAATTATCGCATCCGGGATTACTAGATGTCGATCTCGTTAAGTTTTCTTTCAAATATGATTCTAGCTCTATTATAATAGAAAATCAAGACCATCTTAGACGAATAAAATGGATCAATATAAAACTCCAAGAAGCAACACAAATGATGGACAAGGTATGCATCGTACAACAATTGGGGAAATGATGGAGTCCACTAGATATTCCAATTATTCAACATATTCATCAGCTTCTCATAGAGATACCCTGCGTACAAAGAGTAAGGAATATTATGAATCACCAAGCCTAGAAGAATATCGAGCACTTAAAGCAAAATCCTTTAAGAATTATGGTAAGGGGAATCATATAAATGATTTTATATCATTCAAACAGATCTCTCTCTATCTCATACAATTCCAAGTTTAAATTACTTCCCATTTCAAATTCAATATTGACATTTTGTTTCAAAAAAAGTTGAAATATTACTCTTATAAAGAGATATCAAAAAAAATTTAAGTATCTAAAAAGACTATGTGAATGAAATAAATATATATATATATATATTTAAATATTAGATTCATACAAGACCTAATTTCATACTGAATATTTTTTATTGGAAGAACTTTTTTATATCAACTAGTTTTCACCTTTAAATAATGAATTCTAAAGCTTAACAACCTTATAATGTATTCTTCTCATTTTTAAAACCATTGAATGTTTTAATCGGGTTTTCAAACATAATGTAAATTTTTGGCAAGTAAAAATTGAAATAAAAAACATTAAATTATTTTAATATAAATATATGAAATGAAACATCCCTAAATTGGATAAATATGAATAATTTAAATGAAAAATGTTGTACTGTAGAATAACTAATTTCACTTACTATATTGTGTCATATAATTAAATATCATTTATTATATTTTTTTCTTGAATCTCTTCACTTCAACAGTGTTAAGTTTATATAAGTAGACAGATCTTTCATTCATTATTTACGATTTTTAAGATGTATTGGTTTGATAGGTTGATTCGCTGATCCACAAGTACTTATGTTTTTGAATTATTTGGCGTTGCTGTTATCCATAGTAATATTTATGAATAATAGTTTAATTTCCAGCTTCTTTTGAAGACTCAAGGTAAATTCTCCTGAATTTTCTTACTATATTCATATATTTTAGGTTTTATTATTATCTATATTTTACTATATTTTTATGAGTTTTTGTTTTCAGAATCCACTAAGCCATTTAACATGTGTTCTTTTAAAAAATATAGATAATTAAATAACCCTTCTTATCAGTAAATACAAGTAGAAATATCCATTTTATAGGTGAGAAATAGAACTTATATTAGGAAATGAAAAATAAGTAAAATTAAATAAGCCATAGAATAGGTAAGTAAGAATAACTTAATTAAAATACCATGTAATAGGAAAACAAGCTAGTGTGAAATAACACTCATAATAGATAAATGAAAATAAATAGAATGTACATTAGGTAAATAAAAACTCATATAATAATTAACCCTTACCATATGGAAATAAGAAAAACTTAAATATAATAATCATACAATTAAAAAAAAAGAGGAAGCAATAAAACACACAATGTCTGCAAAATAAATAGCCCTCAAAATAATAAATGAATAGAGCCTTATTTGATTTATGAAATATGAAATAGGAAAAAAGGTTATCTTCTTATGCATTTATGAATTTTCATGATGTGAAAGCCCATTCATTCATCATTAGTTGGTCCATGGTAATAAAGAGGAAGAGGTATGAGTATTACTTTGAACTATTATCGTCCCTTTAAGGACTCAAAGTAAGTTTCTTGAACATTTTGACTCGTTTTGTATTTTCTTTCATTAAGGTATGTTTCTTCCTATGACTTTTTTATTTTATTGGGATTTTTTATTTGATAATCAAATTAATTTTTGTGATATTTTTTAAGTTACTTAACTCAAGCAACATTTCTTCATAGTAAAAAAAATAACTAAAGTTAATATCCCTTTTTATAACAAAAAAAACTTCAAAATTAAATAACATGTATCATACGTAAATAAAAATTATAATTAAATATATATAAATAATTAAATAACTCTAGTAGTCAGTGGATAAATAATGATAAATATTTGATAACTATAAAGTAGAAAAATAAAAAGAGATGAAGTTAAGTAGCTCATACAATCGATGAAAATATAAACTAATATGATACATCTATTTTATTTCTCAATTTGACAAATAAAAGCACTTCTAGTCTTTTTAACTAGTTTTCCAAATATAATGGGCGTTTTGGGTAATCTAAAACATAAAGTAAATTAATCCATACTACAGATAAGTAAGAATAACTAAATATTAATTTCTTTATTTTATTTTTTTCAAGTATTCCTTCAGAATATTCGAGATTATTTCAAGATAAACCTCTTTTCTTCATCATTTGTGAACCTTGAGATGTGGCTGATTGATTTATTATTGCATGATATAATAGTATGTGCTGTGTTTTCTTAATTAGTTGGTCATAATAACAATATGTATTAACAATATTCTGATTTGTGAGCCACTGTGAAGACATGGGAAGAGGAGAGAGACAGAGAGAGAGGAAGGGATCAAGAGAGAGCGATGAGAGAAATCGAGCGCAGGTGAGAGAACCAATGGGATTTGAGAGATATAGAGATAGCACGATTGATAGAGAGTGATTACTTGGTCAAGATAACATGAGAGAGAATGAGAAAAAATTAATTTGAATTCAGTGCCCGGTTAGTTTGGTGATTTGAATATCAATATGAATTTAGTGTTTGGTTAGTTGAACATTTTGAAATTGGGAGAAAATTCAGTAGTAAATTAATCATATTACCAATTCAAACCAGATTAAAAACTTAATCTGATATGAGAAGAGAGTTAAAAAAAGGGATGGGCAATGTGAGCTAGAGAGAATTGTTGGCCAAAAGATATCTAGAAAAGAGCATAGGAGGAATAAAAGATTAAGAGGAAAAAGAGAAGTGGATAGAGCTGAGAAACTCCTGTGCTGGTGACACATTTTTAAAAAAGTTAGAAAATTTAGGTTCAGTTTTACAAATTGAGAGAGAAAAGATAATGGGAGAGTGAGTGAGTATAAGAGTGCGGCAGAGAGCAACAGGTGGACGTGAAGAGATAGAGAGAGGGATAATTATAAATGGGAAACTACATAGTGGATTTTGCAAGATTTTCTAAAACAGATACAAGACATAGATTCCCAATCTCCGTCTCTCTCTCTCTCTCTCCATTTCACTCTCTCTCTCTCACATATATATATGGGTTAATAGCACGAAATGTCCCAAACTTTTTAAAAAATCTGAGATATATCTCAAACTATTTTTTTGGCACGGTATATCCCAAACTCTCTAAGTAGGCTCCGACATATCCCGGATATGACGTGGAATCCATCATGGCTGCCAGGTGGATTTCTGGCCAGATTTTGACCTGGGCAGAATCCACCTGGCAGGCACGATGGATTCCACGTCATAACCGGGATTAACCCTTTTCTCTATCCTTGATCAAACCTAGTTGAGAGAGAGAGAGAGCGAGAGAGAGCGAGAGCGAGAGAGGCAACGAGAGAGAGAGAGAGAGCGAGAGCGAGAGAGAGAGCGAGGCATTCTAGAGAGAGAGAGAGAGACAATGAGAGAGAGAGGGAGGTATTCTAGAGAGAGAGAGAGACATTCTATAGAGAGAGAGGAGTTCAATGTCGATATTTGTTTTTCGATAAGAGAGAGAGAGGCATTTTAGAGAGAGTGAGAGGCATTCAGTATCGATATTTGTTTTTTGATAAGAGAGAGAGAGGTGTTCTAGAGAGAGAGAGAAATAGAGAGAGAGAGGGAGGCATTCTAGAGAGACCCGACCGAATCGAATTGGCCGGGAGAGAGAGGAGGCACAGAAACAGAGACATAGACAGAGAGAGAGGGGAAGGTGGAGAGAGAGAAAGAGAGTGAGAGGGGGGGGAGAGAGAAAGAGAGTGAGAGAGGGGAGAGAGAGAGAGAGAGAGGTGAGGGGAGGGAAAGACTTTCTGCTTGGGGGAGGTTATCAGCAATTGTCTTATATATTCTTTAGGCTTTCAAAAGCCCAAACCAAACCGAGCATTCTGACCAAAAGGTAGGGTTGTCTATCGATATCCGTTTGGTATGTGATATCATTATGTCAGTAATCGATACCCAATTGTTGATATTTGATCTGAATGTGAGATATCAAATGTATGGAAAGGAAAACTCTAAAAAAACTCTCTCTCTCTTAAATTTACCCCACTCTTCGAAGAACTAAATTTCTCTTTTTCTATCCCCCACTCTCTTTCTCTCTTTCCCTCTAAATCTTCTTATTATGCATCTCGATTTTTTTATATTCTATTTCTTTTTGTTTTAATTCTTTAAAATGTAATTCTTTTTTTCTTCTTTTACATTCTAATTGAAACTTAGATTATGAAATTTACTTATTTTTACGTTTTTTACAGCTTTTCATCTTGTATTAAATGAAAATATTCGATATTGTTATTGGTTTTCCATATCTTGTGATCGATGTTGGCATTGTCCTCTTCGGATATTTGATATTCGTTAATTGGCATTGTTCATGATAACAGATTGATCAACAACCATAATAATCAGATCATGGTAGGGTTCATCTATTGGTATCTGGGACAACATTCATTATCCAGATATCAATAGTCAATACCATGTATTCAATAAACAATATTGATGTGATACCTACATCGATGGACTGATAAGATTGGATACTTGTTGTCCGATGTCGAATTGAATATTGGATATAAAAAAGGAGAATGAATATAAAATATCAGTTATCGAAGTTAGATATTGATATGGTGATCGGATCCTGCTCAGTGTCTGATTTGAGCGGATCCGATTTTTGATGTTTGAAATTTTTATCGATATCTCAATACCAATAGCACTACTCAACACCTCTAGCTGACCTCAAAATCTCAATAATGATAATGATTCATCTAAAAATCAAACTCTCTATTTCTCTCTCTAAAATTTATCCATCTCTTCAAAACTCTCTCTCTCTCTTAAATTTACCCCTCTATCTGGAAAACTAAATTTCTCCTTTTTATTCTAAATATTTTTATTCTACTTCTTGATTTCGTTTTATTCTATTTCTTTTTTTTATCATTCTTTAAAATGTATTTCAGTTTTTCTTCTTTTACATTGTAATTCAAACTTAGATAATTAAATTTACTTATTTTTTATGTTTCTTTATAGTTTTTCACATTCCAAATCATCTTCACATTCAGAAATTAAGGTCTGACCAAACCAGACCGAGCTGGACCGTGACCCAACCGGACCGAATTTAAGGTTCAGACCGTAAGGAGTGCCTAAAAATGGACCAAATTTAAGGTCTGAATGAATTTAAGGTCTGGTTCTTCATCGTGCAGTGGTGCTCTCCCCACCATGCTCCTATTAGATTGTCTCACAAGTCAAAGTGTAAAAAAATGTAAGTTTTCCCTTGATAATTAAAATATATCATACGCATCAGCAGTTACTATTTTCCATTTGTTTCTTAAATAGGGCTGATAACAAGAGAAAAGTGTTTGGTTCTGATTATGATAGTGATGCTGATTCTGAATATAGTCCATGTGAAGAAAATGAGGAAAGTGATGTGTATACAAGTGATCCCGATGGATATTCAAGTGAAGAATGGAATGATGAATTTGTTGACAGCCAGAGAAATAGAAAAGAACAAGTTCAACGACAAGTATCTGTTGATGGATATCATAGTGAGTATGCTGATTCGGATGATGAGATATTAACTCCCAATGATACTGATGATGAGGGTGAAAATAGAAGGAACATACACAGGGGCAAAAGGTATGATCCTAGATGCCCATTGAGAAGATTAAATTTCAAGTAGGCATGAAATTTGAATCGTCTTCTCAATTTAGGACAGCTGTGAAGAACCATGCTATATGGAATGGGTTGAACATCAGGTTTTTTAAAGTCTGGTGAGCAAAAAGTTGAAGTTGTTTGCACGAAAGATTGCACATGGAGGATATATGCTAGTTGGGATGGTATGAAGGAGGCTTTTGTTGTGAAGACACTAAATGATAATCATAGGTGCAGTAGGGCTGCGAGGAATAGACAAGCCGATTATCATTGGATTGGAAACCACTTCTTAGAGAAAATTCAAATGAATATGAATTGGAAGGTGGTAGATATGATGCGGGAAATAAACGAACAGTTTAGAATCACAGCTTCAAAGCATACCTGTTATAGAGCTAGATCTGCGGCGCGCAAGAAGCTTCAAGGATATTTGAATGACCATTATCACTTGCTTCCTTCTTATGTTGCTGAGTTAAAGAAGGTTAATAGGAGTAGTACTTTTGAGTTGGTGCTTGATAGAGGCACTCTTGATTCTTTGATTAGGTTTAAGAGACTCTATATATGCATTGATTCACTAGTAAGAGGTTTTCTTGAAGGTTGCAGAAGATTCATTGGTTTGGATGGATGTTTTTTGAAGACCAAAATGAAAGGCCAATTGTTGAGTGTTGTGGCAAGGATGGGAATAATCAAATGTTCCCTATTGCCTAGGCAGTGGTTGAAGGGGAAAATCAAGCTTCTTAGACTCGGTTTATTCAACTACTAATGGAAGATATAGGAATTTCTGATGGTCATGGTTGGACGATCATAAGCGATCAACAGAAGGTACTTAACTAACTCCTTCATAATATTATAATTGTTTGAAGTCTTATTCCTTAATGTGGAACTAATTTATTGCATTAATAGCTTGATACTCTCTTACATTTTGCAGGGACTAGAAAATGCAGTGGCATATGTGTTACAACATGTGGAGCATAGGAATTGTGCTAGACATATTTATGGAAATTGAAAGAAGAAGGGACATTCCACTGAGATACTGAAGAACTTATTTTGAAAAAATGTGAAGTGCACAACTCATGAAGATTTCCAACAGATCATGAGACAGATGAGCACATTGAAATCACAAGCCACGCATGACTTTGGAGATATAGGCATAAAGAAGTTTTGCAGGGCTTACATTAGTGAGTGGCAAAAATGTGAAGTGATTGATAACTATATTTGTGAGTGCTTCAATAATTATATCATACAGTCTAGGTCTAAACCTATTATAGACATGCTAGAAGATATTAGAAGTGCAATCATGCAGAGGATATTTAAGAAAAAGGAGTTATTTTCTGATAGAACTGATCAATTATGCCATCGGATAAGAGAGTTGCTTGAAGATAACAAGTTGAAGTCTAGGACATGCACTCTTAGACATGCAGGCCAGTATCAATTTGAAGTTACAAACTTGGGAAACATATTTTTGATTTTTTAACTTGCCAGAGCTTGTAGTTGCAGATATTGGGATATAAGGGGCATTCCATGCTCCCGAGCTATTACTTGCATTCAGTGGATCAAGCATGACCCTATCAATTTTTTCACTGACTCGTTGAAGAAAGATGTATACCAGCTAGCTTATAGTCATGGTATCCCACCAATGAATGGAAAAAACTTATGGAACGAAGTTGAAGGGAACTATGTATTCCCTCCTTTCGTGAAGAAACAACCTAGAAGGCCCAAGCAAAAGAGAAGAATTGACATCAGTGAGAAAGAACTTAATGGTCAAAGATTATCCAAGAAAGGCGTGCAGATGAAGTGCTCTCTCTGGCACCAAGTTGGCCATAATCGGAAGACATGCACCCAAACAAGGATACAAGCTGCAGGCCAAGTACAGATTGAATTTTTTATTTAACTTCGTTTACAGGCTTTGAATTTTATTCAACGTAAAAGAATGAACATGTATTGATCAATCATGTCAGGATCCCAGGGAGCTACAGAACCTCCACGTGTTGAAATAGATGATGCATATCAGCCAATGATTGACATGTATAGTCAAATTTCTGAAATTATACACAGCCATCCCAACCATTTCCTACACCCACTCCACTGAAATGGGACCGTCTTCCTCAGATAAAAAAAAAAATTTGCGGAAGAGCATAAGCAAGTTACAGGTTTGATTGTGGGGTATTGATGTTCATTTCCACAGCATTGTTGATCTCTTTTTTCTGGTATTTTAGGTTGATAAAGGACATCTACAGTGCTCTATTGGTCTGCACTAGGACCTTATTCAGTCAGCATCACTATCATAATCAGAACCAAACATGGATCCAAATATTCAATATCTAGTTTTGCTATCAATATCATAATTGGATTACGATCAGTATGAACAGATCCAATATGCGATATTTCGACAGAAAAAAGCCATATTCATTATTGATATTGCAATTAGATCATAATTAGTACCGGATCCGAATGGATAGGATATTCTATAATGCTATCTATACTTCAATAAGATCACGATATTCATTATTGCTATTGGATCCACAAAATGGGTATTCAGATTGAAATTGGTATTAAGCCCATATTTGATATTCGTTACTGTGACAATAACCAATAACAAGAACTGAATATGGGTTATCGACTATTGTTATGTACAATATGGATATCGACTGGCGATGATACTGAGTAATTGGGAATTCATTATCTAATCTCTGTTCGGGTATCAGATAATGAACCATGGGTCTGAATATCGAGTTTTGATATCGATATCGCATTGGGATGATAACCAACATATATGGACAGCACTTGCTATTCAATATCTATGTCGATATTTCAATACCGATAGTGCTATTTGCTGTTGTTATCCGTTCCAAAATATCGATATTCTGGTTGAAAACATTATCTACTACATATTATTCGATTTCGCTTTATTTTATATTTGCTATAGGTTTCGATAAACATCTGATATGAATGGATCCGATATTTGCTATTGAACATTTATATAGATATATTGGTACAGATAGCGATATTCAGTATCACAATTGTAGCTCAATCTGTCGAATGGGATATTGATTTCTTCCTCTCCATACATTTGATATCTCACATTCAGATCAAATATCAACAATTGGGTATCGAGTACTGACATAATGATATCAAATACCAAACGGAAATTGATAGGCAACCCTACCTTTGGTCAGAATGCTCGGTTTGGTTCGAACTTTTGAAAGCCTAAAGAATATCTAAGACGATCGCCAATAACCTCCCCCAAGCAGAAAATCTCTCCCCTCCCTCTCTCTCTCTCCCTCCTCTCTCACTCTCTTTCTCTCTCTCTCCCCCCTCTCACTCTCTTTCTCTCTCTCCACCTTCCCCTCTCTCTCTGTATATGTCTCTGTTTCTGTGCCTCCTCTCTATCCCGGGCGATTCGATTCGGCCGGGTCTCTCTAGAACGCTCTCTCTCTCTAGAACGCCTCCTCTCTCTTATCAAAAAACAAATATCGATACTGAATGCCTCGCTCTCTCTAGAATGCATCTCTCTTTCTTTCTCTCTCTCTAGAATGCCTCTCTCTCTCTTATCAAAAAATAAATATTGATATTGAATGCCTCTCTCTCTCTAGAATGCCTCTCTCTCTCATATCAAAAACAAATATCAACATTGAATGCCTCTCTCTCTTTAGAACATCTCTCTCTAGAATGGTTCTCTCTCTCTCTCTCTCTCACTCTCTCTCTCTCACTCTCTCTCTAGAATGCCTCTCTCTCTCGTTCTCTCGCTCTCTCTCCCAACTAAGTTTGATCGAGGATAGAGAGAGAAAAGGGTTAATTCCAGTAATGACGTGGAATCCATCAAACCTGCCAGGTGGATTCCATCCAGGTCAAAATCTGGTCGGAAATCCACCTGGCAGCCACAATGGATTCCACGTCATATTTGGGATATGTCGGAGTCTACTTAGAGAGTTTGGGGATACACCGTGCCAAAAAAATAGTTTGGGATGTATCTCAGATTTTTGAAAAAGTTTGGGACATTTTATGCTATTAACCCTACATATATATATATATCTTTGTCATATTCAAAATCCCTAAGATTTTATGTATCTGGCTCCTCGCTTTGAAATTAGTGGGAGTTTGAAATAATATACGTAGACATAGAAGAAGGCCAAATTTTCAAAAATTAAATTACAAAAGCAAGAGATCTAGACATGATTCAATGGGTAAAGACTTTCACTAATTATCTCTGAATCTATGTGATTTAGAGGAAAGGGTGTTTGCAGATAGAGATGGGTTTTTGAAGTCAAAGTAACAATGACACTTTGTTTGGCATTTGGTTTTGGTTGACGCTCTGCCTGGTCAACCCTGTTGACCTTTGGAAGCAGAAGAGTATCAGCCCTCTTCTTATCATGTAAAAAGTTATTCATTAATTGAATGACATATAATGTAGACTAATTATTTCCAATTCTCTTTTGATAAACACATAGTTCAATTTCTAAGTAATATTTCTATAGGCCCAAATTCTTCACAATGCATTAGAGAGAGATAGAGAGGTTCTTCTGAAATCCAGCAACAAATCAATGCCAATAAGGAACCTACCTTTGAAATATCTGTCTGTCACTCTCCTATGTTGTCTTCCATACGATTTGGTCTCCAATATCAGACGGCATAAGCAAATAGTAGTGGCGATGACAGACGGTGATTTGCTAGCTGGGAAAATATGACTTCGTTTGGCAAAGACTATACCATGGGATGAGATATTTTGGCGTGTTGATTATTTTTTTCAGGATATTAGTTGCATAACCGTCCGACCCAAAAAAAGTTATCCCATGGATTTTTTGATTGTCAAACCTATTCTGAGACTTGAGTTTTTTTAATCAATGAAAAGATCTCTCTCTCATAGACTCTCTCTCTTTTCTCTCTCCATATCTCTCATAGACTCTCTCTCCCTCTCTCCCTCTCTCTTTCTCTTAGACTCTCTCTCTCCCTCTCTCTACCCCCCTCTCTCTCTCCCTCTCTTTCTCTTACTCTCTCTCTCATAAACTCTCTCTCCCTCTCTTTCTCTTACTCTCTCTCTCATAGACTCTCTCACCCTCTCTTTCTCTTACTCTCTCTCTCTCATAGACTCTCTCTCCCTCTCTTTCTCTTACTCTCTCTCATAGACTCTCTCTCTCCCTCTTTCTCTCATAGATACTCTCTCTCATAGAGTCTCTCTCCCCCTTTCTCTTTCATAGTCTCTCTCCCTCTCCCTCTCTCTCACACACTCTGTATCGTATATTCTCTCTCCCTCTCTCTCTCACTCTCTCACACACTCTCTCTCATAATCTCTCTCCCTCTCCCTCTCTCTCACACACTCTCTCATATACTCTCTCTCCCTCTCTCTCTCACACTCTCTCTCATATACTCTCTCTCATAGACTGTCTCTCCCTCCCTCTCTCTCTATCTACCTCTCTCTTTCAAAAACTCTCTCTCTCTCCCTCTTTCTCTCTTCTTGAAATTGATAAGATAATAAATTTGGGGGGAATAGTTTACCGTATAGAATATGTATTCATAATAATGAAATACAGGACAAAAGACCTTTGTGTTTGTGGATTGAGTCCACCACAAGATTTGAAGCTTGACTGAGGTCAGACGGAACGGACCCTGACCAGACAAAAAATTCATTTTCTTCTATAGAAAAAACCTTTTACTTCTCTCTCATAAGTTAAAAGTTTATTTTGATAGGCTCCCTTCCACCCACCCCCCCTCTAAATAAGCTCTCCTCATGGCTGTATTTATAATTTAAAAAGATTATTTGAAATTGATTTCGAAAGTGACGATTAAAATAAACTTCACTTCATATTAAATAAGATATTCAAGAATATTTGATGAGATTAAAAATATGTTCCTCATGATACTTTATTTTTTAAATACTTCAAGAATAATCAAAGTCTATGATTCAAAAAGACATTTGAAATATATTTATTATTTTAGTTTTCATAACATAGTGAAAATATTGATCTAAGTATAAATATTATCCTGTTTCAAACTTGCTATTAATTTTTTTTAAAAATTTATCAAACCAAAAATATATAGCAAATTTAAAAATAAATAGATAAGTTCATATAGTTAGATATTAAGCTGGAAATTGTTTTTTGATTTCTTCTACCAGAATTTTTCTGTCTCTATCCTTCGAAAGTGGCTCTCCTTAGGGAAAATATTATTTTAATCGAGTATTTCTCTCTATATCTATCACGGTCACTCTCTCTCTCTTAAAGTCCCAGTCCCCATATCCCTCTCTCTCTCCATCTCCCTCTCTCTCTCTCTATCTCTCTCTTATGTCTTTGTCATATTCACAATCTCTTATTTTTTAATTCTCCAGATCTTTGCTTTGAAGTGAGTGGAGATTGAAATAATATACCTAGACATAGAAGTAGATAAATGAAATATCCAAAATTATCTACCCTAAAGATAAATAAATAAGGCTTTATAAAATTTTATTAACTTATAAATAGAAAAAAATTACAGTAAACTGTAGTTTATTTTTCAAACTTTCCCTTATGCATTGCTTATTTTTTTATGAAGTGAGAGCCCTTTCATTCATCATTTGTGCAGGTTAAGACTTAGTTAATTGGTTTGATTTGTGAGCGTCCCTTTAAAGACTCAAGGTAAGTTTCTTGAATATTTTTACTATTTTCTGCTTTGTTTTTAAATGAACCCGGAAACTATAAACTAGAAAAATGAAAATAAGTAAACTAAATAGTGCGTATAATTGGTTTTTTTTTAAAACAAACACCTGAACTAAAAAAAAACATATGATTGGTTTATTTGGCTCTCGTTTATGGCAAAGAAATGTCCTTTTAGTCTTCTTATCAAGTTTTCCAATCATAACGGGCATAATGGGTAAGTTAAAAATGAAACTAAACTACCCTTACATCAGGTAAATTGGAAAAAATAAAAATTAAACTGCTAAATTATATTAGTAATAACTAAAATAAATATAGCTTAATAAAAGTATGTAAAAAGTACTAAATATCACTACATATATTTTATTTCTTCAAAACTTTCCTTCAGCATAGCCTTGTTTATATGAAGAGAACGATCTTTCATTCAACATTTCTAATGATGAGATGTAGTTTTTTTATGTTTTTATTTCCTTATATACTAATAATTGTGGTGTTTTGTTAATTAGTTTCTATTTTCTAACATGGAGGGGAATAGGTATTAACACTAGTTTTTTTAGGAGCTTCCCTTTTAAGACTCAAGATAAAGTTCCTAAACACTTAACATTAAATTTACGTTCTCTCTCTCGCTACATTACTTTCTCTCTCTAGCTTTAAGTAAATTTACTAAACATTATAAATTTTTTGTTCGTTTTTAAGAGGAGTTTTTTTGGATATTAAAATAAATATTTTATATTATATTTTATAAAATAGTAAAATAAAATTAAAGAACCATTATAATTTCCAAATAAGAGTAGATAAACCAAATATCTCTTTTACTAGGTTGTAGAGAAGTCTAAGAAATAGGCTACAATTTAGAAACCACAAAGACTAAATGAAGTTTTAATTGACTCTTCGTAGTTAAGTGAACAGTTGACTTGTCATTGTCTTTTACATAGAATAGTCATGGCGCTGCATTGTGCGTATAATGTAGGGACGCAGACGGGATGATAATTTCCTCTATGGATGAAAATCGGGCATGTAACCAAGACATTCAAAACCAAGGAAAGAGGGAAGCATGGGAGAAAACTTGGAAGAAGCGTATTCCTTCTTTTGGAAAAACAAGAATCGATGTTAGCTCGTTGGGCTTTCCAAAAGCAGCATTCTAGAAGCTCTTGCTCTCCGCAACAACAAAGTGGGGATCGTCGCCTTGAAGAAGCACGTGAAGTCTCTCTCTCCTCTACATCTCTCTCTCAATCTTTCTCTCTATCTCTCCTTCTCTCTCCATCTCTCTCTTCATCTCTTCTTCATCTCTCTCTCCATCTCTCTCATCATCTCTTCTTCATCTCTCTCTCCATCTCTCCTTCTCTCTCCATCTTTCTTTCTCTATCTCTCTCTCCTTCTCTTTCCATCTCTCTCTCTCCTTCTCTCTCCATCTCTCTTTTCTTCTCGCTCCATCTCTCTCGTCATCTCTCTCTCCCTCGTCTGAAATAGGTACCGATTTCTCAACTAGGGTTTGACGGTCCCGGTCCGGTCCGTACTTTTAGCAAGGACCTAAACGTTACCTAAGGATCGGTCCGGTTCCAGTCCAGTCCCGGTCCAGTCATGTTGACTAGTCAAAGTCAAATAACAAAAAGTCAAGATAAAAAAATGGTATGGACTTATCATCAAATGCAACATTTGTTTCAAAGTCACTTATGAAGCCCATCTTGAAAAATGAAAAGAAGAATAAAATAAAGAGAGAAGAAGAAGAAAAGAAGATTGAAAGAAGAATAATTGAAAAATAAAAGAAGAATTAAAGAAGAATTAAAGAAGAAGAAAGGAAGATGAAAAGGAAGAAGGTAAAGAAACATACTGAGAAATAGGAAAATCAGGAGAAAGAAGAAGAAGGAAAATAGTAGAAAAATGATAACGAAGAAGAAAAAGTAAAAGAAGATTTTACAATGAGAAAAAGAAGAAGAATAATAAAATAAGAAGAAAAGAATATGGAAAGAAGAATAAAGAAGAATAAAATAAGAAGAAATGAATAATAATTAAAAAGGAGAAAAAGAAAGTAAAAGAAGAACCAATGAAGAAAAGAAGAATAAAATAAAAAGAAAGAAGCCTAAAAGAAATGAAGAAAACTTGACAGAGTAGAGTGTAGAGTGGAGAAACCTAGCATAGCTTTAAATACAATGAAACAAACATGACAGAGTTGGAGAAGAGAAAAAAAACAAGGATAAAATAAACATTCTCAAGATTGAGAGCAAGAAAGATCGACTCAAAGAGTGGGAGAGAAAGAGAGAACGTGAGAGGGAGAGCGAGCGAGTGAGCGCAAGAGAGAGAATGGGAGAGAGAAAAGAGAGCGTGCAAGAGAGAGAGAGAGAGAGAACAGGAGAGAGAGAGAGAACACGGGAGAGAGAGAACAGGAGAGAGAGAGAGAGAGGGAGAATGGGAGAGAGAGAGCTGTGAGAGAGAGAGAACGGCAGAGCAAGAGAGAATGGGAAAGAGAGAGAACATGTGAGAGAGAGAGAGAACAGGAGAGAGAGAGAGGGCGTGCGAAAGAGAGAGAATGCGTGAGAGAGAGAGAGCGTGCGAGAGAGAGAACGGGAGAGCGAGAGTGAGAGAGAGAGAGAGAACCGGAGAACAAGAGTGTGAGAGAGATAACGAGAGAGAGAGAGAGAGAGAGAGAACGGGAGAGAGAGAGAGGTCCACCCTAAAATGGTGGACCGGCGGTCCCGGTTCGGTCAGGGCCGACCGGTCCCCGTTCCAAAATGTCAAACCCTATTGTAAAAGTCTCTCTTTCTCTCTGTTAGGGTATCGAAGGGGGTGAAAACAATATCCTTAGTTTCAGACTTGCAGTGGTAAAGATTATGCCTTCCCCTTGTTTAAATGTCAATGTGATTCTCTATTTCAATGTTTTACCCTCAGAATTTGACATATATGTATACTTCTCTTCCAG
Source organism: Wolffia australiana (assembly GCF_029677425.1). NCBI lineage: Eukaryota > Viridiplantae > Streptophyta > Magnoliopsida > Alismatales > Araceae > Wolffia > Wolffia australiana. The sequence goes on along the minus strand of NC_135843.1, from coordinate 17,995,657 downwards.
GTTGTATACCTTTGAGAATCTTATTTGACTGGAGGCTGGGCATAGAGGGTATTTTATTAAATGAAAAGTCATGGACACTTCAATTCGTGGAATCGTAGTTAATGGGTGCAATGGACTTAGGATGAATGATGACATATGACGCTGAATACCATGATCTGCTCAAAACTGATCAAATTCAGAATTTTAAATTCCAAACCGTTGTCAGTTTGCAAGACCTTGATCTTCCTTCCCGTTTGGTTCTCAACTCTTGCGCACCAAGTCTTGAACCGCAAGAAGACATTTGCTTGTATTTTATGAAATAAACCTAAACTTATTTTAAGAAATAAACCCGAACTTCCCAAAAAAATCATCAACAAATATCAGAAAATACCGAGTACCTCGATGGCCCAAGCTAGTGCCCTGCACGGAGAGCTTGGGACATTGACGTCATGACATTGACGTCACGACAGTGACGTAAGGAATTTAAAATTTATTTATTTCTATACGCCAATATATTTATCTTGTCCCAGTTGACATATTCCGCATTTTTGGCATAGCATCTTGGGTTTGGATTTCTTCCATCGAGTTATCTCTTCAATAGAGAGAGAAACGAGAGTAAGAGAGGAATAGAACGGCAGAGAGAGATGGGCAGAGAGAGAGAAAGAAAGGGAGAAATGGGCAGATAGAGGAAGAAAGAGAGAAATGGGCAGAGAGAGGAAGAAAGAGAGAGACTGGAAGAGAAAGAAAAAGAAAGAGAAAAATGGGCAGAGAGAGGAAGAAAGAGAGAGATGGGCAGAGAAAGAGAAAGAGAGAGAAAAATGGGCAGAGAGAGAAAGAAAGAGAAAAATGGGCAGAGAGAGGAAGAAAGAGAGAGATGGGCAGAGAGAGAGACAGAGAGACACAGAGAGAGAGAGAGATGGGAAGAGAGAGGAAGAAAGAGAGAGATGGGTAGAGGAAGAGAAAGAAAGAGAGAGAGAGAGAGAGAGAGAGAGAGAGAGAGAGAGGGGAAGAGAGAGGAAGAAAGAGAGAGAGGGGGAGAGGAAGAGAAAGAGAGAGAGAGAGAGATGGGAAGAGAGAGGAAGAAATAGAGATGGGTAGAGGAAGAGAAAGAGAGAGAGAGAGAGAGATGGGAAGAGAGAGGAAGAAATAGAGATGGGTAGAGGAAGAGAAAGAGAGAGAGAGAGAGAGAGAGAGAGAGAGAGAGAGAGAGAGAGAGAGAGAGAGAGAGAGAGGGGGAGAGGGAGAGAGAGAGAGAGAGAGAGAGAGAGAGAGAGAGAGAGATGGGAAGAGAGAGGAAGAAAGAGAGAGATGGGCAGAGGAAGAGAAATAGAGAGAGAGAGATGGGAAGAGAGAAGAAGAAATAAAAAGATGGGCAGAGGAAGAGAAAGAGAGAGAGAGAGAGATATGGGATTAGAGAGGAAGAAAGAAAGAGATGGGCAGAGGGAGAGAAAGAGAGAGAGGGGAAGAGAGAAAAAGAAATAAAAAGATGGGCAGAGGAAGAGAGAGAGAGAGAGAGAGAGAGAGATGGGAAGAGAGAGGAAGAAAGAGAGAGATGGGCAGAGGAAGAGAAATAGAGAGAGAGAGAGATGGGAAGAGAGAAGAAGAAATAAAAAGATGGGCAGAGGAAGAGAAAGAGAGAGAGAGAGAGATATGGGATTAGAGAGGAAGAAAGAAAGAGATGGGCAGAGGAAGAGAAAGAGAGAGAGAGATGGGAAGAGAGAAGAAGAAATAAAAAGATGGGCAGAGGAAGAGAAAGAGAGAGAGAGAGAGAGAGAGAGAGAGAGATGGGAAGAGAGAGGAAGAAAGAAAGAGATGGGCAGAGGAAGAGAAAGAGAGAGAGAGAGATATGGGATTAGAGAGGAAGAAAGAAAGAGATGGGCAGAGGAAGAGAAAGAGAGAGAGAGAGAGAGAGAGAAATGGACAGAGAGGAAGAAAGAGAGAAATGGTCAGAGAGAGGAAGAAAGAGAGAGATGGGCAGAGAGAGGAAGAAAGAGAGAAATGGGCAGAGAGGAAGAAAGAGAGAGATGGGCAGAGAGAGGAAGAAAGAGAGAGATGGGCAGAGAAAATAAAGAAAGAGAGAAACGGGCAGAGAGAGGAAGAAAGAGAGAGATGGGCGGAGACAGAGAAAGAAAGAGAGAAATGGACAGAGAGAGGAAGAAAGAGAGAGATGGGCGGTGAAAGAGAAAGAAAGAGAGAGATGGGCACAGAGGAAGAAAGAGAGAGATGGGCAGAGAGAGGAAGAAAGAGAGAGATGGGCGGAGAAATAGAACGAAAGAGAGAGAAAGAAAGAGAGAGGAAGAAAGAGAGAGATGGGCATAGAGAGGAAGAAAGAGGGAGATGGGCAGAGAGAGGAAGAAAGAGAGAGATGGGCATAGAGAGGAAGAAAGAGGGAGATGGGCAGAGAGAGAGAAATATGGGCACATTTAGATAAGGATAATAGCAAACAAAAATATAAAGAGACGTGATTGTACTGGCCATCTATTATCTCATCTTCCACGGCCCACGATGATCGTTTCGAATGATCTCAGCCGCCGGACCGATGCACCCTAGAACATCGATCGTCGTTTCAATGGACCCCCCAACATCGCTCGCCGACGTTCTCGACCGTCCGAGATGACGTAACCACGATCGAATCGGAGGCATCCAACTCGCGACTCGGCTCCGAGTCGACACCGAGTTAACCGATGCTCTTTTCGAGGCTAATCCTCAGACAATGCTAATACGTATTGAGTACACGTTGTCGGTGCGTTCTGCGTAGGACAAAAGACGTGGAGGGGTTTGATTGGTTGACGTATGGGGGGAGGAAAATTGAAACGGGTGGGTGGGGTTTAGTCGTTGCAAAATGTCTGTTCTTTGGTAATCTGTTCTATCGATCTTCTCCACCCTACAAAAACTGAGGTGGATTCGAAGGCGGAGCGGCACCTCATCTGTTTCATAGAAGCTTCAGGTAATCTCTCTCTCTATCTCTCTCTCCCAATCTATCTCTCTATCTCTCTCTTCTTCAATTTCTGCGCTGATCTCTGTGTGTGTGTGTGTGTAAGTTACTGGCCGAGCTCGAATTGCGCAATTTTCATCCTTTTTTTGGTTTATTTTGCGCATTAGTGTTGCTTTTTTTGAATTCGATATGTTTGATTGATGTATTGTATGTTTGACAATTTCTCTCTCTATCTATCTATCTATCTATCTGTTTATCTATCTCTCACTGTCTATCTCTTTATCTCTGTCGTCTTCAATTTCTGCGCTGATCTCTTTGTGTGTATAAATTAATGGCTGATTTCGAATTGTGCAATTTTTTTTGGTTTATTTTGCGCATTTATGTTGCTTTTTTTGAATTCGGTTTGTTTGATTTCTGTATTTTTTTTGGCAATCTCATCTCTATCTATCTATCTATCTATCTCTCTATCTCAGTCTTCTTCAATTTCTGCGCTGATCTCTGTGTGTGTAAGTTACTGGTGGAGTTCGAATTGTGCAATTTTCATCCTTTTTTTATTTATTTTGCGCATTTGTGTTGTTTTTTTTGAATTCGGTTTGTTTCAGTGATGTATTGGTTTTTTGGTACTCTCTCTCTCTCTGTCTCTCTCTATCTCTCTATCCATGTCTCTATCTGTTTATCTATCTCTTTATCTCACTCTTCTTCAATTTCTGCGCTGATCTCTATGTGTGTAAGTTACTGGCTTAGACTTGGAATCAAAGTTCTAATTGTGCAGTTTTGATCCTTTTTTTGGTTTATTATGCGCATTTGTGTTGCTTTTTTTTAATTCGTTTTTTTTTAATGATGTATTGTTTTTTTTGGTATTATCTCTCTCTTTCTCTCTATCTCTATATCTCTGTTTTCTTCAATATCTGAACCGATCTCTCTGTTTGTGTAACTTATTGTGTAAGTTTCATATTTTGCGCATTTATTTTGATTTGTTGAATTCGGTTTGTTTGATTACGATATTGTTTTTTTGGAAATATCTCTCTCTCTGTTTCCTTCAATTTCTCTCTCGTCAATTTCCTTATATTTGTCGATCGATGCCTCTGTTTGTGTGACTTACTGGCGGATAACTCTTGGAATCGAAGTTCGAATTGTGTTCTTGATGACCTCAAGCTAAGAATGGATCGTTTTCGTCCTTTTTTTCGTTTTATTGTGCACACTTGTGTTGGTATGTCAAATTCGGTTTGTTTGAATATTTTCCAGCAGCAATTAAGCGTTATGTTTTTCTATCGTATCCCTGCGAGGATTTCTTTTTCCTGTATCGTAATTCCTCGTGTGGACGGTGAGTTTTAGCAGAGTCATGGATAAAATTAGTCTTTCGTAGAGTCTTGAATTTTGAAGGAGAAAGCTTGATCGCAATTTGTTGTGACTTCCAAAAAACTGGGGAAGGTGTAATGAAATGATGCAGGCGAATAGAATTATTCTTGAAATCCGAGCACTGGAATCTGTTCTTCTGAAGTTTAACTTCATTGTATCTTATTTTATTATTAGGCAATATATATATTTGTATGGACTAAGAATAAATCGATAGTTCCATCTGTAGATTTAATATAAGATTCTATTCCTCATTTGCAATTCGGAAGTTGATTTAGATCTCAGCTCAGTAGCTCTGGAGAGGTTGTGGTTTGTATCATAATCAATCAAAATTCAATGGTTTTCCATAGTTCATCATAATTGAGTTAAATAAAATTTGAAATCCTTGTCACTTGTTCTGTTCTTCAATTATTGCTGTATGGTATTCTGAACTGCGAGCATTTTCTGAGATTTCAGTGGGGAGGCTCGGAAAAAATGAGCAGCCTGGATGTGGCGAGAACAGAGCTCGGGCTTTTGGTTCTGTATTTGAACAAGGCTGAAGCCCGAGACAAAATCTGCCGTGCCATCCAGTATGGGTCAAAATTTGTAAGTAAAGGGGAGCCCGGGACTGCCCAAAACGTCGAAAAGTCAACCAGCTTAGCCAGGAAAGTCTTCCGGCTGCTGAAGGTCAGAACTCTTTTCATCTTCGCTATTATTGAACCCTTATTTTAAGGTTAGGATTGAGTTGACTTCAAACTTTCAATACAGTTTGTGAATGATCTTCACGCTCTTATCAGCCCTCCGGCTCCGGGGACGCCCCTTCCCCTTATTCTCCTTGGAAAGGTAAGGGTGGTTTGAACCGGCCTCTCATGAATAGTTGATGCATTTGCATAAAAACCCTGATCACAAGGAAGTGGATTTATAGAATGTCGAAAGAGAAGTGAACTATGAAGAAAGAGGAGTTGGCAGGTGATTTTTAAGAGCAAGAAAAAAGTAAAACAATGAAGAGATATTTCATAGACGTAACTTGCACATCGAATTAGCCACAAGTAGACATGGTCGTTCTGTTCTTTTTGTGCGAATTTGTGCGAGTTGTTCGTCCTGTTTGGTTTTCGGAACAGAACAAAAACGAATGCGAACAGAACATCAAACAGACCTGTGTGCGGTTCTTTTGTTCGTTTTGTGCAAATTTTGTTCTAGTTTTGTGCCAATCTGCAAATTTGTGTGAATCTGCGAATTTTGTTCGTTTTTGGGAAAAAAAAAGAACAGAACAAAGAACAAGGTCCTGTGCGGTTCTTCTGTGCAAATTTTGTGTTCGTTTCAAACGAACAGAACAGAACAACCATTGTGGCCCACAACAAGTAATTCAGATCATCCTATGTAGACATGAATCGCCATAGAGGCACAGGTTTCAATGGTTTCTCTTTTCACTGGGGCTGGTTTCTACTCTTTATTCATCGTGGGCCCACCAGTCTTACACGCCTGAGAGAGGGGAGTATCCTCTCTCACGATACATTGTCAGAACTACCCACCTTTTAAAAAAATAAAGACACGCGAGCATCTTAGAAAAAGTGATCAATTTGATGGGCATGAAGTAATTCTCTCTTTGATGGGTTGTTTGTTTCTAAACTTGTGATGAACCCATTTCAGTCCAAAAACGCCCTGCTGTCCACTTTTCTGCTCCTCGACCAGGTGGTCTGGGCAGGAAGATCAGGAATCTACAAGGTGGAATCATCTTCCCACTTAGTTTCTTTTTATAAGTTTCCTTAGATTTGAGGATTTTTGTGAGCAGTTTTATTGATTTTCCATTTTTTGTGGGGGTTGATGAGCAGAATAAGGAGCGTGCGGAGCTGTTAGGTAGGATCTCACTCTTCTGCTGGATGGGATCATCAGCTTGCACCACTTTAATTGAGGTCTGGGCCCAACTTCTCAAATGCCTTAAAATAGGGGCATATGATTTTATAAAATTGTTTAATCTGGATTTTATAAAAAAAACTCCTAGATTGTTGCAAGACAAAACTACTTATCCTTTTTGCGTGCTAAATTTAATTTTTAATTCCTGCCGTCTAGTATTTACATCCAATTTCTCTAAGTTTGTGTAATTTCATGTAATTATTTCTGTGATGAGCATCTGTCAGAGTCTCAAAGTTTGTTTCGTTAAAAACAACTAATCCTTCTGGCTTAGTAAAATCCTTTTATTATATTCCGGCATGTGAAGTATGTCCATCTAAAGCCTCAAGTGTGTAGTGTGATTAAGAACAACTTTTATAAGCTCGTACTATTGAGGTGATGAAACTCTCTCGAAGATTGATTCCAAAAGTTGAGGATAAATTTCATTATCCGAATCTGAAAAATTCTAATTGCAAACCCTTTCAAAAATAAAATTTTCTTTTTTCTCCGTGGCCAGCGTGTATTTGCAATCTAATTATGGATATTTCTGTTATATGATCTAGAAAACGCATTTAAAATTTGTAGAATTTATGTGATGAAACTCTGTAAAAATTCTCGAGGTTAATGTAATAGGATACAACTTTTTTGTCTTGGATTTTAATTTTCTCTAGCATAATTTTATTTCAGATGCCCTAGTATTCCCATTCAGAGTTTTCAAGGTTGTGCAATGTGATCAAGAAAACTTTGTTATTTATTTTGTGTATTTCTATTGTCTTCCATTTTATCTTCTTTAACTGGAATAATTTTTTTCCTTAAAAAGTTTATTTTAATGTAATGCAGGACACAACATCTCCGTCTGTCTTTTTTTGTTGCTCTGTAATTTTTTTTAAGTTTGCATAATGTGATTAAGAAAAGTTATTTTAATGTTTGTCATAGTTATATGTAAAAAGCCTATCGCAACGTGTCTGTCAGTATTTTTTTATTCTCTTTAATTAAGATTCTATTCCCAGTTAGCTGAGATCCAGAGGCTGTCAAGGTCCATAAAGAGATTGGAGAGGGACCTCAAGAGGGGCGAAAGAGACCAAGTAAGTTCACATAATATCAAATTTTTTATAACCTCTATAATCTCTTCAGAAATAAAAGATTGTGTTTGGAAAACTCTTTTAAAAACGTTTTTCGTTCCTTTAACAAAATTTACATAAAGTTTTTGAATTCTATATTATTTCATCCTCCATGATATCTTAAAAAAATATATCTGTTGAAAATGTTTAAATTTTTATTTTTCATCCTCCATAATCTCTTGTAACTTCAAAATTTTATTCTAAGAAACCTTTTTCAACATCAATATTATTTCATCGTCCATAATTTATTCAAAAATAAAAATCTATATGAAGTCAACAATTTAACTTTTTACTATTTCATCCCCCCATAATCTCTTTAAAGTCGACAAAATGTATATTTGGACCCCGCTTAACTTTTATTTATTTTCGAATTTCAATTTATTAAGCAGTATTTTTCCATCGGCCAAAAATATTTTCTAAATTTATACATCAATTTGAAGTAAAAAATTATTTCATCCTTCATAATCTCTTTTAAAAATTTAAACATTATATATAGATGTTTCATCACGCATGATCTCTCCTTAGATAATATTCTATATTTAGTATTTTATATATATATATATATTATTTTATTCTCTGGAAAGTCATCATAATTTTTTAAAAATTATCTGGATAATGAACAGAACGAGCAGTACGTTGGCAAAGTTAAGCAGTCCAATGAGAGGGTCCTCTCGCTGGTGAAGGCATCCCTGGACATCATCGTTGCCATCGGGCTTCTTCAGCTTTCTCCAAAGAAGGTCAACCCTCGCGTCACGGGGGCTCTGGGATTCGTCACCTCGCTGATATCGTGCTATCAGGTTCCCATTTTTTCCCCTGATATTAATTTTTATTATCATGCTCTTATATTGATTAATTTTTATTCTCATGTAATACTCTTATTTTGATTAATTTTTATTATCATGCTATCGGGTTCCCATTCTTTATATAAAATCTCTTATTTTGATTATTTTTTATTCATCCAGCTCTTGCCTGCACATCCCAAGGGGAAGTCTGCCTAAAGCGTGAACTCAGGCCTTGGCATGTCTCCAGGTAATATGGCCATAATCTCATGTAAAATCTCCTGATGACAACTCTCAACATCATCATCATTATCATCGTCATCATCATCATCATCGTCGTCATCATCATTATCGGCATTAAAGGTCATGGGAATCCGACCATTTATTATATCTGGACGGGTCGCTGGTTATGTTGATGCTCTCTTTTTCACATTCATGCTTAGACTGCCTCATAAATATAGGACATAAATATCACCTTTCGAAAGAAATATGAAAACATAGACTTTATACTCTATTTGTTATTTAAGTTATAATGAATCAGGTGAGAGCCAAGGGAAGAATAATTTTTTAATGATAGTTTGAGAAAAAGTGTAATTATGGAATGGGTCTGATTTAAATTCAGTAAAATTAGTGAAAAAGCCGGTGACCCAAGTTTTTCTCATGAAGATGAAGTGCCTACTTTTCAAAAAAAAATTCACTATGATGTGATAATTAATATAAGATATTTATTAAAATGTGTTATATTTCTGGACTCTATATGATTCCAAGATAATCAATGAATATTGATTATTTATTGTGGAAGATCAATAAAGTTAAAAATTTTATGTTTGTGCATATAATATACATTGGTGCAAGATGAAAAAATGAAAGGGTAATAATTGAGTCAGAAGAGTTGACAAAACACAAGTTCTCTCAATTGTAATATTTTTGGCTAAACAAGCTTTAATTACACAGACCACTACAAAAAACTAATGCTTGATATAAAGTCCTGAAGTCTCACTGATCCTTGGCAACTATAAACAATTTGAAATTGAGTTTTTCCTCCAGTCTTCTGGGAAATGAGTCAAAAATGGCTCAGAGGGCATCACTAGATTGGACTTGTAAGTAGGGACAACACGTCCAAGACGTGACGCCCCAGACGTGACAGGATGGATGAGAGAGATTTGGAAAAATCCGTCACGTTCGCGTCACCGTCATGGTCTGCAGCGTCCCCGTCACCTCCCCAATCACCGGACAGCGTTATCATCACATTTGACTGGAAAAACAACCATGCGGAGGAGAGAGAGAATTGGAGGGGCATATCTCCAATTATCTTTGGACGGCATCCTTTTGAGCACACGAATTTATGCAGGGACTTTTCTACAAAATGCCAAGAAATCATGTGGCGAAATCTCAGCCGTCGAAAAGCTTAAATCTAACAATTTTTAAGCTTTTTTGGTCATTTTTAAAAATCCGTCACGGCCGTCATCGTGACGGCAGTCCTTTCACGTCACTCGTCCAAGGCCCTCCGTCACCACGTGGCAAAATCTCGACCGTCGAAAAGCTTAAATCTAACGATTTTCAAGTTTTTTTTGGTCATTTTTAAAAATCCATCGCGGCCGTCATCGTGACGGCCGTCCTGTCACGCCACTCATTCAAGGCCGCAGTGACCGTCACGTCACCATCACGCCCAGTTCGTCATCCGTCACCGTCACCATCATTTACCCCTATATTTGTCACTGTCACGTCATCCGTCACATTGCTGTCACCGTAATGTGTGACGTGACGGATGACGGCTGCCGTTCCCTCCTTGTAAGACATCAATCTGAGCCCTACATCTGTGCTCCAGACATGATTTATGAAAAAATTGAACTTTTTGATATCGGTGAAGAGTCCAGATAAAAGTCAAAACACTATGAAGCACATATAAATTGTGAGCACATCAAATCCATCAAAGATAATTATTGTATATTCTCTTCATGGGAACAATTAAGCTGATCACTGACTTGAAAAATCAGTGAGTTAAAAACTGAACGTTTCCAAGGCAGGTACTAACGGCCTGGATAAATTGAGAGTAATTGGACCTATGTTTCCATTCTAGCCTTCCCTCTTCTTTTCAAGCCGATCTGAAAGAGAATTTTGGAATATTGGACCTCGATCTTGGGTAAACTCTCAGCATGTTTTTTTTCTAATTTTAGGGGTCCTACGTTTCGTCTCCAACTTTTTTTGATTGGCCCTCGAATAACTTGTAAGTGTTAATCTCATGGGCTAATGCCATGTTTGTTCATTATCATATTTCTCACATTTCTCAACTTATTTTCATTGGTTTTCCCCCATCAATCGGGTATGCCCTTCCACTAGTGCATATCAAGACAACAATAAAACCCTCTGGGGTGTTCTTATCGCATTGATCCAAATAATAAACTTCTTGTTATCTAAGCAGTTCACTTGGGATTTATCCTTGGAATCCATCCAATATAGTTGGCAAAATTTTCTTGCCTATTTTTTAGAGATTCATTTTGAGAGGAAACTACTGTTATTTTTTATATTGATAACTTAGTTTTTTTTTGAAAAATTAGTTGCTAGTCTTCTATGTTACACAATAACTTAATGAATAATTATTCAAAATTTTTAGATTTAAATGTGAAAGCTTATGACTACCTTGTGTCTAATGAGAATGCTTTGCCTATAAATCTGTCCAGTTGATTTTAAGCTGGGATGATGTCAAAAGGGGAACTTTATGTTATCTTATTGTTTTAAAAATATACAATATTTCATTGTAGATTATATCAATAATATGAGAATATGTTGAGCTGTGGGCATTGAAGAGAATTGAGAATGCATCAAAGTATGAGATTTGGATCCAAGTCCATGTGCCAAATCCATCATATTCTGGTGTCCATAAACTTTTCTACCGTGAGAATGATGCAGAGATGTATACTTATCTCCTTTAATCATATTTGAACTTATTCTTTGAAAACTATTTTGAATTACAAAGGTAATATAGTACTAGTCATCAATGGGATGGTGAAGTGTTTTTCTTTGTCGACATTCTTTCAGCAAATATTTAGGCATATTTTTGGTGGACCTTTCTGGTGATGAAAATCATTAGGTATATAATGCATAATAATTTGAATTATATTTTATTCAATCATTGTTTCAAAATAAATATAAGCCTTTTGGAATTAATTGGTTATATTATAAGGTTGATAAACTTTTTTATCACCCAATATGTAACTAGTATAACTATTAAGTATCCATATGATATCATAGTTGATTCAAAAATAAAATATAATTATGGGTAGAATATTTAATAATTTTTTATAACATCACCTAATAATATAGATACTGAAATTATGTAAGAAGAAAAAGGATAAAAAATAAAGGAAACATAATTTGATTTAATTATACTGAAGAAAATGATTTTTGAACACGGGAATATTTGGAATTGGAAAATGAGGAACATTAACAGAGAATAATGATTATTTGGATGTTGTCGTGGTTTTTGTCATATTTAAGGGTTATTTATGTTCCTAATTGGTATACACTGTTTCTAATAAAATAATTTGTAGGTGAAGAAAATAATATAAGACAATTTAAGTAATAAAATGCATTATTTATCTTGATCCATGTATTTAAATAGATTGAGGGACACATTGATGATGATTGAAGAAACAGCTCCATGTGACAGCATTAAATGATAATTTCTAGGATTGAAAATCATCCAAAGAAATAATTATGGGATTAATAAGAGGGAGATATACACTGGTTCGTGGGAGCCTGGCTGGAAATAAAGGACGGAAATCACTCTACTGTTAAAAAAAATGTTATTTTTTAATTTCCAGTTTGATGTGTAGAACTATTTTAAACTGGCATTATGATATAGTAACATTGAGTATTATTAGGGTGTAGTGATGGTGATTTTTAACGCATATTGTAGACATAAGAGGGGCCTAATTACAAATAGATAGATAGTATTAAAATAATATATAAATGGGGCATAAAGGTAAATATTTATTTTAAAATATATGAGGTATTAGATAAGGAATATTATGCTTTGTTTTCATATAGGTTCATGATAATTTATTGTACAGTCTCAGGAATACTACTTTGTGGAGCAATATGTGTCTATCAAGAGTCTAGGCCACTGAGGCCTTAACCATATCAATTCAGACAAGCTACACAATTCAAAAGACATGTTATTGACGAAGGCAAATTGTGTACTGAATTTTAAATGTTGTTGTAATTTAATTTGCCTACAATCAAATAAATTTGATAAAGTATAGAAACTTACTCAACTGTATAGTTGGAGTAAGGTCGTCTCCACAGGGACTGGCCTTTAGGGATGTATTCGATAATTAATTTGATAGTTAATAAGATACAGTAATAATACTAAAGATAATAATCATAAGAAGAGATAAGTAGTAAGTATACGGAATATTAACTTAATAAGATAATTAGAGAAGATAGAATATCGAATATCATATATATATTATAGGTACTAAGAATAATAAAGAACTAAGAGATTACTTATTATAGTTAAAGATGATTGATAATGATATAAATAGTGAAGAAGTATTAGAGTAATTAATAAGACTAAGTAGTTTAATAAGAGTAACGAATAAGAAGAAGCAGAAGCTAGATAGGTATATATATTTAGAGAGAACAAGAGGGGTTAGAGAAGTATTGATATACATATATACTAAGAATCTATATAAGGAGAGAGTATTAAGTAATTATTGAACTGTAAGATACTAAGTAAGAGGTTAGATAAGTATAGAGAAATATTAAGGAGTAAAGAGGGAGTAATAGAAATTAATAAGTATTTATAGTCATATAAAAAGACCTCTAGGTATAGAATACTCCTTAGAATTAGTGTAGGTAATTTATATGTTTTTTATATGATTTATATTTTTTATAGTAAATTCGATGAAATATAGGCTGATTTAGTCGAACACCCAAGAGGTGTTCGACCAAATTCCTGATAGAAGGTCGAAAACAGATGTATAGTCTAATTGCTTATAGTATGATTTTCTTAAGTATTTTAGATAGGTTTTATAGCAGAAAGTTGGGTTAGAAGAGGCAGTTCTGTCGAACGCCCAGTGGGTGTTCGATAGATGCCCAACAGAAATTGGGGTAGAATAGATTTATATTTTAATAAATTTTTTTAGAAGTAAAAATATTAAGGAATAGAGGTAATCACATCAACACCCGAGAGGTGTTAGATGGAATGCCTCTAAGAGGAGGAGAGAGGAGGTGTAATTTATACCTTGATATATAATTTTAATAAAGAGGAAATGTGTAAGAACTTAGGTAGGTTGATTTATATCGTGAATTGGACTCCAGGTGCTCAATGAAATTCCCAAACCAAGATGAAAATGAAGATGAAAACAAATATCGGATACGATTGATTTTCTCGTAGATACAAAATGAAATCCGCCAATGCACGAGTGTAGATAACGTGAAATTCTACCAGATTAAGCAAGAAGCAGACCTGATTCGTCCTGAGTCGTTGCGCAAGCTTGGCGGCGCCAGTTGTCGCCGCCTAACCTCGGTATGCAGTCCCCTAAGCTCTTCTTCCCCCTCCTGGAACAAATCCTGGTCATCTTCAGCCTTCTCTGGCATCGTCCAGAGCTCCAAGAGCAGTCGGAGGGGTGTCACGGCCCTCCTCTTGCTCTCGCCACCGCCGGATGTGATCCCTGCCCTCCTTAAACTTCTGGTCAAAAGATGGTTCAAATGAGCTTGAAATTCCCATTTTAAAGGGTCTAGAGAGGTTCTCTCAACCCCTTAGAGGGGTCGGCTTTGTCTAACGGCCATGTAGGGGCTGTTGGACCAGCCTGGGGTCCCCTCGCCGGTGGCCTCTACCAGCTGGCCAATGAGGAGGATGGCCGGGGGCAAAGAATGACAAGATTGGCCCTCAGTAGTCTGATCCTTTTTTAGTTTGGGTCAACAGCTGTGATTAAATTGCAACCATGGACCCGTTAAGATTGGTGTACCCCTTCCCTTCCACGTCGGCATGCTGCATCATCGCCTCGTCAGCTTCCCTGTCTTCTGATTCATCTGCTAAAGGGTCCCGCAATCCGCGTCAGTCACCGCGGATCAATCAAAAGGCCTGAAGAAGAGAAATAAAAATATGTTAAATATGGAGGATAGAGCTCATCCGTCTGATCTTCTTTCAGAAGATCGAACAGATGACATCATATCCACCTATTTAAAATGAGCCCAAAATGACACGCGCTTCGGGCTGCGTCGGCTCAAAGCCCCGTCATTGTTTTTTTCTCTTCAAAATATGGTCGTAGCACGGCCTGTTGGGCTGCGATCGCATGGCCACTTGATGGCCCGGTCCTCTACGCTTCTAAAATTCAACATGGGATGAAATCCCATATTGAAAGTTTCAGAAAAATGAAGCGCTGTATAAATTTTGGCAATATATTATCTTCCAAATTGAAATGCCATACCTATCTTTTGAACTCGTCCTTGCTTCTCCTTGTGGGCCTGAGTGGGCCTCTGTGCACCTTATGTGGTCGGCTTGGGCTTGCCTGCTGGGCCCGCTGCCCCTTGCCGGCCGCAGGGGTTGCTTGAGTGCCATGCGCGCTCGCCTGCTTGTGGCTGGCTTGGGCGCTGGTGCGCCTGGTCGGCTCCTTGCCAACCGGGTAGACAACAATTTTTTTATTTTTATATGTCTATACTTCTCTTTTTCTCTCTTCTTCATTTCATTCCATCTCTTTCTCTTTTTCTCTGTCTATTACTTTCTCCAAATTCGTTTTCTTCCCTACAACAGTATAGATACATACTATTAGAACATTAGAAAATTAAAAATGTTTTAACTATATTTTTACTAAGAAATATTTAAAGTTGTAAAACATGCATAAAAATGACATTAAAATGCATTATTTTATTATTTTCTCTATTTAGTGTATGAAATGTAAAATTCTTATAAAATTGGAGAAAATACATATGAAATGATCCCAAAATGACTTTTAAATATGTATAATTACATGACGCATTTTGGGTTTATCAGTTATACTAAATTGATGTTCCCTGATAGTATATCTTTCTTCTGAAGTCATCTAAAAATACATTGATGGCAAATATTTACCGCTCAGTGGATCTCAAACTCTAAAAATTCCTCCAATTTTCCTTTTATTGTCCCATTTATTGGAATTTTCCTTTGTTTATTGGTCATATAGGGTTATTCATTCACTCATTCTATGTTATTTGTAATCATAAGTCAGGTTACTTTCATGAATACCAGTGTTAAATAAAATGGTTGTAATTCCATTAAAATTAGATAGCCTGAAATTCTTACAAAACTATATTCTAGTTTTCTCTCTA
This sequence comes from Wolffia australiana, assembly GCF_029677425.1. NCBI lineage: Eukaryota > Viridiplantae > Streptophyta > Magnoliopsida > Alismatales > Araceae > Wolffia > Wolffia australiana. The sequence continues at coordinate 17,980,304 of NC_135843.1, read as the reverse complement.
GTTATTATTTATTTCTAATTTTTTCCCCATTCTCTTTTTCAGTTAAATATATGATGTACCAGATATAAATTATATCATCAATAAAACGTAATGTTTGTCACAAAACTATTATCTAAATGAATAGTAATTAATCTTTTGATGCCAATAAATCCATGCATTTACTTTACTTAGCCATCTTTCCGTTAATACATGTCAACAAATAATTTTCAGAATCGTAGAGAAGTGTGGTCCACATTTTAAATGTATTATTGATATTTTTTAAATTATATTTCAGTCTTTCATGCAAAAGGGAAGATTGGTTTAAATTCATTTGATATCTATACATAAAATTTGGTGACCTTATAAATTTTATAAATAACTTTATCACCTCACTGAATTTAGAATCTCAAATTTATGAGATACTGTGAGAAATTTTAAATAATTTGACTAAAAATAATGTGGAAAACACTAAATTCAACATTTATGGATCCAAAAAATTAAAATGAATCAGGAAAAAAATTCCAAAATGTCTCACGAGTAAATAATTAAATAAATCACTCAATGTTGTCCATATCATACATATGAGAAATGACCCATCAACTTGATTCATGAATTCACGTTTGGTTGATTTATAAGAAAATTACTTCTGAAACATATTATTATCATAAAATATATAACTTTGAATTCAAACATTTTGAATATTCAGTAAAAATTAAACCATTTTCATAATAAAGATCATAATCTGTATGATCTCCATGAATATTGATCTAAAATGATGTGTTCTTCATAAAGGTTTTCTAGACATATTCCTTCACTTGATATGGGTTCGATAAAATCAAAATAAATTTTAAAAATATTTAATAGTAAATTTGTGAATGATGTTAATGGATTAAATGTTGAAAAATGCTCTAAATATTATATTTCCTATTTTCAGTGATAACATCAAATTAGATCAGTAAAATTATGTTTTTATACTTATTTTTTACCACATATTTTTATATTTTCACTAGAATTATTCTTCATTTAAGTATAAAATGAGATTATGATCTATTTTCCTAAGATTCATTTTTATTTTTTTATTGATTTTTACACTAACACCACTTGACTCTTTAGAGTCAAGTGGATTTCTCACATCTTCTTGTAGTTTTATTTGATAAACATGACATAGGTAAATACAATGGTTAATTTGAGATACAAATGGGAGGAAATTTGAAATCTAATAGATAATAAGAGAACGCCTAATACACAAGAAGACCATTTTAGAAGCCTATTCAAACCTCCTCAAAGGCCAGGTAAATTAAAGGCAAGAATTCTGGAAATAACCCACAATTTGAATTTGAATGGTCTATTTTCAAATCTGAGAAGGAGGGGCACGTGGGTCCAGGCTGTAAATCAAGAAATCCTATCCTTCCAATCCCTTGGAATTAAATCCAACGGCTGGAAGAGTTAGGGCACTTCTGTTTATTCTCTTCTCCCCTCTTTGTTTCTCATCTTGGATTTCTGCTCCCAACTAGTTGGTAGAGGCCTAGTTCATCATATTTCTTTGATCTATTCTTGTTATAAAAGAGTGTGGGAGAGAGAGTTCAAGGGTGATTGACATTCTTGGAGAAAGAGCACCACTTGGCTCTTGGGGGAAGTGACAACAAGGTTCGTGTGATCTCCTGAATGTTTGATTTTATTTTTCTCACCATTTTATCTAGTTGAAATTCCATAGGATAGCATAGACTTCAAGCTTTCTAACGCATCAAACAGCACTCAAAAATTCCTCCTGTACCGTAAGCTACAACGATTTTCATCTACTCGTTTCTGTCGCAATTTCACGACGGGAAGTGCAGTCTAAGGTTCTGTTTGTCTTTAAAGTTTATTTCTTGCCCTAAAAAAATTCTTCAATATCATTTAATTTATTATAAAATACTATAAAAAACATAAATATCTATTTTATTAATTGAAAATAATTTTGATTTCTTTTTTATCATTTAGTTGATTTGCTCTTTAGAAAAAAACTAAAAATCCAAAAAACTAGTGAAGGTCTTAAAATATTGTTTCATTTATGTATCATTCATTTGAAAACACATGAAAATTTCAAAAAAACATGAATAGAAATCCAAAAAAGTAGAAGTGAAAAGTGTTCACAAATGGACAAACCATTCGTAAACATGAGGCGGGAATTTCCCACTTTTACTATAAGGCTGGTTAATTCTTTTTGATGTCTAAGCTTCTGCAATCTGATTTCTTTGGCTACCAAGGCCTAGCCTGATGATGCTTTTGTGACAAAGCTTATGCTCCTTGGTGATTTATTACCTCTTATTTTGGTATGCTTTGTCTTCCTCTCTTATGTTTCTCTTATGTAGTTGACTTTCTACTTCATGCTTCCTAAGGCTCCTCTGTAAATTTGCAAGAACTATATTTCACACAAAACATATAGTGAACTTTGTCATCTCCTCTATAAGGGTATGAGTTTATGGCATTTCCATTGTTGAAGAATGCATGCGAAGTTTTTTTCCTCTACTCGCCAGGTACATCATTCTAAAAGAAAAATAACTCCATTTTCTGAATATCAATTACACTTATAATTTCGAAGTGTATTGAGGCATCACAATCCATGTGGATCATGTTGAACTAACATAGCAATGAGTTGACTTTGGCATATATCTCCTCCCCTTGATTGTAGGTCTTCATGTAGCTACCAGGGACGTAGAAAGCATTGTAGAGGTATGCATACGCAGCAAAGGCCAAGATCCAACATGAATTTCGGATTTTAAAAATTCCTGCAAGAATTCATCAAATTTAACTGAAAAACAGGGGTAAATAACCAGATTCATTGAGGAGATATTGCTACATCCAACTTAGTGATAAGGGAATCAATTTCTGATATTTCCAATCAGGATTGACATTTAAAACCCAGATAAAATTTTGATTGGAAATCAAGGTACATACCATTTTTGATATGAGAGGCATTGGCCCCCAATAAGTGTAGCAAGTATATTGAAGTGTATCAAAGATATCAAACTACCCAATCATGTTGATATGTAGATTGTCAAATTTCACCGTTGATTGGATTGGTTGCTTTAAAACAATTTTCATCTAATTTATTGAATCAGATGAATCCATTCATGACCAAGGATGTTCTTGTGATGAAAAATTTTGATCCGATATCATCGAATTTTATAATCAACTGTCACGCAGTCAAATCCTGAGCTAGGACAATGGCTCGAATCGGACGCGTGTCGGCCTTAGTGCTTGGAGCAAAACATTGAGCAGCCTCGATCTCTCCCAGCAGACGTCCTTGCAATAGCTTAAGATTGCATAGAAGGGGTTAGAGGAAAGGGTGGGAACGCAGCTCCATCGAGGAATATGGTCATTGCATTGATATCATAAAAGTGTTACATCGTAGTCATGGGCACATTACATGGGGGAAGACCAGGGTTGATACCGAAGTAACGAGATGAGGCGCCTCGCGCCTTGGTAGGTGCGCCATCGCACCTTGAGGCCTGCAGCCCCGTGCGCACGCCCGCCGGCACCGCCGCTACACGCGTAACCCCAGGCCGGGTGCCCCGCGCCCGTAGGACTGGCGATCACACACGCTACCCCGTCCTCTAGGCGATCACACACGCCACAACACCCACGCTGACCTTTCGCTCGGTCTGCTCAAACGCCGCCGTGCCCGGCTCCCCAAGCTGGGCGCCACGCGCCCAGCGCTACCCGCGGGGACGTCACGCGCCCCCAAGGTGTCTTGACGCTCACTGTGCACCAATAGCCTTAGTCTCCTAGCGGGATGTCTCCCGCCCCGCGCCCCGCACATGCAATGCGTGCGCTGCCCTCGCGGCTGCTATGTGGCTTCCCGCACAGCTCTGCGCGCTGCATCTGCGGCACGCTGCCTCGCCTGCACTTCCCACGCACACGCTTGGTGCGCGCGTATGGCGCTTGGCGCCATGGCGCGTGCGCTCCTGTCAGCCCACGCGCCCAGCACGGGCGGACCTTGCCTGATTCGTCCCGCCTAAGCGTGGACAGGCATGCACACCATCTGAAGCGTATCACCACTACTTGGGGCGATGGCCTGAAAGATCAGGTTGGGTGTCATCACCCTTAGTGTGTCGTAGCACTAATTAGAACTTAATCGTTACAGATCATGAGTCCTATGCGAACATGCCCTCCCAATAATCACACAGGCCCCGGAGCAGGAAATGCCACCTAGTTAGGGGCCTAACATCAACCCATACATCTATCTATACTCATGCTTTAAAACCATACAATTTAGTTAAAATTTATATTTGATGACATGCTTCATGATATTTTTATGTATCTATCTTGAAGAAACATTTCAATGCACATCTCAGGAGAGAGAACAACCAAAATATTTTGGACTAGACAAATGAGACTAAGTGAACTGTTAAAAAAAACTCACAGATGACTGTTTCAGGGAAAAGAAAGAGAGAAGAAATGAGCCCCTAAGGCTTATAAGCCTAATAAGCTATAAGACCCTCTCTCACATTCTCTGGATGAAAGTACCATCATTTAAAGTACGCTAAGTGGCCCTGTTTTCTGTGAATTTAAACTTAATTAGGCTCTTGACTTTTAAGTTTGGCATTGGAAAGATTTCATTGACTATATTGACTCAACTCCTAAATGATTCCTCTCATCTCTAAATGATTTCCAATAGTGGGATATCCATAATTGAACTTGGTCATTATTCATTTACCAGTGTTTGACCATTTTCTTTTAATTAGGAAATGATGTCCAACTTTTAAGACTCATCAAAATCATCAATCTTGCTATTCTAAGTCAATGACCTAGAACTGATCCTTCACTCCCATGGGGGTATTGATCCCTTTCCTTGTTAAAAAATACCTAAGTATTTTTGTCTTACTTTGCTTCCCAATAAACCCCATAGGCCTTCTCTAAACTTTGACTCCCCCTTGTCACAAAGGATACAACACAACTGGGTGATATCACATTTTTTTACATGTTGATTCAAAATAAATTGATCATATATGCATGTTATCAGGCCTAAAATGATTAAATATATTTTTAGAATGATGTTTCGATTTAAAAATATATTTTTTTAGGGATTTTGCTGATATTATATTGTGAAAGAAAACTTTTTTGTTAATATAATACGGACATGCGTTGATATTATATTAATAACAAATGTTGTTCCCTTTTGTTATGGAGGGAAATACACCTTGAGTAATTCCCTGAGTTTTAAATAATGACTGACATGATTGGTACTCCACATGCTAATCAGCCTGAAAACTCTTTATCTTTGTAGAAAATTACTTTTCTACTCGTATTTGAAACTCAAGAAACGTGGGCAAAATATTATTTTTTTATTTTAAGAGGATAAACACCAGCAATGGAGATGGCCGGCACAAAATAAACTACATAAGATGAGAACTCAGGATGCAATAATGTGGGAGATGGCCCGCACAAATCAAAGTGAATTATTTGAAGTGGTTTATTTGAACTATGATGCATGGAAGAAATTGAAAGTTTGTGGGACATCAAGGTATATGGTCCACATGACTACTACTAATGTTTATTTATTACTAATCTACTGTTATGTTAAGTCCTATTCATCAATGTCAGGCCTACCATGGCCATTGCTCCGACTACCTACTTAGTACATCTCCATGTATTTCTAAAATAAGCTTATACCATTCTCTTTGCCCATCTCTCTGTATATCTTCATCAGTTTTTATGTGCGTAGCTCTATCTCCCCCCCCCCTCTCTCTCTCTATCTATCTCTCTACCTTGGCCCATCTCTCTATCTCTCTCCCAATGTGTATCTCTCTCTTGGTCCAACTCTATATCTCTCTCTATATATATATACCTCTTTCTTTTGGCCATTCTCATCATCACATTCTCAGGTTCTACACCCATACCTTTCCCTCTTTCTAAAGGCCCAATCTCTTCAATCTCTTTGTATGTGCATCCTACTCTTTTGGCACATCTCTCTATCTCTCTTTCAAAGTTTCTATGCCCATACCCATCTTTCGAGGCCCATCTCTCTATATCTATTTTTATGTTCATATCTCTCTCCATGCATCCCTCTCTTTCAGCTTGATAGCTATGTAAACCATGCCTGAGTGTCTCTATGTCTATCTATATCTCTCTCTATCTGTCCATCTCTCTCTCAGGTTGATGGACGGTATGCCCACCTCCCTACACCTTTCTTAGAAAGTACCTATGTCTATCATAGATAATAAACATGATACGGGTGTGATTAAGTGAAAAAAATGCAAAATGGATATAGATATACAGAGACAGAGAGAGAGATGCACAAACTCAAGAAGATCATGACAGCATAGTGCCAGCATCAAAGATGATTCTGGAAGCAAGAGAGAGACATCAGCTGGTTAACGAGAAATTGATGAGAGAGAAACAAAAAGAGAGATGGATAGCCTGAGAGAGAAAAATATAGTGACAATCTCACAAAGAACCTGAGACAGAAATGTCGTTGCCATAGATGATGCCCCCAGAAGCACGCAAGAGAGATCTGCTTGATAGTGAGAAATTGATGAGAGAGAAAAGAGAGAATGATAGATTGAGAGAGAAATAGAACACTAACTCAGAAATATCCAGTGACTGAAATGCCATGATCTTAGATGACGACCCTGAATGTGTATGAAAGAGAGAGAGAGTTTGATAGAGAAAGAGAGATCAATTCAGATGATCATAGGATGATCATGAAAAAGAATGAGAACGCGAGTGAGAGAGAGATAGAAGCTCTGAGTTATGAGATATTGATGAGAGAGATAGATAGAGAAAGAGAGACCAATTTAGATGAGCATAGTGTGATCATGAAAGAGAATGAGAACGCGAGTGAGAGAGAGATAGTAGCTCTGAGTTATGAGATATTGATGAGAGATATAGATAGAGAAAGAGAGACCCATTTAGATGATCATAGGATGATCATGAAAGAGAATGAGAACGTGAGTTAGAGAGAGATAGTAGCTCTGAGTTATGAGATATTGATGGGAGAGATAGATAGAGAAAGAGAGACCAATTTAGATGATCATAGGATGAACATGAAAGAGAACGAGAACGGGAGTGAGAGAGAGATAGTAGCTCTGAGTTATGAGATATTGATGAGAGAGATTGATAGAGAAAGAGAGATCAATTCAGATGATCATAGGATGACCATGAAAGAGAATGAGAAAGCGAGTGAGAGAGAGACAGTAGCTCTGAGTTATGAGATATTGATGAGAGAGATTGATAGAGAAAGAGAGACCAATTCAGATGATCATAGGATGACCATGAAAGAGAATGAGAAAGAGAGAGTAAGAGAGAGAGAGAGAGGCTGTGTTAAGAAGAGATAAATAGAGAGAGAGAGGTTCTGAGTTAAGAAGAGATGAATAGAGAAAGAGAGTGAGTGGCTCTGAGTTAAGAAGAGATGAGTAGAGAGAGAGTGGCTCTGAGATAAGAAGAGTTGAATAGAGAGAGATACTAATTAAGATAATCATAGGGTGATCATGAAAGTGAACGAGAGAGTGAGAGAGAGAGTTAGAGATTAGCTCTGAGTTAAGAAGAAATGAATAGAGAGAGATAGACCAATTAAGAATGATCATAGGATGACCATGAAAGTGAAAGAGAGAAAGAGAGATTGGCTTTGAGTCAGGAAGAAATGAACAGAGAGAGAGAGAGAGATGTACCAAGTAAGATGATCATAGGATGATAGAAGGGCGCGTTCTTTGGGGCGCTGCCAGTTGTGGGAGGATATCCCATGAAGCAGCATACTCTGATTCTTCCGGTGAGATAAACGGTAGAGATATCTCCCTGATCATCAGATCTCCGCAGAATGGGCACTCGCTTGCTATCGCATCATCCAACTGGGACCTTAACTGCAGCAGACCCAAATTTCAAAAATAAAAATTGTTAATTTACTCTTCTACAATAAAACTAGCATACATGTCATTAATTTATGACACACAACGATTCTTCTCCAAGAAGTCCCAGAGGAGGAAAAGGAGGCACGTGTGAGAAGACCCCCCGTTGACTAAACATGTGCGGGTTTGAGTTAAAATAAAGAGAAGCGGGAAATAAGAGAGAACATGCTTTTTTTCAAGAATTCTGTTTCCAAAGCAGGCAGAGGGCTGCCAACCCGAGTGGAGCACTCGAGGAGTCCTCAACAAATTCTATCTTCATTCTTATAGTTGTTCTTTCTATCCATCTACATTTCTTCTTTCCGAATTGTGGTCTGAGAGGCTACCAACATTTTAATCGATTGATATTGCAAGATTTCGCAGTATTGTGGACAGATATCAATCATAATTCTTGATCAACTCTTGGATTGATATTAATTTACCAAACTCGAATTGCATAATCAGGAAAAATATTTCCAAGGAAAATCGGATGACATAATTGGTGGACTAAGATGATCATAAACATTGATGCACATATTCTTTGGCTTTCTAAACTAAGATGAATATAAATGGCAGTAATTTTTCACAGTGCTAACTGATGATCCAAGAAAAACAATAAGAAGTTATTGGATGACCTTGTCGGAGCAAGTTACTGATATGCATAAATTTTGCAAAGATGAACATACGCCGTTGATGCTATATACATTGGTTTTCCACAGTATGACAAAAAGTATTAAAAAATAAGACGAACATAAAAGGCAATGATTTTCCAACATATAATCTGGATCACCCAATAAAAGAAAATCAGAAATCATCAGATAACCTTGTCGATAGGTGTAACTGATGCGATGGGTCGATCCTCGGAAGACCCATTTGACTGGGTCGTTGAGCCTCTACTGACAAGACTGAGCTGCTTCTGCAGGTCTAGGATCAACTCGGCCTGTTACCAAAAGATTGATGAAAACAAAGCAAATGGATAATTAAAACATCAATAATAAAATGCCACTTACTAAATCCAAAAAATAAAACAAATTCACCCATTTTAAATAGTGCTAAAATATTGTGAGAAGATTTCTACCATCGTTAGGGTGTTTCTGTTATTTCAGCCCCCTTCGGACATTTTGGTCGTTTAACATAAGGAGAGCAGACAAGAAATTATAGACAATCAGGCGATTCAACAAAGAAGAATCGAGAGACTACTGTTTCTTCTTCATTGTTATGTGTTTGTCTCTGTTAGACGCCTGGTAAGGACCCATCACAGAAGAGCTGGTCAACAAGGCTCAGTCAACAACTGGGTCTTAGATGAGAAACTAACTCATTCATGAAAACTAAGGGTTATAAATACACCCATGTGAGGTCATTTGAGACACCTTTTGATGAATGATCATTTTGTGGTTTCTTGGTACAAGTAGCTGTATCAGGCTGTCTAGAGGGCAAGAACTCCCTATTTGGAAGGTCTAGAGGGTTTGTTCACCTATCGCTCTCTCTCCTTCGCTCTTACCTCTTGAATCTCCCCCATTCTTCTTTCTCTCTCGTCCCATTTCTTGATTTTGTTAGATCTACGTTGGGATCATAAGAGTCTCTCTCTATCAACCAATCTATTTTTAATTTCTCTCATCAATCTCTCTCTCTTACATTTATGGTCATTCATGATGATGTCATTTTAGTTGCAAGAAGGCCCAACTCGGGGTAAAAGATTTTCCATAGGAGACACATGCGTTGATCTGTGACTTTTACCTGTCGCTAGTGTTGGCTATTACTGATGAAGATGATGACAAGAGGACGATTACAAGTCAAAATCATCTCCATCATTCATTCTCTCCAGGATGACAAGGAAAAAATCAAAAAATCATCATCATTATCATCATCATCATAGTTTCTAATCGGCAGGTAGGATAATGATTAAGATGATAGCATCAGCTTGTCATCGCCTCTTGTCACTGTCCCTCTTAACCTCGCTCAGATGGCGACAGACAATGACTAAGTTGACACAAATCATTCGCCTGCAGCCAGCATGATGATGATTCAAAATCATTCCCACCACACAGGCTGCAGACGGCGAGGATTTTGAATCAACAACAAGCACCGGTTGCCACTGCACTGCTCTTTCTCTCTACCCTAATCTTAATCGATCATCTATTTTCTCTCTCTTTCCTAAAAAACCTTTCCCTCATAGAGACGACCAAAATCCAAGGATAAAGAACTCCCAATTGCAGTGGAATGTGGTTCATAACACGTTCGACCAATAACAGAGAAATCTATGGAATGGAGATATCTTTAGATGAGAGTATCGTATGATAACAGAACAATCAAGAAAGAAAATTAAAAGGATAATATAAAATGCGACCATAAACAAGGAAACAGGAAATAAATAAAAACTGAATCCTCGAATCAAAAGTCTTCAGATGATGTGAAACAAAGTCTTCAGATGATCATCCACAGAATAAAAAGGGTGAAAGTGCAACCATTATTCATGAGAAAGATGAAAATAGTGGAAAAAGAAATTTATGACTAATATTAAAAAAAAAACATTTGCATAATAAGATGAAGAAAAATAAGACCAAGCAATTACACTGCAACATTACCAAAAATGATTTAAGAAAAAAATAAATATCACCACGTCAATGATTGAATACTGCAGCCAACTAAGAGATAAAATTAGGATATCATCATACTTGCACTGTGGTGGTACGCTGAGTGATGTGAGCAATTAAACACTCAACGTGGAAGGCGTGCCCACAAGGAAATATATAGAAAGGTGCCATAGCACTCGTTGAAAAATAGCCAGCAGCCATCCTCGGGACTCCACCAGCCCCCAAAATTTTGCGCCGACAACTCTACTCATTTGTAACATACAGAATCAGAAATGAGTTAGACTAATGTTGCAAGAAAGATTGCATCATGAAAGAATTTGTAGAGAGAAATAAACGAATCTCAATTAAAGTGATAAAATGTTACAAAAAAATACTTACGCCACATTCTTCATCTCTGTCTATGACTGCATATCTCTGAACAAGGGCATTGATGTCATTTCTAATGTTTTCTGCCCCAGAGGTGGCATCATTCATCTCTTCTTTCAGCCGCTCAATCTGCTTGTTGTAATCTTCCAAAGATGAACAAATGGCTTCCTGCACGGAAATTTTTGAATTTAATAGAGAATATATTGACATGGTAGAAAAGATACTAAAAAATTAAATTTAAAGGTAGTTATTGGGAAACTATGAGAGGCAATAAATAAAAGGCAAGAGAGAGAGGGGAAAGAAAGACAACTTACTGTATTAAGGAGACTCTGTCCATTAGAGGACTCTTAAAATAAAGGGAAAAAACCATTAAAAAGTTTCTAAAAAACCTTAGATTGTGTTTCAACTCAAGAATCTCCTTCAACTCCAAATGGAACTCGACGGGAAAGTACTAAAGCTGTAACTTTGAAGTCCTCCCCATTCAGGAGTTGTCATTCTAATTCAAGATACGCCCATTATACCTTGAATTAAGACCTTCTCCAGAAACTTAAAATCGGCAAAGGATGGGAAAACATTCTTAAGAAATGATTTAAATAAGAGGGTCACCAATTTTTAGTGATCTTCTTTAATTTCTAAACAAAAAGAAATCATTTAAAATTTTACCTTAAAATCATCAATAAGGGCAAAATCGGGAAAGAATGGGAGAATATCCTCTATCTTAAGGAGACCGTCAGTCTCCTTAAGAAACGCTATTGCCCTCCGAATGTTCTCTCTCTTCACTCCCTTCTCCTGTTTGACAACGTGCCTTGCCACCATCAGCCAGAGCTTCTTCTTCAGATCTTCATCATCTTCAACTTTGTCTGCTTCAGCCATGGCAAGCTCTGGATCAACCTGGCACAATAAACAAAAACCTGAGAAACCATTTTTATTTACAGGGAACATCGATTAAGGAAAATAAACTCTGACTATCCAAATACAAATTTTAAGTCTTTTTTTTAGACAAAATTTAAGCCTTTTTCATAAATCAAAATACTATTTTTAGAACAAAAATGATGATGATTAAGATGTTTAAATCTTTCTTTCCAACATGAAGTGAGTTTAATGACCGTTACCTGTAAGGCAAGAGCTACAGCTTCTTCATGCATTGACAACATACTGTAGATATGGACACATGCACGCATTCTTTTTTCTTTGAGACAAAGTCTTAATGCATATTTAGGATCATAAAAATATCCATTGTCATTGTATCGTCCTTTGCCGAACTTGTGTTGGAGAAAGCGAATAAGCGCACTGTCATCCTCCTGGTTATAATAGGTCACAACCCAATAAATCAACAGATTTGAACAGCGGAGACTTCAAGGTAGTAAAAAATTACTGGCATGTGGAATTGCCTTTCAATCTTGGCAGGTTAAAACAAAATAAACATTTTATTGCAAATCCAATTTTAGAAAGAGAACTATCCAAATTACTTTAAATTCTGTTTAGGAACCTGAAGATCAGAGAAATGCAGATTCTCCCTACTTTGGCTGTCTGACCTTGAAATTTCAGCAAACGCCATTTCCCATCATCATGGGCCTGTTGTCTCTGCTGTCTCTTCTTCTGTTAAGAGGCGCCTAGAATGCTCAGTTTATTTTCTGCTTCAGGAGAAAATAAAACCTCCATAACACCAAAAGATTTATCTTGACTTCAAGCAGTCAGGTTTCCCAGCATACTTTTGCAAAGTAGCCGTAAGTGACTTTGTTAGGACCCCCAACCACTATCAGGGGTACTTCTGGAATATTCGCATACTGTAGGTCCTTTTAAATACATTGTAGCCCTCTCCTCAGGAGAACAGTTAATAAGTTGGGTATCATATCGACTGAGAGATTCTTCCCAAGGGGAAACATGCAGTGTTATAGGCCTTCAGTCATTTGGTTTTGTCCATCTTTCTCTCTATCTCTATGTCCTTCAACTATCATTTTCCATGGAGACCTACTGGAAATCTATTACAGACTTTTAGTCCATAACGGGAGTATCCCAACTTCTGCACATTGATAGAAAGGTAAACTAATTACAGTGGACACCTAAGAGGTCCAAGGATGGGGACAACATGGAAGACATGGAAAATACAGTGCAGAGAGTAGACCCACAACATATTCTGCAGTTCCTCCATAGGTACGACGGCCGCAGCTTCACATTCAATTTAGGTGCTTAGTGTGAGGAACCATGTCAAAGCACGAGTAGAGGAAGAACAGAGATGAAGATAGGGCAACAGGAGCCCAGTCGCCTTAGAGGAGAGAGACGCCAATGGAAAAACCGAAGGGAAAAGAGAGATGAGAAAACACAAAAATAGATCAAGCCCTAAAAAGAGAATAACGAAGAAGCATGAAAGAAAGAGCCCATCAGTTTGAAGCACATGCTGAGAAGATAGCATGTGTGCATGCTTTATTTAAATAAAGGGGGACCCATAAGCGCCAGATCATCAAATCATTTTCAAGGAGTTGTTACTGGACCTCGCAAACCACAAGAGGCTCAAGGCTGGGAAGGGGGAGAGTGCAGAAACCAGAAGGGGAAGAGTATGCCAACTCCTCCTGGTGTTTGTACCCCATCCTTCAAACTCTATTTCCTGTTCTCTACCTTTGGTCTCATTCTTGTTCATGGATTCACTTACAAACTAGTACAGTTTGAATAATATCCGTCCATAATTGTTCAATCCTCCGCTGAAGCAGTTCGTTTGATTTTGCAGTTGAGTTAAATGTAACAGAGAATAAGTCACAGGCAAAGCACATGTGCTTGGTTTAACTAAAAGGATGGTCCCACCAGTCCATCAGTTAAATTTTAAGAGGAATGAGATCCTGATTCAGTTTCCTGTTCTTTCACAACTGGTTACTTGTTCTTGAGTTGTCTTTCAGGAATGTGATGCGATCCATCATCGCATCTATGCGCAATGCCCCCAGCCCAAGACGAAGGCCCAATAGCCTGGCTTACTTAAGCCGGCTATCAGAATAGAGAAGCTGACTTTTGACCTAGAAAGTGCTTGGACACTTCTTGTATTAATCTGATAGGAACCTTGATCTAGGTTCGTACCGGGATGAGGGTAGAGGACGAGGAGAGGATGAGAAAACCCAGAGAGGGAGGTAGGGGAGGAGAGGGGAGACAAGGAACTGGTTCTTTCTTCTTCGTTGCCCTCCTAAAGGGAGGGAATCCCTATTTAAAGGGAAATACATAACATGAAATGACTAAAATACCCCCTAAGGGCTAAATGATGAAAGTGCCCCTAGATAGGTTTAGGATCCTCTCAAGGATCCTATCATAATCCCTTCCTCTCCTAACTGATTACCTTCGCAGACATCCAGACCTGTGACAGAGCTCGGAGCACCCCAAGCTCAGGTGTTGTCCATCCCGCCTACTCAACGGCGTCGTCCAGGCCGCCGAACCTTCCTCCTCTCCTCTCTACTTCCCTTCTCTACCTATCTCTCTCTCTCTTTTTGAATGAAAAGAGGGAAGTCCACCTGAACTTGGTGGTCAATCCAACCTCTCTCTCTCTCTCTCTCTCTCTCTCTCTCTCTCTCTCTCTCTCTCTCTCTCTCTCTCTCTCTCTCTCTCTCTCTCTCTCTCCCTCTCTCTCTCTCTCTTCACTCTCCCTCGTGTTGCAACGTCAAGACATTGTTACAAGTTCAGCAAGGTTCTTTTGAGTACATGAGGGGCGTAACAGAATGTCATGTCAATGATCTTTTAAGGAGGAGACAATGACAATCGTGAGCCTCTCTTTCTTGATCATGCACCACCAAAGGTGTGACGCTTACCACAATATTTGCTAGAGACTGTTGGAAAGATCAGTTCAACATGACTCAAAATGCCACATGAGCATTGGATAAGATAAATGACATAAGAATGAATGGTGTCTCCTGCTGAGTAAGCCACATAAGATAACACAAGAGCGTCTCCTCATGATTAAAGAACATATGATCAACAACATGGCTCAAAAAGCCACATGAGATATTAAGGGTGCAAGCAGGAAACCAAGAGTACGTCGGTGCCCGAGCTGTTGGCAGAGCACTAACAGATCACTTTAGGAGCTTCTCAAGACGAGGGCCTAGACACCAATGGAGGTGGAGTGGAAGAGGAACAACTAGACTAAATGCGACACAACAGAGAGACCTGGTGCATCCTTTCTCAGAAACAGAAGTCCTAACCGCAATCAAGGGACTAAATGGGGAAGGAGCTCCGCGGCCTGATGGCCTCCCAGTCTTCTTTAATAATGTCTTTTGGGAGACAATCAAGGCAGAGGTAATGGCTACGGTGGAAGAATTGTTGGAAAAAATCAACCGTGCTTATTTGGTTCTCCTCCCAAAATGTCAAGGAGCTACTAGAGTGGGAGATTTTCGAC
This sequence comes from Wolffia australiana, assembly GCF_029677425.1. Lineage (NCBI taxonomy): Eukaryota > Viridiplantae > Streptophyta > Magnoliopsida > Alismatales > Araceae > Wolffia > Wolffia australiana. The sequence continues at coordinate 17,965,134 of NC_135843.1, read as the reverse complement.
CTATAGTGCTATCCAATTCCATATATCTTATCATAGCCAAGGTCTTGGCCAATCGGCTCAGGGAAGTGATTGGCGACCTGGTAGGTCCTTTTCAATCTGCCTTTATTCCTGGGAGACAACTGATTGATGGCGCAGTCGTTGCATCAGAAATCTTGACCGCATGGAAAAGATTGAAAGTTAGAGGGTTCATGTGGAAAGAGGATTTTGCAAAGGCATACGACTGCCGTGACTGGGAATTCTTATGGGCCTCTCTAAGGCGTCGTGGTTTTCCAGCCGAATGGGTAGGGTGGATGAAAAGATGTATTACATCCCACTCTTTCGCGGTGCTGGTGAATGGACGCCCCGGAGGTTGGATTTAACCGCAACGAGGGGTTAGACAAGGATGCCCTCTAGCCCCGCTACTTTTTGTCTTGGCCGTGGATGCCCTTTCCATAAACACAATGGAGGCTTGCTCCAATGGTCTGCTAAATGGTTTTCGGACACCAAGTTTCCCGGCAGGTATTCCTCTTCTACAATATGCGGACGATACCACCTTTTTCATGGAGGGTGCTGAGGAGGAGGCCAAAAACGTATCCATCCTACTTGACCTTTTCGCAGACTGTTCGGGACTACACATTAAACGTGCCAAATCAGCCTTTGTTGGGTTCGGATTATCGCAAGAGGAGGAAGCTCTCTGTTCTAGAGCCTTGGGGACACCTAGTGGTACACTTCCCATGACAGGGGGTCGTATCAAATCTATAGACTGGCATCCAGTATTGGAGAAGATAGAGCGGAAGTTGGAGGGATGTCAAAGCAGAGTGTTATCGAGGGGGGGACGATTGGTGCTTCTATGCCACGTGCTGTCAGCGATACCTATTTTCTACCTCTCAGTGTTGAAACTACCAATGGGGACCAAGAAGCGTCTAGAAAGTATGATACGAAGATTTCTATGGAAAAGTTCAGGATCAGATGAAGGGAGGGGGATATCCCTCGTATCGTGGGATATAGTGTGCAGACCAGTTCGCTTGGGGGGGACTAGGAGTTCTTAAATTGCAAGATCACAACCTAGCACTACTGGCCAAGTGGGTGTACAGACTTATGGGACAGGATACATCGATGGCTACACTAGTTTTGAAAGACACGTATGGCTCGAGTTTGAACTGGGAAGTTCGTGGATATCCAGTGAGCAGCCTCTGCATTCTGGCAAGGGTTGAGGTATGTGTTTCCTCAAGTCGGTGATTTCTTCGAAGCCAAGCTAGGAGATGGCACGTTATTCCGGTTTTGGCTAGACACATGGCTCCCCCCGGGGCACATTGAAGACAAAATTCCCACGCTTGTATGCCCTTGCAAGGACCCCCCATGCCATAGTGAGCGAGTGTTAGGATGGCACATGAACCCCATGCCTAGGCGACACCTTATCCAACCAAAGACTGGAAGAAGACTATACAAGGTTGCAGCAAACACTAATCCACCTACACCCGCGAGGAGGGACACAGGATGGGTGGAAGTGGATAGGCGCATCCTTTTCTGTTCGAGATACCTATGCAAAGCTTAGCCGCGGACAGACAGGGAAGGAACCGAGGATCCTTTACGCGTGTCACACCAAATGGAGACAAAAGTTTCCCCTTAAGGTGAAAATATTATGTTGGCTGCTCCTCCAACGAATAGTGACGAAGGTTTTTCAGAGGAAATGGCTCCCAGAAGCTTCGGCATTGTGTGCTATGTGTACAAACAGTGATGAGGATTGCGCTCACCTCTGTTTTGATTGTTCCTTTGCCCGAACGATATGGACCTGTGAGCCACTCAAGGGGGTGGATATCTCATCAGAGGTGGCATTTTGGGAGTCAATACAAAATGGAGCACCTAGGGGGTGAGAGGGACAGGTTCGGCCCTTTGCAGTGCTATGGGCACTATGGCTGCACAAGAACGAAGTCATCTTCAACAAACGGGAAGCATCGACGGATGCGGTGATACAAGCAGCTGCGGGTTTTACGGTTGAATGGTGTAAAATCCCAAGGCCAAGGCCCTGGGCGGCCTTTTAGGCCCTTCATGTACTTATCGTTTATATTTTCATCTCACTGGGAAAGCCACCAACTTTGTGTGATCTCCCCCACCCTTATTTCAAAAAAAAAAATCATTGGAGGTTACTTAGCCTAGCTCTTGATCCAAGTGATAAGTCACTCGTCGTCTAGGCCATAGAAGAATGAGCAAAGTATGATGATGGATGACAAATATAACTTATACAGAATTCTTTCCCTGGACGTATCCCTTTCTTCACTTGTCTACCCATCGTCTTCAGCTACTATGTTGAGTATGATGGTGAAGATGAGTATGATCCTGATGAAATCGTCATCTTCTACTAACCTGATACGCTACTGGTATCGAATTGGTAAAAGAAAACGTAAAATCAATGTAGGTGGCCGACTTACAGCTTGGATCTTACTTCCTCCGTAGCTCCCGTCTCTCCGCTCCCTTAGAAGTATACTCCGTGCTCCTCAGCAACCGAGAAGTCCCGACGAGTCTTCAGCTGAATGCAGCCCCTGCTCCTCTCGGAAATCCCGCTCCAAGAAACCTCGAAGACCTCCCCCTTCTGTCCCCTTCTCCCTTTTATTTATATCCTCGCCTTTATTTCCTAACTAACTATCTTGAAAGATAGATAGTTATTTTGGCACATTAGTGCCAGCTGGCTCACTGCTCAATATTCCTTTCTTCTTTCTTCTTTCGTAAACTCTCAAAGGAATCGTATCATAACCCTGATCTGGTTTTGGTTTAAAGTCACAATGCCCAGCTCTCAAACCAAATGATGACCCAATACTAATCTGCACAGGGGGAAATGGCACGGAAAAAGGAAGGGAAAGGGTAAGGAGCGGAAAGGAAAGAAGTAGCAAGGATCAGCCTACACAGCTAAGATCTGGGACTCCTTTCTGTCCTGGCCCTGAGTCTGAGTTTTGCTGTTGGCTCCTTCCAGACACATTCTTCTTCTTGAATGAAACATTCTATCGTTTTCCCTGTCGGAAGCCCAAATCATTTAATGAGACAACTAGTAGAAAATATTACCAAAACCCAATCACTCATCCAGATTCATATTTGGTCATGCCATAAATAAATAAAAAGAGAAATGAAAATTTTTCCACACTGAAAGAGAGGAAAGGTAATACCTGCTTTGCATACAGAGAAAGTAATAGGTTGTGAATACCCGGATCTTCCTCATGTAATCGATGCACACAAAATTCTAGGTACTTAATCACTTCGTGTGTTTCGTTCCTGTAGCCGACATGAGAGAGTTCTCATTTGTTAGGCGTGTAGCTAAGCCTAGCATGCTTTATGGTATGTAAACTTAAAAGATATCTTTATCAAAAAAAAGAAACTAAAAAGATATCAAATAAAAAGAGAAGAGTTAGGCAAATAAAAAAGGAAGAGTTAGGTAAATAAAAAAGGAAGAGTTAGGCAAAGATATTAAATAAAAGAGGGCACAATGAATTACTCATGATAAAAGATGCCTTGTAAAAACTTTTCAAATAATCAGTAAGGTGTCAATACAAAGACTGCTTCAAAAATTTGCGATTATATTCGTTTCAGCCAATACCAGTTTTAAATATTCACTGCCTATCTCAATTTTTCTAAGATTGCTGCCCTTAATTTGTCAGAACGTAAAGTGGATCAATTGGCTGACATCACAGCAGCAATTCAATATGAAGATGAGTGAAAATGGGAGTTAACATGCTGAATGGAATATTATAATAGAGTTTAAAATATTTTACTTTGCATGCGGCTCGTTTGAGTATCGCATCATTGCAGGAATCAGCCTCCGAGGGTTAAGATTGGCAGTTGTCATCCATGCTTCAATTGTCTCATAAGCATCCAACATGATAAGGTCTGGAGCAAATTTATACTGAGATAGAAGCATCTTCCTTAGATCATTCATCCCATTCAGTTGAAAGCTATTTTATGCAAAAATATGGTCAATAAATACCTCAATGCCATACCTGGAGATCAACAGGAACGTTGGGCTTCTTAAGCACCTCTAGTGCTTTCTTTGTTTCACTTTGCTGAAAGCGATAAATGAAAATTTATGTACTGTCTATCCTTCAGACACAAACAATTAATTAATCATTTTCCAAAAATTGTGACACGAAGGTATTAGAATCCATACCTGAACGTAGTGAAGGACAACGATCTCGTATTGTTCCTTCATAGCTGCAAAATATACTAGCTCATCGATTCTTCCATAGCTGCATGAGTAAAACTGTAAAAAATTAAGGTTCCTGTAACATTCAAAACTTAAAGGGAGTGGATATTCCCATTGACTATGTGGAAATCGTACAAAGAAAATAAGAGTTGAAAAATGGAAACATGTCCCCCCACTTAGGGTTTGATAAATCTTCTTGTTGACACTAAAGCTCTTTTGTAACTAATAGTCCCATATGGGACATTCTTAACTAGCCCATTAGGGCTCCCCTATATAAACACTTGTAATCCCCTCTTATCTTTTTAATCAAGTTGGTTTTCTCTTTCTCAAACCTCTTTCTTGGTTCAACATGGTATCAGAGCCGAAACCCTAAATTTCGGACTCATCATCGCTCCGACTCACCGGCTCCTGCCGTCGTCGTGCGTCCTCTGCTCAATCGACCGACCGACCGCGATTGACCGACCGCGATTGACCAACCGACCGGCTCTCTCTCTCTCCACGCACGGACCCTCTCCTTCGCGCGGCCGTCTTTCTTCGTGCGGAGTAGCCTCTCTGCGCGTGGCCGTCTCCGCTCTGCGCACAGCCGCCTCTCCTCGCACGGTTGCCTCTCTGCGCGCATCCGCAGGTGACCTGCTCCATCCGGGTTCCCTGTGCGCGTCCCGCGGGTGACCTGCTTCATCCGGGTTCTCCTGCACCTCGATCCGTGCTGTCCGATGTCTGAAGAACAGACCTCTGCCTCTCAGACATCTGGAATGACTCCGGTGCATTCTCCTGTGGCCCCGACAGCGGCTGCATCAACTCGCCTCACCGGTCCAGCACCATTTACTTTGCCCTAGATGCCGCCCAATGGAATTTTCACCGGCTTCAACCTCCTTCAATGGCGACAGTACGTGCAGATCACTCTAGAAGGACGACTAATGCGTCATTTAACGGGAGACGGACCACCGGTGACGAACCCAGCATACTATGATTGGCTCGACGTTGAAGGAGTCGTTCAGCGCTGGCTACTTGACGGTATCGCCCCTAATATTAAGGGGGAGTTTCTGTCTTTGGCGAGTGCTCGAGCCGTCTGGGAAGCCGCCCTCAACAGCCACTCCAAGAGGAACAACATTGCCATTTTGTACGAATTAGTGCATCGGGCCGCTAATCTTCGTCAAGGGGATCGGACGGTATTGGAGTACAGTAACGAACTCACCTCTTTGTGGAATGAGATCGACCATTACATGCCACCGCAAGTGAATTCGGTGGAGTGGGGTATGTGCTACAGCTTCGTGTGTTTCAATTCCTGATGGGTCTCAACCCGGAATATGAACCACTACGTGGCCAGCTTATTCATCGGGAGAAGATGCTCACCTACCAAGATGCACTCCGGAGTGTACGGATTGAGGAGTCTCAGTTTCAGCAGGCACCTTCCCTCACCTCGGCGTTTGCGGCTACACCGGCCGCGGCTACTCGTGCTTCATCGCCGAATTCTTCCGCCCGAGGGACTTCATCTCGCTCGGAGGAGTCTCCCAAGGGCGATCCCACACTCTTCTGCAATTATTGCAAGAAGAGGGGTCACTCAAAGGAAACCTGCTTCAAGCTCCAACGGAAGCGGACTCAACAGAGTCACCTTGCTGCCGCCGCCCCTCCTGCCAGCTCACCGAGCGTGCCGAGTCCAGGACAAGTGCCTATGCCGTATACTCCGCTTCCGGCCAATGCCTCCTCATCTCCTAGCTTCACTCCTGAGGAAATGGAGCGTCTTCGACGTCTACTTGATCCTCCCGTCGTGAGCTCGTGTTCTTTAGCCCACGCAGGTACGTCCACCGCTCTTGCCTCTCCAACCTTGACTTCCGGAAATTTTCCTTCGCCATCTTCCACTTGGCTTCTTGATTCTGGTGCCACCGCTCATATGACTCCTAATCCTCGAGCTTTTTCAACCTATGAACCCGTTTCTAGTCATTCCAAAGTCAAAACCGCCTCTGGAGATCTTCTCACCGTCGCGGGTGTTGGCCATGTTATTCTTTCCCCTTCTATGAAACTTTCGCGCGTTCTTCATGTTCCTCGTCTTGCTCATCATCTCCTATCTCTATCCCGACTTGTTCGTGATTTAAACCATGATCTCCCTTTTTCCCCAAATTCCTGTTTTTATCGTGACAAGGAGTCGGGGGAGACGATTTCACTTGCTGAGGAACGTGAGGGGCTCTATCTTGTTCGACTTTCTTCTTCTTCTCTTGCTGTTGCTGCTGCTGCTTCCCTCTCGGCGTCTCATGACCAATTGTGGCTTCTTCATCGACGCCTCGGACATCCCTCTTTTGATACCCTTTTATCGTCTATTTCCTAAACTTTTCCAGGGTCATGCTGTTGACCATTTTGTTTGTGACGCATGTCGAATGCTAAACATCATCACACTACATATCCTTTATCTTCATCCAGTGCATCCACGCCTTTTTCTCTTGTTCATACCGATGTTTGGGGTCCGGCCCCCCTTCACAGCACTTCTGGCGCTCGATGGCTTGTTATTTTCGTTGACGACGCTACCCGTTTCACGTGGGCTTACCTTTTAAAACACAAATCCCAACTTTCCACCATCATTCCCCAGTTTTACTCCCTTATCCAAACCCAATTCTCCACCCCCATCCGTCGCTTCCGCTCTGACAACGCCAAAGACTATGTCAATTCTACCCTCACCCATTTCTTCCAACAAAACGGCATTGTTCACTAAACATCTTGTCCCTACATGCCTCAGCAGAATGGTGTTGCAGAATAGAAATTTCGCTCCATCTTTGATACGACCCGGAGCCTCCTATTCCATATGCATGTTCCCTAGTATTTCTGGGGTGAAGCCGTTCTCACCGCCATCCATCTTCTCAACCGCCTTCCCTCTCGTGCCCTCCACCATTCCCCTCCTATTGACTGTCTCCAGCGCTTCTTTCCCACCACTTCCCTCAAAACAAACCTCACTCCACGTGTCTTTGGGTGTGTCTGCTTTGTCCCCAACAATCAGCTTGGTCGGGACAAGCTTGACCCTCGCGCCATTCAGTACATTTTCATTGGATATTCCGTTACCCAAAAGGGTTATCGGTGCTACCATCCGCCTTCCCGTCGCTTCTTTGTCACCAAAGATGCTACCTTTGATGAGTTTACTCCTTACTATCCCTCCTCCACGGTACCACCTTCTTTCCCTCCTCAGCCGGACCCGCTCGAGTTCCTTATCCTCCCTCCTCTTTCCTCCTCAGTCACTTCTACGACAGTCCCGTCATCCTCCCCAGCCCCTTCACCTCCAGCCGCACCATCGTCTCCGCCTTCCCCAGCACCGCGTCGATTCCCATTGGAGAGCCATCCGAATCTTCTCCGGATTCTCATGCAACAACCGTGGATCTTTCTCCACAACCCTCTTCTCCCCAACCACCTTCTTCTGCTCCTCATCCACTTCCTCCTCTTGCTCCTCCGGGTGTTCCTACGAATCTACCACGCTGCCCTCCGGAAAAACGCTATGGCCTCACCTATATCTCTCGCCGCACCCCCTCCTCTTCTCCTCCTTTGGATGCCTCATCCTCTACCTCCCAAGACACTCCACCAGAATCTTCCTTGGCCCTTATGCCTCCTTCCCGCTCTCCTCCTTTATATCCTTTAAATAATTACGTTTCCTCCCATCGTCTCTCCAAACCATACCATGCACTGCTTACCTCCATTGACTCCATCTCCCTTCCGAAGACGGTGGACGTTGCCTTATCCTTGCCTCATTGGCGTCGGACTATGGAGGAGGAGCTTCAAGCTCTTGCCCTAAATGATACGTGGGATCTTGTTCCTCTCCCACTGGGCAAGCACTTGGTTGATAGCCGTTGGGTCTATACTGAAAAGCAAAACTCCGATGGCACGATTGAGAGGCATAAGGCACGCGTTGTTGCAAAAGGCTTTACGCAAAAATATGGCGTCGATTATCAGGAGACATTTGCTCCAGTGGCCAAGTTGAACACTGTCCGCATTCTCCTAGCTCTTGCTGCAGACCGTGGCTGGGTACTGCAGCAATATGACGTCAAGAATGCATTTCTTCATGGCGACTTGACTGAGGAAATTTATATGGCTCTTCCTCCTGGGTATGCCTCCTTGGTCCCCTCTACTCCTTCCTCGGTTGTTTGCCACTTGAAGAAGGCACTATATGGCTTGAAACAATCTCCTCGCGCTTGGTTTGGCCGTTTCACTACGGCCATGAAGCATCTTCGATATCGCCAGTGCAATGGGGACCACACCCTCTTCTACCATCATTCCACGTCAGGGGGAGTTGCTATCCTTCTGGTCTACGTGGATGACATCATTATTACGGGTGATGCTACGGAGGCTATTACACAACTGGCAGCCTATCTATCGTCGGAATTTGCTATTCGCCACCTTGGCCCGTTGAGGTATTTCCTTGGCATTAAAGTTGCATACTCTTCTGTCGGGATTTTCATTTGTCAGCAGAAGTACACAGTGGATCTTCTTCATGAGCTTGGAAAGGAGGATTCCAGGCCCATTACTACACCTATTGACGCTAATCACCGCCTTGGCGCCGACAAGAATGAAGATCCTGCAGAGCCTGGACAGTACCGACAACTTGTGGGCAAGCTAATCTACCTCACCCACACGCGACCTGATATTGCATATTCCGTGGGGGTCCTCAGTCAGTTCATGCAGACTCCTCGCATGAGTCATCTTCACGCTGCTCATCGACTTCTTTGGTTCTTAAAGGGCACAGTTGGTCGTGGACTTTTGTTCCGCCGCCACAGTGGTCTTCACCTAGAGGTATATACCGATGCGGATTATGCAGGGTCCATTGTTGATCGTCGGTCTACCTCAGGATATTGCACATTCTTGGGTGGCAATCTTATTACGTGGGAGTAAGAAGCAGAAGGTGGTGTCTCGATCCAGTGCCGAAGCGGAGTTTCGTGCGCTTGCACATGGTCTCTGTGAGGCATTTTGGATCACAAAGATCCTACGTTAGCTACGTTGTCCGGTTTCCTCTCCTGTCCAACTGTACTGCGTCAACAAGTCGGCCATCAGCATTGCCCATGATCCAGTCCAGCATGACCGCACGAAGCACATAGAGATTGATCGACACTTCATTAAAGAGAAACTGGAGTCGGGAAAATTCTGCCTGCCGTATGTGCCTTCAGCAGATCAGATCGCAGACATCTTCACCAAAGGGCTCCATGCCCCTAGGTTTGAGGAGCTTTTGGCAAGCTGGGTGTGGAAAACATCCACACTCCAGCTTGAGGGGGAGTGTTGACACTTAAGCTCTTTTGTAACTAATAGTCCCATATGGGACATTCTTAACTAGCCCATTAGGGCTCCCCTATATAAACACTTCTAATTCCCTCTTATCTTTTTAATCAAGTTGGTTTTCTCTTTTTCAAACCTCTTTCTTGGTTCAACACTTCTTATAGAGGGGAGAGAAAGGAGACATGTCTAATGGGTCAGAATAAGGGCCTATGAGACAGTGGAACCTTAATGAGCCCATTACACAATAATATTTCAACAAACTATAATTCAACTATGCTTTAAACTAGGATTTAGTACTCATCAGTGCCCCCGACACTCATGGACATTGACTAAAATTATGGTCACTGTTGACATTGACGCAGTCAATCAACACTGGCTGTCAACTAAGCCAAATTCTAGTTAAATAATATCAAACCCAACTAACATCATCATCTGAGCCATTGTCAACAGATGTAGTTGTCAACAATAATGACATAGATGAATTTTTTTCTTCAAAGATGGACAGTTGACAGTAACGAGGATGATGACATGGGCTGACTTTGACCATGCCATCGGCAAATCATCAACCAATGTCAATGTCACGCCAATCTCGTTGGAATTATCCGAACCCTACTTCAAACAGAAGCACGCAGAGCATTGCAAGAGTAGAGGGTTAAAGGTATTGCGTAAAGAGAAGATTCTACAAATCTTAAACAGCCGAACCTACAACATAAGAAAACAGGCAAGCAAAATCATCAACTTAGGATACCTCTCTAACAGCTTCAGCGTTGTCATCTCATCAAGTACATCTTTACAGTCCAAAAGAAAGGTGCGAAATTCTTGTATAATCTCAAAGTACTGCGGACTATATTTTTCTACAGGTGTATGATTAGCTCTCTCAACATCTTCGTCCAATAATAGTCTGTTAATCTGGAAACATAAATACCGGAATTCTTCAGGAATAATTCAAGAAGATAATCAATGAGTTTAACAGAACAGAGAAAGAGGAGATCAGGGAAAACCACATCAATGAGCCACAAATTTTTTCGTGAAACACGGGTAAAGTACTTGTCCTAGTTCCTGAAGTGCCTAATATTTTCCAAAAATATATATATGACCAAAAAAACTGTTGTCTCCGCAAGAGATATTTGACTCGGCAAAGTATCAACAGCAAAAGGTTGAGGGCGACGTTGGAAATTTGTGTACTAGAATGCAGCAGTCTGTGCCGAAAACCTGACATACTAATATTTCTAAATCCGTACGATAAATCATTAAAAAGATACTGACGGCAAGAACGTAAAAGTAAGAAATTTGATGTACTTCAACATAAAGTTATGATTCATTGTCAATGTAACTAAAAGATCATAAATAAAGATGGAAATTTACAAGACTGTTTCCATGCAATTCTATAACCCATCGGCTCTGTAAGGCCAGTCAGGGAATTATGTCCATTTCACACATACGTCGTTTTCTGACTAGAGCAGCCATCCCTTAAGGAGGGCAGCAAATGATGTAAAAGTATGCTGGCATATGTTGGAGTATCGCATAGTTAAGTTTCTCTCTCTCTCTCTCTCTCTCTCTCTCTCTCTCTCTCTCTCTCTCTCTCTCTCTCTCTCTCTCTCTCTCTCTCTCTCTCTCTCTCTCTCTCTCTCTCTCTCTCTCTCTCTCTCTCTCTCTCTCTCTCTCTCTCTCTCTCTCTCTCTCTCATTCATTTGCTTGACCATCTTCATTTTCTTGATAGAAGCTTGTGGTTAATATCAGTTTAATTGGGAACACAAAAGTCAAGAACTCAAAACAAAACGACGAGATCCTTCAGAATCTTTTACTACACTAGCCAAACATGATGGAAACAACTACTTTCATACTCATATGCCAGTGTTCTTTAAGTTTAATGAAACAGAAATAGATATATATGAAACAAAATGCGCGTGGGAATCCATGTCTAGCTCTCATACATAACATAGAACTAGCAGAAAAAATTTTCATAAAAAATATCCTTCCATTTCATAAACAACTACGTTTATATCTTTCGGCGATATTTGAATCACTGGAGAAAATGCGTTTGAGCTCTATTTTACAAATCTACATGGACATGATAAACGTTCATTGAAAACCTACCAAAAGAAGAGAAAGGTCGTGACTCTAGCACGTGCGAACTAATCCCACGTGCGGGATGGTTTGAAATAAGGCGGGAAGATGGGCAACTCAAAAGAGGAGGTCACAAGGCTATAAAGAGGCCGAGCATTCAAGCTCAAGATATCAAGAAATTGGTACCGGACTTCGTCGACGGAGATTCTCCATCGCGCGGGTGCTGAGCCGATCCGGTCAGCACAATCCATCTCGTCACGGGAGATCTATCACCTCTCCCTCAGTTTTTCCCTTCGTTCCTTGTTTTCTTACACTGTTATACGGCCGAGGTTATTCATACCTACGATCGGGAACCCTTTCAACCGTATTCTTGTATTGGAGATCTAGAGACTATATGTGGATATTCTCAGTTTGAATGCTATATTGGAACGAATTACATTTCTCTAGTCTGGTCGCTACACGATACTCAAGGAAATTCGTCGTTATTCTAACAGGACATAACTGAGAAACAGAGGGAAAAGATTAAACTGACGACTTTTTCATGTAAGTGAAATATCAAATCTTTGTTTCCAAACAAATATATGACATCATGGCCATAAAAGCAAAATATTAAAAGAAGATTTGCAAAAAATATGAGTCATGCTTTCGGCAACCTTATCTAAATAAAGCTCCGTAATCCAAGTTGAAATCATAGTTATCTGGCACTTATCATCCTTTGAAAGGCAATCAAGTCTCCGCAACAGGAAAATCCGCAGGGCGTCCTTTGCCACATGACAAACAAATCAAGGAAGCAATCATTCTGAATAAATATCAACCGAAAACCAAAACAAACGTTAACACACAGAAGAAAGTGCAAATCGCATATACAGTACCTGCTCACCGATGGCTATAAATTTCAGACTGATCTCCTCGAACGATAGAATATGGTTTATCTGATGAAAGACATGCATTACATTATTCAAACATAAATGAATTTGAATATAAAGTATATGCACAATTCAGTTCGATCTTTAAGTGCACAATTCAGTTTGATATTCAACACACAATTCTTGTACCTTGCAGACAGTTTTCATCCAATTGGAATTGTTTCTACTATTTCACAAAAAAATTCCACAAATAAAATATAATTATAAATGCAACAGAAAAAAAGGAACACTAAAACTCACCTTAGCATAAAACGAAGCTGCCCTGAAATAATCTTTGACAGAGAAGGCAGAATCCGCCTAATAAAAAGAGAAATGAAGAAACATACTGGAGTTTTGAATGATCTAATATTAAGTACGTAAATATCTGCTCACCTCAGATTGATATATTTGATCCCGCTGAAAGGAATTACGGGAAATAGCTAATGCAGTAGCATAATCCTTTTTCTCTAGATAAACTTTCCACATGTCCTGGCCTTCATCACTCGTAGACACCTGCAGCACTCTTCAAGAATGGATCAATCGGGTATAATTAAATGTCAAAGCGACCGTCAACCACACTAACCTGGAAAATGGAGTTCTCATCATACGCATAGAACAGTCCTGCAGCGGCATCAGTGCATAACCCAATAATCCGTTTCAAAGCTGATTCTGGCGAGTAGTCAAACTTCAACTCCTCAACAATTTTTTGGCTAACCCTGTTGACAACCTAGCAAGAAGAAATAAGATATTGGGGATGAAACCAATGATTCATCATGAGCAGTATTTGAATAAAGGTTATCTTTAAGCATAAATATGGTTTTTAACAAGAAAATTAGTTTAAGCCATCCTACTCCATTAGCATAAACAGAACATCACTTGGAATTTGCATACCTTAACCTTATCGTCAATGAGGAGTAAAAAATGAAAATCGGAGAGAGAAAGCGAAGATGGTTTGACTGCCTCGCCTAGCCCATTCAAATTTGAGTAGTCCAGTAGACCTTTGTTCTCAACGAAGTTTTCATCTCCATTTGTAGAACTATCATATGGAAGGTAAGCGCCAGAATTAATGAGGAATTTAAGCTCATTCTCAGAACCAAAAGAAATACAAAAAAGAAAGATTACCTATGCTGCGCCCCAAAGTTAAGTTCACCATGATAAATTCCAGACCCAGAAAGCCAGGAAAAATGAACAGCTTTCTTCTGCTTGATGAAGAAGTGAAGTTCACTGAAAGAAATCAAGATAAATATAAAGGTGTAAAAACCATACTTTCTATGAAATTCTGACTCCGTCTTTCCAAGAAGAAACTCAACGGCAATATTAAATGCTAAAACATAAAATATACGGCATTAAAATATGAATTCATCACACAAAGCGACTTTAAATAAAACAGTCTTTAGATCTAAAAAGTTTCATAAAACGTGGAAATCACTGACTGAACAAGTCTGATGGGCGCAGATGAGGGTCGTCGCCTTGCAATGGCAGGAGTGCAGAAGTTTAAATCTTAGATGTAAGAAGAAAAAGAATCATAAATCCCATTGGAGTCTAAATCCCCCTTATAATTATCATAGCTAATGTCGGATTACATCTATAATATAGGATTAAGCCCACTAATCATCCCCCACTGATTGAAAGGATATGACTAAATTAAAGGGAACGAAGAATGTTCTACATTCATTCCACCCCCTCCCCTCAAAGTAGGATGTGACTATCTATTTTTTGAAAGAAAGGAGTGACAATTGACCATTCCCAGTTTTCTAGCCTCTGTAAGATTGCCGCCAAGATAAGGGAGACAGAATGGACTTGGAGGAATGGACCATGCCAAGGAGAGAACGGGATTGATATGTTCCCAACTCCGGAACGTGATCGATCCGCCCTTGTAACGAGTTTCCAACAAAAATGATATTCCAATGACCAAAGATGCGTCAAATGTTGTTCACAGAGAGATGAGAGACGGAAAGACGAGGGAGAAGTTCCCGGGGTGGAGAGGAAAGAACAGGAATGGTGAAGGGAGAGCAACAGGGAAAGGGATTGACCAGGGACAAGCGGCCTGACAATACAATGAAGAGGAAACAATCACGAGGGGACAGGGATCCCAGAGGAAGAGATGAGGTTCAGATGTAGAAGAGAGCAGGGCAAGAGCTTCTGATAATTAGATAGTTCTCTGGCTGCCCTATTCAAAAGGAAGCATGTATTTTGTTCAAAAAAAGGGAAACATACACAAGGGAAAAGACACGATTGCCCCTAAGAGGAGATTAGGGTATTGTATCAGGAATCATATCAGTTTCCTCGATATTATTTGTAGACTCTTAGTAATCTTTAGGTGGACTTACTAACTTTCTCACCACTCAAGTGCAGAAACAGGTACCCAACTATGACCAGAAGTACATCAGTTCTAAGGTGAATATTATTGAGGATAATTACAAGAAAGAACAAAACTCGTTGCTACAGAATTTCTACAACATTTCATCAGTTCAATGACTCCTGCCTAAACTTGCACACGGATCTTTGAAAGAATGTCTGATTATAGCCTCTAAAAGGGCACTTATAGAGGCGAATGTAGTAACACCCAACAAATAAAACATCCAATTGGAAAGGGTAATTTGTTAATCAGAACCAAACCAGAAGTAAATACACATAATGTCATGAAAAGAGTTCCTTGGAGGATGTGCAAAACCATCTCTTTTATATAAAGTACAACAACAAGAAAATATAATTGATTTAGGTTGCTACACCAAAACTGAGGGAAAGCGACCATATTGAATGATGAGGGAATGGTCAGGAACTGAGAAATCTCGAAGTCAACGACCAGTGAATACTCATGTTTTGTATGTCCAGGTAAGAGTGTGCTGTATTGTGTTACCTGTTGGGTATTTCTCCTGGAAGTTCCATAAAGTGTGCTTCCCGATCAGCATAACTTGTAAACGTGGCCTGGATGAACAAAATGGAGGTGGATAATTAATAATTGTTCTATCATCTGGAATTTAAATTGCTGGATTAGAAAGCTGTCTATTTCTGCTGAATCTCCATGAAGGTCTGCACACTACCAAGTCGCTGATGAACTTCCTATCTACATCCATCTGCATAGGCCCAAAATCCCCATCCACCAGGCCGATTCCAGCTACTGACATTGGTATTTAGGGCCTCACCATGGAGTAGCGGAGGCACACCACTTCACCAAGAACTGAATTATCTCCCTCTCTATATTATCCTTATTCTCTTCCTCTTCCCACCATCACCAATATCTCTCTCCCTCAGATTACCACAGCTGCTAGGGAACTTCTCTGTAGCCTAGGCGGTTGCTTGCCTTCTATTCTCCTCTTTCTTCCTTTGATTTTTTCGGAACTAAAGATGGGTGAGATCACACAAAGTCGGTGACCCTCCTGATGAGATAAAAATATAAGATTGTTAAGAACACATACGCCCTAAAAGGCCGACCGGGGCCTTGGCCCTGGGATTTACACCATGCAGCAGAAAAACCTGCAGTTAATTGTACCACAGCTCTTTCTTCCTTTGATACATCCATCAATTGCCTTCCGAATCTCTAAATTTTCTAGTTGATCTCCATTGGACTTGCTACCTGAACTGCAACTGAAATGGATTTAGAATTACATCTCATCCATTGAAGATTACAGGTCTTCCATCAACCTTTCAACCCAATCAACAAAAATGAGGGAAGTGTGAATAGAGAGTCATTTGAGGTAAAACATCCAGGGAAAGGAAAAGAGACAATAGAGATACCTCAAAGAAAGAAAGATAGGACCAGATATACCAATGATAGGAGCCTTGTTTTCGCTTGTATTGGGGAAGGGAGATGAGGAGTTAATGGAAAGAGGCAGGGATCGACCAGAACTGAGCGAACTAAAGATTTGGTGGACTAGAGATGATCAGTATGACAAGTGATCGTAGGGGGAAGAGAAGGGATTGTGAGACTTGGACAGACAAGAGGTCGAGTGAATAACACTTCTTCACTACATTTATTTGAAGGAAATTACCCTAAGATATAAATGATTAAATGCTTCCAATATGATTAATCGGCAATGCTAGCCTGAGGGTATAGGATCATATTAGCATGCATAATGGTTACTGTTCAAAAGTCCAAGCCAAGTATGTAACTATGCTCTAGATTGGGCTGCAGAGGTTCTTTTCAACAAGGGTTCTCCCTACTAGAAAAGATATGAATAGTTTTCCTATAGGATGGTTCGCTCCTCTGTATCCTTTTAAACATAAAAATTTGATAAAAGTTTACTTCCATTTCATCAACATCCTTTCTGTAGCTCATTTGTCAGAGTATACGATAAAAACTGACTAACCCTAAAAAACCCCTGGAAAGATAAAGAAGACATGGAAATCTGGATACAAAAATGAATCTACTAAGCCTTGAAACGAATTTTTTCTTAATCACAGAGTAACCAAAAAAAATGAAAAAAATAAAAAATCAAGTCAACTTACTTCTAACGATCCAACGCCGCAGAAAGAATATAGCCGAGTAGGGGTAACAGCCATCACATAGTACCGCATCGTACTGCCGGCGTTTACAGTTTCCATCTGAATTAATGAAGAGAAACACTTTTCAACACCAGAGAGTCAAGAAATGAACAACAAAGATGTACCTGCAGACCCGTGATAGCCTCAGGGAGTTCCTTCAATTCAAATAGCAGTTTCAAATACTTCTCTTTTTTATCCTTTTCGTCAATATAAAGCTCATAAAGCTGGCCAGTATCAGTTCCCAGGATGATGTCCTTTGTTGAGACTAGAATAAGAAACAAATAAGCCATTAACAAAGCTAGAATAGACTTTTATACGGATCAACACAAAAAGAATCATTTTAACTCGTCCACCAAAGTGTACCTTCAGTTATATGCTGTCTATTCCAAGAAATGGCGTTGATAACAATGCCTTTTAATCTGCTCAAAACACGTGGCCTAGCCCACTTTGCATGCAAATAATACGTTTCAGCACCATTATTGCAAAGAACAGTGGCTATGCAGTGACTCCCCCCAGGGTCAACAGCAACTCTGTGCACAGGTTGATCCCCACTTCGACCACCAGTGAGATCATACTCTGCAGAAAAAACCAATCACAAAGTGAAATAACCATACTGCATCAAAACTTCAATTTTAATCCTACAAACTGATAGGGTCCCCATGCGGACCTATCAATGGATGAAGAGAATCTGTTGGTCTAATGACGCCACACGTGTCGCGGAAGTCGTTCGTGCGTCGCCATACTAACATCTTCTGTGGGGTTTCTTTAAATAAAGCAGCAGCCGATCACTGGGAAACACGAAGAAGATTTCAAGTGTTGACGCTGCGGCGGGAGCAGAGATCCTCCTGCTCAAGGGGAAGGAGCTGCGCCTGATACGGACAATCTTCCGCGGATCTTTCTTTCTTTCTTTCAACAGTTGCTCTCTATATCCCCTCTATCATTCCTACTACTTGTCTCACTGGATAAGAGACCTCAGTATTCTCTCAGTTTGTACATTGAAAATGTGGACAACAACTTGTAAAGTCTAGCATTATTCTGTGGTTTAAGACTTTTTCTTTCATCGTACATCGGTGCCTTATCATTTTGGTATTAGAGTGAGTCAATCATCGGATTACCATGTCTGATCTAGAAATGAGAATCGAAGATCTTGCAAATCGAGTTACTGCAGATCAAAAGTGAGTGATAAATAAACTGGATCATTTGATGCAAGAAGTGGCGGCGATCTCCGCTAGTATGAAGAACAAGGCATCTGTGTCAGCCAATCAGGGTACCAATGATGCTGATCTGGACGTTCCAAGGCAGCTAATACCACAAGCAGTTCAAGACAGAAGGTTTGGGGTTGAACACCATTTCAAACGTGGTGATCTGCCAATATTCGAAGGATATCAACCAGAATCTTGGCTGATGAGTGTTTTTTTTTCTTGGCTGACGAGTGTTGAATGCTTCTTTCGCCTCCATTCACTATCGGACAAGGGTAAAATGAATCTCATAGCACTCAACTTGGACGAGCCCGCATTGACTTGGTTTCTTTATGCAGAGGTGGAGTTCGCCATGATTACATGGTCAGATTTCAAGGCTCAATTCATCGAAAGATATAGTATGTCTACTCACTCTCTACATCAAAGCTTATTCGAAGTCAAACAAACTGCTGCCGTCAGCGAGTATCGAACAGAATTAGAGACCATCGTCTCTCAATCACCATTAGTTGCTCCCAGATAAAAGAGAGTACATATCTCAGGGGCCTCCTACCTGAGATTAGGCACGAAGTTCTGACGGGTAGACCTTACAATCTCAAGGAGATGATGGACTTATCTATAAGAGCCGATGCGGATCTAGGGGTATTATATCGAGCCTGGAAGACCCCACCCCCTTATGCTGACTTACAGATTCAAGCGTCACACGTATCTAAACCACACTGTACAGGCTACTCGTACGTCGATTAACACAGCTCATAGGCAACATATCAGACGGGAGGGAGGCGTCAGTTCTTCTAATGCTGTACACGTCCCAACATTTCAACAACAATATGACTGAAGTGCAAGTGCACGAAGACCGAATTTAAGAATTACTGACACAGAACTACAACAAAGAAAAGACAAGGGCCTATTATATTACTGCAATGATCGCTTTACCGCAGGCCACTGATGTAAAAAAACTTTGAATCTGGTTCTAGTCCAAGAAGGAGATGTGCAATATGGTGACTCGGAAGAACTGGATGATCCCATGCAGACAGATGAAGAGCCCATCACTGAAAGGGAATATTTCTAGCAAGGGTCAACATCAGACCAGCTAATAGATCTTCTTCTTCAGGTTCACTTAAAATATGGGGGAGCATTTGTGGACTTCAAGTATTAATTCACATCGATGGAGGAGCCGGATACGAGTACCCCTCGTACATATCTGGAAAAAAGAAGAAAGAAAAGAAGAAGCGGGGCTGCCACGTCGGATCATTCCCAAGCAACCCCATAGACGGGGGACCCCGCCGATAAATACGAAGGAGAAGAAGTTCAAAAAGCAAGAAGTCAGTTAGCGACATCAGGGAGCGACGAGAGCGAACCACCTCGTCGCGATTCCGTTCTCTTCCCTCTTTGGATCTTTCGTTCTTGCCTATTATTCCCTTCAACTGGAAGTGCATTGTATTGTGAACTTCTTCCTTGTTTGGATCAGCATATTTCCATTTGGTACTCTTCCTTTTTCCGTGTATTGCTTCGGTATTCTGGGAAGATCGGGCTCGGATTGACATCAATTGCTGAGGTCGTAACAGAGCCACCCACAACTTTATTAATCCTACCATTCTGTCTGTATTGGACATTCCCATATTTGAAGGACCAAGATTTGATGTAATGTTGGGAGACGACTACGTCAGGTCATCGCAGGGAATCTGTTTCAGTATTCTGATCTATATACAAGGGCTGAATATTGAACAGGACTTCCAACCACTACCCATTGGTGAAGCGGGTGTGATCCTATGAGTCCAGTGGCTAAAATCACTCAACTGGTTTATTTCCAAATATAATCTGCTGACTCTAAAAATACTATGGAATGAGTGCATATATACTCTCCAAACCGATGAAGAACTCAGGCCAGTTGACTTTCCATCATCCCAAAATGCCCAAGCTGCTTTGAGAAATAAACGGCAATTTTGGCGGCTTCATGCAAAATGTGATCCATACAAAACCTCGGTACTATCTCTTGAACTATCCTCTGATGCTGATAACCTTAAGAATTCGTACCCAAAAATATATGATGAGTCACTATGTTATCCACCCAGACGTTCATGTGATCGTAGAATAAATACATCTAATTCCTGGTTCTGAACCTGTCAATATCCGACCCTATCGATACTCTCACTTGCATAAAAAGAACTGCTGAAAAAGGAACTCCTGGATTCTAAAGTTATCCGGCATTCCTCTAGCCCCAACTCCAGTCCAGCATTATTGATAAAGAAAAGGGACGTGGTTGGCGCATATGTATTGACTACCGTGCCCTGAATCAGATTACTGTCCCTAATAGATTCCCAATTCCTGTTGTTGATGAATTGTTAGAGGAACTACATGGAGCCAGTATTTTCACCAAATTGGACCTAAAATTTGGTTACAACCAAATCCACATGTATGAAGAAGACATTCACAAAACAGCCTTTAGAACTCATTTGGGACATTATGAATTTACAGTCATGCCATTCGGACTTTCAACTGCACCAGCTACTTTTTCAGGCCTTGATGAATTCTATTTTCAGTCCATTTCTTCGTAAGTTCGTCTTTGGTTTCTTTGATGGTAAATTAATATTCAGCAAAACTCACAAAGTCCACGAGCAGCACCTAGAACTTGTTCTGGATCTACTTCGAAAGAACCAGTTGAAAATCAACATCAACACGTGTCATTTCCTCCAAAAGTAAATATAATTTCTGGGGCACCGGGTATCCACACAGGGGGTCTCTACTGATGCAGAACAAATTAATGGTACACAGAATTGGCCATCTCCTAAAAATTTGAAGCAGTTGAATGGACTTCTTGGTCTCACCATCTATTACAGGCATTTCGTACTGCATTATGCTTCCAAAGCTCAGCCGCTGACTAAACTCTTAAGAAGAATTCATTCCTATGGTCACCAGAAGCCGAATCAGCTTTTCAGATCCTCAAACTTGCTATGGTTTCAACACCAGTCCTCAGTCTTCCAGATTTCTCAAGCCTTTTATAGTCAAGACAGATGCATCTGGTTATGGTGTGGATCCCATACTCATTCAAAAATCGCATCCCATCGCATACTTCAGCAAGGCTCACTCTCCTACACCTCAGTCCAAATCTGCTTATGAACGTGAACTTATGGCTGTGATATGGGCCGTACATAAATGGAAACATTACCTGCTTTTCAAAAAATTATATGTCCATACGGACCAAGTTACTCTGAAATTTCTCAACAATCAAAAATAAATACCTCAACAGTTTCACAAATGGATATCAAAGCAATTGGGTTTTGATTTTGAAATCAAATACAAGGCTGGTAAAACCAATGCGGTTGCCGACGCTCGTTCAAGAACTTTGAATGATATCACTCTGCACCAAATCTCCGTAATGCACTGCAGGACAGATTTCAACTAGAACATGAACTTGCCAATGACGCCAAATTGACTGCTCTTCATAAATCTGTTGCCTCACAAGATGGTCAGCACCCCTCATATTCTCTCCATCAATATTTATTATTTTATAAGGGGAGATTGGTCCTACCAAGATATTCACTTTTAGTTCAACTGCTCTTAAGGGAACTACATGATGCCAAGGTGGGTGGCCATGGGGGTTTCCTCAAAACATACAAACGAATATCACAACAGTTCCACTAGCAGGGCATGAAGCAAGACATAAAAAAACACGTCTCAGCTTGTCATATTTGTCAGACTCACAAATCGTCAACACTATCTCCTGCGGGTCTTCTACAGCCACTCCCCATTCCGGAAAAAATGTGGGAAGATATTTCTTTAGATTTCATTGAAGGGCTACCAAATTCTACTGGTTACACTACAGTGTTGGTCGTTATTGATCGCCTCAGTAAGTATGCACATTTTATAGCCGTTAAACACCCTTTTTCAGCAAAAGATATCGCCACCATTTTTATGAAAGAAATAGTCAGACTGCATGGAATTCCACGCTCCATTATTTCAGACAGAGGCAGCGTGTTTATCAGTTCATTTTGGAAAGCCTTACACCAATTACAAGGGACACAACGTGGAATTCTAACCACTAAACCCTAACAATGGATTCTCTGAGGATAATTTGATTTTCTTGGGATTATCACATAACTATTACAAAGTGAAATACTCCATCTTCATGGAAAGATGAGAGTATTGCAGCCTAAAGCTTCAATCAAATAGCCAATGATGAGAAATTTCGAGGTATAGACATATAGAAGGGTTAACAGTATTAACGGATGATTCCCCGGATCAAACTGTGTAAACTAATCAATCACATACTGCATCAAAACTTGAATTTTAACCCAACAAACGACAATAATTGATTATCCTAGGATAGTTTGACTCTGATGGGACTCCTTATAATTGTAATGAAGTGAAATACGCCATATTAAATGAAAGAAAAGAGTATAATTATTAAAACCTCAAGGTTAGATCGAATGGCAACTGATGAGAAATTCTGATGAACAGACGCATAAAAGAGGGGTTTGCAGTATTACCGGATGATTCCCCAACACCGAAGTCATGCCGGATGATCCAACCCTTGCTGGTGCCAAGAACAATGACGTCATTCCCTGAACTCATGCAGGTGATAACACCATGTCCCCTCGCCGCGTTCCTCTCGAGGGGATCGACAGTGAAGATGTGTCCTCCAGAATCCATTACACTCTCCGGAGTTTTGGGCTGCTCAAGAACATATGAATCCGTTTGAACAAGGGAAATCTGATGAAATTCTAAAACAGAATTCAATCATCAAATCAGAAAAAGAACTAGGAAATTTAAGTCTATTTGGAGAGAAAACAAGACTAAACGAAAAAGGCGGGCAGGGTGAGGTTCAATCATCATAAAGAGATTTTTGGAACAAGGGAAATCAGATGCAACTCCGAAACAGACTTCAATCATCAAATCAGAAGAAAAACAAGAAAATGTAGGATTATTCGGAGAGAATACAAGACAAAGCGAAAAAATGCAGCTAAGAGAGGTTCAATCATCAGAAAACGAAATTTTAGGAGAAGGGAAATCAGATGCGGCCCCAAAGCAGAATTCTATCATCGATCAGAAAATAAAAGTAGGAAATTGAAGATTATTCAGAGAGGAAACAAGACAAAACGAAAACGTGAGGTTCAATCACTACAAAGAGGACAAGAATAACGAAAATCACCGCTCAGTCTCGTCCAAATGAGGCCTCAATGACCGTAGACGCCCGATTTCCACCTACTTTCTAGAATCCATCGTTCGCCGGAACGAGTTCTTCTGTCGAGTCTTAAATTCCCAACTTCGGAAAAATTGATGAACTTTGTCTATAATTTGAACAGAAATCTTCGGCTATGTAAATTACTAGACACTGACCAGATATCTTAGACTTTTAGGCCCAATAAGCTACCTTTTGACGGATGACGGGACGAATTGGATGACGGGTTGATGTTACAATAATTCAACTATGGACAATAAGGGATGGGCGAAAATCCGTCGGATTTGCTTCCGACGGTTGAGATCTTGCCACGTGGCATCACTATATCGATTTCTTGATATTTTGCATCAAAGTCCCTGCTTTATTTTTGCGCATAAACTGACCCGGCCCAAAAATAATTGTACATATGTCCCTCTGCTTTCTCTCTCCATATTTCCCTAAAAAAACTTAGAAAAATCCATATTAATTCAATCAGACCTTGGAACTATTTTTATTGGATATTTCATCTGAGACAGGGATGGTACGGTTTTTCTCGGAACGGGAAGAAACTGGTAAACTGGGGACACCAACGGGACGATTTTTTCGTCGTGGGACGAAAAAATTGTCCCATCCGCGTCCCTGCACTGATTCCGGATGTCGGACGGGACTATCTTTGTCCTGTCCCATCCATCATCCATGTCCCGAATGATCCGGAACTATAGATGTTATACAATGCCCCATCATTACCTTGGA
This sequence comes from Wolffia australiana, assembly GCF_029677425.1. Taxonomy (NCBI): domain Eukaryota; kingdom Viridiplantae; phylum Streptophyta; class Magnoliopsida; order Alismatales; family Araceae; genus Wolffia; species Wolffia australiana. The sequence goes on along the minus strand of NC_135843.1, from coordinate 17,941,158 downwards.
CATGACAATGCATCTCTCATGTTTTAATTGATGATGTAGTAAATGTAGTAAATTCTGTGACTTTTATAATTTTTATTTTGAAAATTTATAATGGTTGTTCTATGTAATTATTTTCAACACCTGTTGTTTTATTTTTATATGCCTTGTTGTGTATCTGATCCAATATCACTTTGATTTGGCATTTGTTTTATGTCTTGTTTGTTCTGACTCATTAGTTCAAGATATTCTTGTTTTTTAATTTTTGACTCTCTTATTTAATTGAAAATTTGGGAGTTGACAAAGCAAAGGATAAAACTTACACAACTCACAAAAAATAAAACAAATATATCTCAGCCAAATGCAGGCTGAATTCAACAAAGCCACACCAATGCACAAATTAAACAGAAAAGGGTGAAACTTACATATTTCAAACTTTGATTCAGTATCTCAGCTAGTAACTTACACACAGAGAGATTGGCATAGAAATTGAAGGAAACATCAAAAAATTTCAGAAAAATCATATTATGTCTCGAAAAATATATTCTTTTAGAATCTATCTTTAGAAAAATTCCAAAAATGCAGAAAATTCATAAAAACACTCTAAAAATAGATTTAATCATTTTAAGCTTGATTAACATGAAAATATGAGTGATTTAATGCAAATATACATGTAAATGTGATCATATTAAAGCACTAAACATGCATGTTATCAGAACCTCCAACCTAAATCATTGCTAGTTCTGTAGCAATGGCATTTAAAATCTCTTGGTTGATCCATTCACCTTATAGTCTTAACAACATGAGCTTGAAGTAATTATGATATCAACCACACCTCGAAGTATGATTATACCCATGTAATGCTAGAATGCATATGAGAGACTCCCTTGTGATTTTGGAAAGTGCTGGTGGCCATGAGGAGTGAAGCCTACTTCTCGCCGGATATGATATTATAGTCTAGGTAATACTTTCCCTCACTTTCTCTCATCACTCACTCACATATGATGGCTCCCCACTAAGTTTGCTCCCTGCTAAGAGTATGAGATAGTCATTATTCACTTCTCATATAAACACAGAATATCAATTGTGTATCAAGTAATAACGTGTGACGAGGCTCCTATCTAATTATGTGTAAAGAGATAATAGAATGAGGGATGGCTCAAAAGAATGGGTGAAAGGTATGTTAAGGATGAATGGTGGGCTTAGAATACCTGGATAGCTTACTCACATGATAGACGAAAAGAGTAGATGACACCTCAATGGTATGAGAAAATAAGTGGAGATGGAATACATCGACTAAGCAAAATAATAAGAAACCCCGCAAAATAATAAGAAAAATAAGTGGAGATGGAATACATCGACTAAGCAAAATAATAAGAAACCCCACAAAATAATAACAAAAATAAGTGGAGATGGAATACATCGACTAAATTGATCAACGTTTATAAAGAGCAAAAATAAATGCTTCCATAATCATAAGAAACCCCACATATTATTTTTTTCTTTTTTTATTTTATTTTTTATTTTTTTATTTTTTATTTTCTTCTTTTTTTTATTTTCATTTTTTTCAACAGGGGTGAACATAAATGTAAGCTTAATATGATAATAGATAATGATTGATAAAATGCACATCATTATATGCATCCCATGCTTGTACAAGGAAGATGAACTCAGATGAGAGGGCATAGACATTAACATAGAGAGATATACAAAGTAAAAGATATCATCATAGGGTGATATCAAAAAGCTAAGAGGAGAAGAAACTTGGGAGATAGCATATCATAAGCATCTAGGACAAGCGGGGAATAGATGGGCACCTATAAGAATGAGAGAAATATGGTTAATGGTAAGGGGTAAGCTAGGAAAAGTAGGTGAAGATGATACACATATAGGTTTCAAAAGGGTATTTCAAGGTGGTTCAAGGAAAGGTGATTCTGTGCTTAAGAATTAAAAATATGATCATTTTTACCTCAAGAGAGATTCACTTAGTGAAGATTAAAAACTCTAGACATGATTCGCTCATTGGTGGGTGGATGATGGGTGGTTCACTTGGCATTCCCCTAAGACGATAGTACTTCAACCCCTTGATTTTCATGTATGTTCCTCACCCTACCAGATATCCTAACCATTTTGAATAAAAACACATTCATCTAGACCATGGCTCATACCATTAAGAGATGTATTTGATCTGCTACACGAGCCTAACTTCTATACTCATGTTGCTAGGACAAGTGGTGAGTGATTCTCCAAGATGGGCATGATTAAATTCATACAATTATTTGCTACCCCCCAACTTGAAAGGATATAAGGAATAAAAAAATTTTGAACCAAGTTTTTCCTCCTCCCCCCCCTCCGCTTGAAATATGCATTGTCCCTAATTTGAGAAGTTAAGGAGAAAGATAAAACAATTTGCAAACCGTGGTTCATGTGTGACTGATGTTACTGTCTTGTCGTGGATGCTTGTACTCAGTATATTTGCATCCTCCATATGAATCTCCTGGTAAAAGGAACAAAATAAATAGAAAGAGAGTTGATGAGATCATATTGGCTATGTGATAGCCAATTTTTAAAGCAACAACACAAAATGTATTATTTAAATTAAATTACTAAAAGAGATTATTAGATTGAAAATAAAGATTTAGAAGCTCCACTAAAACAAAAGCTTTTTTGCTATGAGATTTTCAACACCCATGTGCACAAATTTGTACTTCACGATTGAGTTTATTGCTAACTCAGATGAGAAAATTGTGATGTAGAAAATAATTCAAGTGCAATCCTAACAAGATATTTTTGAAGTTTATGGAATGGTAATCACAACACATAAAACATATTTTTCTTAAGCTCTACATTGCAGTGGCTTCCTTTGAATATTTGAAGAATCAATTACTAAAATTAAATAAATGGTAATGACAATCAGTAAAAAATATTTTCTTCAGACTTCTTCTATTTACTCCTACTTGAGACATTTTCTCTAAAATTATTTCTCTTTTTATAGTCAAAGTTTGACCATCATGATCGTGGACTCCATCAAAAAACTGATTAGAAAATTTGTTACTTTCTATTATAGTTGGATGTGGATCTGAATATTCACCCTAGAATCATTACTTTGAACATTTCAAAAAAACATATGAATAGTATAAGTATCACCAAAAGGACACAAAATATCTTCATCAAAATATTCTTTTGTTGAACATATATCATTTTCAGAAGTTTTATCCATAGAAGAAATAATTGCAAGTAAAATTTGAACTTTCAAAGTTTCAACAAAAGGATATGAAATAGTTTCATCTTTATGTTCAAAAACTTCTTTTTCTTCATTTGAGATAATATCACTTGGAATAGAAATTTCATTATCAACCACATGATTAAAAAATCTCAACACATTTTTTGTATTACATTCAACCAAATCTTGTTCAAAGTAGTCTTCATCTGATTCTTCATAATTATATGAATATGGTTTATCAAAACAAATCTCCTTTTTTATCTTGTTCATTTTTCTTATGAAATAAAATTTCTCAATGTCACTACAGTCTTAGAACAATCTCGCCAATAAAGAATCAACATCTTGCAAAAACTTCAAATTTTTTTGATAATACTCTTCTTCCTCCTAAATGTCAATTTCAGGAAATATATTTCTAATCATATTATGAAGTATTCTCATTCTGAAAATACATTTATATTTAAATTCCTCGTTGTAGTTCTTAAAATACTCTATTAAATGTTTATCACTTTCATACTTTTGGAATATTCATGCATTTAACTATTATGAAAATATTGAAGATGATGACTATAAGAAGGTTCATGATTTTTAAAATAACTAGGGACATCAATAAAATTTTGTCGAGAGGATTGGAGATCAACATGAAAAGGTTCACTTAAATGTGGATCAAATTTTCTCTCATATCTCCTTTCATGAAATTCATAAGTTTGTTTCGGAAGATTTGAAATCATAATATGCTATCTAACACGAAATTATAAAACTACATCTAAGAGTTATCTTCAGCATTAGGAATAAAAAATTTCATATCTAAGAATGATGATTTCCTCATCCTTGGCATACTTAATTACCCATAGAAGATATTAGTAAATGGGAAAAAAATCACTAGAAAGAAAATAAATCCCTAATCGTCACCATTTCCTGGCAACAATGCAAATTGATAATCTCAAATTATGGGGTTTTTATTTTTGTCGTTGGAAATTGAGATGATCCAATATAAAATTATGTTGAACCATACTTAAGAATACTTAGATAGTGATGAGTACGGATTGTCTCCACAGGGAACGATGATTAAAGAATTAATTTCTTATGATAGTGATGATCAACAAGAGATGAGATGAAGACGAGAATAGAGGATATGAGCTAGTGATATAGAGTAAAAGAATTTAAGTTATATGTTAATTTAACAATGAGTAAGTGAATGTTAAGGTACAGTGATGGTCAAGTGCGTGGACGATGATAGTGGTTGAATGTAAATGGTGTGATGGAGAGGATAGAGAGACGAGATAAGGATGTATAAAGGAGTAAAATGTGAGTGAAAATATGATGAAGAACACTAATTAAGCAAATTATGATGTCAGGAAAGAAACAACGTAAGGCGAAGACACATACCTTAGATCCTTACGTTCCGCTAGGATCACGGTGATTTATGAGTTCTGGTAAGCTCCCCCTCTTCTCCAGTGCTTCTCCCCACACACCTAGAACACTAATAACACACTTGATGAATCTCAAAACTCAGTATCTTTCAATCAGCCCACACAAGTAGGAAGTAAGTTTAAGATGAATTTCACAATTCTATAGGCCTCTATTTATAGATCATTATGGATGAAAAGAGGAGGGGAAGACGAAGCAATGCTGAAAATTTCAGCTCAATCAGAGTTATGAATCAAAAGTTATGGCCATTTGAAATTGAGCCAATCCTAACCCTTGATTTCCTTCTCTCTCCTCATCAACGTCCTCATTTTTCGTATCTGTTAAGAAGTCAAAGTGCTTGACATTCCATGTTTTTCGTATTCTGTGTCAGCGCTTTTTGTATTCCGTGCCACATGTACTTGGAAGAAGGACAAAGGAAAACAAAGGAAAAAAATGAAAAGAACTCTTTCTCGAGATGATGCGGCGGCGCATCAGTGCGCCACGTCACCCTATTTCTTCTTTCTTCTTTTTTCTTTTGTTTTCAATGAGTGGACATCACCTTGCACCAAAAAAAAAGCCAAAAATACTTTAAAAATTCAAATTAAATAAAATAAAAGCCCAAAAAATACGTATACATATATATTTTGACTTAGAAAATTCATATATTTCCAAATTTAATGTCAAAAATTACATAGAAATCATATTCTGTCTTGAAAATTATATTCTTTTAGAATCTTTTGTTATAAAAATCCCAAAAATGCATAAAATTCAGCAAATCATTCAAAAAATAGATTTTGTGACATTAAAGCGCTAAATATGCATGTTATCAGAAAGATATTACCGTGGTCCTCTTTGACAGATTCTCTCAATTGAAATACATATGACATCGGTTCTCATATGATCGTGGCGTAAGCGAAAGTTAGAGCTTTTGTATCATCAAATTCCACTAAGAAGAATGGCAGAATGAGATAGGGTAGGTGTGTTGGACAGATGACAAACCGTAATGTGTTCCATTTGTATCAGTCATTAAGAGTGATGGACAGTTGACTGAATGAATTGTCTTCAGTCATCTGTCATCAATTATCCATCAAAGATGTTGGATGAGTGATGAAGAGAATGACAGATTGGATGACATGGACGCTTAATTATGTTAAGGATGATGGAATGTGAAACGTATATAATAAATAAAAATAAAGTATATCCATCATCATTATCAATAGTTGTTACTGTTGATGGGACCAACTAGCATAGGCAATTTGAATGTTGACCGCTAGCACCGTCGACAACTCAGTCGTGACCACTAAAACATGCAGATGACAACCATAGATGATAGGGATAATATCTACAAATGAAAGCGGTGATGATTATTGATGACGATGATAGAGTTGTGACGACAAAGTATGACAACCATTGACGATGGGACAACAATCACTGATGATGCAAAAGATGACCAACGATGATGGAGACAATGAACAAGGAATATGCAGACAATTATGCAACGATGGGAATGAGGACCCATGATGAGGGGAGAAAAACCAATTATGACGATGACATATTCAAATTCATGCATAAATTTTATCGCTTTGAAGGTTTTATGTTGTTTATAAGATGGAATTAGCATATATGTATATATATATATCTTGATATGTGATGAATAAATTCTTATTTGGATCGACACCTTCCTACGGATAGATGTCTTGCAACATCTGAAATTTCAGGGTGGTTCCAAATTCAGGTGTTTGATCAAGAGCTGGAATAATATTTTGGTCAATTACCATTAAAGAGTCATTCTGAATTTCAAGAACATTGTTATTGATATTAACTTGATTATTTTCAGTCAAAATTTTTGATGTCTCAAGAGATTCAATAATAGGTCATGTAACAGAATCATGATCATTACTGCCACTGTTGATCACTAAAATATTTTTGGAAAGATGAATAATGAATGTGGAACATTGCCATGATTATTAGGATGAGATCCTAGTAATCCTCATTTCTCAGGGTTAGGCATTGTGGCAAATGGAAAAACATTTTCAAAGAAAAGAACATGTTACGATATACAAAATTTACTTGTGCATAGAGATAGCTATGCATAGAGATATACCCCAAGAATACACATCTTTCAGATCTCGGTTCAAGCTTATTCCTTCCATAAGGTCTCAAATGAGGGTAACATAAACATCTAAAAGTTCGAAGTTGAGAATGATCAGGAATATTCTTAAAAAAAACTTCAAGAGGAGTTTACTCTTCAGAAAATTAGTAACTAAATGATTAATAATAAAAACATCAGTATTTACTGCTTCATCCCATTATTTTTTCACCATAGATGCTTCATTAAGTAGAGAAAGTGTTGTTTCAATCAGATGTCTGTGCTTTCTCTCTGTTGGTCTGTTCTGTTCAGGAGTTTAAGGACATGACACTCAATGAACTATCCCTTTATCTTTAAAAATAGTTTGGAGAGCTTGATACTCTCCAACCCAGTCTGATTGAAAGAAAATGGATTTTTGTGCCAAATTGATTTTCAACTTGTTTCCGAAAGTCTGAGAAAGTTTGTAGTAAATCACTTTTTCTTTTGAGAGGATAAAGCCAGATGTATTTACTAAAGTCATAAACAAACAAAACATAGTCATAATAACCTGAATGAGACATGACTATAGAAGGACCCCTAATATCAGAATGTATTAATTTCAAACATTTATTTGAGGCATTATTAGAAACTGAGAAGGAAATTTTATGAGCCTTAAAGATTGTACATGAATCACATATCAGTTGTTGATTTGCATGTGTATCAGAAAATCCAAACTTATTGATAATCAAGACCAGCATTTCTAGTTTAGGATGCCCAAGTCTGGAGGGCCATGTGTCGACTGGTGCCTTCTCTCCCAATAACGCAGTTTTTGAGGAAGGTGGCTCCATGTAATAGAGCCCATACTTAATTTTCCATCTAAGAAGGATTTGATGTGTTTCTTTGTCCTTTCCAAACAACAGGTAGAGTGAAATTCATCAAATTCATTGTTATCCTTTGTTAATTTTTGAATAGATAACATTTTTTTAGTAATTTCTGGAACATGTGGAATATCTCTTAAATGCAAAATTCTGTTATAAGTAGAAATTTTTGAAGAGCCGGTTGACAAAATTCTCAAACATGTTCCGTTACCTATTTGGAGTTGATCATTTCCTTAATAATTCTGAGGCTGATCTATCTGATTTTGATCTAAATTACATGATGAGTTGCTCCACTTGGGTACTAGGCATTTTTTTCTGATGAGCTTATGGTGTATGACCTTGTAGCATTATTTTTGTGAGACTGGTTTTGAGTCATAGGCCTCCAGGATTGCATATTTCTTCTTAAATCTGGACATTCTCTAGCCTTGTGACTAAATTGATTGAATAATTGAAATTTTGGCAGTAATTTTTTATTCCTGCCTCTTCCCCAACCTCGACTCTAACTGAATCCTCTTAACGAGTACATGGGTATGTGTTCATTTCTTACTAGTTAATAGTTAAAGTTAAGTCCTACTGGGCCACGCCAGCTCCCTCACTGACTTGGATGTCAGAAGAGAGCCAAGTTTGAGATTTGCCTACGGGTTCTACTTCTCTCTCTCGCTCTCACTTCTTCCTCTCCTCTTTCTCTCTCTCTCACACACACACTCTCTCTCTGTGTCTCCCACACAGTATTTTCACTCACTCTGTTACTCTACTGTCGCTCTCTCTATACCTCTTTCAACTTCTCTCTCTTTCTCTGTCTCGTGAGTGCTTTTCTTGATCAATCTCTCTATTGCTGCCGCTCTCTCTCGATACTTCTATCTCATTCTCTCTCTCTCTCCGTCTGTCTCACAACTGCTCTTCTCACTTGCTCTGTCGGACCCCTTTTTTCTCTCTCAATCTATTTTTTATTCTCTATGTCTCTCTCTCTCTGTCTCAATAGCTCACTCTTCCCTCTTTATCCATATTTAGATTATTCCTTTATTTATCTGCCCCCCACAGATCTGTTTTCTGTGGTTGACTAATGACAGAACGAGACTGATGACAAGTTGTGACGATAATGAAACATGGAGATATGACAAAATTGACAAAGTAAAATGTTACGGACGGTTGACTAAATGGAAGGTTATTCATTCCCATTCTTTTAGTCAAAAAGTGTCATCCATCATTTGGCCGAGAAGCCTATCTGAAACAAAAGAGGGAGACGGATCTCCAAGTTTTTATATTGTTCCAGGACGTGAAGAAGAATCTGATGGGCAAGGGATCAAGAAGTATTCATAAAAAGTTATGATATCAGTGCAAAATGCATATTCTAACATATTTTTTTTAAAAAAATAAACATAGAAAACTCCTTCCCATAGAATGATGAGATGTTATTTCACTTCAGCTAAGGAAGAAGTGCATCAAGGAAGGAGAGATGGAATTGTTGACAGCTGGGCCATTATGCCTCCCTTGTGTTAGGTTATGTACATCATCTTCTTGAAATAATGGTAATAGATGAACCACATATGTTAAAACTTAGAAACGGAATATCTTCATGAATTTAATTTGTTATAAAATTCATATAAATTATATTATGACTCTCAAAATTATTTTATTTAAGCATATGAAGTCATACGACCTAAATCCATACAATTCTAAACATTATTCTAATAATAATCATTTTAGGATTGATAACACACACATAATCATTTTAATGTGGATAAACAAGTAAATGTAACAGCAGTTATTGACTAATTAGCGTGTTATCAATAGTCGTGATGTCACAAAAAAGTTAAGGTAGAACTGGGTGAAAGGAAAGTATAGTCTTTTTGGAATAAAAATCAGGTTGAAAGCACGTGTCAAGGAAGGTTGACCTTAATTTTTGGGTTTTTTTTGACATAATATTCTCAACTAAAATAATTTCTTTGACAATTCCAAATCTAAAGTAGACATATTGAAGAAGCCAGAAACTCTTAGAAAGAAATTATCACCTAACTTATGGAAGACTAAGATACACAAGGTTATCTTAGAAAGTAGATAGTGTAATGGGCCAAACCGTACATAAAATAGATGCAAAAAATAGTGAGAGAAATATTATTGCCACTGATTATCATATGGAAATGGGAGGAATAATGTATTATTAAAAGTCTATGAAAATATCTTATCTATGTCATGCTCTATAGTTAAGGAAAGTAAATGTCAAATGATTCGTATCCATGAAATCTTTCACGCCTGCAAACACAAGGTATAATTGGTTGAGCCATTATATTTTTTTCTGAATCAAACATCATAGTGACATTTTTTAGTGAAACTAAACTTTTTATTTCAGCTAATTGGTAAATATATTAACTCTCATGGAGCATCCAATGGAAATAAGATGAATATGTTAGTTGTAATATACTAAAATCCTCAAAAGTTATGTTTTAAACCCAAATGTATTTGTTTAATCAATAATTTATTAATGAATAATCAATCAAAGAGAAGTAATATTTAAAATTTAAGGTAAATTTTTTTTATGGTGAGGTATCATATACTTGTTCACGAGGAGCTTCAAATAAAAAGAAGATGATAAAAAATCAACCAGATTCATGGATATTAAAAAACCATGAAAATTATCAACAAATTCTTGAACGGTGAAAACCAATCACGAGAAAGATCGAATCCCAAAATAATATAGAATTTCCATAAAAATGTTATTCAGCATCTTAACATAAAATTTTGAAAATATTTGTTTTGTTCAAACCATATGAACAACTAGAAGATTGATTCCCTATTTTCTAACTCTCTGTGTCGATCTTCTTGATCGATGCAGAACATGCACATGGATTGATCAATTAAATCAATCAAATTGAATCAATAGGTTAATATGATTCCCACGGTCTACCAGGGGTAACTTTTTCATTGACAAATAGTTCAGTCTCCCTATCAATATGTATTTAAGTTTTTTGCCAAAACCAGCTCCCTTGGCTACATAAATCTTTTAAAGCTGAAGCAAATATTATGCCGTAAATTTACATTGAATAACTCTTAAAAATAAAAAAAATATTCGATTTGGTTTTGGTTTCAGACCTAAATTAAACTGAAACAACGGCCTCTATTCGGTTTGTTCTGACTTAAACTGGGTGAACTCTTATGTTACTTATGTCGGGGGTTTGACAGTCCCAGTCCGGTCTGGGATTTTAACAAAGACCTAAACCTTACCTAAACTTCGGTCGAGTTCTGGTCTGTTTTTGTTTGGTCGTGGTCTGGTCTGGACCGGTCCCGATGTGGTCCCGATCGGTCCTAGTTTGGTCCGGACTGGTCCCGGTCTGGTCCAGTGGTGATGCAGGACGTACGTCTAGAACGTCGTCCCGTCGTCACCGAGTATGATGGCTCGGCGACGATAAAGGATACGTATCGAGAGCGGCGATGTTGTCGTCCGACGGTATCCTAACGGGTATGTAACTACGTGAATGCAGAATGACCTAAATATCGTATGTGCAGGCTCCGACTCGAGGGGCGCCGAGCTCCAAGCTTGGACGGGTCGTCGTGTGATGGCGACGGTGGCCTCTCGTACCTCGTCGGAGCGACGGGGCGTCTACGGCCGAACGGACTCAATCCGTAGGGCTCGCACGTAACGGACGTACTCGTCTTCACCGGTAGGACACTCAAGACGTAGTTCTCTCGTTTAACCTAGCCCGAGCGCAGTGGGGACGGGACGAAAATATACTACAAAGGATAAAGAACGAGCAACGGAAGAGGACGACGTACCTCGTCGGCGGGGCTTGTGATGCAGGTTCTCGTCTTCGTCACTGGCTTACCAGAGCGGGTCAGGTGATGGGGCGCCGGAGAGATCACGGCGGCTCGACGTGCAGCAAAGTGCCGGAGCGACTCGTAAAGATGGGTCGTCAAGGGGTCTAGGCGTCGGAGTGCCTGTCAAGCAGAGTTGGCGGTTACACACGGACGGCGCGGAGTGGTGCAGGGCGGCGTGGTCGTCGGCGAGCGGCGCGGTGGGACGACGTCGCTAGCACGGCGGCGATGTAGCCGCGGTCGGACGACGGCGGTCACGGCGAGCGCGACACAAAACGACAGCTTGGCGAGGGCGTGAGCGGAGCGGCGGCACAGCGGTGCGGCGACAGGCGGCACGACGGCGCGGGCGGCGCGGGCGGCGCAGGGCGGCGCGGGCGCGGTGTGCGGCCGCCCAGACGGACGCGCCCGCCCCGCGGAGGGCTGGGACGCCGATGGGACGCGTCCCGCCCCGCCCTGGGGGCTCACGGCCCCCGATGACACGGCCCCGCCCCGGCGTTGAAGGGGGACGTTGGACGGACGCCGCCGCCCGCCCGGCCGCTTCCCTGGTCAGTCGACCGCACCCCAGACTCTGGGGCCCGGAGTTCTCAATTTCTCATTCATTTATACTTTTTTTGAATTTTTACTTGAGAAAATAGATAATTCTCTTCCCCTCCTCTTCTTCCTCTTCTCCTTCTTCCTCTTCTTCTCCTCCCTTTTCTTCTTCTTCCCCCTCTTCCTCTTCCAAATTTCTCTTCTTCTCCTCTTCTTATTCTTCCTCTTCCTCTTCCTCTTCCACTACCTAAATTCCAGAAAAGACCACATTCAAAGTTCAAACACGAAAATAACACATTCTTCTTCTTCCCCCTCTTCCTCTTCCAAATTTCTCTTCTTCTCCTCTTCTTATTCTTCCTCTTCCTCTTCCTCTTCCACTACCTAAATTCCAGAGAAGACCACATTCAAAATTCAAACACGAAAATAACACATTCTTCTTCTTCCTCTTTCCTTCTTTCTTTCTTCTTTCTCTCTTCCTCTTCCAAATTTCTCTTCTTCCTCCTTCTTATTCTTCCTCTCTTCCTTCCTCTTCCACTACCTAAATTCCAGAAAAGACCACATTCAAAGTTCAAACACAAAAATAACACGTACTTCTACTTTCGGCTCTTCTTCTCTCATTTCTTCTTCTTCCCCCTCTTCCTCTTCCAAATTTCTCTTCTTCTCCTCTTTATCCTCCTCTTCTTATTCTTCCTCTTCCTCTTCCTCTTCCACTACCTAAATTCCAGAAAAAGACCACATTCAAAGTTTAAACACGAAAATAACACATTCCAGGAAAGTGCCTTGCCTGCTTATATTCTCAAATGGAGAAAGAAACGAATCCATTGCACATGTATGTCTTTAGTGTAATAACTGCAATAGTTCTATAAAAGAAAAACAAGACAATTAACTACCAAATGGAGAACTGTTGACGGAGCAAACACGCCCTCCGCATGCGCCAAGACTTCGTTTTCTCTTGTTGTCCTAAAAATTAAAAGAAGAATGATTATTTAGTGTATGAAAAATGAAGAGTTTAAGAGAAGTACGTACATTAGTCACCATTCTCCGTCAACGTAGCCATGCCCGCCACTTTCTTCGTGTGGAAGGGAGAGGATCTTGTACTCCGTGATTAATCCAACTCCTCGTGGCCATCAAAACCTCAAGACTTAAGTCCTCCATACGTGATCTTTTACTTGTTACAATATCTCGGCCACTGGAGAACAAGCGTTCGGCCGGAGCACTTGTGGCCGAGATTGACAACACATCCTGAGCCACTTTGCACAAATTTGGGAACAAAAATGCTCCTGCATTCTTCCACCAAATTAATGCATCATCATTGCAAAGTGGCTCCGCTAAGAACTTGTCCAACTCATTACCCGGGCATGTCATTGATGTATTTGATGCACTTGGTAGCAAACGTTGTTTATATTTCGCCAAGAACGGGGGATCTTTATGACCCACATTCTGCTCCTCATCATTTTGTTGTCCCCCATTCATTGTCGCCTCCAGTATTTCTTCTTTAAGAAGCCCTAAGATGAATGTTCTCACCTCTTCGTAGACTTCTTGCCTGAGAGCACTCTACTTCACTCGAGGATCAAGCAACGTAGCCGCGGCCAAAATCATATTGCCCCTCAAAGTTTCCACATATTCAACAAGCTTTCCTTGGATTGCAGTGCATGCATTCGAGATGGCCAACAATTCTGTTGATGGTAGGAAAGTGCTGACATTAAAGTACTGAGCATGATCGAGTTTTTCCATCACTTCATACATGTGTTCCAACAATGCGTCCATAGTGGTATAGACGTCCGATGCTGAAATTCGTTTTGAAGCGCTGAGGATTTGTGTTGCATCTCGTAACGGCTCTAATATATCACATAAATCTTTCACTATTGTCCAATCTTGTGCAGACAAAGAGTAATTCTTCTTTGAAGTTGATACCGAGCAGCAAGCAGCGTCATCCAAGATGGTCCTCTTTGCATAAGCGCTCTTAAGCATTGCAAATGTAGAATTCCAACGGGTCGCACAGTCAAGTGGTATCTTATTCGTGTCTGGCGCACCGTGCCTCTTGCATAGATCAACATATTGGGCGTATCTTCTGGTGCACCCACGAAGTGCTGATATCAATGCTCAAACACGAACAACTACGTTTCCCACGGTAGACGATGTTTGACCATGCGGTATTTCCAATGAAGACAAATCTGGAAAAGTGATATTAAGTGCCTTCAAACCTGCTTGGACTGCTAGGTTCTAAGAGGAAGAGGAAGAAAGAAAGAGGAAGAGAGAAGAAGAGAGAAGAAGAAGAGGAAGAAGAGAGAAGAAGAAGAGAGAAGAGGAAGAAGGAAGAGGGAAGAAGAAAGAGAATCATCAAGCACTGTATATGGAAGAGGGAGAGAGAAGAAGAAGAGGGAAGAAGAGGAAGAGGAAGAGGAAGAGGGAGAGGGAAGAAGAAGAGGAAGAGGGAGGAGGGAAGAAGAAGAGGAAGAGGGAAGAAGAAGAGGAAGAGGGAAGAAGAGAGAAGAAGAAGAGGGAAGAAGAGGAAGAGGAAGAAGGAGAGGGAAGACGAAGAAGAAGAGGAGGAGGGAAGAAGAGGAAGAGGAAGAAGAAGAGGAAGAGGGAAGAAGAGAGAAGAAGAGGGAAGAAGAGGAAGAGGAAAAGGAAGAGGGAGAGGGAAGAAGAAGAGAAGAAGAAGAGGGAAGAAGAGGAAGAGGAAAAGGAAGAGGAAGAGGGAGAGGGAAGAAGAAGAGGAAGAGGGAAGAAGAGGAAGAGGAAGAATATAAATTCTCTTACTGGATTCACCGAAGCACACAAGTTGCACTTGTATTTTTTTCCCTCCAAATGAGTAAAATACTGCGGAATCTTTGACTTCTGCACACCTAATTTTTTGGCTGATGATTCATCCACCGGTGAGTCAGGACGAGGGTTACATTCAGTCGATGATGTTGCCTCCCCACTGTCATCATCGACTAATAAATTCTCATGTATCTCTTCGACGGAATCCATACTGCAACTGATTTCAATATTAGATTTGTCAACCTTTTTTCCAACTTGCGAGGTTGACATTCAATCCCACAATAATTTGACTCGCTACTTTACATTCAAAATTACAAATACGACAAAACATTCAAAATTACAAAAAGAATATTGCAATCAAAAGACTCTTATGAGGAATTTGATCGGAAGATTTAGATCGGAAGAGGGAAGAAGAGAGAAGAGGAAGAGGGAAGAAGAGGAAGAGGAAGAGGAAGAGGAAGAGGTAAGAGGGAAGAAGAAGAGGAAGAGGGAAGAAGAGAGAAGAAGAAGAGGGAAGAAGAGGAAGAGGAAGAGGAAGAGGGAGAGAGAAGAAGAAGAGGGAAGAAGAGGAAGAGGAAGAGGAAGAGGGAGAGAGAAGAAGAAGAGGGAAGAAGAGGAAGAGGAAGAGGAAGAGGGAGAGGGAAGAAGAAGAGGAAGAGGGAGGAGGGAAGAAGAAGAGGAAGAGGGAAGAAGAAGAGGAAGAGGGAAGAAGAGAGAAGAAGAAGAGGGAAGAAGAGGAAGAGGAAGAGGGAGAGGGAAGAAGAAGAGGAAGAGGGAGGAGGGAAGAAGAGGAAGAGGGAAGAAGAAGAGGAAGAGGGAAGAAGAGAGAAGAAGAAGAGGGAAGAAGAGGAAGAGGAAAAGGAAGAGGGAGAGGGAAGAAGAAGAGAAGAAGAAGAGGGAAGAAGAGGAAGAGGAAAAGGAAGAGGAAGAGGGAGAGGGAAGAAGAAGAGGAAGAGGGAAGAGGGAGAGGGAAGAGGAAGAGGAAGAGGAAGAGGGAAGAAGAAGAGGAAGAGGGAAGAAGAAGAGGAAGAGTATTGCAATCAAATTTGACATTCAATCCCACAATAATTTGACTCACTACTTTACATTCAAAATTACAGATAAGACAAAACATTCAAAATTACAAAAAGAATATTGCAATCAAATTTGACATTCAATCCCACAATAATTTGACTTACTACTTTACATTCAAAATTACAGATAAGACAAAACATTCAAAATTACAATAAGAATATTGCAATCAAATTTGACATTCAATCCCATAATAATTTGACTCACTACTTTACATTCAAAATTACAGATAAGACAAAACATTCAAAATTACAATAAGAATATTGCAATCAAAAGATTCTTATGAGGAATTTGATCGGAAGATTTAGATCGGAAGAGGGAAGAAGAAGAGGAAGAGGGAAGAGGAGGAAGAGGAAGAGGAAGAGGAAGAGGGAGAGGGAAGAAGAAGAGGAAGAGGGAAGAGGGAGAGGGAAGAGGAAGAGGAAGAGGGAAGAAGAAGAGGAAGAGGGAAGAGGGAGAGGGAAGAGGAAGAGGAAGAGGGAAGAAGAAGAGGAAGAGGGAAAAAGAAGAGGAAGAGGGAAGAAGAGGAAGAAGAAGAAGAAGAAGAAGAAGAAGAAGAAGAAGAAGAAGAAGAAGAAGAAGATAATGAAACTTGATTTTTACCTCATCAACTAAGAGCTGGGTAGTGCACTCCGCTGTCTGCAGGGGGGAACCCAGTCTGGACTCTGGACGGTAGCCTGTGGACTGTGGTCTGAAGGGGGGGCCACGAGTTCTGCAGAGTCGTCGGAAACTCCCTTCTAGGGCTTCTATATTATAAAGGGCCGCGTCACCGCGTCCCGTCCACAGGGCAGGACGCAAGACGGAGTCGCCGGGGGGCCGCGTGCTCCTGGACGTGCGCCGGGACGGCGGCCCCAGGCCGGTGACGACCGCACACTACGCGGGCGGCTCGGGCGGCGCGGCGGTGGCGGCGCGGGCGGCGCGACGGCAGCGCGCGGGCGGCGCGCGGGCAGCATCGGCGCGCGGGGCGACGCGCGGACGACGACGGCGCGCAGGGCGGCGGCGCGTGGGGCGGCGCTCGGAGCGGCGCGCGACGGCGGCGGCGGCGGCTCCCCTTTCTCCTTCCTCTCCCTCTCCTTCTTCTTCCCTTTCCTTCCTCTCCCTTCTCCTTCTTCTTCCCTCTTCTTCCTCTTCTTTCTGTTCTTCTCAAAACGAGGAACGAGACCCCAACCTCTGTTCGATGAAATGCCTCAAAGGAAAAAAAACAGGTCTAAACCCTTAGGGCGCCCACTCTTTCCCTTATAATGGTGGAAAGATGGGCCCTAAATGGGCCAAACGAGTCCTCTTCAGGGGGCCCTTGCAAATGGGCTCCCCTTTACAAACAAAGATGAAAAATAAAATAAAGAAAAGGGGAAATGGAGAGACGAGCCAAGGGAATAGGCTGGAGAGAGGCCCATCCCCTTGACAGCAAAACCACGGACGTCGAACGTCGTAAACACGACAAAACATGACAAAAATGACACAACTAGAACGGGAAAAACTAGAACACACGAGATAAAAAGCGATACGAACGAAACGATGACTGAGTGCCTTTCACCCGGTCGTCGACATCGAGGGCGCGCGCGGTGCGGATGACACCGATGACGACACTTGATGGCGTGCGCCATCAAGTGGACTAATCAGTGTCAAAGTCAAAGTAGAAAATTTATGCTCATAAGAAAGTTAAATATCCTCTACATCAAGTAGGTGCCCATAAATAGTCAAATATATGGTGTATACACTAAGCTCAATAGAAACCTCTCCTTGAACAACTGAATTTGATATTTTTAGAATTTTATAAAAATTATTAAATAAATATCAAATAATACACTTCTGGTTCTAGGCCAGTTTGACCCATGGACCTAAACTTGTTCTACAAACTCGTCCCGTCCGGAGTTCTCGGGACGAATTC
The DNA here is from genome assembly GCF_029677425.1 of Wolffia australiana. Taxonomy (NCBI): domain Eukaryota; kingdom Viridiplantae; phylum Streptophyta; class Magnoliopsida; order Alismatales; family Araceae; genus Wolffia; species Wolffia australiana. The sequence continues at coordinate 17,923,540 of NC_135843.1, read as the reverse complement.
CCGTCCCGGTTTTCGTCCAACCTCGTGAGTGGGACAATTTTTTCGTCCTCGGACGAAAGAAACCATCCTGTCTGCATCCCTGCACTAAATAGTTCAAGATCGTCGAGGACGTGGATGATGGATGGGACGGGACGAAGATCCTTCCGTCTGACGTCCGGAATCAGTGCAGAGATGCCGACGGGATGGTTTTTTCTTCCGAGACTTCCAGACGGGACGGTTTTTTCGTCCCGCCCGGACGAAAACCGTCACGCCAGGAGGTCTCGGGACGAAGTTTCGTCCCGATTTTCGTCCAGCTTCGCGAACGAAACGATTTATTCGTCCTGGGCCAAAAGAACCGTCCCGTCCGCGTCTCTAAGGGACCATCTATATCTACGACAAATCGGTGGAGGGAACACCAATCGGACGGTCAAGATCAAACCTACTCCAACGGTTGAATTTCCAACGGTCGAAATACTCGCTCTTCTTCTCCATCTTCTTCCTCGCGACGTCTCGAATCCGCAAGAAGAGGGATGGAAGCTCCAGCCATGGAGTTCCAGATCTGGAACAACGCAGTCTTCGACGAAGGGAAAAGCCGCCATAGCTCCGCCTTTAAGCAATCCAACGCCTGGCAGAGCTTCACACTCCCCGCCAGCTTCTCCGACCCCGGCAAGGAGAACCAGAACCCTAGCTCGCCGCCCAAATCGAAACCCTCCGATCCCCTCAATAATCAAGCCTCGAGACCTCCGATCGACGATCTCGACGCAGAAATCGAGCGGACGGAGAAGGAGATTGCGATTCTCCAGGAAATTTTACGCGATCTTCGTCGCAGGAAGGCGGAGAGAGATTCTCGCGGTGAATTTCCGTCCAAGTTGTTGGATCGGCGCGCAGATAGGGCGAATCCTTCTCGGCAGATGATCGAGGAAGCGGAGAAGCGAGATCAAGGGACGAGGAGGAGATCTGAGCCGAAGATTTCGAAGAGGTTGTTCTTGGAGACGAAGAAATCGTTCAAGAAAGAAGTGCCGAAGAAGGCGGCTATGGAGAAGAAGGTGAGGACTGTGTCTAGTCAGTATAGCTTGATCACTGTGAAGGTGGGGAGGAATCCATCGGAGGGGAAGCGCCGGAAATGGTCTCTTCCTCGTCCGGCGACGGACGTGGCCGATTTTCCGCCGTGGATGGAGGAGCGGATGGCCCAGATCGTCTCCTCCGGCAGTGCAATTCAGCAATCCATCGCCATGGATGACGAGGAAGAAGAGCTTTGACTGATGGGTATTTCTTCTTCTTCTTCTGCTTCTTCTGCTTCTTGTCTCTCGCAAGAGGCAAGTTTAGATTTTGGATTATCTCAAGATCCAATAAATTATTATTTTTCCTGATACAGGGTTGATCCTTGCAATAACCCAAATTTATTTAGGGGAAATATTAAGATCAAAAGTGTATAATTGATCGAAGATGACTTGATCTGATGGGTATTTCTTCTGCTTCTTGTCTCTCGCAATGAGCAAGTTTAGATTTTGGATTATCTCAAGATCCAATAAATTATTATTTTTCCTGATACAGGGTTGATCCTTGCAATAACCCAAATTTATTTAGGGGAAATATTAAGATCAAAAGTGTATAATTGATCGAAGATGACTTGATCTGATGGGTATTTCTTCTGCTTCTTGTCTCTCGCAAGGGGCAAGTTTAGATTTTGGATTATCTCAAGATCCAGTAAATTATTATTTTTCCTGATACAGGGTTGATCCTTGCAATAACCCAAATTTATTTAGGGGAAATATTAAGATCAAAAGTGTATAATTGATCGAAGATGACTTGATCTGATGGGTATTTCTTCTGCTTCTTGTCTCTCGCAAGGGGCAAGTTTAGATTTTGGATTATCTCAAGATCCAATAAATTATTATTTTTCCTGATACAGGGTTGATCCTTGCAATAACCCAAATTTATTTAGGGGAAATATTAAGATCAAAAGTGTATAATTGATCGAAGATGACTTGATCTGATGGGTATTTCTTCTGCTTCTTGTCTCTCGCAATGAGCAAGTTTAGATTTTGGATTATCTCAAGATCCAATAAATTATTATTTTTCCTGATACAGGGTTGATCCTTGCAATAACCAAAATTTATTTAGGGGAAATATTAAGATCAAAAGTGTATAATTGATCGAAGATGACTTGATCTGATGGGTATTTCTTCTGCTTCTTGTCTCTCGCAAGGGGCAAGTTTAGATTTTGGATTATCTCAAGATCCAGTAAATTATTATTTTTCCTGATACAGGGTTGATCCTTGCAATAACCCAAATTTATTTAGGGGAAATATTAAGATCAAAAGTGTATAATTGATCAAAGATGACTTGATCTGATGGGTATTTCTTCTGCTTCTTGTCTCTCGCAATGAGCAAGTTTAGATTTTGGATTATCTCAAGATCCAATAAATTATTATTTTTCCTGATACAGGGTTGATCCTTGCAATAACCCAAATTTATTTAGGGAAATATTAAGATCAAAAGTGTATAATTGATCAAGATGACTTGATCTGATGGGTATTTCTTCTGCTTCTTGTCTCTCGCAATGAGCAAGTTTAGATTTTGGATTATCTCAAGATCCAATAAATTATTATTTTTCCTGATACAGGGTTGATCCTTGCAATAACCCAAATTTATTTAGGGGAAATATTAAGATCAAAAGTGTATAATTGATCGAAGATGACTTGATCTGATGGGTATTTCTTCTGCTTCTTGTCTCTCGCAATGAGCAAGTTTAGATTTTGGATTATCTCAAGATCCAATAAATTATTATTTTTCCTGATACAGGGTTGATCCTTGCAATAACCCAAATTTATTTAGGGGAAATATTAAGATCAAAAGTGTATAATTGATCGAAGATGACTTGATCTGATGGGTATTTCTTCTGCTTCTTGTCTCTTAATGAGCAAGTTTAGATTTTGGATTATCTCAAGATCCAATAAATTATTATTTTTCCTGATACAGGGTTGATCCTTGCAATAACCCAAATTTATTTAGGGGAAATATTAAGATCAAAAGTGTATAATTGATCGAAGATGACTTGATCTGATGGGTATTTCTTCTGCTTCTTGTCTCTCGCAAGGGGCAAGTTTAGATTTTGGATTATCTCAAGATCCAATAAATTATTATTTTTCCTGATACAGGGTTGATCCTTGCAATAACCCAAATTTATTTAGGGGAAATATTAAGATCAAAAGTGTATAATTGATCAAGATGACTTGATCTGATGGGTATTTCTTCTGCTTCTTGTCTCTCGCAATGAGCAAGTTTAGATTTTGGATTATCTCAAGATCCAATAAATTATTATTTTTCCTGATACAGGGTTGATCCTTGCAATAACCCAAATTTATTTAGGGGAAATATTAAGATCAAAAGTGTATAATTGATCGAAGATGACTTGATCTGATGGGTATTTCTTCTGCTTCTTGTCTCTCGCAATGAGCAAGTTTAGATTTTGGATTATCTCAAGATCCAATAAATTATTATTTTTCCTGATACAGGTTGATCCTTGCAATAACCCAAATTTATTTAGGGGAAATATTAAGATCAAAAGTGTATAATTGATCGAAGATGACTTGATCTGATGGGTATTTCTTCTGCTTCTTGTCTCTCGCAATGAGCAAGTTTAGATTTTGGATTATCTCAAGATCCAATAAATTATTATTTTTCCTGATACAGGGTTGATCCTTGCAATAACCCAAATTTATTTAGGGGAAATATTAAGATCAAAAGTGTATAATTGATCAAGATGACTTGATCTGATGGGTATTTCTTCTGCTTCTTGTCTCTCGTAATGAGCAAGTTTAGATTTTGGATTATCTCAAGATCCAATAAATTATTATTTTTCCTGATACAGGGTTGATCCTTGCAATAACCCAAATTTATTTAGGGGAAATATTAAGATCAAAAGTGTATAATTGATCGAAGATGACTTGATCTGATGGGTATTTCTTCTGCTTCTTGTCTCTCGCAAGGGGCAAGTTTAGATTTTGGATTATCTCAAGATCCAGTAAATTATTATTTTTCCTGATACAGGGTTGATCCTTGCAATAACCCAAATTTATTTAGGGGAAATATTAAGATCAAAAGTGTATAATTGATCGAAGATGACTTGATCTGATGGGTATTTCTTCTGCTTCTTGTCTCGCAAGGGCAAGTTTAGATTTTGGATTATCTCAAGATCCAATAAATTATTATTTTTCCTGATACAGGGTTGATCCTTGCAATAACCCAAATTTATTTAGGGGAAATATTAAGATCAAAAGTGTATAATTGATCGAAGATGACTTGATCTGATGGGTATTTCTTCTGCTTCTTGTCTCTCGCAATGAGCAAGTTTAGATTTTGGATTATCTCAAGATCCAATAAATTATTATTTTTCCTGATACAGGGTTGATCCTTGCAATAACCCAAATTTATTTAGGGGAAAGATCAAGATCAAAAGTGTATAATTGATCGAAGATGACTTGATCTGATGGGTATTTCTTCTGCTTCTTGTCTCTCGCAATGAGCAAGTTTAGATTTTGGGTTATCTCAAGATCCAATAAATTATTAATTTCCTGCTGCAGGATTGATCCTTGCAATACGCCAGATTTATTAAGGTGAAATGTCAAGATAAGAAGTGCATGATTGATCGAAGAAGACTTGATCTGATGGGTATTTCTTCTGCTTCTTGTCTCTCGCAATGAGCAAGTTTAGATTTTGGATTATCTCAGGATCAAATAAATTATTGTTTCCTGATACAGGCTTGATCCTTGGAATAACCCAGATTTATTTAGCTGAAAGATCAAGATCAGAAGTGTATAATTGATCGAAGATGACTTGATCTGTGGGATTGAGTTTATAACTTTTCAATAATCCTGAGTTTATCTCTGCCAATCACCTTTGGCAGAGATCGGCATATACGGCGATGTAGAGTGTAAAAATTTCAATAACCCAGTTCTTTTTCTGGCCATATCTATCTGCCCAGGAGACTAATTCTAATAATTCTCAATAGTTTTTTGACGATATATCGTCATTGGCAGTAGTCAGCATAAACTCCCATGTACAGTATATTACTCCTATATACAGTATATATTGTTCCAGTAGACTAATTCTAAGAATTCTGAGCAAATTTTTTTGGTGATATTTCTCTGTTGGCAGTATTGTCATATTGACTCATGTAGAATACAACTTTCAAAACCCAGTTTATTTGGCGATATCTATTAGCCCGGGAGTCTAATTTTAACAATTCTGAGCAATTTTTGTGATATTTCACTATTGGCCGTACTGTCATAAACACCCATGTAGAGTATACAATTTTCCAAACCTAGTTTTTTTTGGTGAAAATTCTGAGAAATACTACTATTCTGAGTAGTTTCTTTGGCGATATCTCACTTTTGGTAGTAATTGGCATACACACCCATGTAGAGTAAATAACTATCAATAACCCTGTTTTTTCTTTGGCCATATCTGTTGGCCCAGTAGACTAATTCTAATAATTATGTGCAATTTTTTGGCAATATTTCACTATTGGCAGTAATCGGCATAGTATATAACTTTCAATAACCTGATTTTTCATGACGATATATATTAGCCCGGTAGACTAATTCAAATAATTCTGAGCAATTTTTTGGCGATATATCCCTTTTGGCAGTAATTGGCATATGCACCCATGTGGAGTATATAACTTAAAAAACCCATTTTTTGTGATATCTATTGGCACAGAAGACTAATTGTAATAATTTTGAGCAATTTTTTTGCGATACTTCACATTTGAGCAGATACAGTACTAATAATTCTTGTATTGATTTATATAAACGCTTCAAACTTTAAAGGGTGTTGGTGACATGTTGGCAAGTTGGACATCATGTAGATTAATAGCTGACAATGCTGTATATACCAATTGCTACATCTTGGTGGACATTTTGCAGCCCAATGTGAATATAAATGACTTGTACTTGCCTCTTTTTCTCAGGCGAGGAATAGAAAAATAAGAACATGAAGAAAACAGAGTCAATATTGGTGATGTTTCAGGTGACCGGAGCGTCTTGTGTCAATCTTTGATTGAGGACATTTTTGTAGGCTTCTATCGTGTTTCCAATCACTTGTATCTGTCTTTCTTTAATGCGTGCATGAAGTGAAGGGGTTTTAGTATCCTCTAATGATTGACATAAGCATGTGTCCACATTGGATGTTTATATCTAAATTTTTATTTGTTTTTGTGGAGCATAAATAAAGAATAATAAATGAGTTGTAATTTAATTTGGGGTTGAATAAAATAATATCAGAAATATTCCATAATTTATCCAGAACTTTTCGAAGCAGCATTCTTGGACTTACAATTATTATTACCTCATCTTTTATGGTGTTTTGAGTGAGACAAAATCAAGAATACGGAGCCAAAAATAAATGTATTACTAACCCACTTTAAATGTCATACTTGATGCATTTTACCATTTGATATTATGGAAATTTATGACTTTTCCATAACCCACAGGATCAAGAGTTTTGTTTTTTGATACCAGTTTCAAGAAGTTACAGGGATGAAAATATTCGAACTAGAATTTCTGTTGTTAGACCTTGGCCTAAACATCGATGATTATTCACTTAATCGATGATTTTTTAAAAAATAAAATCATTTGGTAGTGATGATAAGTAGTGATAGTTATATGTATTTTTTTGTCATCTGTGATTAGGAGGAATGATTGTAAGGGAATTAATGTGTTTTTAGATGGTGCCCGAGGGGAAGAGGTATTTTATAAAATAATAAATATGGTGATACGAGAATGATGATAAGTTGGGAGAGATATATGTAATTATGACTGTATATGGATGTTTTTATAAAGGGGTATGGTGGATGATGATTGAAGGCGATTCGATATCCATGGAGAGATACAGATGGATGGATGTGGATAAATGGGTTTAGAGGGATATGGAGGGATATGGAGGGATGTGGAGAGATGGATGGGCATGGCTCAATGTATTTGGATAGATGGATATGGTTGAATAATTTGGATGGATGGATATGGTTGAATGATAGCCCAACAATGGGAACCAAGAAAACTTGATGAATCTCTCTATTTATTCATGCAGATTTTTTTTTAACTTTAATGCATGAAATAACTTTCCTTATCCATTATAAGTAATTATGTGCATATATATCTTCATGAGAATAACATAAGGGGTTATGTAATTTTTAATAGAAAATGTAAATATGTTTAGTAACATTTAAGATTATCCTGAACTTTGAAAAAATGAATATTTAAAATTTAATTATTAAAATCGGAATTATTAAGTAAAAGATGCAAAGAACTAGTGTTTTCTAGTGTTCCCTCATAGGAATGCCTACTTCAATAGCTTTCACGCTTAAGGAGCGTGAAACTGAAAGACCTAGTATTGACCAACTTATGTATAGACCATTGGATCGTTTTTATAATTGACAGAAAGCAGATCAGATATACTGATTAGTGTATGCCCCTGTGCTTAGGACCGAGCATGCCTTTGTGCTCATGACCAAGCAGTAACATCTGAAAACACTAGTGAACTGTTATATCTTTAAAAAAACACTGGCCTTTGAATTGGTACCCTAAGAGTCAAGTTGATGTTGGTCAATGGTAATACACATACTTATTAAGTTATTATAACCATAATTTCATATTTATTTGCATTAAATCGATTAGATTATTGTGTTATCAAGCCTAAAATGATTAAAAAATTTCCCTGTTGATGTTTTGAATTTGAGGAGTTTAGGAATTTCTAAAGGATTTTATAATGTCATATTATGGAGGAAATATAATTCAGAATATAAGTTTAATTATTTGTGTGAAATTAAGTTCACAAATATATCATTACTGCCGCACATCATGTTGCCATTTGATTTGTATATTCACAAATAAAAAATATTTCTCTCAAAATTGTTTCTTTCATGTATTAAATTAAAAAAATAGACATTGTCAATCATATGTAATCTACTTACAGCTGATCCATTTTCTTCCTCCCAAAATTTGGGTTTTAGACTGATTTGTATCACATTATCTGATTGATGAGGACATATAGAGAGAAGATATATGCTTTTTTGTTTTACAACCATATTTGCATCGCTCTTGCTTTCTCTAGCACTTAATCATAGTTTTTCTGAATGTTTTTAGTAGATTTTCCCACATATCTGTCTCAACATTCGTACTTTCATATTAGATCTACCCCTTTTTGACTCTCTCTGATGAGTGCTACCCTTATGCACAAAGTATGCACACCTCAAGGGAAGCTATTCTTTAGGTGGAGCTATTGTGTACCGGACCTGGCAATTAGGGGCAGCCATCTTCATATTTTTTTATGATAAAAAAGAGGGGGGATAAATTCATGCTTCATTCAGATTTTACTATTCTTTAAAAAATGAGAGATTAATTATTGAGTCTTAGTGCATTTTAATAAAATGCTAAAGTGGATTTTTGATGAATGCTCAAAGTGGATTAGGCTAGTTCAATCCTTAGAAAGTAGGTATAGAATATTCAGATATTTTAGTGACATCATGAATTACATATATGAAGATAAGAGAATTAATATGGTTCAAACCAAACAACCCACACATGCACTGGATAATTACCTTGATTCACATAAAGACATATGGTGTTTGACCATATAATCAATGGGACATGATATAATGTGAGAATGATAATTTGAAATACTCATTTTCATCATATTTAGGGGTTTATAATGTTAGAATTGGATATTTTATTGCACATATTCATTATTTTATGGCAGAATAAAGAGTTCTGTAGAAAAATGGGTTAAATGCATTTTGGCAAATAATTAGGCCAGTTAAGTGAGTTAAAGGAATTATTGAGAGAATAAAAAAACATGAAATTGATAATTAGTAAAACAAATCATAAATATATATAATTTATTCTTTTAATTCTAATTAGCTTTGATAATTATTTTAATTCTTTTAGTTATTTGATTTTCCTTTTATCTTTCCCCTAATGGGAAGAAATGTACTAGTGTGTGATGGATATTATGTGGCCATCTAGCCAATCACACTACTATGTTTATTTAAGTTCATTAAATAAAATATTTGCGTTCATTATTATTATGTGTGATGTTTATAATGAAGTCCATGAATACATGCAATGCCTTAGTGAATTATGCTGAGATCATAATACAATGATCTCTAGTCTTTAAACATATATTCTAAATATTCCTATTCGATGATAGCCAAGACGGACATCAAATTATCCTGATAGAATATCACTAGCTGATCTTGCTTATACGATAAGTATAGCTGATCCTGTGGCTATTAGTGTGGTGACTCTAAGGACAAATAGTGGGTGCTTTTGGAGGAAGATTTCACTGAATTGATTCGTAAAAATCACTGAATGGTATTATACCTAAACGTCAATCAGGTTGATTCAAGTCACCATTGTGTAAGTGATCCACTGACCTGAGACACCAAGGGCATCTCTTGAGTGAACGACTACGTTTTGAGTATGACTTACGAGCCTCTAATCATGGGATTCAAATAAGTTATAGATCGGATATAGTAAGAAGCTTACGGAAATGATTGAGCGGTCAAGATGGGATCATCGAACCTCAGTATAAGAGGAGATTCACTCGAGGAAGACGATGTAGAAAAATCCCTGGCCAGGGCAATGAGGATATTGGAGAAGGCGTTCTCCAATGATCCTGGTTACTCATCAGTACTAACTGAAAGACGGATTAGGGTTTGATGATAAACCATACCCTAAGTCATTCGAGAGTCTTGCGCGGATGATGGATTATACATATGCGGTAACCGATGACGGTAAAGGTTCCATGAGAGAGTTTGAGACTACTTGGTATCTTCTAGAGCACGAGGTGTAGCTTGGCACCCCACGGGCTGGAAACTTAACCTATCAATTGGGTTAAATCGATCCTTATTTAATTAATCTATATGTTGATATAATTAATTAATAAGATTGGTTAAAAAATGTTATGAGACCATTAAATTTATTAAGTAGACCAATACATGGGCCTAGAGGGTCACACGACAAGGTCATAAGGGCATTGGCGGATATATTTTACTTTGTAGGGTTTTCTGAGTAATGGATTATTTTATAAGAGCTGAATAAAATTAAATTTTATAATATTTTGAATAAAATATTTCAGGTATGTGAAATTTTTTTTTTGGAGTTTTTTGATGTTATATCCAATGAAGAAAATGCAACTATTGGTTTTATTTTTTATGGTAATGAAATGAATTTGGAAGTTTTAATTATGCCAATTCACAATTGAAGCAGTTATTGTGCATTATTTTCCGTCTTATACTAAATAGATGTGAGTTTTGGGTTTTTCAAAGTTACGTACTTGTCCCTTCTGATGTTCGAAGCCCATAGAGACAGATCTACCCTTACTTTTAAGTTACATGTACTCTCAACAAACGTGGCCTCGACATCATCATTTCAAGATATTTAAAAATCAGTTTAAAATTTTTATTTAACATACATGTTATTTCTATCATTCATAGAAATCCATAGGCTCTAGAATCATACCATGTGATGAAGGTGTAGATAAATTACTAGGGCATCATCATCAACCAAGATATATATCATCAGAGACCTTGGTCCCAAGAGCATCATCGGTAGATGTGTGTTAATATTGTTTTTAGTTTTATTGAAAAGAATATTTATGAATAACATTCATAAAAGTTGATGTCATCTAAAATCATGACATTCAGTGTAGATTCAAATAAGTTCCAGGGAAACAAATTGGAGTATTAAAAAATTACAAGTAAAGATAATAGCCACCTTGCGATACATTTATGGGAGATTCACTCAAAGAATCGTGATAAAATCAACTCCTGCTTAGTCTCTAACTCATACTGATTTTTTAATATAATATTCATAGTTATCTGTAAAGTAGTTTTAAATTTTAAGGAAAGAGGAGGAAACATCTTAGAAACACTCCAACAATACTACAATAGTTACCTGTAAAGTATACATCTTGATTTCCACACATCTTCGAGTGATGGTGAATTTTTTCCTAAGAAAGATTAAACCTACATAAACATACAAGAGGAGATATATAAAAGAAGATATATTATATTTTATTATAAAAGAATATATAAAAGAAGAGATATATACAAGAGGAGATGTAAAATAAATAACAAGAAAATAAAATAGTTAGCAAATATATAAAAACAAGATATATTTAACAGCGGTGTTATATTTGATTTCATATTACAAAGATTTTTCATTGAAAAAAATTCTGAGACTTTTTTAGTATTGAAGGAGTTTTTTTCTTTTCTCGGATCACGAGGCACTTAAGTACCTTCATTCCCATCAGAAGTTGAGTGACCGCCACACGTGATGGATCGAGTACTTATAGGATTTTACCTTCGCCATTAATCACAAGAAGTTAAATGATAACGTCGTCACTTATGCGCTCAATCGAAGAGCGCACGTGCTTCACATCATGAAGATAAATATTCTAGGATTCGAGCAGATTCGAGAGGGGTACACTAGCTGCCCTAACTTCGGGCCTATCGTCACGGAGATCCAGCGAGGACTGTCTCGCGAGTTCAAGGACTACGTTACCATTGATGGTTACATGTTCTTCCAAAACAGGTTGTGCATGCCACGCACGTCACTTTGTGACTTTCTAACTCAGGAAAGTCACTCGGGAGGTCTTAGTGGCTACTTTGGCTGCAACAAAACCATAGCCGCCATAGAATATCAATTCTGCTGGCCCAACGTGAAGCACGATACTGGCAATATCGTCGCCCAATGCTGCGTATGTGCCTTGGCCAAACAAGTCAAGACGAGCTCTAGGTTATACACCCCACTACCGGTGCCCAAGCGACCATGGGATGATGTCAATATGGACTTCGTCCTAGGGTTTCCTGGGCCGCAAGACGATACGACTCTATCATGGTCGTCATTGATAGGTTCTCAAAGATAGCACACGTTGTGCCTTGCACGAAGACATCCGACGCAACTCAGGTCGCACAGTTATTCTTCCGAGAAATTGTATGTCTACACGGCTTGCCCACTTTGATCATCTCCGATCGAGACATCCGCTTCATCGGTTACTTCTAGAAGACCTTGTGGAGCCTCCTCAAAGTGAAACTTAAGTTCTCGATGGCTTACCACCCTCAGACCGATGGTCAGACGGAGGTAGTCAATTGGAGATTAGGTAACCTACTTTGGTCCTTAGTAGGTGAGCACCTTACGACGTGGGACTTGATAATTTTTCGCGACGTGTCGGACCTGGCTCCGTACTGAGCCCCTTATTCCCCCTCTAACCCAGCCTTTCTAGGCCCTCTCTGTGTGAGTGAGTTTACTGCGACCACTCCCCCGATCATTTCACCCGATTGGCACGAGTCAGTCAATTGTATACTGTAGGAGGTAATTAACTATGTAGTGGACGAGGTCTTGCAGAGGTTTTTGGTGCATTGGCAGGGACGAGAAAGTGCATATGACTCTTGGATCACGGAGGACGACCTACAACACCTGCCACCACCAACTCGTCATCGCCGTTCAGGCGTTGCCATTGCCGTTTGCCACCACCAACTTGCCAGAGCCGAGTTATTTTGATACCGAGAGGATTGATGGAGCGCGCCCAAACGACATTGAGGAATCATCATTGGAGTGGTCTTCACCGTCATCAGCATTATCGCCGGTCCATGTCCAACCCGACCGGCACGCGAAAGCACCCGTGAAGATGCTCGGCTTTAAATACTCCAGGTAGAGCACATCCGCGCACATGCTCATATTTTAATTATCTGTTTTCAGCCGTTTTACATTCTGTGTTGAATTCGTCGTGATGAGTGCACCCTACTCACCATGACACATCCATTTCATCGCATTTTCATATCCATCTGTATCATTTTATTTTCACGTCTTTTGATTTCATAATATCTTTCTTTATGTTGTAAATGGGGGGGGGGGTTCTCTTATTGGACTCCCCCTTGTTGGACTTCTTGTAAGAGGCCCATCATGGCCCTATATAAGCATGATGGGACCACGTTCAGAATTTAGATCTGGATTGTATTGTTGGCAGTTACCACTCGTCCAGGTCTCACCTTGAGAGAAGGAGGGGACGAGGAAGAAGAAGGCTGGAGGGGGGAAAATGAGCTTGGCCTTTATAGTTTTTGTGCATCACCATCCCGTCCTCGTGCGGTTCATGGCCAACCTAGCCCTCATCGCAAGCGCCAAGTGATGAGTCTTGATCACCGGCGTCGTGCCCTTCGCATCTCCAAGACTACGTATGGGCAACACCGCGTGAGCCCCTAGTGTAACGTGCAGTGGGACCTGCGTCACCTCCATGTTTGGTCAATGGGATTTGCCCTATTGGACTGCGTGCACAGATTCAGAACTGAGCTTCCCCTTCCTCAACTAAATCTCGTGCACGTTGGAGCTTCCACAACGACCTACAACAACGAGAATTGGCCACTGGCACTACTAACGTGATCCGCGGCAAGTCGAAGGCGCTCTGTGGTTGCTGATCAACATGCGCGTGTGACTGTGCATTGTTCGTTCTTGACGTTGTGCTGACCGTTCTTGTGCATGTGCGGCTGCCACACTGGGTCGATCCATTACGTAGTAGCGTTACCGCCAACGAAATCTGGTTGTCCCTGACCTACTCGACTACACCACTGAGCAAATTTGTGGCAGCTGTAACTCGGGCATCGTGACCCCTGACACGTTCCACCCTACTCCAAACGTGATGTCTCACAGAGGATGTTCTACAGCCTGGAACAGTGCCACTTTGCCCACACCAAGCACTGTCTACTCTGCCACGACGATCGTTGTACCGGCACCATAAAACAAATGCCGCCCTGTGTCGTTCCCCGTGTCCAGATTGCCATTGGTCATCCCACAATCCAGAACGACAACACCAGTGCTACTGTTGATGCTGGTGAGCGCGCCGCACTGCGTTCAACATCAACCGCAACCACCCTAGCTGCTGATCTAGTAGTTGCAATCGCTTCTTGTGATCGTGCCCGCGCCACAACACGCTGCCTATGATTAGGCATCGACACGCACAACCTCATTGTTTGTTGTTGCCTTGGTTCCACCGGCTGGACTCAATCGACTGTCCAAGTCGTCCGCTATGCACGCGTCCTCCTTATCCTCGTCTCCAACCCTCAGTATCACACTCCCTTGTCGCGACAGCACCGCTGGTCTAGCCCAGCCGTGCCCGTCAACTGCACGCCTCCGCCTACCTGCCCGCATCGGCCCGTGCACCGACGAAGACATTGACGACGAACACCACTACCAACGAGGTACATCGTTTCCCTGCTCATCCGTTTAATTATGCCGTCCAGTATATTTTTTGGCTGCACTCCACCGCGCTGGGGTTAAATTAGGCGAGAGAAAATTATCTAGAAAACTACAATTTGAGCGTCTTCCAAGGTACTGGCAGAGCCCGCCCGTTACGTGCGAGCCCCTCCAGAAATATTTCATTCGGCGCTGTAGTCACCGACGTCGCACCGACGAGGGTCAGAAGGTCACCCTCATCGTCATTGGTCGCCCATTCTGGAACTCAGAACTCGGCGAATCCGCACTTGTCGGCCATGCACGTACACTCCACCTAAGTCATTCGCATCACGTAGTTACATTCACTTAGTGAATTACCCGTTGGACGATGCCATTGACAATGTCCGACACCATTCATTAATACACCATATTCATTATAATGCACGTGTAATGCTTATAATGAAGTCCATGAATACATGATTGGTCTTAGTGAATTATGATGAGATCGTAACACATATATCACTAGTCTTTAAACATGTGTTCTAAACATTCTTATTTGAAGCATACGTGAGAAGGACATCAAAGTATTTAGATAGAATAACACCATCTAGCTTCACTCATATGATGCGTATAGCCATTCCTGTAGTCATTAGTGTGGGGACACTAAGGATAGATAGTGGGTGTTGTTTAGTGGAAAGAGTTCACTAAATTAATCCGTACAAATCCCTGAATGGTATTACACTGAAATTTTAATCAAGTGTATTCATGTCATGGTTGTGTAAGTGGTCGTTAGGTTGGAGACACCAAAAATGTCTTATGGACGTACGGTTGTAATTTGACTATGGCTAATGAGTCTCTAATCATGGGATTCTAAATGGTCTTAGTTTGGGTACATCAAGACGTTCGCGAAGACGATTGAGTGGTCAAGATGGGATCGCCCACCCTCGATATAAGAGGTGACATCTCAAGGAAGATGATGCATAAAGTCCTTGGCCAAGGCAGTGAGATATCAAAGAAGTATTCTCTGATGATTTCTAAATGCATCAGTATTAACTCGGATGACAGAGTAGGGTTTGACAGTTGACCATACCCTTAGTCGTCCAAGGAACATCAAATGGATGACGGATTATACGTACATAGTAATCGATGATGAACATGTTCCATGAGTGAATCGGTACACACTCCTTTGCATCTTCTACAACACGCGGTGTAGTTTGACACTCCACGTGTTGGAGACTCGACCTATCAATTAGGTTAAATTGAACTGATATTAATTGGTCTTTATGATGATATAGCTGATTAATTTGTAAGTCAAATAAAGGTTATCGGGCCACTAGAGTCATTAACTAGACTGACACATGGGCCTAGAGGGTCATACGCAAATGGTCCTTTGGACGTCAGAAGATATTCTTAAGTTTTAGAAGTTTTTATGAAAAATACATACTTTGTATAAATAGGGGAAGGCCCTGAAAAAAATTCACCCAGGCCAGAGTTGTTCATGGGTCTTCCCTTCTTTTTCCCTCTCCCAACACCCCTCTCCATGTCCGGTGCAATCCGAATGGCATAACGACGATGCTGGAGGTAGAACGGGGCTCGTCAACAAGGAGGAGATTTGATGTGCCAAGGATCGTGTGGGTATGTCTAGAGGCTACACACTTGAGCAGCTTAACTTGTCTCGCTTCGGGATCTTAAAAACCATGGATGAGATCCATGCAAAGGTACTTTGTTTCATGGTTTTAATGATGTCGTTCAATTTTGTTCAAGTCCTCTGCTGTGGAATATTTTGGTTTCTTCATCGATATCAAGGCCACCTAGAACCTGCCACTTTTTTGGGGACCAGTCACACAAACTTTGTTAGGGCTCATCCTAACCTCAGGACTATCCTACACTACATAAAAAATAAAACCATATTTCACATATTTAACTATCTAATTCTTTATCCTCTATCTAATTCTTTAGTTAGGAAGACTATATCTCACATATTTAACTAGATTATAGTGACTAAAATTAAAAGAAACTAACTCACCAAACCTCTTAGGTCACACCGTAGCTGATAACATGCATCTTTAGTGCCTTATATTATTATATTTATGTGTCTTTATGCATTAAATTACTCATATTTGCATGTTATCAAGCTTAAAATGATTAATCATTTTAAGAACAAATTTCTGAATTTTCTGTATTTTTAGGATTTTTCTAATAGTATATTCTAAAAGAATATAATTTTTTGATAAAGAATATGATTTTTCTGGAATCTTTGGATATTAAATTTGGAAAGATATGATTTTTATGATTCAAAAAATATATTTATACGTATTTCTTGGGCTTTTATTTGATTTAATATGAAATTTTAAGTATTGGTTTTTTGATGGCATAGTGTGACGTGGCGTGCGGATGCGCCGCCACGTCAGTGTTGAGAAAGAGATTTTTTCTTTGTTTTTTGTCCTTTTGACATGTACACGTGGGACGAAATATGAAAAGTCGCGGAATACGAAAAGCTATGGAATATGAAAAGCCATGGAATACAAAAAGGCATGGAATATGAAAAGCGACGGAATACGAAAAGCCACAGAATACCAAGTGCTTTGACTTCTTAACAGGCACAAACTGATGACATTGATGAGGAGAGAGAAGAAATTAAAGGCTAGGATTGCTTCAACTTCCAACGGCCATAACTTTTCATCTTCCCCTCCTCTTTCTATCCATACCCTCTAATCTATAAATAGAGGCCTGGATCATTGTAAAAACCATCTGATTGAAAGAGAGTTAGTTTTGAGATCCATCAAAAGTGTTCTCGGTGTCTTGGGTGTGTGGGAAGAGACAAAAGAGAAGAGGGGGAGCTTACCGGCACTCGCAAATCGCCGTGATCCTGGCGGAACGTAAGGATCTAAGGTAAGTGTCTTCGCCTTACATTGTTTCTCTCCCAACATCATCGTTATCATAGTCATAGGTTTTCATCAACGTTTCATTATAACTTGACTTACGTCCCCATTCTCTCATCTCTCCATCCTTGCCATCGTACCACTCCATATCAAACCACTATCCTCGTTCATACCATCGTTCATCATCATATCCATCACAATCACTTACTCTTTTCTTTAAGTTAAATTAGCTTATAATTACGTATCTTTTATCTATATCACTAGCTCACGTCCTCAAATCTTGCTTTCGTCGATCCTCCCGTCCATCATCACTAGTATAAGAAAGTAAATCCTTAATCATCATTCCCTGTGGAGACGATTCGTACTCATCACTAACTAAGTATTTTTAAGTACGGTTAAATATATTTTTATTGAATAATCTCAATCACCAATGAAAAATTTTAACCCTAAAATTGAAATTATCAGTAGCCACTTAAAACAACACGCCTCATGTAATGAGGGACCATTGAAAAGGAGACTACTGCTCGTACTTTCGCAAATAAGTGGAAGATTATGGGCTCAAATGGTTCATGTTTTTCTCAATGTTATAAAAATATTTTTTGGTAACAAAATATTATACAAGACCCAATTTTAATTATTTTATATGTAACTAAAAAGAAATTTTAATTGTATTTTTAATTTTTTTTGTGTAACTAAAAAGAAACAATAATATGTAACTACTAAGAATCGTTAACAAAATTGGAGGCCTGATGTTAGGCGAAAAAGTGAAAAAACAGACAAGGACCGAAGATATTAATGAACTTTATTTGCATTCCTATGATGTTTTACCATCAATTAAACATAAATTATTCAGTCAGGTCAATGAAGTCAAATAGTCATCAATCTATTTTCATCAAAACTGCCCAAAGACTGATCTTAGGCAACAATATTTTAATGTTTTCCGTCTTTTTATTAAATTTGTTTTTTCTCCTTAATACCAAAAGGTTCCTTTAAGATTCTAATGAAAATTGTCACATTTAAGTTTTTTCCATTTCACCTATAATTTTTCACTTTATGTAAGTCCATGAAAAATCACAAAACCCTTGATTCATTTTAATTTAATCATATTGTTTTCTCTAAGAAAATTTTGATGTATAATCTTTAATATTGAAAAATTATGAAAATTGTCTAAAATATTTTTCTGTACTTATATTTAAAATTTATCACTAATATGGGAAAGACATTTCACATATATTTAATTTTCATATTAGAGGAAATATAAGCACCATAAAGTTAACAATTTTTTATTATTTTATTGGCAAAATACATGGTGTCAGGTACGTCCAACCATGTGGTTGTGCCTGTAGACAGATCCATCTTGCCTTGGACGCGACCCATAGGGATTTTATATATGAAGTGGATTATTTATCTGCATTTATAGGCGTGAAGTTAGCATAAATATCCCAATTACACTCGGATCCTACTCACCCATGCCCATGTATGCAGGAAAGAAAAAAATATATGAGTGTGCTTAGGAGGTGCTTGGAAAAGATCGCTCATGCCGGAGTTGCGCATGGTCCCCTATAATAATGATGGTGCATGGAGTGGCCCGCCTTCAATAGGTGTCATCGTTGAGGTGTGTGGCGGGTATATCGGTCACGCAGGAGGGCGAGCGCTCTCGCATCTAGTGCTCCTTGCAATATGCCATTTGCGTAGGCCATCCTTCGACAGATTGCAATGCATGCAAAGAGCTGGCAAGCCAAGGCGCTCAACGCGATGGCAACCACGCGCTTCCCGAGGGAGTTCCTGCCAGGAGTAAAGAGTAGAAGTGGTACGAGTGCATACCGCAAGGTTGGCAAGGGCATACGCTGTCTGGTTGCCCTCTTGCAACTGGTGATGGATGCTGATCAGGTAGGGGCGCCATCGTATGATCTCCTGACATACTTGCTTCAGACGCCGCTAGGAGTAGGTACCTGCACGGAGCATTTTTATTAACACCTATGAGTCTGATTCTACGACTACATTGTGGAGGTTTCACGCCTTGCAGAGGAGCAAACCATCACAAATCGTGATATCCTATATTATTGTGTTAGTTTGGATACCATAAAAAAGACGAAAAGGCAAAGAGAATACTGCCTATGTGATCGCTAGGGATACCACCCCCTTCAGCTGGTCCCGGATTCCACTTGGCCACACCATCCACATTCATCTTGAGGATGCCAATTCGCAGTGGGCACCAATGGACAAGCTGCAGCAGAAGGGTGATGGGGGCGAGTGTCACCAATATGCCCCAAGTGCAAAGGAGATCGCATGTGAGGGGTGATCTGTGGGCGAGGGGCAGTATGAGATGGTGGACTTGTTGCATAATATCCAGTGCTCGCATGGGGATCCCAACAAAATAAGAAGAATTTTGCCCTTTCCAAATCTCCCATAGTAAGTAAGTTTACAGTTAAAAGTTTTAATGTTTTGTCTCTCCAACTGACAAAGTATTTGAATAACAAAGTAGGCAATGATGTTTGGATGCAAAATGTGTTTTGATTTTTCACCATTTAATTCAGGATTATAAAAATACCAATATTTATTTTTTTCTAAACATTGAGAATTCATAAAACAGAGATATTGGATACTATGCGGATGGGCAGTTTTATCTTTTGTTTTCTTTATGAGATCACAGTTGTTATTTTCCATTTTTTAGACATACAGGTAAAATTAAAAAGTAATATTAATATAATTATTATAATAATAGATGATTTAGTTTATATAAATTAGTTACCATTTAGAAGCATGGAGTATCAGTCCAACTAACAAAGCATGGAGCATGGAATATTTAGAAGAAGCATAGATGATTAGAATTTTATTAAATCTACATTTCCATATTATTTTTATATTCTCAACAAGTCTATTGATAAATATTATAATGAGACAAAATAGTTGATGGAGCATGCCAGCCTGTTCCCTCGGAGACGTCTCCAGCACCATCATCCTCGTCATCGACGGCCCGCCAATTAGCGTTCCCTCCGACCGACACGTTAAGGCACCACTACGCTCGTATCTTTTATCACGTTTTGGTTTCTCTTGCCTCTTCATTTAGTCACATTTCTGTTTTCTGTCTTGTCTAGTCGCCATCGTCGTGTTGTGTCCGCTGTTTTGTTCGTTGTTTATGTGTGTGTTTCTAATCCTACCCCTTTTATGTTTTTATTTGGTTTTATTTTGCTGTAATGGGGCCCCATTATATAAGGGCCCACTTAATGGGCTATTCCCCCCTTATGGTCCTCCTTAGACATGGTCATTCTGTTCTTTTTGTGCGAATTTGTGCGAATTGTTCATTCTATTTAGTTTTCTGAACAGAACATCGCACTGATTCGTCTGTGGTTCTTTTGTTCGGTTTGTGCGAATTTGTTCTAGTTTTGTGTGAATGTGCGAATTTATGTGAATTTGTGAATTTTGTTCTTTTTTTTTTTTAAAGAACAGAACAAAGAACAAGGCCATGTGAAGTTCTTTCTTGCGAATTTTTTGTTTATTTAAAATGAACAGAACAGAACAACCATGTATAGTCCTCCTTTAGGCCCATCTCAATTTCCATATTTAAAGGAAGGGATGGCCCCCTAAGAACGCAGACCAGGAAGTTTATCGAGTGATTTTGTTGCTTCTTCTTGGTCTCACCTTGAGAGCAAGAAAGAGGGGAAGTTAGGGAGGGCGAGGGTGAAATATAGGGAGAGGGAGTCGCCTGAAGATTGGAGAGGAATCGTTGTCCTATCCCTTCTTCCATCAACGGTTTGTATTGCCGTGGAGATTCCATGCCCTGTTGACCGCCTTCCCGCGAGCGAGGTCGTGAAGATCCCACGTCGTGCACATGAACGAGGGAGCTTACACCGGTCAAAGCACTCCCTGGTGACCACACGTGACCCTTCGACAATGCCTGCAAACAGAATATTACTCGTCGCGTGTTGTCTACCTCCACAACGGACATGCTCGGCTATCTCGATGACCCGTAATGGTGATGTCATGCAGGAGGCCTTTGGTACCATCTGTGCTTAAAAAGTTGTCCGTCTGCTGGAATTCTAGGCACTGTTTCTCGCTCCCAAGGGGCAAGGACCGTTCTCAGTGGGGGAGTTGCACTTAGTTGATTTAGCGCCCCGACGAGCGCTGCCAACAGTAGCAATTCACCACAATCACCTGGCTTCTCCTCTCTGATGCCAACCCTTTCACTCAATGATGCTCCCACGGCATGCTATTGACCCCTTTGTTTAGGCCTGCTGCATCCGTATTGGTGCTCGACAACTGTTTGACAAATGCCCCAATACCTTGCCAGCCACCAATTGATCATGCATTGCTTCTCGTGTCACTAGCCCCTTGCATCTATCGGGCTCTTATCCTAAAACCGTTCTTACTTCAGCCCCTTGCTACCGCTCATCCTCACTTCCTTCCACTACCAACTGCTCCTGCACCCTATCGCCAATCGAGCCATGCCGACTCTCTCCGACTCCTCTCCACCGTCACCCACCCCGACCGTTGCACTTGAGGAAGATTCTACGCCATGAGTTGACCTCCATGTAGGTACACCATCCTTCCGCTCACTCGTTATACTACCTCTTGCAAGTATATGTTCGATTGTCTCCACCACACTCTGGCTAGATAGGTGAGAGAGGAAGAGAGAGAAAACTACGATACTTGGGCATCTTGCATGTAGGGGTCGAGCCCGTCCGTTGCGTGCGAGCCCCTACTGATTGATTTTGTTCGGTGCAATAGACTCTGTTGTCCCTTTGACGAGGTTCGATAGGCCACCGTCGCCATCACCCGGTGACCCCTTTGGAGCTCGGAGCTCGGCACACTTGATCGAGTTGAGGCCTGCAAGTACGATCGCGTAGGATGCATCATCTCATCGTAGTTACATACCCGTTAGGGTTTATCCGTCGGACGACATCATTGAAAACGCCCGACACCACTGTTTAGGTAATTGAGTATCAACTTGGTACCTGTCGGATGACGTCCTTGACGATGTCCAACATCAAAGTGGTATCAGAGCATCATCTCCATAGCCGTCTGGACGACGTCACCAACGCCGTCCTACATCAGGAATAAGGTACCCATTTTGAAACAAATGGCTAGTGGTCACATAAACAAATGAGGTGATTATTCTTCTTCATAGGTTTTTCAATTTTATTTTACTTCTGTAATAAAAATGAAATTATTTTAATGTCAGAATTAAATTTTTATGACCTATGTTGCACAAAAATTACTGAGTTATTTGTAAATGTGTTTATAAAAGCTATTGTTATCATTAAATAAATATTGGAAACTAGAGACAATAATTTATTTTCCAAATGTAAACTCTTTTTCCCATCATGAACAATATATGAAACATTTCATTGATGAAATCAATGTTGAAGATGTAGACACGAAATTTGGCATGCATATATTTTACGATTCATCTATCATTTGGAGGTTTTAAGAAAATATACACTACGAAATAAAAGATGAATACTAGATGATGAAATTTGAAAATAATTTGAAGGTAAAAATATGTAGGTAAAAACTAATTCCTTTCTCCAATAGTTAAACTTTAATCTAACAATAAACCATGAGGGGAGAACTGGGTTTTTGCATACATGCACTTATGTGATTTTTGTAGGAATTAGGGGTTGATATTATATGTACATAATGTCCATTCACTTTCTCATCGTTCATTACTTTACCCTGCATCATCAAGAAATGGTTCTGATACTTATAAACACACTCTCGTAATTTTCTACAAATTTTTAGATTTTAAATATTGGAATTTCAATTTTACTCAAAGTTAGACTCCTGAAAGTTCGAAACCAAAATGTTCATATAAATTTATGGTCATTTGAGTTATGTTTAAAACTTCAAGTCAAGTCACGATAAATTTAATCCCCAAATTTATATTTATATGCAAACATCATCTGATGTTACCTTTGAATATAAATAAAATTTTAGTACATTTTGTTCATACAATTTATACATGATGACCATAATCGTGAGAAAATAATGAATTTCACAACAAAAATTTCCCATATCTTGTGTTAAGATTATTATTTTCAGTATTTTTGAAGAAAAGAATGATATCAATGGATTAAAACGAGATATAATACTAGTAACATTAAAGACTCAGGTTATATAAACCTTAAATTAATATTTGCCAAAACGTTTTTCTTAATATATAAATTTTAGAAGCGATGTTGGGAATGGGTTGACTTATTTTATGTTATGAATTTTCTTCTTTATATATAATCATAGTTATACATAACTTTTAAGTAGTTTTTGCAAATATTTTAGAAAGGCATAATGATAAGCTTAGTTTTTATTTGTCCAAAGAGTAAGCTATTTTCCCATTCTGTGTCTTTTATTTTTTTGAAATATTAGTAATTATCATATCCTTATATTAAATTATTATAAAATCATTTTAGATAGTTTGGGACTATGTAGTATTTGATGATTGGCATGATTCTGCAGGAAATTAATGGGTTGGATAAAAAGAAAAATTAATGAAATACATACTCGGGATTAAATGATTGTAATGTTGAATGTAAACCTGACTGAAGTGTTCAAGAAGTTACTTGAAAAACTGGGTATGCAGTTAAATTAAATATTTAATAAATTATTTAGGACCGTTTTCTCTGTTAATTTCAACACTACTTTTATACCCTCTTAGGAATATGCTATACATCCCTAGATGAAAATAGAAGTTTCAGGCATAGACATCACGTTTGGAATTATGATTTTATTATAATTTTATCTTATCATGGATTTTCATAAATATATAATATTAAAATTTTTTAGGTCCAAGTATAAGAGATTTAAAAGCCACGAAACATATGTACCTGGATTCCTTTTTAAAATAAAAAATAGTAGTAGACCTAAAAAACTCATGGGAAAACTAGAGTTCTTCATGGATGAAATTATGTCTTTTATGAATTATAAATAATGATATGCATTTGTTAAATGCTATTCAATTTCAAATATATCTTCCTAGAATGATTATTCATCATTTTACCCCATACTTTAAAGAGCTAGAGAGATTTCACAGCTCATTTCCATGTCTTGAGCTACAAGTAATGGATAATAGGAAGACAAGGATGATGCTTTGGAAAATATAAATAAATGTGAATAATTGATAAGCACAATAACTTGTATTATTAATTCAAGATATTGTCTACAGGAAAGAAGTATTCTCTCGCGCCGATCTTCTATAAATTCAAGATATTGTCTTACTTATGGTTGATTCTTTACCACTTCTTGTTTGGTCTCCTCGGTATTACTGCATATGTATCTTTTTAACTCTAGGAGTTACATTTGAGACCAATGATAAACCTTAATTATATGTACAGATGGCATGACATATAAATTTACGAACCAGATGGTGTCCAATATTTAAATGAAGCTGGAGGATAGGGGCCGCTTCATTTATTTTAAGTTACATATCTGTTATCATTCAATAAGCACTCCAATCATTGGGTGGTGGCAAGATGATAGATAAATTATTTTATAGACCATAGATCAGCAAAAGATAAATTTTAATTCGTAGAAGGGAATTGATAAGCCCCCACGTGTGACATAACTGGGGAAAGAGTTGGGGTAGCATTGGTCGATGCGCTTAGTCATCACCAAAGAGACGCATATTATTGAGCTATATGTGATACTCTTTCACCAGAGTTGGCAGCTGGGCAACCATCCAATGAACAACAAGGAAAAGTCAACGAAAACAATGATAAATGCTGCCTTGTCGGTTCCAAGTTGCCCACCGTAATGGGCAAGTGAGCAGTGAGAGGTAGAAGATTGCGTCTCGTCGACGCTAAAATGTCAACGCCACTCTGTGGTGATCAAGCGAGGGCCACTGGCCCCCCTCACATGCCTTCACACTGAATACAAAGCCGTCCTGTTAATATCTCCAAGATTTCGATTCTAGAGCCGTCAATACATCTCTCTCTCCCCACCAATTTATCTCTCTCTCGCTCTCTATCTATCTGTCTGTATATCTATCTATCAATCTATCTGTCTATCTATCTATCTGTCTGTCTGTCTATATCTCTCTCTATCTGTCTGTATATCTCTCTATCTATCTGTCTGTATATCTATCTATCTGTCTATCTGTCTGTCTGTCTATCTCTCTATCCATCTGTCCATCTGTCTATTTATATATTTTTCATTCTCTCTCTTGTTCTCTATCTATCTATCTCTCTGTCCATCTTTCTATCTATCTGTCTGTCAGTCTATTTATAAATTTCTCATTCTCTTTCGCTCTCTCTTTTGGTCCCTCTCTCCCCCTCTCTCTCTCGAACTTGGTTCTTTTTTCCCGGAGTTCTTGCTCAATTCAGAGCGATGGGTCTCCGTTGTCGCTCATCCCTACTGTTCTTCTTCTTCCTCTTGTCCTGCGGATCTTCTCATCAAGAGGAAGTACTACGGCAAGGGCAATGGATCCGAGACGGGGAGACTCTGCTCTCAGCAGAAAAGAGATTCGAGATGGGCTTCTTCAGCCCGGGGAGTTCAAAGAAGAGGTACTTGGGCATCTGGCTGAAGGACCCATCTCCAGAGATGGTCGTCTGGGTCGCCAACAAATACACCCCAATAGAAGGCAAAGCCGGCGTTCTCCACCTGGACGACTTTGGCCGCCTAATTCTCATCGACAGGCCAGGCGGCCGCGTCGTCTGGTCCTCTCCCGGCTCTTCAAACCCAGGCCTTCTCCCCATCGCCAAGCTTCACGAGACAGGCAACTTAGCCGTGAGGGGACATGACGGGGAGATAATATGGCAGAGTATAGACGAGCCCACCCACGTTCTGCTTCCTGGAACGAAGCTCAGCGCTAACAGAAGGACCAATCAGAGCCGCCTTATAGCGGGGTGGAAGAGCGCCGACGACCCCTCTCCTGGCACCCACATCATGAAGATGGACTTCGCCGTTCTGCCTCGCGTCCTCGGCTTGGACGGAGAGCGAATCAAGATCAGCTCTGGGCACTTCAACGGCATGCGCTTCGTGGGTATTCCTTACATTCAGCCCAACCCTATTCTAAAGTTCTTGATGGAGATTAGAGAAGACGAGGCGGATTACAGCGTAGAGATGAACGATAACTCGACATTATCGTTTTTGACCGTGGGCCATGATGGGTTGGCTCAGAGAGTGATCATCGACTTGGTTAGCGGCACGCGGAAGACTTTCACCTTCATGCCTGCAGACGAGTGCGATTTATTTGCCGCTTGTGGTCCTTTCAGCGTGTGCAACATGAGTAATTTTCCTGTTTGTGGATGCCTTGATGGGTATCAGCCGAAGAGTCTTGAAGAGTGGAATCGGCAGAAGTTTTCTGGGGGATGCGTTAGAAGGACGTTGCCTGATTCCAATGGGGGAGATGGGTTTCTTCTTATGAAGGACGTGAAGCTACCGCACTTGGTGGATTCTGAGGTGGTTATGGACATGACTTTGACGGAGTGCGAGAAGAAGTGTGCTAGGGACTGCTCTTGTGCTGCCTATGCAAGTGCCAACGTCACGGACAAGAGAGGCGGGTGTATTATTTGGAAAGGGGAGATGCTGGATATTAGGGTTCTTGAAGCTGAGGTGCACGATCTTTATGTTAGGGTGCCAAAGTCGTATCTCGGTATGTCTTAGCTTGACCGCTTCATTTTCTTCCTCTTGTTCTTGCTGTCCTGATTCGAGTTAGAGCTAAAAGCTTGGCTTATAGAGGGTGTTAACTTTTCATCTTAATCATTGCCAAATCATCCAAACAACTTGAATGCCCATCAAAGAAGCTGTTTCCTGATTTTTCTTCCATCTCAGGAAAAAAAATCGTTAAATGTTTTTATTTGGAAATGTTTGATCATTGTAATCAGTTGTTATCAGATCAATTGC
Source organism: Wolffia australiana (assembly GCF_029677425.1). Lineage (NCBI taxonomy): Eukaryota > Viridiplantae > Streptophyta > Magnoliopsida > Alismatales > Araceae > Wolffia > Wolffia australiana. Next base: position 17,896,611 of record NC_135843.1, on the reverse strand, counting down.
AAACGTTTCGCTTGCTTTTCTGAATCAATAATTTATTTGATTCTGACAATAAAGACAAGTTTTTTTTTTTTTTTAAAATTAAGACTCAGCTTGGCTTTGTCAAATTGCTTGTTGGGTGTTTCAGAGAATAATAAGAACAAGCAAACAAGGAAGCACCTGGAGGATTCCTCGGTCATCGCGGGATTAGCAGCTTCTGGGGCGATTATCGTATTACTCTGCCTATACTCTCTAGTCACGCAAAGACGAAGAACGGGAGACGACGCCGATCTAGAAGGTTTTTAACGCTAAATTTTGACAAGACGTTTATGTAGAGTAAACTGAAGACTTTCTTGGCTATGGTTCACAGGGAAATTAGCCACTCACGCACAGATTTTCCTAGATTGTGGAGTTAAGTTGACATTTGATTTCCAAACCCTTGTGGCGGCTACATCAAACTTTCATCCCGACAATAAGATTGGGGAAGGTGGACACTGCAAAGTCTATAAGGTATTCATTTCTGACGACATTATGAAGGCTTTACGGGCCTTCTCCTCGTGTTTTTATCTCGAGAGGGAGATAGATAGATAGGCAGACAGATAAATAGATATCCAGACAGTCAGATAGATAGATAGATAGTTAGATAGATAGATAGATCTAGAGATAAACGGAGGCAGAGTCAGAGGCGTAGAGAGAGAGACGGAGACAAAGACAGAGAGAGAGTCAGAGACGCAGAGAGAGAAACGTAGACAAAGACAGAGAGAGAGTTAGCTGCGCAGGGAGAGAGACGGAGACAAAGACAGAGTGAGAGTCAGAGACGCAGAGAGAGAGAGAGAGAGAGAGAGAGAGAGAGAGAGAGAGAGAGAGAGAAGAGAGAAGAGAGAAGAGAGAGGTTTTCTGAGTAGAACTAATACTTTCCATCGGTGCGAGGGGCTGACCAAGAAAGAAAATATATTCGACAGGGAGTCCTGTGCAATGGGAGGGAGATTGCTGTGAAGAAATTCGCACAGGCAGCAGAATTCGAGAATGAGATAAAGGCCATGGCAAAGCTCCGGCACAGAAACCTCGTCCCTCTCCTGGGCTGGTGCGTTGCAGGAGGAGAGAAGATGGCCGTCTATGAGTTAATGAGAAACAAGAGCTTAGATAACTTCATATTTGGTAGTTTATCTCCCTTCTCTTCAAAACTGACTGAATTTATATTGAAGAAAGTCTTGATTAATTTCCCAGATGAAAGCAAGCGCCCCGCCCTTGGATGGAGAGCACGTCTTGACATCGTTCAAGGAATAGCGAGAGGACTAACGTACCTTCACCATGATGTTGGAACAATTATAATACATGGAGATCTTAAGCCGTGGAATATTCTTCTTGATGATGGGATGGTTCCCAAGATTGCTGACTTTGGAACAGCTAGGGTTTTCGCCGCAGATCAAGCTCTGCATCAGACCCACGAAGTCATTGGTACCCAGTAAGTTTCTTCTCTTCCCTTACCAAAAAAATTGAAAATCTGACAATCTTTTCTGTTTTTTGGGGGGGATTTCACTGAATAGCGGATACATGTCGCCTGAATATGCAATCGATGGGGTGATTTCCACAAAGTCCGACGTTTTCAGCTTTGGAGTGGTTACTTTGGAGATAATCACTGGAAATCGAAGCCGAGTAGTGTTTGAAATGGAGTCGGAGGAAAGCCTTCTGTCAAAGGTAAGTACACATGTTTATTTAAAATTTATGTTGGCGTTTTTTGCTTTTTATGGTTTTAGTAATTTGCCAATTTTTCAGGTTTAATCTTCCCAGCCGCCTTCCTTCCTATTTTTCCTTTTTCCCACTTGCGTTAAAAAACTCTCTCTTGGAATATTTCTTGATTATTTTCTAGCTAAAGTAAATTCATGCACTTTTCCAGGCTTGGAGGCTTTGGAAGAATGGCCATCATGCTGATTTGATCTATGGCAATCTAACTAGAGTTTGTCCAATTGATGAAGTTCTTCGGTGCATACAAGTTTCACTTCTGTGCGTGCAAGAAGAAGCAAAGGACAGACCCTCAATGGCAACCGTTGCTACTATGCTGTCCTGTGAAACATTCCCCCTGCCAGAACCCAAAAAGCCAGGCTTTGTGCTCTAAAGGGTTTCTGCTTCAGTCTCTGCTTCCCCTCTACATGCATGTCAGACTCCATTAAAATGGAGCAAAAAAAGACGGTTGGGTGAAGACGCTGAAGTCCAGGCGCTGACTCTATTTAGTTTTTACCGTCTGCACTTTTGCAACTTTACTTCTTCGTCAATATGTATGCGTTTCTTTGTTCATGAACGAGTCCCTCGCGTGTTGATATCCCTGAGTGTACTCACCGTTGATACCTCTTCATGGAATATAAAAACAGTTTCAGAGCTCATTCTATTCCACCTCAAAAATCTTCCGTACATTTATCTTGACGGCTTTGAAGTGCATACTCTCATAGGTAGTTGATGGCATGCTTGTCTTAGCCATTCAGTAGCAAATGTACATTTCACAATTTATTAAGTTTTATTTGTTGGATGAAGGATCTCAGTGAAGCTTCCTTTGTTCTAGGCATACGGATGCACCATGATCTTACTGTCCTTTAGCTGTCACAAAAGGCATATGTAGAGAAAATTCTCAAAAGATTTGGCATGCAAATTACAAAACAGGAAATAACCCTGGTGCTAATGGAGACAAGTTTCGTCGCAGTCAATGACGTAAATAAATGCAGAACATTCCTTATGCATTGTGCATTGAAAGTATTAGTGTAGCCCGCTGGCAATGGTCGCTTGGGTAGAGAGAGAAGAGAGAGGAAGCAGGGCCGTCCTCATCCTGGGAGAGAAGGAAATCAGTATCTCGAATTCTTTTAATCATAAATGTTAACAGTAAATCTGGCGATGATTTAAAGAATTCTTTAAATCATAAATGTTAACAATAAATCATCGCCAGATTTTGAAAACTTCAAAAATAAACAAAAAGGATAAACCAGTATTAAATCATTGCATAAAATACAATTTGAATAACTCGTTGGTGAAAAATGTCATCACTTCTTGACTCGTGTAGCCATATGCTATCCCTGTAGAACCCTTTCACCTCAGTTTTACTTTGCGATGTTGTCTTTTCTGCCAGCTGCCACCTTACATCATAAAAAAAAGATGAACAGAGATGAAATCAAACTCAAACCTGTCAAATAACCACAATTGATGATGCTGAAAATACCGATTGTGTCATTCATTTGATCCAAGGGAAGAACTTACTGATATATTGAGAGCAAGACCGCCTGATGGTAAGCAAGGGTGACGCTGAAAAGGGGGAAATAGCCCCCCTCTTCACGCTTTCTTCTTCTTCCACTTCTTCTCAGTATCATCTGCAGATCTGAGGATACATACTTGATTTAATTCAGATATGGTGGTTTCGCTTGGAAGAAATTAGGGCAATAGAGAAGGAAAAAAATTAGGACCCCACAATCAAAATCTGAACTTTACGATAAAAAAGTTAATTTTCTGTCAAAATGTTGGGATCTCGATCGGATGTGGACTCTTCAATCAGAATTTGGGGCTGTCTATCAGATTGAACTTGAACTTCGCAGTCAAAATGTATGGATATGAACTTTTCATTCACAATTTAGGGATTTCCAGAAAAATTGAAATTTTCTCGATCAAAGTTCTCCATCAATCAGAATCATTTCGATCAAAATTTACTACTCTCGGTCATTTCTAGATAAAAAATTAGAACTCTCGATCGAATATGAAATTTTCGACTCCCCGCAGAATACGAATTTCTAACCATTTTGGTTTATGAGCCAAACATTTGAATTTTGGTTTATGAGCCAAACATTTGAATTTTGGTTTATGAGCCAAACATTTCAGTTTATGAAACAAATAAAACAACTAAAAATTGGAGTATGAAACAAATAAAATAACTAAAAATTAGAGCTTTCGATCGAATATGAAAATTTTGACTCCCCCCCAGAATACGAATTTCTAGACCGAAATGATTGGCTCTCGATCGAGAGACTGAGATCTAATTTTTAGAGCAAATAACTTCTGATCGATGAAAAGATTTTGAGTTTGATGAAAAGATTCTGATTGATGGAGAACTCTGATGTCCATCGATCAGAAATTTTCTCGATGTCTTCATCTTTCTTTATCACTGAGATCTAAATTTTAGAGCAAAATTCAGAAGAAACTTAAAGGGCTTCTCGATCAAAATTTAGGGCTTCTCAATCGAAATTTGGGATCTCAGATTGAGATTAGAAGAAATTACCTTTTGCTCGAAGCAATCGCTAGAGGAAAATCGGCTACGCTTTATCTCATATCGATGGAGGACGATCGAAGCAGTCACCAAGCCTTCCCACCCCCACTCTCTTTTTCTCATATCGACCAAAAGCTGCATCAACTGTGTAAAAGATATCAGAATAACAACTTGACAGTTAGGGATTCAATAACCCACGAAATTAACACACTTTACGCAGTTAAACTATCAGAATGAAGAAAAAGTTCAACAGTTGATTGATATCCACTGGTGTCAGTCTTCGACTGATCTAATCAAAAATGACTTTTGAAAATTCCAAACTGCTCACCGTATAAATAGATTCAGATAATGCAAATCGTAGAGTCTATTTGTGAACTCAGAAGATCACCACTCGCAACACATCAATTCCACCTGCCAAGAGAGACAAAATCATAATCATGACCAGACATAGATTCTCGATTAGGAGGCAGTTCATCTCAAAAAAGCAGGCAAAAAATGCACACTCATAAAATATAACCCAAAATGTGGAAGAAGCAAGCAGAAACCCCAGCCAAATTGAGAAAATAAGCACTACCCGTTAAAAGAGAAAGAACCCTAAGAGCAGCAGAGCAACTAAACTGCGCCGATTACAAAAATCGCAGAGAAATCCTCGTAAACAACAGCCAACGATAGTTAAATGAAGGATTATAGACCTACACATCGAAGAGAAGGTCGCCTCCACCGAGCAGCACCCGCGCTGCGGCGACTGCGGCTTCCTCGCACGCCGGGCCGTCGGTGGAGCAGGCCGACTGCTTGTTCCGTCTTCCCTGGGGCTCTTCGGCGCACGTGCATCCCCATATCGGACCGCGGGAGATGGCCCACGTCGCCATCGGCTTGGCCAGAAACCTTCTCTCCCCGGTGGCGGCGAGACCCAGTTTTCGCCATAAGGCTCCGATCGGGCCCGAGTGGTAGTGCCTCTACTCCACGACAGGTCTCCGGCAATCGCGCTGAGAGGAGAGGAAAAAGCCCACCTTGCAGTCTCCAAATAGCTCCTGTGGAGAACGCCGGGTTGCGACTCCTCCGCCTTTCCCTTGAGCTCGGACGCGGGCACCATCTCAACTCCCCCAAACGTTCTCCACAGGAAAAAACTGTCGAAGATGAAAATGTTCTCAACCGTTTCTCAATATCTCTCTCTCTCCTCTCTCTCACTCTCACTGTTCTCTCTCAGCCAATCAGAGGCCAGAAGCACACATGTATTCCTATTATAGTAGTATAGATGATGTATGCACAATTGCACACATCCAGATAATACATGCATAGTTGAGAAATTCGTGAATGGATCACTACATAGCAACATAAAGAACCATGAAATATTTACAATGAATAAAGGACTACATGCTCATGTGCAAGATGTCAGATAATTTCCAGATCATTGAGTATTCTGATTATGAATTTTCTGAATACCAAGATACAAGGAGATCCACCTCATGCTATACTTTTTTGCTTGGTGGAGGATGAGGAATTCAAAATAGTCATGCATAGTAACTTCCACATGGAAGCAGATTTCATAAGAATGTATGCGGCATCCAATCAAGCATTGTGGCTTAAGAAGTTTATTCCTGGACTTCAGATTCTGAGTGGGATTGAAAACCCCGTCAGTAAATATTGTGACAATAAGTCAGCTGTGTCATTCTCCAATATATTACGACCATGTCTAAGCATAAAGATATCAAGTAACTAGTAATCAAGGAGAAAATTCAAAGTGGGAAGATGTTGACAAAGCGCGAAGTGTTTTTACAATATTCTGGTCATCTGAGTGTTCTTCCTTATGAAGAACTATGAATCATAGTGGGAGTTTTCATTTTGTGCTTTTGACCGTATTCATGTAAATAGTTATACGGAAATGATTGATTGTATTCACATCCATGCCTGATCTATGTCCTTCGTCAAAGGAAGATATGTGGTTTTTTTGGCTTATCTGGATAAAATTTTAATGAAAGCTGATATGATCATGTGTTCAATTGATAATGGATGTGATTGTGGAAAATATATTATGCTATAATAACATCTAATTTTGAGTTCACCAGGTTGTGATGTACGGTTGTGGAGATAATCATATTGTTTTTCCTAGCTAGCACATAATAATATCTTATATGCGGGCTAACACATGTCATCTTACATCCATGGTTATTGAAAAGCTTAAATGTTACATTAAATGTGATTTTATACGTATTGGGATTAAGACATAATACATAATACTAAAATGGTGTAGAAAATATTTTAGAAATTGGGTTAGTTACAAAAACCTTTATGGGTAGTTTTGTAATATGGCATTCCCCATATGGGACCTGTATATGGAGGCTATGGTCCCTAGATTAGGCAGAACGTGAGACACTCAAGCCACCATCTACATTAGAGGAGCAACTAACAACTTCTAAATTGCAAAGATCCTCTCCTAACCGTCTTTAAGCTGGGTTACAGATGAATCTGTTTCAATAGAATTTCTATCATTGAATAGTAATGTGTCATGTATTGCTAGGCTTGCAATCGAACTATAATTTGGAAATTTAAACATAAACAATATATGCAGTTTTTCATTTTTAAATGGCTCTTGATGAATGGGAGTAATGCCATGGGAGAATCTTCACTAACCTTCAGGTATACTGTTTAAATGAGTGTAGAACGAAACACCACTTTCCTCATTGAAGCTATTCTCATAGGTCACACAAAAAGCATATATCATAAAACATACATTTTGTCGCGTGAAAATGGTGATCACTTAAGTAAGAAACTCTAATTTCATAAGATTCTCCATACTACAACTATGCATTAATATTTTATAATCAACTTGTTACAACATCCTTTGTACTTAGTGTGGAAAATGAGATACATTTTGATGATTATGATGTTCTTTTGATACCATTTAATGGTAGCATTTTTTAACAGGAGTTTAGTAAAAAAGTAACAGTAAACCAAAAATACCTTCTTTTATGAATGATATTCACTGGTTTCAGTATCGTAACACTTACATGTTTTTATTTGTCCTCTTGTATTTAATTTTTAATAGGTCCTTGAGTTATTCATTTACATTCATTTATTTTAATTATTATTGGACTTCATACAAAAGTGAGGGGGGGGGGGAACCAAAGGCAATAGCAGAAATTATGATAAATAAACATATGTTGTCCAAATGATTGATTAACCCATGATTTTGGGCTAAAATTGGAAAGTGAATGCTCCACCATGTTAAATATTTTTCACATGGCTCACTACAAATATTCTTCTGGCTTCAAATCAATGATTTAAATACCAATGAGATACATTTACCTAAGTACATTCATATCAGTTCATTATTCATAGTGATCGGTACTATGTTTCTGGGATGACTATTGCCTCTGTCACATTCCACTCTGGAGAAAATGGAAGATCACTCCCCATAGAACTAACCGACTCTGGAGAGGTGGCATAAGGCATGTGTTGGATATAAGCCAATGCGAAGCACTGGAAAGCCTTGTCTGTTCTGCATTTGAACTTTCATAGGAAACATATTTGAAGGATGAAAGTGACCGAAGTCTCAATCCACCAAGGGGGACATTATGTAGGTTAGTTTTTGAAGTTAAAAGGGTTCCACATATTAGCAAGGGTTTCAAAAAATAGATTCTTGATTTTATTGGAAATGTGAATCTCTTTTGTCTGATATCGTAAATTTTGAATACTCTGACTCTTGATTAAGCAGTAGTGGTCAAGCTTTTACTTCCTTTTTAAAAAATTTGATGTCCATTTCTTCAAAACAATCGATAAATTTTATAAGATAAGTTTTTTGATAAATCTATGTTTTATTGGAAATGAACTAGGAATTTTATCTGGACTAGTATGTTGTGACTCCTTTACCCTATTTATTTATGCATTTAATGTTCATAAAAAAATTATGTAATTTCCTATTTATTTATCATGTTAAATATGATTAGAGTTGATTTCAATTTCACTAAAATATCTTCTCCCTATTTGACCTCAAACAGTGAAAGAGCCTCATAGATTTTTTGACCTAAAATGTCTAGATTACGTCTAAACTGACAGGAAGAAAACTATTGAAGAAAAGATATTTATGCTTTATAGTTGTAAAATCATATGGAAAGTTACTTTGAGGATTATAATAAATCCATGAGGATTTAATTTATTTGTTGATGTAGTATCCATTGAAAATTTTTTGATTTCACCCAACTATATTTGAGCACTTTCTAGGGAAAACATCATGCATCATAAATCCAAAAGGTGACCTCTCATGAGATGAATATGTAGAGAAATAGGTAAGGCCAAATATCAAAATATAATTATGGAAGCAAAATGTTTTAACTAAACTCAATATGTATCACGACAAAAACTATTCATTAAATATTTTTTCAGTCATGTTACAATGATTTTAAGGCAGTGCCAACTCAATGAGATGGACAAATCGCCATATATTATTTATTAAGGTAGTGGTATGATTTAAAATAAAAGAATAAATTGTATGAGGGAGAGAATAAACATGGGGTAAAAGCCAGTAACGGAAGAAAAGTAAATACCAGTTTTTTTATTAGGTTTCAGAAGTAAATCATGCCGCAGAAATGAAGAAACCTAGGACTGACCTGATGGGAGAAGTTAATTAAACGGATCAGGCTGGGGTCTTCTCCCTGAAGACCAAACAACTTTAGCCACCCACTTCTTTTGTGTTGCATCCTACACGTTGTAGGGAAGAACATTTTTATTAGTGACTTAATAGATGAATAGATATGAGAAGGATCAGGGGAAATTTGGCAAACAAATTAAGTGTAAAATATTTCACTCAACCACAAATCAAATATCATGCAAAAAATCATTAGAATTAAAATTATAAGAGGAATATTTTTGAGTAAGATAACCTATAGACATACAACATCTTTTTGAGGAAATACTAAGAAGAGATCAAATATCACAAACATTAAAATTTTATGAAGTCCAAAAGGAAGAAATAAAGTAGGATTGGGCATATAATATATAATGCAATATCTTGTCATCTGTGAATACATATTTGCCTGCATGCTTATGCAACCTCACGTCCACCTCTTTCTCTAAATTGATATTGTTTTTCAATGCAATTTACTATGTGTAGAGTTTCCAAATGATTGGGGGAGATAATGGAGCAAAAAAACATAAAAAAGGATTTAAATGTTATTCGGATGCCGGATAGCAATGAATGGAAAAACAACCAAATCAGAAATTTGGAAATCAAACATCTAAAATAATGTTTTTTTACTCAAATCTCGGTTCCAGATTTATGTTTATTAAATGATTAATCACTGGCTTAGTTTGTTTCTCTCAAGAAGATGCCAAACTATTCCAGAATTGAGAAGTTATATGATTCTCTAGGATTTCCAAGATCCATAGTTCCAGAAGTAAATGTGATGAATTTTTTTTTCATTTTGTGTAACCTTGCATTCACCTACATTTTCTATGTATCAGCTTTATAACTACAACAATAATATTCTATGGGAGGACATGTAGTTTTCCTTAAGTCTGAATTATTTAGAGTTAAAGTATGAAGGCTTACCATATACATGAAGCACATATTGACATATTTTTAGCATCTAAGCACAATCTGGGCTGATAATTATTGGCTATGTGATGGAAATATATGTGGCCGGCAGGCCAATCACACATTCCATATCTCATTCCATCTTCATTAATAGTACATATTCATTATAATGCACGTGTAATGCTTATAATGAAGTCCATGAATACATGATTGGACTTAGTGAATTATGATGGATCGTAACACGGAGATCACTAGTCTTTAAACATGTGGTCTAAATATTCCTATTAAAACGATACGCCAGAAGAACATTGAAGTATCCGGATAGAATAACACTATCTAGCCTCACTCATATGATAAGTATGGTCGTTCCCGTAGCCATTAGTGTGGAGACACTAAGGATAGATAGTGGGTGGAAAGAGTTCTTCATTAATTGATCCGTACAAATCCTTGAATGGTATTATATGGAACTGTTAATCAGGTTGATTCACTTCATGGTCATGTAAGTGGTCCTTAGACCTAAGACACCAAAGATGTCTTGTGAACGGACAGTTGTCATTTGATTATGACCGGCGTATCTTTAATCATGGGATTCTAAATAGTCTTAGGTAGGGTGCATATGAAGTTTGCAAAGATGATTGAGTGGCCAAGGAAGACAATGCAATGAAGTCCTTGGCCAAGGTAGTGAAATATCAGGAGAAGGTTGTGAAATAGTCTTATTTCTGAACGCATCAGTACTAACTCTGATGATCGATTAGGCTTTGATAGTTTCTCATACCCTAAGACATCCTAGGAGCATATTCTTAGGATGAGGGACTATACGTACACAGTAACTGATGATGAACAGGTTTGAGGGATGAGGGATTATTCTTAGGATGAGGGACTATACATTCACGAAATTCATCCATGCAAGAATTGTTCGGAGGCCTTTACCTTCTTCTCTCTTCTCTCCATGACTCTTCCATTCCCTATGTGATCAGGACGATGGAAAGATGACGACACAGATTGAACGGGGCTCATCAATGAGAAGGATGAGATTCGACGTGCCAAGGATCACATGAATACATCTAGCGATTGCACACGTGAGCAGCTCGACTCGTCTTGCTCTAGGATCTAAGAAATCACGGATGCAATCCATGCACAAGTTCCTCATTTTAATGATTTTAATGAAGCCGATCCATGCACATGAATCCTTGTCTTCATCCAGATCAAGGCCTGTAGAACCCGACACTATGTAGCCCCTTGATCTTAGAATTGGTTGAGTCAGTCCTAGTTGTGTCAAGTTGGCAAATATTTCTTAGAATCGGGATTCATTTAATTTAAGGTGATTTGATTGAACTCAGTACTTATAGGAACCTAGGTTGACTTATTCCATGTTGAGTCAAGTTGTCTAAGTCTTTCATAGAATGTCAATTTATTTAGTATGCGTTGAGTTAATCCAGCATATTTATAGATGAAAGCCGATGGCCTATCAAACTGATAGCTCATGTACTTCATTTGTGCATCAAATTATGGATTTATTATCTATTTAATGATATTTAATGGTTATTCTTGCATGTGTAATCAATTTCATCCTAAGTCTATACTATTATCAAGTCACTGGAATTATACTCTATTTTACTAACCCTGCTTGTGATTAATTAAGAAGCATGGTTAAATTAAGTAGTATAAATGTTTATCCAATTATGTTAATTTTTAGTTAATAGAACCTATATTTTTCTTACTAGGGAAGGAGGTACAGGAAAGTAATGTGGCTTATGTGTTTATCTAGGTTAAGGAAGCTCCTATTGTATGTCTTTCCTACATACCTTTGGACCCATATCATCTCTCACCAACTACCTAAATTATAGTCAAGGCAGCTAAATTCCTGTTCTAAGTACTCGATTTCTCACACATGCTTGCTATCGTACCATATCACTATATATGTTTCTTAGTGGTCGTTTCACCATATCGCAGTTTTTCAATCTCAACTGCCCCCATGAGTCTGAGGTCAAGTACATCCATTCATGTAAATAGTTTTGGCGTTGACTCTGAAAATCTTCGCAGTTGATCTGCACCCATGGGTCTGAGATCAATTAAATCTTTGCCATTCTCCCTTGTTGTTCTATTTCTTTCCCTCTTCATCCTTCTGCCATCATGTTTCTCTCACATAACATTTCTTTTTGTCGCATCATGCATCCACTTTCTAGTGCCCCCCCTCTCTATGCAATATCTGTCCAATCTCACAACTCTCTCCATACCACATCTATAAAAAATTAAACTATTCATTTTTACACTTTTTCATTCTGCATCTATGTTCTTTCATTTATTTAGCTAAATTCATTTAATTTTTTTGTGAAAGGTAGTCCTATGGGTGTCAAATTTTATTTTTAATTCAGTTTTAATTATGCTCAGTTTTTTATTCAAAATGTTATATTTTATTATTTCGTTACATATACCCTAAAGATTTGATTTATTTTGATCAGTATTTCATTATTTAATTTCTATGTTTACAAGTTTACATGCGGGTATTTTCCTTAATTTAACTATGAATTTTCATAGTAGGTTTTATTATCCTTATTTTATAGGTCATGGATATGTTCATTAGTTCACTTCTTAGTTTTTACTTGTGGGTTACATTCCTCCAACCCAACCATCAGTCTCATAATTTAATTATTTATTTAATGTATGCTTATATTCTTCATTTTAATTCTGGCTTTGCTTAATAGCTTGTGGATATGTTCCTTAGTTTTACATAGATTCCAAATAAGTGATGTTAGATCTCACTTACAATCTTTCAGGTTTTATATTCCTGATTTAATTTATGCATTTATTTATGGGTGTGTGGATATTTTATTTAATATACCTCTTACTTTTCATTTATTTTTTCCAAGTTCTCATTTCATTTATCTGTTTAGTAATTAGTCAAAAGAGCTGATACATTGTTCAATCTTACTTTTCATTCTGATTTGTGATTCCCCATTCTATTTGTGTTGTCAACCTGATTATTAATTTAATTTTTAATTCAGCTTGTGTTTTCTACTGGTCGTCTCATTGTGAGTTTACTCTTTTGCTTGTATATCAGTGTAATAATTTGGCTTTTATTTTTATATTTTGTTTTATTTTTTCACTTATTTATTTTTTAGTTAAAAGTTTATATATATGTTACTATATTTACTCTGGCGTTTGATTTATGTTTTCTATTCCACTTTTATGTTAATATCATGTGGATCTGTTCCATCATTTAAAATTTAATTTTCTGATATTTTTATATTCCTCATTTTATTTATATGTTCAGTTAATAGCCTACATAGATGTTTATTTATTTATATTATAATTTTCATTAATGTGTTATATGTTTCAATATTTCTATGTTTTCTGAGTATCATGTGTAAATGTTCATGAATTAAAATCTTAATTTTTCATATATGTTCTTCATTCCTCATTTTATTTTATGTGATTTATTTTTTGCCTAATGAGATGCTCCATAATTTATCTAAATTTAATTTAATATTGACATAAAATGTGGAACAAAAACATAGTTTAAATTTTTTTCATGTATTTTTCTATGAGTCATTTTTCTTTCCATCCTAAATCATTAGTTCACAATAATGTCCCATAATATGATTATTATTTTTAACTTATTTTTTGTATTCTTTATCTTACGTTATGTTTATTCATTAACCTCGGATATTAACCCCATGTTTATGGAGGTCAGTTGAAGTGTTTGCCTCTTCATTTGATTAGGGTCAATGGTTGAAATAAGGTAGTTGATGATAATGAGGTGTAGCGGACACCACCAAATAAGATTCCTAATAATGGTGGCAGAGAAACAAAAATGGCTTAATTTTTCACTTAAATAGGAGACCTTTTATGTGTGAGGTTTTCACATCAGCAAATGCTTGAGATAAGTCGTATTATCATAGAAGAAATAGCAGTGTCCGTCAAATTCATGGAGACATCTAAAAATGTTATTCATTGGTGCATAATAAAATTTCAGACATTCTTATTTATTCCATCACAGAAATATCTTAAACTATGAAAGTTACTAGAGCTTTAAATTGATGGCTGTATCATGAAATATAGAATTTCTTCGTCATCGGAGAGCCTGAGCATTCAATATTGCAACCGAATGAGCATTGAAAACAAATAGTGACATACTTGCCCCAAAACATGAGAGCTTCCTTGTAAAAATAAGATATGGAACACAGTATTTAAAATCAAATTTCACCGAATATCACTTATGGTTGATGATTTGATAACTGGGAAACAAAACCATCTGTTAGAGATAAATCTCCATTGGATCAATGATCAGTGGAGTATCTTGAATGCCTAGAACTTTGATGAATGTCTGGTTGCCATGCCAAGAGACAGTGGGTAACACATTGGTAAATCTCGTAGACGACATCCAAAAAACTGAAAAGGTAAAATATGTTCTCAAAATCTAGCATATATTTATGTAATATATTGTTGTTAATTTTCTTACCTTAAATATTGAAATTCACATATCATTCAAGTTTTTCATATAATTATTTAGGTAGTATATAAGATATCAAGGGATGAAGTGATTCTCTATATCGAATTTTTGACTCACCCAAAACTTATTTAATTATGTCTCTTTTGATAGGAATAAAATAGAACAAGAAATGGTTTCTATTATATTTATGCCACAATTGAAATAATTAACTTTTAATGCAAATGTATAAACACCTTTATTTTTATATTGATATTACAAGGAGCACTGAATGAAATTCTGATTGTGTAAAGTAGGACAAGTCAAATTTTCAAGAATTTGAACTGATTTTATCGCTCCCAAATCAGTATTTTAATGTTAGAAATAATTCATTGTACAACACAAATTCAGAAATTTTAACATAAATAATTGAGACATCATAGAGTCAACATTTTTTTTATCTTTGATTGAAAAGCCATATGGTAGATCAATATATTTTCACCTGGATTCTCTAATTCATATTATACTTATTTTTTAGACTTTGTTTCTGTCATTATCTTTTCTTCTTTGTTTTTTGTCTGATTCATCCTTAAACCTTATACTAGAATGTATGTTCCACTTGTTAGCACTCATGTTCCTGTTTTTAAAAAATACACCACAGTAATTTAAAAACTGATGAATAAACAGAAACTATATTCCCATTCATGTTGAAATGACTGGGACAATCCTTTATTTTCTATCCATATTTTTAGGTGTTCATCCATATAACTAACCCACACGGGTCAGCCTGTGCTTGGTTGACTTGTTTAATGACACCAAAGTGGACCCTCTCCTATTTGTGAATTTCTCTAGTTAGTTGGACACACCATTTGTAATTGTTTACCTTGAAAATTTATTATTATATTACTATTTCAATCTTTCTCAAACGTGATCTTTAAAATAAGTTATTTTAACGTAGTCACCCAATCTACTCATCTAGAGTATTTGGGGCTTCATGAATACAGAAATTCTAGTTCTTCATAAAAAATAGCAAGTTTTATAAACCATAGCAAAATGTCTAGTTTAATATCCTAGTGTCAGCACACATATACAGCTCTATATCATGCCAATATCCCAATCAAATAACCTCCCTCCTTTCTCACTAATCTTACATTTCTACATTGGTCAGGGATAGTTTGGTTTCATGTGTGGTAATTAGAATTCATCTTTCAGTACCCATACCAATATCCACTATCTGACAATTTTATATCCAAAATCTCCAAAATGAAGACACTGTAACATAACTCTATGATATATTAAACACATATCGATGATTTTGCCAATATCAGATATCAAGAAGTATCCAAAGGGGTGTGGATGATGGCGAGTGGGAAAATCAACTAATGTCCATTTGTCAAAAGTATTGTGTTTTAGGCTTTAGTTCTATACGTGAAAATTATTTTCATGCAACAAAAGATGGAAATAAATTCAAGATTGATCTATAAAATCAATGGACAATCAAATTAACTTGGTTGGAACTTGTTCCCCCCTTCACTTGCTTCGTGGGAGAATCCCTTCAAGACATTCGCGTGCCCAGCCTTTGGATTTATTCATGGAATCAATGTGTTGTTGGATCTCCTATTCTACTATCCCTACTGTTCTTGAATATCTTGTTGATCTCTTATCCATCAACTCACGCTACTACAGTGAGTAGAATAGAAGAGAGAGAAGAAAGGGGGGCACTCAACTCTTGCTGTAATGGGAAACTAAAATGGGTGCCCCTTATTTTTACTTAAGGCACTTTCCATAAAAGCCAGTAAAACTTATCGTATATCAAGAAATGTCCATTAGTGTCATGTATGTGGCCCTCTAATCCCATGTATCATTCCATTTAATAAATTTTATGGCCCAATAAAATTTATTTACTAACCTTACAAATTAAATATATCAACATATAGATTAATTAATCAACAATCTATTTAACACAATCGATAGGTTAAGTTTCTAGCACGTGGGGTGTGAAGCTACACCTTGTGCTCTAGATGATACTGATAAGCCAAAAATAGGGGTAAATTATGCAATTTTATAATCCGTTGTCGTTGTTAATTTTAGCTTATACAATAAAATTTATAAAACCTTAACTTAAGATGTATAATGATAAGTAGAGGTATCATCCAAGGGAAGCTAGTAAGGAATTCAATTAGTTATCTGCTTGAATAATTGGACCCTAATTAGAGTTAATTTTATCTTCAATGAAGATCAAATCACCCTAATTAGATGAAGAATTTAGAAAGGAGGGTAGAAGAGATGAGAACAATAGATGAAATAGGGAGCTCTAAATTGAATTCTTTGATCAAATTAAAAGGATCAAAGGAGTCAAATTGAGGGATTAAGAAGGAAATTTGATTTGGTTTTAGTTGGTTTTGGGGATTTTGCAATTCAAAATGTACTAACTATTAGATCATAAAGGAAATCTAATATCTCCTAGAAATTAATCTTTTTTATAATTTTTTTCCTAGTGTTCAAATGGAATAGCAAGATCAATTTCACAATTTATCCTATCAATCCTAGTATGGGCATGTACATTCCGCTCAAGCCAAGCGATTTAGAAATGCAGACCAAGATCAAGAACAATCACAAAATTTACTAACACATAATCCAAATCACGCTAAAAATCAAATATAATGAAATAGAAAGCACCTAATAGAGTCAACTCTATTAGCACCTAATAGAGTCTCTCTGCAGGAGGTAGGTTCAGCTCCCATGCTATGCATACAAAGCACACGCACGGGAGGTGATGTGGCACTCTATGATTGGCCATAACTTATAAGGTGCACAGGGACTACGTGGCACTACGAGAATGAACCCGATTTATAAAGTTCAAATGCGTCTGCCAATCAGGGGACGACGCGACATTGAGTATAGAAAATTAATTAAATTAAATAAATAGAAAATTTATCTATGATGAAGCTACTCTCTATCTTGCAACTGTGATAGAGCCACCTCCAGAATGACTCCCTCCTCTCAAAATTACGCTCTCATACTTTGGTTAAATGGTAAAAATCACCATTTTACCCATAGTCAGTAATTAATTTTATCCATCAATGTAGGCTTTATCTGAATAATCAAAAGATGGAAAGAAAAGGTCAAGACGAGCAAATACATAAAAAAATCATCTTAATCGGACTTCAGGATCAAAAGTTTATTAATAAATGAAAATCGACCAATCTAAACTATTGGATCAATTTTCATTTATTTAATTTGATTAATTTTCTACACTCAATGTTGCGTCGTCCCCTGATTGGCATACGCATTTGAACTTTATAAATCGGGTTCATTCTCGTAGTGCCACGTAGTCCCTGTGCACCTTATAAGTTATGGCCAATCATAGAGTGCCACATCACCTCCCATGCGTGCGCTTTGTATGCATAGCATGGGAGCTGAACCTACCTCCCGTAGAGAGACTGTCCTAGAATTTTGCAAAAAGGTCCCTAATTAAATACGCAAGCGCAAATCGATGCCGGTCAAAAATATTTATGTATATGTCCTTTTTGCTTTCTCTCTCCTCCATTTATCCTGAAGACCATTAAAAATCCTGATTAATTGCAATAAAACCCTGAAACTAATTTAATTGTATCTTTACACCTGCACACACAACCGAGAGCTGTTATTAAGGGTAAAATTGCAGCAAAAAATTAAGAAAACCCCTCCAAGTTTAAATATTACATTAAAACTGATAATTTCCTTATAAATATACTTTTCATTTAAAAATTCATTTCTTCCTCTAATAAATTCCCAAAAATTCCAATAAAATACTAGAAAATTCTATAAAAATCAGTAATTCATTTTGCCATTAATTAACATTAAAATTAATTTTTAAACCTGCCATTTTTGGTAAAATAAAAGTATTCTATGCTTAAATAAATTCCATAAAATTCATAAAATAATTACATAAAATAGGGAAAAAGCAGAATTCACTAGGAAAAATTAATTAACATGTAAAATATGATAGAAACCGTATTTTAGACTCTTTAAATGCATAAAACTGTGCTGATTTCTTGAAATAAATATTGAATTTAGGGTGTTATCAGATACAAAGTAGTAATTTGACTCTCCCACTGAAACATTTTCGTCATATATTACCACATATATTATCCTTCATCCACACAAGAATCACAAATAAGCTAGGGTATGGTTCTTTGTTAAAACTGAACCTTGTCATTTAGTTAGTATTCAAGTGTAATGGGGATCATTGGAGAATAGGGAACGACAGCCGTCCTCTGTCACATCACACGTCACGGTGACGGCAATGTGATGGATGATGTGATAGTGACGAAATTAGGGGCCTGTGACGGTGATGGTGACAGATGACAAACTAGGCGTGATAGTGACGTGACGGTGACAGAGGGCCTCAGAAGAGTGACGTGACGGGATGGGCGTCACTGATGACGGCCGTGATGATTTTTTAAAAATAACCAAAAAATCTTTAAAATCGTTAAATTTAAGCTTTTCGATGGCCTAGATTTCTCCACGTGGTGTTGCTAACCCAATTTCTTGGCATTTTGTAGAAAAGCCCCTGCATTAATTCACACGCGCAAAAGGATGCCGTCCAAAGATAATTGGAAATATGCCCCTCCAATTCTATCTCCTCCGCATGGTTGTTTTTTTCGTCACACATGATGGTGACGCCGTTTGGTGACAGGGACGTGATGAGGATGCCGCAAACCATGACGGTGACGCGAACATGATGAATTTTCTGAAATCCTAGGACGTGTGACGGGAGGGTGACGTGACGAAACTTTCATCACGTCACCATTCGTCTTGGATTGTCATCCGTCCTGTCACGTCCGGGGCGTCACGTCCCCTACGTGGCGTTCCCTATTGGAGAACACCTTATCCAATATCCTCACTATACCGGCTGGGAAATTAATGAATCTTCTTCATCAATTCAATATCCTCTTACATTAAGGGTAGAATGTCCCTCCTTGATAATTCTATTACCTTCGTGTACTTCTTGCGATTAACGAGCTAAGACATATTTGGATC
This sequence comes from Wolffia australiana, assembly GCF_029677425.1. NCBI lineage: Eukaryota > Viridiplantae > Streptophyta > Magnoliopsida > Alismatales > Araceae > Wolffia > Wolffia australiana. The sequence goes on along the minus strand of NC_135843.1, from coordinate 17,877,408 downwards.
ATATGATTAGAGACTCCTATGTCTTTGTAAAAAATAGCCATCCATCCACAAGATGTCCTTGGTGTCTCATGACATGAATCATTTTGATTGATGTTTAGTTATACTACCATTAAGGGACCCATAGTTATTAATTAGTGTGCTCTTTCTTCAAATCACACCCATTGCATGTCCTCAACCCTTATTACCACAGATCAGCAATACTTATTGTGTAAGTAAGATCATGTATTGATATTCTATGCAGATAGTTCAAAATTAGCCTCAAGTATCCATCCAATATTATCAATATCAGATATATCAATCTCTCATATTGGTATCTGAATATAAGTTTTTGATGTCCTGATATCATAGTGTTCTTTCTTAAATGAGGTTTTTCCTTTATGGAAAAAGTTTAAAGATGTTGCACATATCTTCTGTGTGACATCAGTATTGTAATAAAAGTTGTGTCTCTATCGCAATGTGAACTCTGAAAACTAGTCATATAGACGATTGTGTATGGGTCATGCTTTATATTCAGCTATTGATTCTGACCATGGGAATTCTCGCCTTTTTCAAGGGGCTATTTTGCATTTTCCAGACATTAAGCATAAAAAACATTATAATAATAAAAAATTACAATTTGTACTGTCACACGATTGTTGTCACTGTGATAGATTTAGCTGGTTGAATGACCTAATTAGATAACTATTCAACATTATTCTGTCTTAATTAACTAGCGTAATAATTATTTATTTTATACATATACAGAATGGTATTGTAGTTAATTACCGTAATTTATGCAATTATCATGTCCCATTATACTAATCATAACAACACTCATTAAATCAACATATTATTTGTAAATAAAATATTATTATGTTCATGATATTTATATGATTATACTGTTCATTTTTATGTCATTTCCCAATTTTATCATTTCCTATACTTTAGTGTATTTAAACTATCATTTCTACTCGTAAAGAGAACTGTTTCAAATAAATTGATATTTGTGTCTGAAATTCAATATAAACATCCAACGCCTACAACAAAGGTAAATGCCAATATCAGGATAGATATCAATGTTGTAGCCCAATATCCACATATCAGTAAAGGCCAATATCAGGTTCCCCCTTTTGATACCTGGTTAAGTATCTGCACTAATATCGGCATCTGATACTGGCATCTCGATGGGATAATCCTAATACTTACCCATTATAATGTGAAAATGCCTACTTTTGTGGTTCAACCACATGTTTCTTTCGCACGCGTGTTTCTTCTCTCCATTAAATTGATATTGAAGATAATGGTTTGCTATCAGTCGATCTCTTCAATTTTAAAGTATTTATCTCATTTTTCGTATTGATTGATTCTCCTTTTTTTCTTCAGCTAATGGTATACCTTCCCACTAAAGGGTGATTTATAGTATCCAGTCATCATAATAGTTTCAGTCTTTCTACTTACTTTCCATTATTCTCCCTCAATTCTTTGTTCTAATCATTGTTTTCTGGTGAGAATCCCCAACATCCTGCCCTTGATTACTGAAGTCATCATTCTCTTTTAGCATTGATTGATTCTCCTTTTCTAGGTCTTGAAACATTGAATGGCCCTTCGAATCACAATCATTACCCTTTGTGGTAGAACTGGCTAATTTCCCTTTCTATAAAAATCAATAATTTTTATTCAAGAGGACAGAGTTTGCTATACAGAGACAGAGCGAGATCAGATGCATATAATTTATTTGAATATAAATATACATATAAATTAATATATCTAGATAGAGAAATATATCAGAAATATAGATGCATAATTTTTATGCATATAAATATGAATACAAATTGATACATATATATAAATATAGATGCATGTTACATATGTAAATACATATATACAGAGAAGGAGAGAGATATATCATCCTGCGAAGCTGGTTTATGCCCTAGAGATGTGATTACCATCTATGTAGTTCGCCGGTCATTTTCGTATCGTCCTTAGGATTTGACGAACGGCCAGTGATGACTCCACCTTTCACTCGATTCTGTTTTTCGAGCGCGACCCTTGTTGGAAAATAATTTCAGAGAGACAAAGATCCGTTAGTTCCACCGAGCCTCGCTCAGAAGATGACGGCTACGATGGCGAGGACTTCTCCCAATCTTCGGAGTTCATCCCTTCGACGTCACCTTAGCGCCTCTCTTAGTGTCTCCTGGCCTCTATCTCTCTCTCTCTCTCGCTCTCTATCTCTTTCTCTCTTTCTCGCTCTGTAGCACTCTCTCTCTCTCTCTTTCTCGTTCTCTCTCTCTCTCTCTCAGTCTCTCTTGCTCTCACTCACTCTCTCTCTCTCTTTCTCTCTCTCTCTCTCTCTCAGTCTCTCTTGCTCTCACTCACTCTCTCTCTCTCTCTCTCTCTCTCTCTCTCAGTCTCTCTTGCTCTCACTCACTCACTCTCTCTCTCTCTTTCTCTCTCTCTCTCTCTCTCTCTCTCTCGCTATCGCTCTCTCTCTCCCGTCTTACTTTCACTGTCTTTCTCTCTCTCGCTCGCTCTCTCTCTCTCTTTCTCTCTCTGTCTCGCTCTCTCTTAGTCTCTCTTTCTCTCTATCTTGCCCTCTCGTTCTCTCTCTCTCCCGCTCTCTCTTAGTCTCTCTTTCTCTCTATCTTGACCTCTCGTTCTCTCTCTCTCTTCCGCTCTCTCTCTCTCTTTCTCTCTCTGTCTCGCTCTCTCTTTGTCTCTCTTTCTCTCTATCTTTCCCTCTCGTTCTCTCTCTCTCTCTCTCTATCTCTCCCTCTCTCTCTCTCCTTATATATATATATATATTTATCTATCTACCTCTCCCTGTCTTCGTCCCATGCTCTCTTCTTCCTCGTGTGGACAGGAGAGATCGCAACGCATCTACCAGTCACATAACAATATGCTGTTGGTGCGAAAATCACCTGGCCTGAAGCGAGGCAGGAACAGAGAGAAACAGAGAGAGCAAACGAGGACGCCATCCTTGCTTGGTCTCTCTTTCTCTCTTCGCATCTCTCTCTCTCTCTCTAAAAGTTTAGACGATATACAGATCATTCGGTATCTTTCTCTCTCCGTCTCCAGTTCTCTGTCCTCACAGACCTTCAAATCCGCCCCTTCAATAACTACCTTCCCTCCTAGCTTCCAAGAATTCCATCCATTGCCACATCATCGAATCTAGAGAGAGAGATAGACCCAATCAAGAGAGAGAGATACGTACCATGAGATGTGGGGACGCAGGGAGAGACAATTAGATGCCCATAAATTCACCCACTGGCTGAGTTTCAGTCCCTCCTCGGCGACGGGGATGATAGGCGGAGAAGAAATCAGCCAACTCGTTTACCGCCTCGACTCCCTCATCTCTCTCTCCTCCTCCATCAAGCCCTTCGCCGGCAAATGGCAGTCCATCAGAACTCTTCTCACCGATCTCGTCGCCGACTTCTCCACTTCATCTCTCTCTCTAGATAATCCGGCCTTCCGCGAGCTTCTATCTTCGATGACTATTTCAGTTGACGAGGCCGAAACCCTAGCCAACGCCTGCGAAGCCTTCGACGGCGGCAAACTCCTCATGAAGAGCAACCTCGACCTCCTCCTCTCCAAATTCGACCTGCAAAGAAAAACCCTAACCGAGCTTCTCGGCCGCGAGGCGAACGCCCACAGCGCCATCGTCCTCTCCAAGCCTCCCTCGGGAGCGAAGAAAGACGACATGGCTCTCTACGTGAAAGACCTCCACCAGAGAATGAAGCTATCTGACCAAGAGCTGGCCACTCGGGCGCTCTCCTCTCTCAACGAAGTACTCGCCGAGGACGACAAGTACGCGAGAATCGCCGCCGTTGATTTGCCGGAGGTCGCCGGAACACTAATTCTACTGCTCTCTTCGGAGGAGGAGGAGGTCCAACACTTAGCCGCAGAAGCGGTCTCTTTGGTGGCGAGCCACCCCGTCTACCGGCCTCTCCTCGTTCTATCCGGCGCTGTAAACGCTCTTATCAACGTTCTAGAGAGAGGCAGCTTGTTGGGTAAGCGGCCGGCTTGTACTGGCCTGAAGAAGTTAACGGAGAATTCTGATAACGCGTGGGCGTTCTCTGCCCACGGCGGCGTTACCGCGGTTCTCAGAATCTGCGCTGAAGAAGACTCCGGCGGCGAGATTTTAACGACTGCCGCGGCCGGCGGCGTTCTGAAAAATCTTCTCCCCGTGAAGGAAATTCGAAGGTTCATGGTCGAGCAAGGAGCTGTCGGCATCTTCCTCAAGCTAGCGAGATCAGAAGAAGAGCCAACTCTGGTTCTCGGCTTGGAGCTGCTTCAAGCGATGGCCTCTCAGGACTTAGCCGCGAGGAAGAAGATTGCGGAGGAACATGGCGTGGTAGAGTTTCTAGTTCAGTTACTTGGATCAACGTCCACAAAGTCAGTTTCAGCGGCACTTGGAACAATTGAGGCTCTCTGCCTCTCTCCGGGGAGTCTTCTGAGGGCCGGTTTTCTTCACAGTCTTCTCCTCTTGCTTAGACAAAGCGAGATGCTTGTTTTGGAACCCGCCGTGGCCGCCACGGCTCGCTTGGCTGCGATTTCCGAGGAGGCCAGCCGCGAGATGGGACGAACAGGTTTCATGAGTGAGTTGATGAGACTTCTCCGGAGTAAGTCCGTAGAAGGCCGTGCGCTGGCGGCTGCGGCCCTAGCGAGAATTATGGGTTTGAAGAGGAACCAGAGACGGTTTTTAGAGGAGGAAGAAGACGGGGTGGGGGAGCTATTCTCTCTTCTCGGGCCGGACGAGAAGAGTGCAGTGAAGAAGGCTGTTCTGGCCGCGCTTCTTGCTGTTTCATGGAGTAGCGTTGGGAGGAAGAGAATTGCACAGTCTGGGCAGATCCAACGGCTTGAGAAGCTTGCAGAGATGGAGATGGGAGATGCGAAGAGAATTCTAAGGAGGGCGTCTTCAGGTAGGTTGTGGAGCCGGCTGGCTGATGTTTGGAGCTTCTGAAACGTTTGCCTCCTCTTCCTTACTCTAAAAGTGGGGTTCTGGACGGATGACGGACCCTACCAAAGAGTAAGATTATTTACATGGACAGAGAACAGACCGTCCTGAGTTTGAACGGTTGGATGGATGACTGTAAAATACAATAATGAGGTGGATCGGTGGGTTCCGTTCCGTTTCTTTTGTCATCTGTTCACGTCAAGGAATTGATTGACAGTGGAGCGGCTTCTTCTCGGCCTCAACTATCGTTCTGTCATTAAATCTCGTGAGGGGGAAGGAGATAGATTGGTAGGGATAGAAAGTATTCATAGGAGGGCGTTTGAGCATTAGGTGAAGGGTGATTGGTGAGTGGTGACCACTGCAGCGTGGTCCTTTCCGCAGAGCTCTCTGGCTCAAGCGGAATCTGGAAGAGCAACCAATAACTCAATGCTCCCACCCATACTGCGGTACCCAGCCGCCTTAATGAATTCTCTCTCTCCTTCTCTCCTTCTCTCTTCTCTCTCCTTCTCTCCTCTCTTTCCGTCTCTCTCCTTCTCTCCTCTTTCTCTCTCTCCCTCCTCTTTCTCTCGCTCTATCTCCTTTTCTCGCTCAGTCGCTCTCCCTCCTCTCCTCTCTCTCCTTCTCTTTCTCTCTCTCTCTCTATCTCCTTTTCTCACTCTCCCTCCTCTCCTCTCGCTCCTTCTCCTTCTCTCTCTCCCTCTCATTCTCTCTCTGTCTCCTTTTCTCGCTCTCCATCCTCCCCTCTCTCTCCTTCTCTTTCTCTCTCTCTCTCCTTCTTTTTCTCTCTCTATCTCCTTTTCTCGCTCTCCCTCCTCCCCTCTCTCTCCTTCTCTTTCTCTCTCTCTCTCCTTCTTTTTCTCTCTCTCTCTCCTTCTTTTTTCTCTCTCTCTCTCTCTCTCTCTCTCTATCTCCTTTTCTCGCTCTCCCTCCTCCCCTCTCTCTCCATCTCTTTCTCTCTCTCTCTCTCTTTGTCTTTCTCTCTCTATCTCCTTTTCTCGCTCTCCCTCCTCCCCTCTCTCTCATTTCTTTCTCTTTCTCCCTCTATCGCTTTCTCTCGCTCTCCCTCCTGCCCTTCTCTCCGCTCTCTTCTTCTCTCGCTCTTCCTCCTCTCTCTCTCTCCTTCTGTCACGCTCTCTGATTCGAATCATTTTTAATTCGTATGCGTAACTTTGTAAGCTCTCATACCGGTAATTTATAGCAAAATAATTCAAATAGAGATGAAAACGAATTGGAGATCTGCCCGTTGTCAGAGATGGGAAGGTAGAGTAATTCGAATCTTTTTTAATTGGTATGCGTAACTTTGTAAGCTCTCATACCGGTAATTTATAGCAAAACAATTCAAATAGAGATGAAAAAAGAATTGGAGATCTGCCCGTTGTCAGAGATGGGAAGGTAGGGTAATTTGCAGCTGACAGAAAACAAGAGAGATAATATTACTTAGATAGTAAGAGATAGATAAATAAACAGATAGATAGAAGGGTGGAGAAATGAAGGAAAGAGAAGAAGAGAGAGAGAGAAACAAGAAGGAGAGAGAGAAAGAAATAATGAGCGAGAGAGAGGAAGAGCTAGATATAGGCAAGTTGAGGAGAGAGAGAGAGATAGATACAGATGGAGGAGAAAGAGAAAGAGGGAGAGAGAGATGGAGGAAAGATAGAGAGAGAGAGAGAGAGACAAAAAGAATGAGAGTGAGAAAGAGGGAGATAGATGGAGAGAGAGACAGAAAGAGGGAAGGAGAGAGAGACTGATAGAAGAGAGAGAAAAAGGATAAAGAGAGAGAGAGAGAGAGAGAGAGTGCACAGGAGAGCAAGCAAGTCCCAGGAATGAAGACGGAAGAGGCAGGTGTAGGCGACTCAGTGCGGCATGTCACAATTTTGGCGACGCCGTTTGTCTGCAAGTACATAAAAAAACAAGTACCAAAAAAAAAAAACAAGGGTTGTGGACGGCGGCGAAGGCTTGCATGGTCCAGTAAAAAAAACAAGTAGCCGCCGGCACCGCCCCACGGCTTCACGTTGGCGACGGATCTATCTTTCATAAATCAATCAAGAATCAAGACAACAGACTTGAGACTATCACACGCTTCTTGCAATGCAAATAAGCCCCACAAAGGACTGTTTTTGGACACTAGTGTGGACCCCGTTTCTTCTTATTTTTAGCGTTGGGAAGACGACTGGTGCAGGTCCTTCCTCTTCTCACAATGAACAGTAGAAGAATCCAAGGAATGGCGTAGGTCATCCAAACCATAGTAAGCAGTTGGTGGCCCCAATTAAATGGGTGATGGTCATGAAACTTCTTTTGAAAAATGAATCTAGAGAGAGAGGACAGAGGCATGGGACAGGAAGAGATGCTTTCTCTGTGTACAGGCCCACTTTGCGTTTATTAAAGGTATTGATGCAGCATCCAGTTGTCATCTCAAGTGTGAAATATAAAATCATAGAAGAGTATCTCTTTCCAGTTTAGGATAATGCTAATAATACCTAAAGAATATATAGATTTAACGTTCATTTTTTATGACTCTCGGTAAACTTTTTGGGCAATTTACTTCATTACATGTGAAAGATCTTTTGTGATAGCTATTTGATAGGTATATTCTATTATTTGGAGCTTAAGGTATGAGTTGGGGGGCTTAAAAATAGTTTATTGTATATTTTTTTACATTGGGTTTCAGGTAATTGAATTAACAAAATGGAATAAGTGAAGGTTGAAGTTCAATGCACTTTTGGTTGAGAATGCTTAAGTGGGAAGTTAAATAGATTTTAAAAATGTATCAAGCATTAAACTGTATAGTCAGCCCTTAATCAATGTCATTCGACTTGTCAATTCATGGTCGCTGGAAGGAGATTCCAAGAAAATTAAACGACTCTATAACGAGGAAAGAAATAAAATGGGATCTAAATTGTGAACTTCAGATCTATAAATTCATTCCTCGTGAGAATCTAAAACTGGTATCGCTTATGTGATAATCAACAAGTATATAGAATATAGGGAGAAGGGAGAAAAAACAGAGAGATGTGAACACATATTGGTACAGTAAGAAATGGATATATAAGGATGTAAGAATCATGAAGAATGAGAAGGGGGATAAAAATAGATGTACAAATGTGGGTGTACATACATTTTCTTTATGGCTTAGGGCATGTTACAATGATGACTAGCGAAATGGTGGAATGGTAGAATGGATGAGTGGATGAATGATAGGAGTGTTTTGGATGTGGAGAATGAGATAATATAACTGAAAGGGTCTTTAGAAGGTGATGACAATGCATATGCAAAGAACTCACCTTGGATCCTTATCTGCGAACATGATTAGGTGATTTACTTCTTCAAGATAAATTCATCTGCATTTTTAAAACTATATTAGCGCATTAGTGCAATCTGTCCAAATAGAGTCTAGTGTGTGGTCCACTTCAAATTTGTAACCACACATCTCACACCCCTCGGTGAAACCACAGTGCACAGTGCACAAAGGCCCAAATGGTGTGAATGTTCAGTTCTGTGAGGGTTGATGTAAGCCTAAACTAAATGAAGGACAGAGATTCCACTACAATTACTGCCGCAGATGGGCGGAGATTCATCACTCGTTCTGTTTAAAGCAAAAAATGGATGATTATTTGTGGATCATTTTTTCATCTTTGATATGTGTAAATGATAGATAGGTAATGTGTATGATGATTGGGAATGCAGATCAAGTATCTTGTTTTCATTCATTTTTCTTCTTTATTTATTATTTATTCTGTTCTTCTTGATCTTCTATCCCTCCCTTTTTCCTCTCCACTCTTCTTCTTTCACTTTTTTCTTGTTATTCTCTTCCTAAATATGTGGGATAATGTGTTTTATCATTTCTTCCTTCTTCATCTCTTTTCCTTTTTTTCTTAATTTCATCAAAATTCACATATCCTTAATTTCATTCCATCACTCCTCTTCCTCTTCTACTGTTCTTTTCCCAGTTTTTCTTCTAGTTCTGTCACTTAATTCGTCCACAACTGCGTTTATTTTCCTTTTTACTTTTTGAAATATTTTCCCTTTATTTTCTTAATTTTATCAAATACAAATACTTTTATTTATATTTAATCCCTCATCTCTTCTCTTATTCTTTCCTTCTTCTCTTTTCTTATTCTTTCCTTCTTCTCTTTTCTTATTCTACCCTTGTTCTCACACTTTTTTTCTTGTTCTCTTACTAAATTCTTCCGCAACTGTAGCATTTTTTGTATCTTCCTTTTTATATTTTTGTTTCTTTTATTTAATGTCATCAAATGCAAATATATCTATTTTTATTTCATCTGTTCTCTATCCTCCTATTCTCTATCTCTATTTTTTTCTCTTCCTTGTTCATATATTTTCCTTATTTTCTTGAATTTTACCAAATCAAAATATCTTCATTTTTAATGGATCCCTCGTCTCTTCTCTTTTAATCGTTGATTCTTCTTCTTTCTCTCTTTTCTTTCTATTCTTTTTCTCAACTCATTTGCAACTGTGGCTTTTTTTTTTCATCCTTCATCTATTTTCCCCGTTTCTCATAATTTTGATCAAAAAGTGGATATCTCTATTTTTATTGTATCCCTCCTTTCCAGGCCTATTCTCTCACTTGTCTCCTTTCTTCTTCAGCTCTTCTTCTCTCGCATTTTTCTTCTTATTTGATACCTAAATTTGTCTCCCGCTATAGTATTTTTTGTTTTCTTTCTTGTTTACGGGTATAATTTTTTGTACTACATTCTTTTGCGTATGTATAAATATTTCATTATTTTGCACATAATGTTGGATGCCAGTAATTATAAATTTAACACCCATTTAGAAAGCTATTCAAAAATAGGTTACTCCTGTGTAATGTCTTATGGTTATAAAAATATTCAAAAATCAATTTTTAGTTTTTATAAAATATTAATAATTATCTACATAGATATCAATGTCAATAATAGTAAAAGTAAACTGAATTATATAAATAACTTACCAAAAAAATAAAGTCCATATGATATCTGATGATTGCACAATATTTTTTAATAACTTCCTTTAAACAATGGTGTATAACTTTACATTAAAATAGTAATAAAAATAAGTTTAATGAGAAAATTTTCACTTCATTGTGTGATTTTGATTATGTGCAATGTGAAGTTTGGCACAAATTCTCACCGCACCTCGCACAAGGGATTTGATGCAGCGAAATTTCCACACGCATTGTGTAAAAATTTGCACCTCGTGACACTCCCATCTCTATTTTAACTTCATCATTTAATTAATGATGGAACAGAAAGAATGTTTGATGGATCTTGAAAACACCTCTTTCACCTTGACAAAAATTCTCAGAAAACTTTTAGGGTAAGTCATTCAAGGGTTTGCCACTTTCTTTTGTACATCCTATGCTTTGCAGACATAATGACGAAATTCCCTTCAAATTTCAGTACAAAATTCATTCAAATTTTGTCTAGAAGTTAGAGCTATTTTGAGTATTTAACCATACTGCTAATCCACCTAAGGGAAGCCAGCTCTTACTATATTTTTATTTCTTACAAGATCCAGTTATAAGATGCAAAAAATGAAAAACATAAAGTTAGAAATCTTGAATATTTAATACCAATAACATGACACTATAAATTTCAGTTCCACATTACCTGTTTTTGCTTTCAACATGTATACTAATTCCATTTGTATAGGTGTGTGCTGGCCTATTGAGTACATTCATTGCAATTTTTATTAGTTATGACCTGAGATATTATGACCTATGATGGGGGTGAATTAAGTTTTTAAAATTGTATTTACTCAAAGTATATGACAACATGCATTCTTAGTACCTTATATGATCTTATTTGCTTGTTTATCTGCATTGCATTAAATTTCTCATATTCGCATGTTATCAAGCTTAAAACAATTAAATCTATTTTTAAAATGAATTCTTGAATTTTCTAAATTTTCTTTGTATTTTTTTGGATTTTTTTTACAATATATTCTGAAAGACTATAACTTGGGCTTTTTTGAAAAAAAATTACAATGATTTTTGAATTTTTTTTACAATGATTTTTGAAATTTTTAGACATTAAATTTGGAAAGAAATGATTTTTCTAAGTGGAAATATATATTTATATGTATTTTTTGGGCTTTCATTTTATTTAATATGAATTTTTAAAGTATTTTTAGTTTTTTTTTGCGCCACCACGTGTCGTCGTTCAATTCGTCAAACAGTGATGAATCAGATCATTCTATGATGATTGATGCCAGCCAATCATTAGTTGAATTAATGGTGGTGTCAGCCAATCATTGACGATGCAATCATCGCTTCGCAATTCGTGAAGCAATGATTGCTGTAATAACTAACACATGTTCTTTACTTTTGGGCACAGGGTGACATAGCACAATCTCATCCAAGATTTTTAAATAGAAAAAAAAAGACAAAAAAATAGAGAGGGAAAAGGGTGACGTGCGTATGCTCACACGCCGCCACGTCAGCCTCGGGAAAACATGGATTTAATGCTTTCCTTTTTCTTTTTCTTTGTTTTTTATTTTGTCCTTTTTCTTTCTCCTAGGATTTAATGCACATGGAAGGAATATGAAAGGCGCCACACAGAACACAAAAAGCACCGGATGCAGAGCAGTTTGACTTCTCAACGGGCAAGAAATAGATGACGATGATGAGGAGAGAGAAAATTTCTAGGGCTTGGATTTCTTCAACTTCAAACGGCCATAACTTTTGATCTACAACTCTTATTGAGATGAAATTTTCAGCACTACTTTTTCTTCCCCTCCTCTTTCCATCCATACCCTCTGATCTATAAATAGAGTTGTGGACCATTATAAAATTGATCTTCAATTTGCTTCCTACTTGTGTAGTCTGATTGAAAGATAGTGAGTTTTGAGATCTATCAAGTGTGTTCTTGGTGTCCTGGGTGTGTGCGGAGAAGCATTGGAGAAGAGGGGGAGCTTACCGGCACTCGTAAATCACCGTGATCCTGGCAAAACGTAAGGATCTAAGGTAATTGTCTTCGTCTTATGTTGTCTCTTTCCCGACACCATAGTTTACGTAATTAGGGTTTATCATCCTATCTTCACTCACATTTTAATCTCTTATATCGTCTCTCTATCCTCTCCATCGTACCACTCCACATCCAATCTCTATCATCATCATCATCATCTTGTCTATGCGATTCACTTACTCTTTTCTTTAAGTTAAATTAACATATAACTTGTGTATTTTTAATCTATATCACTAGCTCATATCTTTGAATCTTGTCCTCATCTATCCTCGTGTTGATAATTTTTCATCAAATTTTCTTTCTTATCTTCATGGATATTATTTTCTTCACTTAAACTTTACTTATGTTGACTTTTCCATTACATGTTTCAAAATCATGAGTTATACGTTAATACATAAGATTTTCATATAACTTCTGAAAGGCATTTTAGTTTCACAGCATCTCAGATCTTAATAATAAAATTTCATCCATTGCCTGAACTTAAATTTGAAAAAAAATCCATTTCAGTTTATTGTGAAATATTCTAACACAAGTTTCCTATAAATACCTGAAAACATTCATTTTCAAAATTTAATAGCTGGTAAATTATAATATTTAATTGCTAAATTAATTATGGATAACAATTTATCTTATGTGATACATATTGTGTAGTTCATTCTAAGACAGTGCAAAAACAATATTCTTATTCTTAGTCAAATATTACCATATCATAGTGTGAATATTCTGAAGATTTTGAAAATCTCAAGTGTTTTGTAGCTTATAAAGATTTTTAGCATCTAACGGTCAAATTTTGAAGATACTAATTTTGGCTTATGAATCAATCCTCATTTTAAAGTCTAATTTTGAATACATTTATAAGTATGAAATTAACATAATCTGAAATTAGAGTCCACAATGCTTCTGTTTCAATATTATATAAATATACATGAATATATTATGAATTTTATTTCCCAGAACATGGTGTTGGTTACAAGCGATTGCACGACCATGTTTTTAGACCAATCCATTGCAGACCTATGTCTCTTGAATTAGAGACCTATCGAAAAACCCATAAAGGGCTAATAGATGACCTAGTTTTTATTGGATTACATATAAAATTATGTTTCATTAACTTTATACCCTATATACTCATTTTTAAATACATACAGACCTTGTGAGCTATTCAATCAGAGGAATATTTATTCAAGTATGAAACAATGAAGTTTAACTCTCTAAGGTCAAGCGCAGAGTAGAAGTACGTTCATGTAATTTAACTACTAAACATTATCATTATATTGAGTTTCTGGTATCCAAGATTATTAATGACACCTTACGGGTATAATAGAAAAATGAAATGACTAAATAAAAATTAAAAAGGATAAAGTGTCACAACTCAAGAAATAGGAATCTCAATGCATTAACTTCATTTTTCTTTTCAGAATCACATGAGATTCAGACTTTATATATTTACTTCAAGATGTAGTCAAATGAACTATATTTATATTTTCAATAAAGAGTGACGATTTTATTTAAAAAAGAATTTTCAAAAGTATAAATGCTGAAGCAAAATAAGGAGACATATTCAAGGACAGTTTTATTTTTTCATTTCTCAATTAATTCCACATAAGTTATATATATATATATTAGATATTAAATTATATATTAAAATGAGTAGGATTATGGTTCATTATGGATTTAACTTAATTAATGTATAAAATTATTTTTACTCGAAGTTAAGATCAATGATGTAGGGAAGTAGAAAATTATATTTTTTAGAGTAAACGGATGTTGGGTTCGATAAGTAAACAAATAATTATAATCTTTTATCTTAAGTATATTTACCTTGAAAAGTAATTGTCATCTGTAATTAAAATTAGTTTTATTAGAGTAATTCATCAACATAATTGACATGAAATTAATGCTTTATGAAAATATTAACGGAAGATAAAATTAAATAATACCATGTTATAGGAGCATCTAGGGAAATCCTTTCTTTTTACAAATTTTATTGATGAGGTGGAGCATAGCAGGCGAATATCCTTATATTTAAGACTATGAAATTTGTATTTTTGGTGGCTTATATTATTTAATATCTCATTAGATGAAGGGCTTTGTATCCTAGGCTATCATTAAGGTAAAGGTGAGTGAGACTCAAGAGAACAGAGTGTAGCCAGGACAAGATGAGAAAATGACGAAAAAATAAAAACATATTTCTCGCTTAATATTCTACTATCTTCAAATTAGAAATACGTACTGTAGCTACATAATAAAGACATTTAAGCATTTTTTTAGAATCACTAATAACCAATTGGTTCCCTCTTACATATTAGTTAGTAATTAAATAGTAGGCTAAAATTTGGAGTCTTGCATAAATTTATAAATCATCCAATATTGAAACATCATGCACTCATAGACGAAATTACAGATTTGATGATATATAGAAGATTCATCTAAGCTAAATTATTACGTTTATAAGATTAATCTAAAGGAATATGTTAACCATACATTTTTTATGGAGAGCACCTGCCCGAGATCTCTGCCGCGTCTTTGAAGCCATTGTCATCGTCTTCGTCGACTCCAGCCAGCTTGCATCCCGCCCGACCAGCATGCCAAGGCGCAAACGAAGGCACCCGGGTTCAAGCACCCCGGTGAAAAGCACGTCCATATCTTTCCCGTGTTTTGATTTCATCTTTCTTTCGGAGTTTTCATCTTTGTCATCATCTTATCATTTTTTCTCCGTCAACACCTTCGTCATTTTTCATCTTCGTCATCACCGTCTATTTGTGGTTTGAATCATTCTTTTTTTTAATGTCGTTCTAAGGAGGGTCCTTGTGTTAAAAGACCCTCCAAGTTGGACCCTTCTTAATGGGCCATTGGACCCTCTTATAAGGGCACATCATGGCCCTATATAAGGCCATGATGGGCACTAGTTAAGTCAGATCTGGAGTTTCAGTGTTGTCAGTTACACATCATCATATCTTCAGATCTCACCCCAGAGAGAAGGGAAGGAGAGGAAGTGGAGAAGGAGAGAACGACCAAAGTTGGGAGGCACCTCTAGAACGATTCCTTCCCGTCTGGATTGTCGCTCACGAGTGTTGAGAGGACGATCCGTCCCGCACATCCGTCCTCGACCGCGGAACCTAGTGTGAGACATGACAACACCAGGATTCCCATCGGTGGATGTCTCCAAGCGTTGGTCAACGGACTCACCGCGGTGATTGACTGCAACGCCGCCTGGAGCCCTCCGGATCCGCACCCTCGAACGATGATTCGCCGGCCAAACCACCGCGCTATCAGCAGTTGCACTGGATTACTTCTATCACGCGATGGACGACATTCCTACCGGCAGCATGCACATTCGGACGTGATTCCCTGCTGACAATCTGCTGGTCAAACCACGCGCGTGCGGTGGTTCTTTGCGACGCTGCATCTTCGCGGCGATCAATCTGCCATTCGGTTGTGTCTTCTCGGTGGTCGACCCATCGTTCGGCTGCATTTTCACGACGCGTGCTCGTGATGGTTGAATCGTTATTCGGCCACTAGAGTGGGTGCTCTCGTGCAGCTAACCCACCTTGCACAGTGCAACGCATGCATTGGGCGAGCGTGATTCGTCAACCAACTCTCACCGTTTGGCGCGCGTAACTCCAGCATGTGCCCTGCAAAGTTCTGTTAGCCACGAGGATTTTAAGACACCTCGTGCCCACGGGACGACATTGCTGCTGCCACGCCTGTGCACCTCCCACCGCCACGGTGCCTGGCCCTTAGCCCGCACCGTCGTGTTGTGCCCTACGTGTCATTTGTGCCCCGTGTTGCACACATCTTCGCTCTCTTTGTCCACACGTCGCTCTCTGTCGTGTTCTTCCAGTGCTGATCTGGTCCTTAAGGGTGTGTTTTCCAGCCACAGCTACCACTCAAACCGCCTCCAGTCGCTCTCTCTCCTCCTCACTCTCGCTCTTTGCATCATGCTCCTGCATCGCATCTCCAGCGCCAGTCTATCGTACCCGTCCCTGGCACGCCTCCGCCAATCTGCCCACCGGCCGTACACCAACGAAGACATCGACGACAAACGCCACCACCAACGAGGTACGTCGTTCCCTTCGCTCGTTAGTTATATTACGTCTTTCTGTATATACTAGGCTGCACTCTACCATGCTTGGGTTAGAGATTGGTGAGAAAATTTATCGAGAAAACTATGAATTGAGTGAATTCTTTGGTACGGGCCGAGCCTGTCCTTTATGTGAAAGCGCTAACAGAAAATCTTCCTTTCGACGTTGTAGTCGTCGTAGCCACTCTGACGAGGGTCAGAAGGTCACCGTCACCATCATCAGCCGTCCACTCGGACGTTGGAGCTCTGCAAATTTCCCACGAGTTGGGGCCTGCACATACATCCACGTAGGATTCAAGTCATCACGTACTTACATCTCCTAGTGAATTATCCGTCGGACTATGTCAGCGGCGATGTCCGGCATCATTTTCGTATCAATTTTATTCTTGTAAAGTTTGAAGGTCAAAATGAATGATTTTTTTATTCATGTATTTATAAAAAATAGATAAAAGTGGATTCATATAGAATATAATTTAAATTTAAATTTATAGCACATGTGAGAATCAACAATATTAAAAATTACAATAATCAAGATGCCTTCCTTTTCATCATTATATTTTAGTAAAATTATATATGGATTTATTTTGGACTTGATACCTCATATGAAGAAATAAAGATATTTATGTGAAGGATAAAAAAAATAAAACAGGCAATCAATTATAGCAGAAAAGACTTGTTACATTTTGATTTATGAATTAAATTTTATTCATAATCATGTGTTAATATATATTTTATATTTTAATTTTCTTATTGAACTATTTGGAATAATGATTATTATGTGTGAGATTTAATAATGCAAACAAGGTGAGTTTTATAAATTGAGATTTTTAAAATAGTTTTATTCATATTAATATTCTTGATTGCTTTTTTAACTTAACATCTTATCTTAATGATATTTTAGGTTCAAATAAACAGTATATGTTTTTAATGTTTTATTTATAAATTATTTTATTTTAAAATTTATTGAATGATTGACTTCTTGGTGGCGAAATTATATTTTTTTTCTAAACCCTTAATGAATTTTATGAACTAAATTATAAATCAAAATTATTCATATGTTAATAATTTTCAATTAATTAATAAATTTTATCTTATCAACGGGGCTTATAAGCAAAAATAATTAATTTCCTTACTAAAGGAGTGAGGATGAAATCGTTTCAGGTTGAATATAACACATAACAAAATAATTTGATGATAAAATACTTCATTATCTTTCTGGAACTCTTTTACTTGTAGTATTTTTTTTACCTGTCTCATCATTTGTCCCATCATTATTAAAAAATCAGAATTTCTAGGATCAAAAAAATTCAATATAACATTTGAAAATTGTAATGAGAATAGTAGCTTCATGTATCTCCTAGAAAATGGGTACAGGAATTTGATGATAATTTTTTGCGATCAATGAATTTTTGTTCATGATTTAAAATGTTTAGGAGGGAGAAATATATCATAAAAGGTTTATTAGTAATAGTATGAACGATTCATAAAATCATATAATACTTTAAATTTTGTATTTAAAGTTTATTTAGCATGTTGATATGAAACTTATTCTAGAAACGTAGTATAAAAGATACTTTTAAGATACTGTCATATTTTGACATTGTTAAATTGAACTTATGAGAATAGGAAATAATATATAGTTAAATAATTATACTAGAAAGACCAAAATTGCGCACTAGTTCATATTTGAACCTTTATTCCTGACCAAAATTTGGGATCCAAAAGGATAACCAAATTTATTAAGAAAACTATTTCCCTCACTATTGGACTCACTTTTTCTAATTAAATGTTAAAAATATGTCCTTAGTATAAACTTTATCACTTTCATGTGTCGTTTTGTCATGTCCAAAATACCCTTTTCTCTCACTCTCTTTCTTTTTAGATACTTATTTATCTCCGTGATCAAAATACCAATTTTGGTATTTCTATCTCGCTTACCAGTGCCATGAGAAGCCATCGTGAAAAGTCATCCTTGTAGGTCACATATTTTAAAACATAAAATCACATAGTATTTTATAAATATTACTATAATTTTAAAATCAACAGATAAATAAAACATCAATTTAGCAGGTATTGGACTTCATGATTCATGGCAATACCTTCTATAGCCTCAAGGTGATGTCCCTGATGCGTTGATCTACACTATAAATTGGCCTCTATCATCAGAAAATTAATACATTTAATTAATTTTATTAGTCTAACAAATGGATTGCAAAAAAAAAAAATATAAACAGATAAAATAGAATTATTTTTATTAAAATGTGTTTGATACTTATTTTTTACACTTGTTCTAGGTTTATTGGCATTCAGCATTAAAAGGTAACAAAAAATGAACTAATATCTTATGAATTATTTTTCTCAATGTTATTTGTTTCTTAGACTAGCCGCGATGACTCTTTAAAGTCAAGTGGACTAGATATATGTTGTTTTTTTCACCTCCGCTTTGAGATTTAACTGAAATAGAATAAATGGGGATTTATATATCAAAATAGGAGAAAAATAGAAGCCCATGCCATGACCTGGACCAGAGTAGAAAACCTAATTGGCAACCTAGACCAGAAAAAAGAGGCACAATGCACAACAATATCATATTTGAGATCATTTAAGACTTTCAAGAGCGTGGGCAAATTAGGGAAATAATTTTAAAAATAGCACACAATTCCAATTTGAAATTTTTATTTATATGTCTTGGAAATAAGGGGCTTGGATCAAGCCTGGATATCGAGTTGCATGAGGTTCTCGCAGCCATATGAGTTAAATACAAGGGCTCTAAGGGGCAGGGTACTTTCATTTAATTTTTATTCCTATATCTTTATCTTATCTTGAATTTCTACTTCAATAGGTTTTTGGTGATATGGTGTATCATATTTATGTGATCCATGGTTTGTCTATAGGAGTGTGGGAAAGACTTCAAGTTTGATCAATATTCATGAAGAAAAACAGAATTCAGCCCTAGGAAGAAGTTTGATCGCTGGCTCATTGAATTTAATTTATAGCCTACAAGACAATTTCCATGGCCATCAACCACACTTTCGTTCACCAGACCCAACCACCCAACTATGTCCTCCACCGACACACCATCACCATAATTTCTACCTTTGCAAGAACAATTGCCGCCAAAATTTGTCATTAGAGAAATGGAAAAGGTTGTCAGGATGCTGATGTGAAGGATGGCACATGATAATGACACAGGATATGCTGGTCTGTGGTGTGGGTGGTGGCTAGACATGAGACCATGACAAAACACGAGGAATCATGCAGTAAAATCTGGGGTGACGATAACATGTGCCAGTGTGATAATGTGAGTGATCAACGATATCTAGAGGAATATCATGTCATAGGGTGTTGTGATGACACAAGAGGACAACACGGTTCAGACGGTTGTCTGAAAATGTGGTGTGAACTATGCGATGTGGCTGGGGTGCATAGTGTGTAATGCATGATGTGCCTAGGATGGTGCAGCATAGTGAAAAAAGGTTGTATACATACAATGAGGTGAGTCGTGGCATGGATGTATACGAGGTTGTGATTCAATAGTCACCATACCTCCTAAAGTATACCTTCTTGGCCTTGGCATGCCCTTCCCTGAAAACCAAATAAAGTCTAATACATATGACCTTCACAAGAAAATCCTTGATTCCTCCAAAGTCACTTCCCATCTCTACATCTATCAAATACATGGCTCCTTTTGAGTCAACCAAAGGCTATTCCAACTCAAATAATAAATAAGTTAACACACTAGAATTTACATAATCCTAAAACCTTAATACATCTCAATTGATATTTCATTATGATTCACATAATCTCCTTTTATATGATGGTCTATGGCCAAACTCCTTTGAGGTTATAAAGTTTCATTCAATCCCAATTTCCTTAAAATAATACAAATCAAGTATATTTTACTGTAATAAGAAACATATGATAATTACTCTCAAAAAATCAAATTCAATGTAAGGGAATAACCTCAATAACCAAGACACAGATATCTCAATTAGTCACGATATCTAAATTTTAGGAATGAATCAAAACACTGAGTTTAATTTACTCTTCATTAAAAATGGGTCATTTTAATTTAACTAACCAATAAATTTATATTAATAATCTGAACATTTTTAATTTTTTCTCCAAAAAATATAAAATTATATATTCTAGTTACATGAATAAAATGAATTTGAATAAATCAACTGGGTTATAAATTATTTTATTGCTTAAATGAATGCTCTCCAGTATCTGATCCTGATGCTTTCAATCTAAACCTATCGTTAATAAAGTACAAAAAAAAATTCAACTCAAAATAAATGTGAACAAGATTCATCATAATATCGCATCAATAAATTTGTAAATTATATAAATGAATTTTCTATTTTTGAGTCAAATGAATTACAATAATTACTAATTTGTGTATAAAGATAATTCATTTACATATCAAAAAATTAATTCAGAATTTATGTAACTATGAGTGATACTTCTGATTCAAATAAACATTATAACTTTTGGCAATCTAAGGATCTGATATTCATGTATTTATTTTAAATTCACCATTTCACTTTCAAAGTCTTATAGTGAACTTAATGCCTTGAAAACAATTCATGAAGAAAGATTACATACCAGATTAATAAAACAAAAAATTAAACTTAATTTCAATGCCATTTTTCTTATGAAAAATTGATAAAATATGGATAGTTAAAATGACATTATTAAAATCATTTTTGGTAATTAAAACGTTGTTCGGAAAAAGCTTTTATGACACCTCTTCATGTGAGGGTCCTACATTATAAATTCAGTTAAACTTTGAAACATAAACCAGAATGAATTAATTATATAGGAAATTGAAAATAGTAAGAGAATATATTTAAAAAATATATATTTATTTTGTGAAGGAAAAGAGGTACAACTTATTGAGAGTTTCACAAGACAATACACTAAAATAGTTTGTCCGTATAAATTTACTAATATACTATTCAAAAAATTATATTTTAAGAAACCTAAAGGACATATTCACTGGCAAAATTTTAATATAAAGTGGCCATGAGATCATTCTAAGTTTAAAGCAAAGCTTTTGATTAAGTGTTTTCATGAGGTTTCCATAGAATTTTAAAAATTAACAACGCAAAAGTTTTTTCACATTCTTAAATGTTTTTATGTATGAGAAATAAGAAGAAATTTTATGAGACGTTTTTAATATAAACAAATGTAAAATGAAGATTAAGATTGATTTTAAATGACACTGATTTTGTATGATCGAATGCATATAGAGATTTCAGATAACTTTCAAATCCCCAAATTTAATCAGCTATAATTTTTTCTTCATGTTGCTAGTAATCTTGAAGAGCAATTTTGATCACACAAAATGAGTGTCTGATTATGAATCAGATTGATTTTAAATGACACTGATTTTGTAAGATCGAATGCATATAGAGATTTCAGATAACTTTCAAATCCCCAAATTTAATCAGCTATAATTTTTTCTTCATGTTGCTAGTAATCTTGAAGAGCAATTTTGATCACACAAAATGAGTGTCTGATTATGAGTAGGTCATTTTAGGATTCCTGAAATATGAGGAAGAGAGAGATTATTAACTTTAACTTTATCTAAAGGGAAATTTCTCATAATTACACCAAAATGGAGGTATTAATAACACATAAAGAATTATGTTATTTTTTTATAATTCACATATTTTATGGATTAAAATAATTATAAAATTGTATTGTCAAACTTAAAATGATTTAATCCATTTTAGAGTGATATTCTGATTTTTTTGGATTTAACGGTATTTATAAGAATCTTTCTGACATCATACTCTTAATTAAATTAATTTTCTGATTTGAAATATTTTATCTCTGAATTCTTTGACTTCATATTCAAGGAGATATTAATTTTCTAAATATATATATTATATTTTTATGACTTAGTACTCATTTTATAATGATTTATTAATATCATTTCACATTAAAATTTCACAATGCTTTGTGTTCCCATTTAATTTGATCAAATGGTGACCAATCAAAAACTCCGATTATGATAGTTTTTGCCAATCATTTCAAAAAGGTGCAATAATGACACCATGAATGGTGACGCCATAATGCCCCCACTTGTTAGTTGACAATTTCTTTCCATTCTATCAATGAATTATCTGTAATAATGCATAAATCCAAATCGGCTAATTGTTCTCTAATAGCACCTGCGCCAGTCGAGATTTCTCTATTTCAAAAATTCTTTGCAGATGTAGAGATGTCAAAGGGGCTTATTACTTCCCAAAAAAATCCTCCTACATCTATATATAAACGCTGGTTCATCAAAAATACGCATGAAAAGCATAATCTTTCTCGATAAAGTCGGTTGATTCGACTAAATCAAATACCATTTTTATAGAAACTCACTCAATTATATATAATGGGTGTGAGTCCATCGCTATAGTACTTGCCTTTAAATTTAGTTCTAATTATTGATTTGGGGTAAGTAAACTAAGATGATGATAAAATTTTAGTTTCCTTAATAAGAAACTTTTACTCTTTTATATGCTACAATTGAGGCAAAAATAGGACAAACGGAGAAAATACATTGTTTCTTGGCATATGTTCGACATAATGCCTCAAAGAGATCAAACTGTGAAATTAGTATAAAACTCAATTTCTACTACAACCTATGATGATCCAAGTAAATATGATAAACCTATTTGGGGGACAATTGTGAGCGGTGATGAACTTTGCAAAGCCCTGATTTCAAGAGTAAGAATGGGGGACCCATCGCTGCCCCCTAAGGTCAGTGTCTCTTCCATGTTCTTCTCCTATGTGTTGGTGCAATTCTAACGTGATATGAACCCTCCTTGGTCTTCCTGAATCCCATCATTCTGCTAGAGAAATGCCATGGCCCCTCTTCCAGTTGCCCAACCCTCTCATAGAGCCCTCAACGTCCCCTCTTTCCTAGAATGAAAACAAGGAAATTGGGTTCAAAAAATTTTAAGGTTTGAGACAAACACTCTCTCTATCCTTCATCCAGTGGTCCCTTATCCAACAGCTCTCCAAGGGCTATTAGATCAGTTTATGGCCTCCATCACAGACATCCACCAATTGAAAGACAGAAACAACAACCTAGTTTTCTCCCCAGTTGTTTCATCTTCACAAGAATGGTCCAAAGATTGTGATTAAGTCGCAGCCATGGACCCATTTGTTATGGTGTGCCTCTCATTTGCAGTGTTAGCCTCGCTATCAATTGCCTCATCAGCAGCTGACCCTCTAGTTTGTTCATTAAGAATCCCAGTGTCCTCGTCTATGGCCACCGACAAATCAAAACCCTAGAAAGGGGAGAAATTAAAGATATGTTTAGTAAAACATCGATTGATATGACGAGGGTTATGGACCATGTCACTAAAGGCCTGGTCATATTTTCTCTGTATAATTTTTAAAGATGATGGCCAGTTGGGTGACTCTTCTATTATCTTTTTTGCCTGGTCTGCCTGAGGTTTGAAAGACAGATAAAATGCTGATCCCATATGGAGAAGATCAAATTCATGTATAGCTATATTAGTGTCGCGCATATATCCCTATTGAATTAAATATTTCCCTGTGTGTGTGGCCCTTACAGCCTTTGATGCTTTGCCTAAGTATGTGGGCCTTCGTGACCTCTTTGTAGTCCTTGAGTGCTGTTGTTGTGCAGTGTTGTTTGCGCACTTGCACACACTAGGTGTAGGCATGGTTGAGTGATACTATTCCCTTGGGAGAGATGTCACAATATAAGTGTTGTATGGGAAGAGATCAGCAGGGAGAGAGAAGGAAATGTAGGTAGTAACTAGGACAAGTGAGATCAGCATTGTCCATATTTGGTGGTGACAAGCTCTCTTGACAAACAGTCCAATTTCTAACTTCAGCTATAAGAAAAGGCTCTCCAACTTCTGCTTTGGTGTCCCCTTTTATTTATAGGTGGATCGTCACTCAACTATCTCTTCACATGTGGCCTAAGGAGCTAGGGATGATGTCTCTTTTCTGTATCTTCCTCTTCTCAATGTATGTCCGAAGTAGTCCCGTACCATTGAAAATTGTGCAGTTGTCGGCCTATGGCTGGCTTAACCGTTGCTGCACATGGCTCATCCGCTGGTGGTGTCTAAAAGTATTTATTTAACTTTTCAATTCATCCCTCAAGAATGTATAATAACCTACTGCAGATAGATATAAAACTCATTAAAAATAGTAATGTCAAAAAATATTTTAAATAAGATGTGATGGGCCTATAAATACATTTAAACAACATAATAAAAAGTTATTTTTAAATCAAATGACCCAATTAATGCATTAAATGGTATTTCATATCAAAATGAAGAGAATATCAATGAAATTATTTCATCCCTCATCTTGGATTCATTGCCTTTCCCATTTCTTCCCCCTACCACACTTCACTAGCTTTTTATGGTGAGAAGGCCAACCAAAACTTCAAGAAGAGTTGGAGGAGAAGAGATCCAACACACCCTTGATTTCATGCATATATCTAGATATCAGGCGTCTAAACTGCTTGAAAGCACTCTCCCAAAGATCAAGTTCCCCACAAGGTACTTTATGTTTCAAAGTTTTAGAGATCATTTATGAATTGTTTTCATTTTTTGCTGCATGGAACATGTTTTTCCAATCACTAAATAAAGGCTTAAAACCCAACATGGTATAGTGTCATTCAGGGATTCGCATAAAGTTGAGTGAAATTTTTCCGTGAAAGAGCTCCCCACTATATATCCTTGGCGTTTCCAAAAAATGGCTGTATGACCAGCCATACTCCACAAGTCAATGGTGGAACAAGTTCCCCACAAGTTACTATGTGTTTCAAAGTTTTAGAGATCATTTTTTAATTGTTTTCATCTTTTTCTACATGGAAAATATTTTTCCAATCACTAAATAAAGGATTCAAACCTAACATGGTATAGTATCATTAAGGGATTCACATAGATAAGTTGAGTAAACTCTTTCTGTGAAAGAACCCCTACTTTATATGCTTGGCATTTCCAAACAATGGCTATATGACCAACCATACTCATGATAGGAGTAAGACTAGATAGCGCTTTTCTATATGGATACTTTAACATCCTTCACGAGTATCCTTTGAATAGGAATATATAGAACACATGGTTAAAGACCAGTGATCTTCATATTATGATCTCACCATAATTCACTATGTTTTTCATGGTCATAGACTTCATTATAAGCATCAAACATGCACTATAATGAACATGGAAAAAAATATATAATGTGTGATTTGCTTTCTGGTCATATATTTCTATCAAGGGATACATAATTATCATTAGGAGATAAAATCACGATAAAGGTGGTAGAGTTAGGGGTATTGATGTTTTTAAGATAGGTTAATAAGGGAAGACAATAGTAGGAAAATAAGGACGACATTTGTTATCACAGTATCTAGTTCTGAGACCCTTGCCTTCCCCGTGAGGAATGATACACAAGGATTATGAGAGGAAATTTTGAGGAATCCTTAATGATCACATAATAGAGAAAATATTTTCTACAACTTATATGAGACACCATCCTTGTGTTAATTAACCACACTTATTGTACTCTTATATCCTCCAAAGTATGTTTCCTTTCACTATATTGTTTAGAGAGTTAGCATCCACCTTTCTCAAAAGAAGATCTGAATATGTTCTTGGAGGCTGCCTTTTACTTTCAAGCTGACTGCTGCATGACCAAATGGGCATTGACCTTCATATTTATGGACATCTCCCTATCCTGCTCTTTTTCCGTTGTTGGTATCTACCTTCATTGATTTCCCAAGCTCTTTTTTTAATCTTGTTGTTCTAGCTGTCACGTCAGACTTTTTTGTATATCCTCTCTAGGCTTTCCTTGTGTGAAATTTTGTTTCTATTTAATAATATTTTCACTTCCACCAATTGGGTTTTGGTTCCCCCGTTCTCCTCTGCTAAGAATTATCACATGCTCTGCAGGATCAAGCTTACATCTTGCCAAGTGAGCACAAAGGCAGAGCTGTACACAATGGATTACAAGGGGAATCCTTCAAATATGGCCACCCATAACCCTCCAAAAACTTGCTCCAAAACTTTGCTTGTGAGTTGGTGTTAGGCCCCTAACTAGGCGGCATTCCTTGCCCAGAGGCCTGCGTGCTTATTGGGAAGGTTTGTCCGTGTAATTGGCTCACGACATTTCTAAGGACTGAGTCATTATGGATAGCGATATCCAAATACCTGAGCTATTAGGCCATTGCCACTGCCGGTGGTGATTCACGGTAGACTGTGCACGTGCCCGTCCATGCCCAAGGCGGGACGGATCGGGTACGACCCGCGCGTGCTGGGCGTGTGGGCGTGTGGGCTGAACGGCATGGGCGCGCGCGCGTAAGCGCCGCGCGCCAACGCCAAGCGCCACGCACAGGCGCCAACGCTACCTGCCAGCGCCGAGCGCTGCGCGCGGGAGTGGGAAATGCTGCGCGGGGTGCGGGACGCGCAGGCCGGGCTGCATGCCGCAGGTGCAGCGTGCGGAGTTGCGCGGATACCGCGCAGCGGCCCCGCAGGCGGCGCGTGCATTGCGTGTGCGGGGCGCGCGGCTGGGGGACATCCCCGCCAATAGACTAAGACATGTGGCGCACAGAGAGCGCCGAGACGGTACAAGGGGCGCGTGGCGCTTCTGCAGGTAATGCTGGGCGCACAGCGCCCGGCTCAGGGGCGTCGAATGCGGTGGCGCTGCGCATACTGCGCGCTAGAGCGTTGACATGGGTGCTGGCGGCGTGTATGATCGTCAAGGCAAGGGTGGCGTGTGTGATCGCAAGGCCCACGGGCGCACGGCGCCCGGCCCGGCGCACTTGTGTAGCGGTAGAGCGGGCGTGCGCGCACGGAGCGGCGGTCTTGAGGCGGTGTGGCGACATTACCTCGGCGCAAGGCGCCTCGTCTCGTTCCTCGTAACACCCCTCGTCTTCCCCCATGTAATCTACAATGTATTCTTGATGATATCAATGCAATGACCCCATTCACTCACGATGCCTAGCACCAACCACTCCTCTAACCCCTTCTATGCGATCTTAAGCAATACTAAGAGCTTCCGCTGCGAGAGATCAAGGCTGCTCAGTGTTCTGCCCGAGCATTGAGGCCGGGACACGTCAATTCCGAGCAAAGAGTCCTAGCTTGAGATTTGACCGTGTGACAGTTGGGATAAGGTGCCGAGATACTGATATTGTAAACATTATCTCAGATAAGATTTTCCAGTCTAAATATATATGTATTTCGTAATAATCATCCAGTTAAACCCGTCTTACCGAATGTAAATCACGGGTTGAAAAATTAAATATATGCAAGTTTTATCCAAAAATTATTGTAAATTTTTCTATGGCCCACCAAGTTCTAAAATGGAGAATCCATATCCTCTGTGGGCTCCCCGTACCACATTTAAGATGCGGTAAGATGCTGTAGAAAGTGGGTTTTCTTCCGTTCTTTCTTGTCGCCATAGTGGCAGAAGATACCGTAATAAGAAGAATTCTTGCCCACCCGTCAACTTGGTGATGCAAGCTTTGAATAGCTTTCCTCACCGGTGACGACGGCGTTTCCATTTTCTTCCCACGCTTTGAATCTCTCGAGGATACCCTCTCCACCTGTCCCTCGATCTAAGAAACTGATGTGACCGGAATTGAAAATACCAAGGGAAAAGTCTATCTCTCTTTCTCTTGATAATAAAAAAATATAGCGAGGTGTGGTCGGCCACGAAATGCAGACAATCTCCATCTCGCCACACAGATATGACACACGGTCAACCCACTCACAATTTTCATTCCAGTCTATCTCCATATCTGAACAGAGATACTTGACTTGCTCAATCTTTATCCGTGCTAGTTACTCCTCTCTTTCAATCAGTACTCTCCTGGTCCCAGACTGAGGTTTACGTAAAACAGGCTAACAAGAAAGAGACCTGTATGGCAGATTCTCTTTCTTCTCTCTTTTACCTTGCCCTTGACTAGCTTCCTCTCTTTCTAACTTGTTTTCTCGTTGTAGAATTGGGGCTTGATCTAAAGAAGCAAATTATAGATCTTCTCTATCTCTCCTACAATTTGCTTCATTCTCTGTGCCCAGACTGTAGACTCTTATTCTCTCTCTTATGTTTTGAGTAAAAGATTGCCGCGTAGAGAGGATACGGCGCCATCTGTCGCTGCCGATGGACCAGCCGACTTATAGCCGACCTCATACTCTAGCTAAGAAACATCACAGCAGTCAACCTTTCGTGCATATTCTACGTGTAAATGCGCACACTGAATGTTTCTTCTCTATCTGAGAATCAAGAAATGGCGACAAAGAGTCAACGAACGGGCCCTCCCTGACGTGGGCCTTCTTGGACTGCGAGTAGTCAATATTTCACACTAAGACGAGTGACTGAGTGAGAGAGAGACAGAAAGAAAGAACAAAAGATAGATGGATGAATGGATGGATAGATAGATATTTAGATAGATATATGTGAGATATATATAGAGAGAGAGAGACTGGATAGATAGGTAGATAGATAGATAGATAGATGGGTGAGTGGCTGGATAGAAAAATAGATAGATAGATAAAAAGATAGAGATGACAGAGATGAGCGGGAGAGGGAGGGAAAGAGAGAAAAGAGAGGGAGAGAGAGAGAGAAGAGAGGAAGAGAGGGAGAGAGAGGGAAAAGAGAGGGAGAGAGAGAGAGAGAGAAAAGAGAGGGAGAGAGAAGAGAGTGAGAGGGAGGGAAAGAGAGAAGAGAGGGAGAGAGAGAGAGAAGAGAGGAAGAGAGGGAGAGAGAGGGAAAAGAGAGGGAGAGGGAGAGAGAGAGAGAGAAAAGAGAG